>NC_085844.1:166471409-167157034 GCF_035594765.1 Anolis carolinensis
TTAATGAAAACTTTTATTCAAATGGAAAGACTACATTGGTTTCAGACCTTCCCTTCTAACCCCCATTAATAATGCCACACTTTATTGCCTTTACTGCAGGCAATAAAGTGTGGCACATACAGCACTGTTGTAGCTGACAAGTAGACCCATCTAACAAATATACCACTGATGATTACAGTGTGCAGTGAGGTGTGGAAAAAAACAATGCAAGTAAATTGGTTTACCTTCTTTGTTTTTAGGCTTTATAGAAATCTTCCACTAAAATTGTCATAAAACATAACATAGGTAATGGAAATTACAAATTAAAATCTAAAATGTTCAGGGCAACAATGTATTCTTAACATAAAAACAAATCCACTTCATTCAACAAATTAGCAAAAGTAAATCAGCAGCCAGAACACCTGGCTGTTTCCCCCTGAATTCTTTGACAAAGATGTTTGTCAAATACAAAACAAGTCATAAAATTCTTTATCTGCACTTTAAGATGCTAATAATTTGCAGGGATAGCCTTCCCAGACAGGCAGAGCATATAATGTGAAGGAGTTCAGCAGTCATAAATCTGTCACACTGTAATGGTTGAATGTGGTATAAAAAGTAATAACAAGTGGTAATTCAGGTAGACACTCTTGGAAATTTCTTCTGAAGTTGCTTAGTATAACTTTTAATTCAGTTTTCACTGGTTGTCTTTTAGAGAGGAAATAGCCAAGTAGAAGAGACCAAAAATATAATTTTGTTTACATATATTTAGCCCTTTGTTGCCGTTTTATCAGTAGAATCATGCTTAAAGAAACAAATGCACAATTCTCAAAGAATTATAATCTTGTGTCCACTTGGGTCATTAAACTCACTGAGACATGCACTGGATTTAAATGTGTGTCCTATATTGCTAGTCTCTAATATCCTTGTAACTTCAATTATTAAAAAGGAAAGTTTTCTAAGAAATATCATCATCAACATCATCATCTCTTCCTTCTCCTTCTTATCTACCTTACTAGCTTATTTGGGCCAGTTCTAAAACTAGGAACAAAGTTGGTCAGTTCACAGAAGCAACATTGCAGATTTCTGCAATATCAGTACCAAAAGAGAAAGAGTGTCAGAAAACTGCTTGATTATGATCTCCAATGTATCCCCAGAAACAGAAGAAAGTAAATAGCTTTGGTGAAGAGCCATGAGGATTACAGCTCTGTATCTCCAACATATTGGATTTTGGAGAACAGACAGGGTCTAAATGGCTATGCAGAAAAGTTTTCAAAGAACTTTTTGTCCTGGATCTACTTTTTGCAATTGCCAGGATGTGTGCATTCCATTTTCTGTCCCTTATGTATGCAGTCCAACTTGCAAACTGTAGTAAAAAATAAACCTTCCCCAAGCCCTGAATATTATTTGTTCTTAATCTTAACCTCTGACATAGGTTTCTGGAGTTGCCATTTTATGTACAAACTCAAGAGCTTAGAAAGCGGCTTTTTTGTGCTACAAATTTCTGAATTCTCCAACCAATGGCTTCTGGGAACCATAGTGAAAAAGTATCTTTTCCAAACCCTGAATAAACTCAGCCTATAGAATTTGATTCATACTGTATAAGAATTTCAAGTCAAATCTACTCAGTTAAGTGTGATAATTGAGCCACTATAACATAAAATTATTTCACTTTACCGTTCAAGAATCACCATTAACTTTGCAATTCAATCTTCTTTGCTAATTTTCTAGAATAGTCTATCGAATGAAAAGCTTGGCCCAATAGGCAGGGACAGCTAGTGGTCCCATATAAGTGGGCTGGTCTTGTATGTTCTACCCCCCTTATCAAAATGAGCACAGGCTGCTACTGGAAATATATGAACTAGAGAGCCTACATTCATGCTAGCACTGTACCAGGACCAGACCATGTATTTAAAAAGGAAAGTTTTTTTTAAGCAAAAGAAGTGTGTTGAAATAGTGCTACACTAGCACAGTAAAAGGAAGAGAGCTTTATTTCTATTGAACACTTTGTACATGAGAGACAGGAAAAGAATTCAAAACGATCTTAACAGATTCGAGAGTTGGGCCAAAACTAACAAAAAGTTCAACAGGGACAAATGCAAGATACTCCACTTCGGCAGAAAAAAATGAAATGCAAAGGTACAGAATGGGGGTGCCTGGCTCGAAGCAGTATGTGTGAAAAAGATCTTGGAGTCCTCGTGGACAGGAAGGTGAACATGAGCCTACAATGTCATGCAGCGGCTAATTCTGGGCACCACAATCTAGAAGAGATGTTTGTTTGTTTTTTGTGTGTTAAGAGTGACTTGAGAAACAGCAAGTTGCTTCTGGTGTGAGAGAATTGGCCATCTGCAAGGATGTTGCCCAGAGGACACCCAGGTGTTTTGATGTTTTTACCATTCTTTTGGGAGACTTCTCTCATGTCCCCGCATGGAGCTGGAGCTGATAGAGGGTGCTCATCCGTGCTCTCCCCGGGCTGGATTCGAACTGGCAACCTTCAGATCAGCAACTCAACCTTCAAGTCATCAGTCCTGCCTAGACAAAGGTTTAACCCACTGTGCCACCGGGGGCTCCAGAGAGATGTTGACAAGCTGGGCGACTAAAATGATCAAGGGTCTGGAGAACAAGCCCTATGAGGAGTGGCTTAAAGAGCTGGGTTTGTTTAGCCTGCAGAAGTAAAGGCTAAGAGGAGATATGATGGCCATGTATAAATATGTGAGAGGAAATCATAAGGAGGAGGGAGCAAGCTTGTTTTCTGCTGCCCTGGAGACTAGGACGCGGAGCAATGGCTTCAAACTGCAGGAAAGGAGATTCCACCTGAACATTAGGAGGAACTTCCTCACTGTGAGAACTGTTTAGTAGTGGAACTCTCTGCCCCGTAGTGAGCTGGAAACTCCTTTTTTGGAGGCTTTTAATCAGAGGCTGGATGGCCATCTGCTGGGAGTGTTTTGAATGCAATTTTCCTGCTTCTTGGCAGGGGGTTGGACTGGATGGTCCACAAGGTCTCTTCCAACTCTATGCTTCTATGAAGTCTTCTGTCCCTCACCCTACAGTGTTGCTCACACTACAATGCAGGAACTCACTCAGGGCTGAGAGAGTGGCATTCCAGAACTTTTTGGACAAGAATTCCCATCATCAATGACCCTGGCTATACTAAGTAAAGTTGATGGACCACTTTCCTCCACTGATTGGACAATGGAGGGTATATTCTTCTTTCCTGGTGAATGGATAACTATTTCCTTTTCAACAAGCGAGCAACAGTTGCACAATGACTAAGTTTACAAACTTAAGCTCTAAGCCTGCACTGTAGTTAGCATAAGAATCTAGTCCAATTGGGAAATGCTGCTAAATATAGAATCATGACCATCTTTTGCATCACTTTCTTTCCTCAATAGTATAGAATATCTGCTTATTGCAAAGAAAGCTCACCCAGATGGTGACATTTTAGAAGCCAGAATATATTTATTTAAGTCTCCACTGATTATTATGCATCATCTTGTTTTATACATTACAGCTTCTTTATTGTAGGGATGATAAAAACACGTCCTGCTAGCTAGATGGTGTTGGGCTACAGCTGCCACCACTCACTTCATTTGGTATATTGGCTGCAGCCAATTACTGGGATTCCTAGCAGGCTAACTTTGTCACTGCCTGTTTCCATCTCTGCTGCCCTCGCATAAGTATTTAGGTACTTGTGCAAATGCAAGTTGAGATCATTTATCAGAAGACACATATTTGTCATATATCTATTGTACATGTCCTGAGCAAGCCCCCAAGACAGCCATTTCTATTTCAAAAGACAGCAGTAAGAGAAGTAGGATGGTGGATCAGGGTGGTGGGAAATGCTTCAGGTGAAGGATAAGGCTCTGCAATGGCCTCCACAGGTTCTGGGATTTGGGTAGGAAAGGAGCCTACCCTTGAGGCTCACATGCATGTTTTCCACTCAGATATAATGTCCTGGGACTTGGATGGGTTTGACCTAATTTTTGCATTGTTAGTCATCAATGTTATCTTGACCTCCTGAGGACACAAGAAATACAATGTTTAAAACCAATACATTATTTTAAGTTTCTTTATCTTAGAACAATTTTGTACTGTTCCACCTACCTAGCGGTTAGAAAGCAAAATGTGAGTAGATAAATAGGGACCGCTTAAAAGCAAGGAGGTATTAAGGCACCCATAAGGAAATTCTGGTGACTCGATCAAGAGGAAGTTATGAACAAAGCTCTTTGGCAGGGAAATGAAGCGACAGCCGCCGCCCCCCCCGCCCCCCCGTGGCTGGAACCGAGCACAAGCCTCCAAGAAGCTCAAGATGGAAAAGCCTATATACCTTTATCTATGTTCAAATATCTATCTTGTCTCTGTGTAAACGGCATTGAATGTTTGCCGTATATGTCTCAGTGGATTATTTCGTATCAGTGACTTTGCCTCCCAAAAATTGTACATAAGTATGAAAGCATTTCCTGTCCTTACTCAGTCAAATAAATAAATGGAACATTTTAGTAAATGTTCCAGAATCTGCTTTTAGCTCTCTCCACTAGTGCCCAGTGGCCACTACTAATGAAAAGAAATTACTTCAATTGCCTGCTGAAAATTAGTTCATTTATTCTAACCAGGGAATTTCTGATCTTATTCCCAGTGCAGTCATTTTAAAGTCCAGCCACCATTTTCTTTTTATAGCAGTGTCAGAGTTTGCTTGTTTTGCCAATTTCTTGTATATGTAGCACACAAGTGGTAGTTATGGCCCTTCAGAATTAACCATTGGTTAAAATCCAACTTTTATCTATCATCTGAAAAGTTTTTTTATAATCTCCATTCTTCCAAAAATGTGACTGCCAACATAGAGAATATGAGGTCATTCCATAGTTTCAGAAATAATCTGTGCAAGTAGAATATTGGTCCAGTTTTCTTTTTCTTCTTTTTCCTTCTTCTCTTCTTCCTTCTTAGTTCTTTTTTAGTTGTTATTTTAATGTGAACTTTAATTGTATCTGGAAAAATCCTTATAATTTTTCACCATTTCTATTCAGGGTGCATCTACAGTGCAGAATGAATGTAGTTTGACACCACTTTAACTGCCATGGCTCAATGCTGTGAAATCCTGGGCATTGTACTTTTAACAGACTTTAGCTTTCTCTGCCAAAGAGTACTGTTGCCTCATTAAATTACAAATCCATGCTACCATAGCATTGATCTATGTGGTGTCAAACAGCATTAATTCTTCAGTGAGTATTTGTGGGTATGACTGTCACGTTGGTGATCCCAGGCATGGCTCGCTAGCCCAAGTACATGATTTAAGGAAAGGGCTATCGCTTCATCCTCTCAAGTGCTTTTCTTTCCGTGTATGAATCCTGTTATTGCAATCCTGTTATTGCAAAAGGTAATCCAATATACATCTAAGCAATTAATTTAAGTTTCATAGCTGAAAATTGTCAAGAAGGGTATGCAAGATAGCAAGTTCCATTATTCAAAGTACAATGTACCCAGAATAATATCCCTACCACATTCCCTTGGGAAATTGGAGATGATAAGCTGACTGTGTGATTTATCATCCAATTGTTCGAGTTTGTCCTATAAAAATAGAGGAGCAGACCATAAATTTCATGGGAAATAATAAACAGAGGAAAATTTATTTTTAAAAAACTGGCTGTTAGAAGTTGTGAAAGAGGTTGAAGCAATGAATCAAAATCTTGATAATCTCCTTTGACATAATATCATTCATTTTTATATTTGACAGAGCCATAACTCATGTATTTGGGGAGCCAAATAACAATACTCAAACGTCTGATCAAACAGTGAATCTACATAGGTACAAATATTCAAATCATACATATGCTGGCTGCTTAAAATATCTGTTCTGAAATTCTAGCCTGAAGCAAATTTAGGCTGGTATGAAAAAGACAAAGCTATGGTCTTCTTTTGTTCAGTAGTCCAACAGTGACAATCCATGGTCAATCTGCTTAATTCTATACAGTAGGTTTCTCTGCTGAGACAGAAAGCCTGTGTTGTAGTGCTTGACATGAACTATATAAATAAGCATCACTTAATCATGACAACTCATGTTTGCATTTCTATTTTTGAAACTTTCCTGTAAGTCAAAGTCAGACATTTCTAAGAAAAACAGCTGACTAATATGGTACAAGGGATTAAGAGATAGAACTGCTGACTAAAAACATCAGTGTTCTTTTTGGAAGGTGGTGAGAATAATCTGAAAAATTAACCAAAAGAATTGCTGGGGAGTCTATCTGTTTTAGTATTTGTTTTGATTTCTTGTTTCTTGAGTGGATGTTGTGAATGGTTTTTCCACTCGCTCTGCTTGTCCAGACCCCCTCCAAAGATGAAGATGAGAAGGGCAAAAGGCATAGAATAGTTTGGGTTTTGCGTCATTGTGTTTGGGGCTAGCACAAATCCAGTTAGTTGTATCTTTTAAATTGGCTATTGACCAAATAGGGCCTAGATACCCTAAAGGATGTCTGATCTTAGAAGGTAAGCAGGGTCAACCCTACTTAGCACTTAGATGGAGACTGCCAATAAATAACATGTGCTGTAAGATATATTTTGAAGAAAGGAACTGCAAAATTACCTCTGGGTGTTCCTTGCCTGAGAAAACCCTGGGATCCATGGGATCACCATAAGTTGATAGGCAACTTGAAAACACATAAACAGACATATTGTTAAAATTTTCAATATAACAAGCTTTGATTTGGTTCCAAAAACTGGGCAATAAAATAAATTATAGCAACATCCAGGGAAATCAACAGTAGGCTTGCAATATGTTCAGTGTTTTATGGATGCTTCATAATTTGGATTGTAATTAATATGTAGAAAGCAGATCATGGACAGATTTGACCATGTTTGTTTTGAAGGGATGGGAATTATATATAGTAATAAATTCTTGTAATATTTCTGTTCTGTTTAAATCCTTGGTTTTGAAATAACAACACCAAGTTTACTTTTCTTTAAAAATGTCATGTTGTACAAAAAGATTATGCATTGTGCATGGAAATTCCAAGCAATTGTCACAGATATTTGCTATTGATTATTATTACAGAACCTTTTAAAGACACCTAAGCTTCTAAGATCACAATAATCTTCACAACTTGTACCAGTGAAATCAACAAAGACATGGTATGAAGACAATCATGTTCTTCATTGAATGAAACCAATTTCTAATGTCCTAAATTGAACAAAGCAATTAATTGCTTTCTATCCACTTCCTTTATTCTAGTCACAGCTTTTAAAGTTCTGTGAAAAGCAGAAAAAATGAGGACAACACATCTATAATTAATCATTTCCCTGTTTGTGTCTATCTGCAGCGAAATTGGGAGGAAGATTGTTATCACTGTGACAAACTATTTCATTCTGCTATAACTCAATCAGCTACAAAATCATTCATCCCTGTTTGTTTTTGCCATCGTGAAATGGATATGCTTCCAAGAATCATAGAATCATAGAATAGTAGAGTTGGAAGAGACCACATGGGCCATCTAGTCCAACCCCCTGCTAAGAAGCAGGAAATCGCATTCAAAGCACCCCCGACAGATGGCCATCCAGCCTCTGCTTAAAAGCCTCCAAGGAAGGAGCCTCCACCACGGCCCCGGGGAGAGAGTTCCACTGTCGAACAGCTCTCACAGTGAGGAAGTTCTTCCTGATGTTCAGGTGGAATCTCCTTTCCTGTAGTTTGAAGCCATTGTTCCGTGTCCTAGTCTGCAGGGCAGCAGAAAACAAGCTTGCTCCCTCCTCCCTATGACTTCCCTTCACGTATTTGTATATGGCTATCATGTCTCCTCTCAGCCTTCTCTTCTGCAGGCTAAACATGCCCAGCTCTTTAAGCCGCTCCTCATAGGGCTTGTTCTCCAGACCCTTAATCATTTTAGTCGCCCTCCTCTGGACGCTTTCCAGCTTGTCAACATCTCCCTTCAACTGTGGTGCCCAAAATTGGACACAGTATTCCAGGTGTGGTCTGACCAAGGCAGAATAGAGGGGGAGCATAACTTCCCTGGATCTAGACGCTATTCCCCTATTGATGCAGGCCAGAATCCCATTGGCTTTTTTAGCAGCCGCATCACATTGTTGGCTCATGTTTAACTTGTTGTCCACGAGGACTCCAAGGTCTTTTTCGCACACACTGCTGTCAAGCCAGGCGTCCCCCATTCTGTATCTTTGATTTCCATTTTTTCTGCCGAAGTGAAGTATCTTGCATTTGTCCCTGTTGAACTTCATTTTGTTAGTTTTGGCCCATCTCTCTAGTCTGTCAAGATCGTTTTGAATTCTGCTCCTGTCTTCTGGAGTGTTAGCTATCCCTCCCAGTTTTGTGTCGTCTGCAAACTTGATGATCGTGCCTTCTAACCCTTCGTCTAAGTCGTTAATAAAGATGTTGAACAGAACCGGGCCCAGGACGGAGCCCTGCGGCACTCCACTTGTCACTTCTTTCCATGATGAAGACGACGCATTGGTGAGCACCCTTTGGGTTCGTTCGCTTAGCCAATTACAGATCCACCTAACCGTAGTTTTGTCTAGCCCACATTTTACTAGTTTGTTTGCCAGAAGGTCGTGGGGGACTTTGTCGAAGGCCTTACTGAAATCCAGGTCCGCTACATCCACAGCATTCCCTGTATTGACCCAACTCGTAACTCTATCGAAAAAAGAGATCAGATTAGTCTGGCATGACTTGTTTTTGGTAAATCCGTGTTGACTATTAGCAATGACCGCATTTGTTTCTAAGTGTTCGCAGACCACTTCCTTAATGATCTTTTCCAGAATTTTACCTGGTATTGATGTGAGGCTGACCGGACGGTAATTGTTTGGGTTGTTCTTTTTTCCCTTCTTGAAGATAGGGACCACATTCGCCCTCCTCCAATCTGCTGGGACTTCTCCCGTTCTCCAAGAACTCTCGAAGATAATTGCCAGTGGTTCTGAAATAACTTCCGCTAGTTCCTTCAGTACTCTTGGGTGTAGCTGATCTGGCCCTGGGGACTTGAATTCGTTTAGAGAGGCCAAGTGTTCCTGGACAACTTGTTTCCCTATTTGGGGTTGGATTTCCCCCAATCCTTCGTCCATTCCGTGTTGCTGAGGTTGAAGATGGCTTTCTTTTTCTGAGAAGACCGAGGCAAAGAAGGCATTAAGTAGTTCTGCCTTTTCCCTGTCCCCTGTCGCCATCACCCCATCTTCTCCTTGCAATGGCCCTATCGCCTCCTTTTTCTTCCTTTTTCTACCAACGTAAGCAAAAAAGCCTTTTTTGTTGTTTTTTATGTCCCTGGCAAGCCTGAGCTCATTTTGCGCTTTAGCCTTGCGAACCTTTTCCCTACAGGTGTTGGCTATACGTTTGAATTCTTCTTTGGTGATTTCTCCCCTTTTCCACTTCTTGTGCATGTCACTTTTGAGCTTTAGCTCAGTTAGAAGTTCTTTGGACATCCATTCTGGCTTCTTTGCACTTGTCTTATTTTTCTTCTTTGTTGGCACTGTTTGCATTTGCGCCTTGAGTATTTCACTTTTGAAAAACTCCCATCCATCCTTAACTCCCTTGTTTTTTAATATCGGCGTCCATGGAATGCCGCTCAGTAATTCCTTCATTTTTTGGAAGTCAGCTCTCTTAAAGTCCAGAATGCGTGTTTGACTTGTCTTAGTTTCAGCATTCCTTTGTATTGCAAACTGCAGGAGCACATGGTCACTTGCCCCTAAGGATCCAACCACTTCAACTGTATTGATCAGGTCTTCCAAATTTGTTAAGATTAGATCAAGAGTTGCTGATCCCCTTGTTGCCTCTTCTACCTTCTGGACCATAAAATTATCTGCAAGGCAAGTGAGGAATTTGTTGGACTTTGTACTCTTGGCTGAGTTTGTTTTCCAGCAGATATCGGGATAATTGAAATCGCCCATGACTACTATATCTCTTCTTTGTGCCTGTTTGGCCAGCTGTTGACAGAAGGCTTCATCAAGTCCTTCATCCTGACTCGGAGGTCTGTAGTAGACACCCACGACAAGATCTTTTTGAGTCCCGGTTCCCTTGATTCTTATCCAGATGCTTTCAAGCTGGTTTCCCGGATTACAGTCTTGCATTTCTTCTGCAACGTAACTGTTTTTGACATATAAAGCTACTCCCCCTCCTCTCCCCTTTGTTCTATTTCTGTGAAAGAGGTTATAGCCCTCAATGGTTAAATTCCAGTGATGGGAGTCATCCCACCAGGTTTCAGTGATGCCTATGACATCGTATGTGTGGTGCTGTGCTAGGAGTTGGAGTTCGTCTTGCTTATTTCCCATGCTCTGAGCATTAGTGTAAAGACATGTAAGCCCCTGTGACCTCCCCTCGAACTGTTTATTTGGGATTATTGTGCTCTCTGTACTTGGTCCTTGCTGTGTTTGTGCAGCCCTCCGTTTAGCCTTTCGGCGGTTCCCTGTGGTCGTGGGTAATATAGTGTTCGCCAGGCTGTTGTTCCCCTCCCCCAGTGGATCTAGTTTAAAGTGCGCCTGATGAGGTTTGTGAGTCTGTGTGCAAAAAGATGTTTTCCTACTTGTGTGAGATGCACCCCATCGCTTGCCAGTAGTCCATCCTCTTGGAAGAGTAGACCATGGTCAAGGAAGCCAAAATGCTCCTCTTGACACCATTTTCTGAGCCAGTTGTTGACCTGTACTATTTTTCTGGCCCTTGTAGAGCCGTGTCCTACAACAGGGAGGAGGGATGAAAAGATCACATGTACATTATACAGTTTTAGCTTTGTTCCCAGAGCTCAAAAATCATTTGTGATCTTTTGAAATGTATGCCTAGCGGTGTCATTGGTACCTACATGAATCAACATAAGGTGGGGAGGGTGATGGGGCTTTAGGAGCCTGCTGAGCCTCTGAGTGATATGGTGTATTTTTGCCCCCGGGAGGCAGCATGTTTCTCGAGCCATCCCATCCGGTCTGGAAATGATGGCTTCCGTTCCTCCAAGTTTTTCCCCATAGCTGGATGCACGGTTATAGGTATGTACAAATGCCATCTTAGCAGCATGTGAAACTACATAAACATTTGTTCTTGTTATGTGTGTCAGGCCACTTATAACTTATGATAATCCTAAGATGAGCCTATTTCTAAGGCTGAGAGTGTATGACTTGCCCAAAGTCACCCAGTGGGTTTTCATGGCTGAGCATGAATCCTGATCTCCAGAGTCAAACCATGCTGGCTCCTAGAGAATTGTGTAACACAATTTTGCCACAACACTTCAAGACTAAATCCAAAGCGTGGAGATAACATCAAGTGCTTGGGACCTTGATGTTTGAATAAGTACGTCTCCCTACAAATGGTTGCTCTGGGACCAAGTCGGCTGGAGGGGCCCACTTCTGTCTTCCAATACATTCCAGAAGCACATGAAAGAATACTTTCCAATATGTTTTATATACAGGTATGCCCTCCCTCTGAAGACCTGTGTGATGCTGATCTTCATGCCATTCTAGCCTCAGAAACACTAAAGATGTGAGGCCTAATAATTTTTCCCCAAAATATACATGAATATATTTTCAAACAGCTGAAAACGTTTCAGCTCTCTTGGCCTTCTTCAATTCTGTAACATGTTAATCTACAAGGGTTGAATGGAAAGTAATGCCTCAACCTTCGTTACTTGAGTTTGGATGATAATATTTTAATAAATCAAACACAGAAATAATCCTTAGAATGTGCTCTTTAACTATCACTATTTACTTTTCCACATAATCACCAGACAATTGGATACATTTCTGCCAACAATGAACAAGTTTTCTGAAGGTGTTACGGAAGAAGTCGACACTCTGTTTCCGCAACCAGCACCTCAAAGTTCTCTCAGCGTCTTCATCAGAAGTACAATGATGTCCCCGCAAATCTTCTTTGATTATCAGGAACAGATGGAAGTCAGACGGTGCTAAATCTGGACTGTATGGAGGATGCCATATGATGGTGAGATCCAGTCTCTGAAGTTCTGCTGTGGTGGCATGTGAAGTGTGTGGTCAGGCATTGTCATGCTACAAGAAAACATTTTCCCTTTTCCTTTCAGACCCTTGTTAGCCATCGTTTCAAAGTTCACAGTGTTGTGATGTAATGCTCTGAATTTATTGTTGTTCCACGTTCAAGAAAATAAACATGGATAACACCATCTGCATCCCAGAACACTGTTGCCATGATCATCAAGTTTGCAGACGACACAAAACTGGGAGGGATAGCTAACACTCCAGAAGACAGGAGCAGAATTCAAAACGATCTTGACAGACTAGAGAGATGGGCCGAAACTAACAAAATGAAGTTCAACAGGGACAAATGCAAGATACTTCACTTCGGCAGAAAAAATGGAAATCAAAGATACAGAATGGGGGACGCCTGGCTTGACAGCAGTGTGTGCGAAAAAGACCTTGGAGTCCTTGTGGACAACAAGTTAAACATGAGCCAACAATGTGATGCGGCTGCTAAAAAAGCCAATGGGATTCTGGCCTGCATCAATAGGGGAATAGCATCTAGATCCAGGGAAGTTATGCTCCCCCTCTATTCTGCCTTGGTCAGACCACACCTGGAATACTGTGTCCAATTTTGGGCACCACAGTTGAAGGGAGATGTTGACAAGCTGGAAAGCGTCCAGAGGAGGGCGACTAAAATGATTAAGGGTCTGGAGAACAAGCCCTATGAGGAGCGGCTTAAAGAGCTGGGCATGTTTAGCCTGCAGAAGAGAAGGCTGAGAGGAGACATGATAGCCATGTACAAATACGTGAAGGGAAGTCAAAGGGAGGAGGGAGCAAGCTTGTTTTCTGCTGCCCTGCAGACTAGGACACGGAACAATGGCTTCAAACTACAGGAAAGGAGATTCCACCTGAACATCAGGAAGAACTTCCTCACTGTGAGAGCTGTTCGACAGTGGAACTCTCTCCCCGGGGCCGTGGTGGAGGCTCCTTCTTTGGAGGCTTTTAAGCAGAGGCTGGATGGCCATCTGTCGGGGGTGCTTTGAATGCGATTTCCTGCTTCTTAGCAGGGGGTTGGACTGGATGGCCCATGTGGTCTCTTCCAACTCTACTATTCTATGATTCTATGATTCTATGATATTTCCAGCTGAGGGCTGTGTCTTGAATTTCTTTTTCTGGGGTGAGTCTTTCTGTCGATATTCCATAGACAGTTTTCATTCTCTGATGAATCTCCTTTGGGGTGACACCTTCTGCTGTTAAGAATTCAATGACTGCACCTTGCTTAAGTCTCATTGACTGACTGTCTGCACAGGGTTCCATACTTCGCACTTTAACAACACAACTATTCAATGCTAAGGCTTCCTGCCAAATAGAACTGGAGAGGAGAGTCTACTGAACAAGCCAGTACCTGCCGCATACCAGTACTATCATCTATTGAGGAGTTACAAAGGTGGAGGCATTACTTTTCATTCAACTCTTGTACTTAGATTATGTTTTCCTGTTATTCATTCTGTATGCTTGTCTGGCAAGTTAGTGTTTGATAAATTGACTCCCTTATCAACGTATTATCAGTGTGGTGAAAAATTAATTATATCTTCTCAATCAACAATCTGGAGTACCAGTTTGAACCCACATGAGAAAATATAAGTACTTTGGGATTTTTTCTCACAGTGAAAGCTTCTTGCACCAGCAGTTTAAGATATGTCCAGCTATTTTTCCCCCTTAATGCGTTTTCTACAGTAATGGAAATAAACACAGAAGAAGCTGGGGCGGGGGCGGGGGGGGGGGGGAGACAAGGGAGGTTTATGGATGGTGGATGCCATTGTTGAAAGCCTCTATAAAATCCAGCGAGTAAATCAAACTATGGCATGGTAAAAACTTTGTCTGAAACTGCTCTGTGAATCAGGAAATCAAGATAATCCACATTAAATATGAATTTAGGAATGGCATAGACATGTAGCTATTTTGTGAGTAGCTTCTTAGTTTTAAACAAAGGAAGTACCATAGAAAGTAGTAGCACTATTTGGAATCAGAATGCAATATGTAGCCTCCATTTGTTCCTTTCCCTGTTTGTTTATTTATTTATTTATTTATTTCCTTCCTTCCTTCCTTCCCAGGTGCAAAAGACTCAGAACCTAAAAACTGGTTGTCCAAGGCATTAATCATGGCTACGGTTCACAAACTCTGGAGATTACAGCATTGCTGTACAGACTGAATAAGTGGAAGCTTACTGCAGCACAGTCTACTAATTTTTATAGAGCAATGTTATGGTTTTCTAAAAGATAAAATGCACTGTGTTCTGAAAACACTTCTCTCCAATTGAGCTGTTCAATAGCCAAGGGTACTGAAGTTATTTATCATTTCTAATAGCAGAGCAGAATAATTTAAAAGCCAGGAAAAGTTGTCCATTGAAATACATTCTATTGCTACCCTAATCCTACCTATACAACAATGGAAAGGTTAGGCTCTTTAAAAGTTCTAATTCTACCTTCAGGCAAAGTCGAACATTTGTTTTAGGCAGCAAATGCTGGAAGACAGCTGTCCTTTTTAAAAATTCTTATCACACACACACACACACTTATACCCTGTCTCTGACACTCTTTGTATACTGGTGCCTACAGATCCTATTACATGATGCAAGATCCATTTTGTTGGTAACTCATAGGCACTCGTAGGGGGAAAAAATCTGCACCAGTACCATTTTGTAAAATGGGAAATAATTTTCTTCACTCATCTCTTAATTCCTCCGCATGTGTAAGAAGTGCAATTTTTCATGTGCATTGGCACACTCATCTCCAGCTTGTCTGCAGCTCATCTTCTGTGACAGAGATGTGTCTTTCAAGGCATGTTTTGGGGGCACTCTTTTCATCCTGTTAGATTGTCCTTTGTTGAAATGGCAGTACACCTTTGGTGGCGGTCAAAGAAATGCCATGAATAATATCATAAATGTTTTGCACTTTCTCATTATTATTTCCTTTAAAAAAATTAAACTGCACAGCTCTGGGTGGATTATACCAAGTGTCCTTGGTTTATCAAGAGGAAAAGTGTTCTTACCATACATCAAGGGAACCACTGACCGCATTGGGATGCTGATTGAGAAACACAACCTACAAACTATCTACAGGCCCACTAAGAAAATCCAACAAATGCTACAGTCAGCGAAAGACTCTGCAGGAGTCTACCGTATACCATGGAACTGTGGACAAGTCTACATAGGGACCACCAAACGCAGGATTGCCCAAACATGAATCAAGGAACATGAAAGGCACTACAGACTAATCCAACCAGAGAAGTCAGCCATAGTAGAGCACTTGATGAACCAACCTGGGCACAGCATTTTATTTGAGAACACAGAAATGCTGGATTACTCTAACAATCACCATGTCAGACTACACAGAGAAGCCACTGAAATCCACAAGCATATGGACAATTTCAACAGAAAGGAAGAAACCATGAAAATTAACAAACTCTGGCTACCAGTATTTAAAAAAACGACCTCTAAAATCAGGACAGTAAATAAAGGACAAGAAGACAGGGGAATCCCAGACAAGAAACAATCAGGGCCAGTTAACACCTCCCAACAAAGGATTCCCCCAGGCAGGAAACAGCCAGGCTTTGAAGCTGCCAGGCTATTTAGTGCTAATCAAGATGGCCAATTGCATATTCCCACTTGCCTCAGCCAGACAAGAGTTCTTTCTCCCAGCCTGAACATTCCACAGAAATATAAACCCCAACTACCTGCAGGAGAGGCCCTGGCTAGTGATCCTGCATTGAGCAAAGATTGGACCTGATGGCCAATGGAGCCCCTTTTGAATTTATTATTCTATTGAATGAATGTCATCTTATCCTCATCTTGTAGCAACTGGTGAATCCTATGGCAGCAAATCAATTCCAGGAGCCAATGCATCTAGTCCAGGTTTTGCTAGTTTTTAAGGAAGCTATCCAAGACTTCGGGGTTGTGTTAGGATGAAAACTGGCCCTTCCATTCTCCACAGTCAATCACCTTTGACTTAATTCTTCAAAATGCTCTTTCACACTACATAAATATAGCACCTCAATTGCAATGTTTCCGTTCTTTGGAATCCCAAGGTTTATGTGTTATTTACCTAGGAACCATAGGAATCTCCTTTTTTTACTAGTCAAACTCACTAACTTAGTATTTTGAATGAATTTGATGAAGAGGTCTTTTCCAGGATGCATTTTACAATTATATCATTATGGATGTACTTGCACTGAATCCTTTGGGATCTACTGGTTCATAGTTTCATGAGACATTACAGTTTTCTGGTAGAGAATTCTAAAGCCACACAATAAACTGCGAATTTCGGAATTCCTTAAAATGTTGCCATAGCATTTAAAGTGGAATTATAACTTTTTAATTGTGTAGTTTGAAAGGGCCCCAGGTTTCAAGAGTGCTTTCTGCTGCCATGGGAACTATGTACTTACAGCTGCATTTCCAAACTAATTCAGAAACAAAAACATTATGAATGCAGGAGGCTTATCTAAGTTGTCTTCAACAATTGGCTCACTTATAGCCAACTATGCTACTCAGCTACTCAGCTGTAAAATACTCAGCGAAGCATGGCATTCATTGAGCCATAACACATGTTATGGATGATGGGGCCAGAAGCAAGACTCATTACCTCTGCAGGCTTCAGCAAGCAATTAAAATGTGATTACACTTGCATTACACAAAAAAAATCATGTAGCATGGCAAGTTACAACCAGTTTGCAGTAGCAATCCTCTCACTAATCTCTCACTTCTGGTCAGAGGATTAGGGACATTTTAATTTTTTTAATTCATGTACTTGGTTTTGTTTAGCATCCCTCCTAGCTTGGCATCCAGACTCTGCCAAGTTTGTAGGAATAAATGCAATTTAACCTCCCAATTTGTGTGAGCGGTGTTAACTGATACCAGAGGCTGATGGGACAGTTTAAATCTTCAAAGTCCTATTTAAAATCAACACGCCCCTCTCATTCCTAACAGTGTGCATCAATGAGGATGGTAATATTTTTTTTAACTCCTTAGGCTACTTTGATGTTCTCTTTAATGGTCTGTCCTGCACAGATGTGCTAAATCAGCCAACAAACAAACAGTTCTCTTCTATTTAAACATAAATAAATGGTGAGAGCCTTTGGCCCTTCCAGATAAAGAATCATGAGGAAGGAAATTGAAGTGCCATTCACGGCTAGTACCTTGGAAAGAAGGCTTAGTAAGTACAGGCATGATCTGATCACAGACTTCCCACTGAAGTAATATTTTCTTATAATTTTGTTTACATTCTAATAATCACTTCTCATTTAATAATAATAATAATAATAATAACTTTATTTTTGTACCCTGCCTCCATCTCCCCGAAGGGACTCAGGGCAGCTTACATGGGATCAAGCCTGGGTAATTAAAATAAGCAGACTAAAATACATCAACATAGAAATACAAATGCAAGTATAAAATTATACACAACGTGATAACATCAAAATGGTGACCATAGTAAAACATAATTAAGACACCAGAGTAAAAGTCATAAAAACGAACTGGGCTAAAGTGCGCAGAGTGAGTTGTATAAGCACAGGGGATGGGGTAGATGGCTAAGGTGCTACAATCAATAGGAAAAGCTTGGGATAGGGTGAGCCCCGTGGCTCTATCCAACTGATGGAGCAAAGTAAAGTGCATCAGATAAGGTAATGGTCACTGGTACGGGATATCTCATGAGGATGAGAAACTCATTCTCCAAAAGCATGCTTGAAAAACCAGGTTTTTAAGCTTTTCCTAAAAACTAACAGGATGGGGGCATTTCCCATTTGTATGTATCAAGCAGCACATCTTTTGCTCTCTTTTTAGGTGATATGTAAGTGTCTGAGCTATCAGGACTGTACCTAGAGAGCTTATGTATTTAATATCCCACCTCATCAAATATTTCTATGACAATGGTGAGACCAAGAGAAAGCTTCCCCTTGAATCTTTTAAAATTCAAGCAGGCTCATATGGAAAAGCTATGTTTTTGGGATCATTGTAATGGTGATGCATCTTTTTTTCTAGCTGGGAAGCTTAATGGCCATCAAAGTGGAGGACTGTTGCGAAACCCAAGATCAGACGTGAGGTACCCGTTAGCAAGCAAGTACACTCAAAACAAGCATGGGAGACATACCTTTCCTATCAGTCATGGAACAAGTGTCTTTTTCACCATATCATCTACAGATATGAAGACTCCATACTAAGAACTTTAAAAAGCTCTCTTGGGGGACTAAAGCACCTAGAATTCCTGGTCATACTTTCTGGGAGATTTTGGGAAGCTTTAGTTTAAAAAGTCCATAATATTTCTAAGTCTACAATGCAATAATTTTTCTCCTAGATAACAAGCAAAAAGCCCAATGTAGTGAAGTATCCCATATCTAATCAGACATCACCTCTGGAAACTGCTCAGGTGACAATGACCATGATAGATTACACTCACTCATATCTGGAGGTGGACAGCCTTATTCCATAAATGTCTCACCATGAAAATTCATTCCCTGTCAAGTCCGATTTCTGTTCCATCTTCTGCTCCAAAGATTCTCCGCAAGCAGAGGCTGACCAGTGTGGCCTTCCAAACATTGTCGGACTTTAATTTGCAACATTCAGCATCATTGGCTGTGCTAGCTAGGATCACTAGGAGCTGTATTCCAACAACATCTGAAAGGCCACCATTTTCTGCTGCCCTGGAGAATCCATCACTGCCAGGTTATAAATCTAACTTTTCAATGGGATTGAGAAACAACTATCTCTTTCCATGTCTGGTTGAAGCTCTAGCCCCTGGCATGAGACTTCATCTGCCTTTGACTAGTGAACTCTTGTCCAGCCCATTACTATTGCCATTTATCATTGTGTCAGTGGTTAGCTAGAACTACATCTGAATATTATTCATTACACATCCTGGACACACTTCTTGAGGGGTTTTGTATAGGCTAGATGTTTAACAACACATATGACAAAGGCTGGCAAAACAATGCTGTTCTGTCGGGTCACTCAAATGTCTCTGAACTGGAACATTACACAGAATTCACAATAGTATTTATGCCTCCAGAGTTTAGTTAGTCCACTTAATCACACAAACTTATGTATTTCTTCATCCTGAAGTTCATACAGTTTTTTCATTAGCTTCCCCCCACTTCTCAATGAAGATTTTACATGCTGTCCTGTAAATTTTTGATGCTGTTCATGTAGGAAGTGCAACAAGAGTTAGGACTGACTAGTCAAGAATGACTCACGCCAGGTACTAGTAATAGGTTTGGTAGTCTGAGTGATCCAAAGTATCCTCTCTCTATGTCAGTGATTCTCAACCCATGGGTCACCAGGTGTTTTCACCTACAACTCCCAAAAATCCCAGGCAGTTTACTAGCTGTTAGGATTTCTGGGAGTTGAAGGCCAAAACATCTGGGGACCCACAGATTGAGAACCATTGCTCTATGTCTTCCTGAACTGACCCCTCTATGATATAAACTGATATTCTTAGGAATATTTCCCAACTTCTCCTTTCCATTAGTTCTCTCTTGGCTCTTCCCTAGAATGGAGCTAGGTTCGATTAGCACCCAGAGTAACTTTCTTTAGAATGGAATTCTTATGATAGTTTTTTTGTTTTCTCCAAACGTCTGTTGTCTTTGCTTATTAAGCAGGATCTGTCATTATTGCATACACGCACTATAAGTTCATCTGCATATCTCCTTTAACAATGACGGTTTTACATTTGCATGGATTATTCTTCATCCCTTCTTTGTTAATTTATTGCTTTGAGGGGCTTTAAAGTCTGAAAGGCAGTTTTAAGATCTGCTAATGAATAATTATGTAAGAGAAACGCACCCATATACATTGCTATTGGCCATCAAGAAAGTGGTCACTGGCAAACATTGTTTGGAAATACTAGTATGTTCCTGCCCTATCAACTTTGGTATATTTAGTATGTGGGGAAACTGCTATAATGCAGGGGAAACTACAGCAAATATGCTTGGAATCAAAGTCAATAAATATGGCTTTATGTCATATCGTGCCTTATTTTGTTCATGCAAATATTGGAGCTTGACAGTGATCTTGGCAAAAATGAAGGAAACCACCTCAGGCCCTTTCCTATTCTTACTCCTTTCAGGAAGGGTGCAAAAAGGCATCTCTTTGAGCTGACCTTCTAAACTTGTATATTTGTTGCCATAAGTTGCAAATGACTTGAAAGAACACTACAGCAACAAGGTTTAGAATTCTCAGCCAGAGAGCTGTAGTCCCTCACCAAGATACAAACCCCAAAATGCCATAGGTTATAAACATGGCAGTTAAACGGTAATCATATTGTCATAAACATATTGCAAAAGGGATCCTGGTCTTCCCTAATACAATTGTGTTTAGTAAAGCATTTATTCAATAATAATGTTGGTTACATTTTTTGAAAAAAATATCCTAACTACTGAATTCAACTCTAAGTTTTGGTTGGGTGGTCACCTGTTTTTCAGGGGCCTTTTTAAATCTAGGCAAAATTGGAGTAGCTTTGAAGGATACAATAACATTAGGAAAAAAGATCCCAGAATTTGTTGTCTAGGAAGCAGTGTTTGTAATTCTAAAACTAATGGCTTGGTTTATAGACCAGCTGTACTGCAGTTTTGAGTTTGCCAAGCCCACAGCAATAGACATTAACAGGGTTTTTTTTAATTTGTAAGAAGTAAAATATATAACTCTGATGAATTTTCAGGTTTCCATGGTTTGGTTTGACTGTAGTATCTCACCAGTGCTGTATCCCATGCATTAAAAGCCAAATGATTTATCTCTACAAGTGTGGTTCTGCAATATGAATCTTCTTGAAAAGAGTTACAGGTGTAGATTAGCTTTTATTTAGCTGAACATCCACCCCCAAATTTCTCTTCCAATAGCAAACTAACACGCTGGGAAAATATAGTGTCACTTTTCGTTTTGTCTGCTAGTCTTCACCTGAAAAGCTCATATATACATAGTCTAACTCCCCCCCTCTTCATTGGTTAAAATTATGTATTCCTATGGGATCTATGCCACATGGACTATCTCTTCAGGTAGATCACCTCTGACAACTGTATATAAAAACTGTTATGGATTTTCTCGTGTTAAGTTAGGGAAAACTTCCAAAAACACAGCAGAACATCCAAAATAAATAAATAAACAGGATACTTATAGTTGAGCATTCAGCTCACAGCAAACAGAGTGTGAAGTGCTGTGGCTGGAAAAGAATTTAGAGCTTAGGAGGCAAAGATCCAGAGTTCAATCTTTAAGATTACAAAAGTTTTATTTAAAATAAAAAGAACTACATTTCTTAATAGTAAATAACTGGTTCCTAGCTACTCACTCCATCTCTCTGGGGTTCAAAGAGAGGAAAAAATCTCCAATCATTACATCTCTCCTGACACACAAACAGAGAAAGATTTCAATATACACAGCACACACTATGATGTAAAAGTAGAAGTCAAAAGTAAAAGGTATGCACCTGCAAAGTATTCATTCTATACAACCAATCAGAATGAGAACGAAACAGAGAAGAAATAGATACATTCCAGGAGATGGTGGGGAAGGGACACCCTTCAGCCTATTCTAAGCTAACTATTCCTCATTGAGGATGCAAACTTGGGCAGTGTGGGGTTGAATTCCAGCAATAACAACATTCCTGCTGTACCTTTTATTGTTTTCCCTAGGAGGAAATCTCATAGACCTCTTAACTAGGAGAAAGCTACATGCATTAGCCATCTTCTGTTGAGCTATTCTGGCAACAGTTTTTCTTCTTTGATACATGCAGTTGTATTTAAAAAGATATAAAAGAATCTTGTAGCACCTTTGATACTGAGACAAAGAAATTCCTAGCAAAAACTTTCATAAATTCTTTATCAAATGCAAAAACCAAAGTCTACGAAAGCTTATTTTAGAAACTAGTCTCAAAAAGAAGGCGGTTTTCTTTTGTATCTTTTTATGCCAGAATGTGGCAATATCTTTGAATGCAGTTTTACTGCATATGTAAAGACAACTGTTCACATACTAGATGAAACTAGTAAAAGCTTACTAGTGAGTATGATTGATTAATAGCTGCCTAAATACCATAAATGTACCAGATTCATTCTGATTAGGAAGCTAAACAGGGTACTTGGATGGGCAATTGACAAGGAATATGAAATACAGGTAGTGCCCAAGTTACGAACAAGATAGGCTCTGTAGATTTGTTCTTAAGTTGAATTTGTATGTAAGTCAGAACAGGTACATTTTTAAGTGTAACTCCAGCCATATATAGATAGATAGATAGATAGATAGACAGATAGAGATATATATTGTTTAACTTTGGACAGCATAGGGCAGGGTTAACACCTGTGGTGCTTGTTTTGCTGTTTGTGCCCATTCAGGAGATTTCACCTCATTTTCTGTCCCTGTGATAACTTTGGACTTTTGAAAAATTTGGCTTGTTGTAGAAACAAGGATTGGTGAAAAAGCTTCAGTTGAAATAACCTTTCCCCATGATAATTCTTCCAAGCATAAATTTCCTTTTCTAGGGTTAGATCTCTCTGGCTTCCTGTTTTCACTCCTGTTCTTAACTATGAGTCATTTGTAAGTTGGATATTTGTACTTTGGGAAGTACCTTACTATAGGTTGTATCTCAGAGGAAGGAATTCACAAAACCGTCTCTAGGTATTCCTGGCTTAAGAAAACCCTATGAAATTTATGGCGCCACCATTTCAACAGGTTATGCAAAGAAACATTTTACACATGATTAGCAAGAAATCCTGAATCTTAATGTCAAAAGCCCTAGCCACTATGGTCAATTATAATGAACTATGAGCTGTAATTCAAACACCTGATGAACCAATAGTTCCTCATCCTTGGATTATTAGGGTAACTGCTTTTACCATCTAATAGATAAACTCATATCCAAATACTCACGACAGATAGCAAGCATAAAAAATGGGAAGGGCTGCATTCAAGAGAGCTGACAACACAAAATTAAATGTCTGGTGTCCTTCTGAGCAAAACAGAAAAGGTCAAAAAAATATTACTTCCATGAACTTCCTTAAGTTCAATTATTTTAGGATCTAAGCCAATGTTCTAAAGATGGTTGGGTGCTGTTAATATCCTCCTGAAGTTATCCTACAAGTGCATATGTGCTGAGCAGGGACACACTTTTCTCAGACTATAACCTCATGAGGAAGGATTAGGTGGATCAACTAGTGGCATATACAAACTGATAGGATGTCTCCAAAATATTAGCTGAGACACAGTAAACATTACTTAAGAAATAGCTCCAAATCACCCAGCCCACAATGTTAAAAGGATCAGTGCAGGTAATTGTAGATGTTATACAGGACATCTGGAGCATGTGTAGCCTTCCAAATAATGTATTGCAATGCCCACCATGTATTCATTACTTATTTGCCTTTATTTATTTTTACTAAAATCAGAGGGAAGGGCATAGGGTAGCTAAAAATATCACTGATATGCATTAGCCTATAAATCCAAAATAAAGATAAAAGATTAGAAGGTCAGCTTAAAGAGATGCTTTTTCGCATCCTTCCTGAAAGGAGCAAGGATAGGGATAATTATGAAATACATTCCAGCTTAGAAATTATGTAGAAAACTTTTTCCAGCATTCCTGTCAAGGTGGTCTCTGAAGGTGATAAAACTCTCTCAGGAGGGTATCTCTGGGAACTGCTGATATCTGCTGCAATCTAGAATGCATTTAGAAGGCCAGCATTCCCCACCTGTAAAACCAATAAAGTTTTGTGAAAACCCATCCACATACTCGAGACAAGACTAGTTCATAACTACTATGGAACCCAACTGGAAATTAATGTACTTCTTTAGAAAACACCCCTACTATATACAGATAGATAAGTCAGTAGTATGCTATACATTCAAAAGACGACACAGGAAGCACATGTCATTCTTGTTATATCTTTATTTCTCCACAACTTATGAAATGGAACTGTTTCTTCTTTTTCTGAGATGCCCAAGTTCTCATCATTGTGGGAGGACTGAAATATAATTTTGGAACTAGCTGTTGTACTTTATCCAGAATCCACAACTGTGTGATTGGGCGGTACAAACTGATTGGGAGGTACAAACAGCCAAGTGGTTTTTTTTGTTGGTAGTACAGTAGTGTCTCACTTATCCAACATTAACGGGCCGGCAGAACGTTGGATAAGCGAGTATGTTGGATAATAAGGAGAGATTAAAGAGAAACCTATTAAACATCAAATTAGGTTATGATTTTACAAATTAAGCACCAAAACATCATGTTATACAACAAATTTGACAGAAAAAGCAGTTCAATATGAAGTAATGCTACGTAGTAATTGCTGTATTTACGAATTTAGCACCAAAATATCATGATATATTGAAAACATTGACTACAAAAATGCGTTGGATAATCCAGAACGTTGGATAAGCAAATGTTGGATAAGTGAGACTCTACTGTGGTGGTGAAGCATGTCTATTTTCTGTTCCCCTTACATGTCCAATGAACCTCAACACCACAGTCAGTGTTATTAGAAATCTAGGAAATTTCCATGGCATTGTCCAGGTTGATGTAATGATTTGACTTATGATCTGAATTAATTGGCCGGGGGGGGGGGGGGGGGGGGACCTGGTGACACATACAATCTTTAAAAATTTTAATGCCAAAAAACATGACAAATGAACCAAAATCAGCCGTTGCTTTGCCTGCCCAAAACCAATTTGTTGATTCATTCCAAACTTACATAAAGACATTTGAAATTTCACCGTTCAGTATATCATATTTGGTCAAAATATTCATTGTAGAGAAGGAAAAATTGTCTATCAGAATCCTAGATCAGTTATTTAGTTTACATCTGTATAAATTCATAGCAGCTAGTGTCCCGACATTTCTCCACCCAAGTCCACCTTAAGAAAGAGATGCTGGATCTGGTGAAGAAGATCTGTTCATCTGCCAATCAGGAACCTCCAGTGGCGTAGAGGATTAAAGCCTTGTAACTTGAAGGTTGGGTTGCTGACCTGAAGGCTGCCAGGTTCGAATCCCACCCGGGGAGTGTGCGGATGAGCTCCCTCTATCAGCTCCAGCTCCATGCGGGGACATGAGAGAAGCCTCCCACAAGGATGATAAAACATCAAAAAACATCCAGCCATCCCCTGGGCAACGTCCTTGCAGACGGCCAATTCTCTCACACCAGAAGCGACTCAGGTTGCTCCTCACATGGAAAAAAAAATCTGCCAATCAGGTCACAAGAAGGATATTTCCACTCCCACCCATCAGCAAACCAGATTGTTGCTCCAAATGAAAGCTGAATGGCCCCTCTTTTGCCCACCAAAAATGTCTCTTAAAGTGCACTGGCTGCCATTTAGTTAGGTTCCTGGTAAAACCAAAAACAGACCAGTTACAGATTCATAAGTCTTGGCTATGAATCTTCAATACTGAATACCAGTCAAAGTATTCTGGGGAACAGGCTGAAATATTTGACACATCAAGTTCAAACCTTACTGTGGTATTTATTAGAGAACATATTCTGTGATTCTGGTGACAGTATGATCAAGCACGTGCATTTGTACATTATGAAAGTCAAACATTTTAAATTACAATATACTTGACATAGTACTATTTGCTACAATCCAGTGGTATTTAACTGTGAGATTCTTCAGTGTTTATATGGCACCATTATTTGAACACAAACTTTTCCCTTCAGTGTCAGGAGCCGTTCAGTCTATCCTTCATTCTTCCAGAGCACCATTCCAGACTCAGAAGTGAATCATGTCAACTTTTCTTGTATAGGGGTTAGTTGCATTTTTTGCTGCTCAAGTAATAAAATATTCAAGCCAATTTTATCTTCAGCTTTCACTGAAGTGTTACTCATTTGTTGTTTCAGTAACTCTTCAGAGAAAAATGAAAACCAATCAACTTTATCTAATTTATGGAAAGTACACATTATTGAAAAATGTTTTGCTTATGGAAACAGTTTTTGTATGTCAGTCACAGATGCTGGAGCAAAGATTTAAAACTTTAAAAGCAAAAACGGCCTATGCAAAGACCAGAAATATAAACAGGAGAAATTTTATGTTCAAAACAAAAACTAAAACAAATGCAGTATCTTTAAAGACAACAATAACTGACATGGTGCCATGCAACAGACTTTTCTTCTATTTTCAATATTATATTGAAAAGAGAAATAACATCTGGCCTAAGAGGCTACATTTTTCATTTAACTTGTCTTTTTCTGAATCAGATATGAACTCTTTTTATTTCAGCAGCACAAAAAGGTAGAGGGAAAAGAGTACTGGCATAACTGTAGTAGTCTTCTAAATGTATATACCACTAGACCTTCTAAGATTTCAAAGTATTCCAGACATACAATTTAGTTGTAGTTCATTAATGTCTCCCATACTGCAGATGGGGAAACTAAGGCTGAGAAGAGTAGTTTACTGAGGCCACCTGGTGAGGTTCATAACAGAAGCAAGATTCAAACTGAGAGCTGCCTAATGTAGTAATTCAGCCACTATGTTACATCAGCATATGACACATTTAAATATCATTAAATGATAATGGAACATAAAATTCCTGAGCATAAATCACAGCTATCCAAAAGCTGTGGCTGTACAAAATGACAGCTTTTAAATTTTCTAATAAAGAAATTATAGAAATGACACATCTGAAGGCATTCCCTCTTTCAATGGGCAAACACCATGGACTTGCTTTGAGAATGTTAAAATCTAAGTTTGTATTTTAAAGAAATCAAATCCAAAGAAATTTCATGAGTAGCTGAACATCCCATTTGTTTCCTTCACGTTACAGAAGTGCAGGTATCAGTTGCCATCTGAGCCCTGTTCTCTCAGTTACAAATTTTGAAATCAGGAACCTGTGGTAAGAGAAAACAAACAGAAAAGCATCACTATTTCCTGCAAATTGCCTGACTTTTCGGGGAGCTGAGACTGTATTAGTTTTTAGGTGCTTTTCTTCAGTGACATTGATAGAAAAGCAATGCAATAGATTCTACTGAACATATAGAATAGTGAGACTGTTTGTAAACAAAGGTTTCATTAGCACATTTCTAGTAAGTCTCTCATTGGAACATTAACTTTGCATGCAGGCAATGAACTATGAAGTGACTTACTGCTGCCTTCAGAGCTTGGGCCAGATCTTCCAGTAAGTCTTCAGAGTCTTCTAAACCGATGGACATGCGAATTAACGTGTCAGTGATTCCAAGGAGTTCTCTGTCTGCCTTGGGAACTGAAGCGTGAGTCATGATGGCACTGAAAAAGAACAGATAGCCCAGGCTTTGAGATTCATAAATAGAAAGCAATGGACCAGAAAGAACAGGAAATGTAACAATTTAAATTAAAATTCATGTAACAAGAGGTTAGGCAAAGTCACACCCTGCACTGCAGATTCAGTCCACAGGAGTGCAATATTAATCCACATGAAAAAATGTTAATGGAGAACAGAACATATCAAATTCTTTATCACCAAATCCAAGTTTATAACTGAAGTGGCAGACATGAATAGCAGCTGATCAAAATACACATACAGTGATCAGCCCATTCCTTATGCGAGCTGCTTGCTTTTGTTTTTAAAAGTGCCTTTAATTTCCGACACCTATATAATTGAACTAACACGTTACAATTCTTAGTTTAGACAGGATAGTAATCTTGAGTATACTAGCAGTTACACATGAGAAGATAGCAGGGTCAAGGTGAGAAGCAGCTGGAAAAAACTGCTGAGCCACAGAGGAAAGGGACCCGGAAATTTACTATGTTGCATATTTTGTCTTTCTCAGCCATATCATTGTTTGTCAGTTGTTGACATCCACTGTACAAATGGTTGAATTCAAAAGAAAATAATAATAATTACAGGTTGATCAGCACTAATCCAAAATGCTTGGGACTGGAAGTATTCAGAATTTTGGGGAATTTTGGACTATTTGAATGTACATAATGCGATATCTTAATTTATGTTTCATATACACATAGCCTGAAAGCAATTTTATATGCTGTATTTTAATAGTTGTGTGCATGAATCAAAAGTTTACGTACACTGAACTATCAGAAGGCAAAAAAATTCAACCAACAATGAGGCAAGTTCCCTTCCATTCAAATTTACTGGGGTTCAAATCTATGCTTGCAGCTGTGTGTTAGTAGACCCCCTATCTTAAAATTCCAAACCAATAATTCCACCGAGTTAAATAGAAGGTGGTAGCATGAGTGCTACTTTTGAAATTAGGGTAGACGAAAAATATTGGATTTTTTTTAGGTCTGAAATGAAATAGGACAGAATCTCATCTCTGCCTTAACTGCTCTAGTCTCTACAAAGTGATTCAGGTTTTCAGTCCTGTTTGAGAAAATAATCAAATAAAATCTGTGTGAGCTTTTTAATGAGAGGACAATGGATATATGAGATACATGGAGGAAAACCATTCTCAATACATTTTGCTTTTTTTTCCTTTTCTGTAGAAGACAAAATCTAGTCCAAGGCTCCTCTTACTTAAACGCATATAATTTTAAAGATAAATTTGGAAGCATTTATCTGCTGCTTCTACATTTTCACTGTGTCTGCAGTTAAATGCATTTGATGTACACCGCAAACACCTGGGTTTTCTGTACCAAATATGCCTCCCAGTGTACATAAACTGAATAGCAGACCAGAGTCACATTTGCAAGACTGAAATGAATGCATTGGTCGCTGTCTAAGTTTCGTGTTCATTAGTATACACTACTTAAATAGCTGGTGTTTTTAACTGAACTCATTCCAACAGAGATTTCAAATAAACATTACTTACGGATGCTCTGCTAAACTTTCATAGCCTCCCAGACTTTCAGCCAAGGCAAAAAGCTAGAGAAAAGAATTCAGAATATTATTCTTGAACAAACTTTCATTAAATTTTTCATACTACTTAGTCCTAGGCAGAATTAGATAGGTAGTTAATCCCTTTGAAATCAGTGAATAGATCTATACCTAACTCTGCTTTCTCTCAGATGGAAAGAGAAATTATTTTGGCAGCGAAGAAAACAACAAACTAATTATGGGTCTTATTAGTTTAAAGAGAAACTACCCTAAATCGCCAGTTTGGAAGTTACAACATACCACAGATGAAGGAGTTAGTTTGCTAACAGTGCTGAAAACAACGGTTTGTGATTTACGAATAGCAGAGCAGCCAAGTGAAAATGAGTGGCCATCAAGGACTAATGTGCTTGCTTAATAACAAGCCCACATTTTCTGGGACTGAGACAAACTTTGATTTGTAATCTGTACTAGCACTGATTAGAAAGGTTTAGTAGTTTATCGCCCTAAAATGATACATGACAGAGATGTGAATACTGGTGACTAATGGACCCCGTGTGTCAATAGGATGATGAATTTATTCAGGGGCTTGAACTTTAAAACAGTGCTGAGTCCTATCTCTCCAATATGTTCAGCATCTGGATAGCTCCTTAAAGGTTCAGACTTAAATCTCAAATGGATCTGATTTGCTACTGACATAGTAGCTACCAGCTATTTAGAAAACAATTAGAAACAGCTCAATCATGAAATGTAGGCAATGAAATTGAAGCCTACATGCCAATTCTCTTCTGGCTGTCAGAGAAATGAATTTTATGCATGACAAGGAAATAAATCATGCATGGAGAAAGCATGGCTTCTGTCACCAGAGTAGGGGGGGGGAGATTAACTTCTCAAGGCTGCCATTTCACTGCTGGAGGATGCAACTGCAGTGGTAGGATGTCCTCTCCAGTCCCTTTACTTCTTTTCTCCTATTGGGAAATCCTACTGACTACAGGCAACTGACTAGGAAAACACAACCTTTTGACAGGCAACTAACAATAAGGGCAAAATGATATATTTGGATAGTACGTAGCAATGCTTAGCCATCATTTGGGGGTGATAAAATGTCACTGTCCTGATGTTTTTAAATTATGAATCTGAAATTATGAATGTTAAATTATGTACTGGTTGTTTTAACATGTACTGACAGTGTATGCTCTTTTTAAACTGATGTCTTCACTGGTTTATGTGTTATGTGTTTTTAACTGATGGCATGTGCTGCATTTTAATATATTGTTATTCCCTGCCTTTGGCTGGGCCATCCGGGTGGGAGATCCAGCTGCCTACCCTGGATGGTGAGACACTACGTCCGTCATCTTCTGTAAAAAGTCTTGGTGTCTTATTGGACCCTCTGCTCACAATGGAGGCCCAGGTCTCTGCTGTGAGCAGATCTGCGTATTTCCATCTACGTCAGGCTAGGCGACTGGCTCCCTACCTATCTAGGAACAACCTGGCGACGGTGATCCAGGCGACGGTCATCTCGAGGCTCGACTACTGTAACGCCCTCTACATTGGCCTTCCTCTGTCAGTGATCCGGAAACTGAAGCTGGTGCAAAACGCGGCGGCTCGTCTTCTCGCCGGGGTGCCGGCGAGGTGGCATATCACCCCAATTCTTCAACAGCTGCACTGGCTACCGATTGAGTACCGGATTACTTTCAAGATACTGGTACTAACTTTCAAGGCCTTACATGGTCTGGGGCCAGCGTACCTGAGGGCCCGCTTATCCTCCTACCAACCCCAGAGATTACTTAGGTCCGAAGACCAAAATTTGCTTGAAGTCCCTAACAAACGGACTTATCATTTGTCTTCTACTAGGCAGAGAGCCTTCTCGATTGTAGCACCTTAATTATGGAATGCCTTGCCAGTGGAAACTCGAACCACCCGAGACTTACTTGCCTTTCGGAAAGCCTGCAAAACCTTGCTCTTCCGACAAGCGTTCAATGGATGAAAAACTCGGGGCTATGTCTGTTTTTATTGTTTTTATTGTTATTTTAAAGCCAAGTGTATTGTTTTAATCTATTTTTGTAAACCGCTCCGAGCCAAACTGGGAGTAGCGGTATATAAGTTTAATAATAAATAAAAAATAAAAAATCTATGTGGTGAGGAGGGTAAGAAATAAATATTGTTGTTGATGTACTATCTATTCGATGTCAAGCAGCTGTTGATGCTGCTGCTGTTACTAAAATAATTTCTTAGGAAAGAGTTTACAAGAAGGGATATTGACAAGATGGCAGAAAAATAGTCTCTGAACTGCTTTTATTTTATTTTCCATTTCTTTAGCAGGCTGAACATGCCTCAAAAGGGCTGTTCCTATTATTGCAGGCCTCCAAGCTCAACTGAAAGTCTGAGTAATGGCCTATCAAGACATAAGTTCAGAAACCTAGGAGACAAACTTCATCTCCTGGTCCATCAAACCCAACAGATAGATTAGAAACAGCTTTTAGGCTTAACAACTCCATGTTAAGATCAAGAGGGCATGGGGCAAGCAGAAAGGGATGGCATGCTCTGGAGCCCAAAGACAGTGCCAATCCATTTCAGCTCTGCTGGAGCTCTGAAAGTCTGCACAAGAACTTTTTGCAGCTGTCATTTCTGACTGTGCTAGGTAGGGTTTTTTGGCTGTTTCAGAGTAGATGTGCACCTCACCCCTAAACATCACCTTACAGCCCTGTAAAAGAATGCCTCACATTTTGTGTGTCTGTGGGAGGGGGTTTAATTGAGAAGGAACATTGTGTGGGCTGCACATTTTCCAGCCTTGCTATGCATACACATGTTCCCTTTCAGGAAATTCCTTTACACAAGATCAATCTTTCTCAACCTTTTTACTCTGGAGAAATCCTTGAACTAATGTTTGGTCTCAGAGAACCCCTACATAAAATGATTATATGTGCAGCTCAAAAAAGACAAAACAAAAATAAAACTTCTTCTTTCACAATATCATGGAACTTCTGGTAATTCTGTGGAATCCAGGAAAGCCTAAGTGAGAAAACCTGCCCTTCTCTCTCTCTCCTGATTGAATTTATTACCCCAGTAGGGCCTACAGGGAAAGTAGATTCACATATCTCATCCATGTCCAAGCATGCCCTTGGTATCAGCTTGAATTCTGTTTCAATTAGAATAAACGGCATTAGCAGAAATGGTAATTTACCAATTTAGCATGGATTCAGTGGGGATTATTCTAGCTGAGATTAACAATAGGATTTAGTCTACCGTTACTAAGCTGGTTTTCCTGTGGCCAGGGACAGAATTAGTACAAGATCTCATTATTATTATAAAAATTAATATTAAAAATTAATACATCCTAGCATTTGGAGAGAAATGGAATATTAGGTAGAATACACAGTCCCAGGTTTATAGTTATTATCATTATTATCATTTTTATTATTATCATCATCATCTTTATTTATATCCCGCCTTCCTCCCCATGGGGACTTAAGGCGGCTAGCAACCACATAATCTAAAAACCTAATTTGAAACAAAGCAAATACAAAATTAACAGGCAATTAAATATTATTGTAAAGATATAACATTAAAAACAATTAAAATACAAAAAATATTATTAAAATTACATTTAAAATGCATCATTCCCACCAATCCCACCTATGAACTCCCCAACAGTGTGCCCCTCATCCTTCTGCAAATGCCTGCTGGCACAGCAATGTTTTTACCTATTTGCAGTATGTTTTATGGAAGTTATCCAGAATGAACATTACAGACTAGGAAGAGCTCTTTGCTCATATTTCAAGTTACTTTGGTTGCCAGTAATTGAGGAAGTGACTCCATACCTGTATTTAGGGAAGAATACTTTTCTAGTGATCTGTGTTGATGAAGCAATGATTGGACAGAATTTGCTTGTCTCAAAGCATTTGGGATGCAAATAGGAAACATCATGCCTCTGTTGCATCAGCAAAACCAACCTCGCTTTCAAAACTCTGTTTATAATTGTGGCGGAAGATGAGCTGGCAGCTGGCTTGGGGTGGCATTACCCAGTTCATATTGGTTAGGCAAGCAGTAACTGCTTGAATAACTGGTTCATTTTAATTTGGATACACCTTTTCCTTCCTTCCCATTACTGCCATCTCTTACTACCATATGGGCGATTTACATTTTGAGACTTCTTACCATGTCTTTCAACACCATGATTTGTCCCACAAGCTGGAAGCCTTGCTCTTTATTGCTGCATCTAGATCCTGGTTAGGTCACAAGGTGGTGCTGTTTTTCTTTATAGAGGAAATGTATCTACGTTCAAAGGTCTTTACCTTTAAATTTTTGAGAAATGTGGCCGCGTTCGTAAGGTTTCCTTTAATGTAAAAAGAAATCATCCCTGGGCAGCCTGTGCACTGGCGTTTTGTCACCTCAAACTGCGGGTGTGATGGCAAGCCTGAAATGAGTCATGCGTTATACAAACAACTTAAAGTTTTTATTACTTTAACACCTACATGGAATGGCCCTTTGGGAGACACCAGGAATATACTTTATGCAATACCTTGATGACTACTAAGGTTCAAACTAAAAAGGTTCCAAAGCAATAAATGTCACACAGAAACAAGGAAGCATATGACATTTTAATGTTTCCATTTGTAGTACATTCACAGTCCATTTCAGGACCACGAGAAGACTTTTTCTGTGATAGGAAGTCAACCCTCTACTTGGCCATTACTGACCCTTAAACAACTGTGGAGGGGGAGTGTTGGGAGGTGTTAATATGGCAAATTTCCCCTGGGGCAGAAATGGGTATTATTCTGGAGGAGAAAAAAATCACAAAGCTCTTTTTTGAAACATTTCTAGGGGGACATTTCTGAGAGGGACATATGTAGATTATGTGCTACTCTATACACGCACAACATAGGAAAATAATAGGGGCCGCAGTGACGCAATGGGTTAAACCCTTGTGCCAACTGAACTGTTGACCTGAAGGTTGAAGATTCAAATCCACAAGGGGGTGGGCTCCCATCTGTCAGCCCTAGCTTCCCATGCGAGGACATGAGAGAAAGCTTCCAGCACATCCGGACGTCCCCTGGCAACATCTCTATAGATGGCCGATTTTCTCACACCAAAAGCAACCTCTCTCAATTTGCATCTGACACAATTTTTTTAAAAGGAAAATAATGAGAGTTTTGAATGCACTGCCTGGAATGAATGGTTGTAACAATTATAAGGAAATTATACATGGAATAGAATATAGGATAGGAAAGCTCATGGAGGTGAAGGCAACGTGGGGAACTAATATGTGCTGCATCTGCTATTAATCAGCCATTAGCCAAATTAAGCTTCTGGCACTAAGCTAGAAGAGTTCACTTAAAAGCATAAACATCTACATAATTCATGCATAACTCTAAACATTTAAGTCGAAAAAGATCGAATAAACCTGGACTCACTTCTTCAAAGGTCAATGTAAATACTGTTCCTTAACTCTTGTTAAAAATACGAACCATTTGAGAGCATAAATCTGTTTCAACAAAACTTAAAGGAGGCACTAGCACTATTTTCTCCATTGTAGAGTTGTTTATGCTCTTTTTGAATGCTTGGGCAGGAAAATTACAGCGGCAGCTAGGGAGATCTGGCCGTGAGGTGGCATTGGTGCTTTCCTCTTGCCACAGAATGACCTTCAACGTATCTATGGGCCATATCAAAATCCATAATTTTGGCCCCGAAACTTGCCCCGGACTGATTCCAAAGGAAACTTATATACAAGTATATATGGTACCTACTCAAAAACAATACCTTAATGTTAAAAGGGGCTTACGGACAAGTAAGTGGACACAACTTTGCAGTTTTATTCATACTGTTTAGCTGATGTTCCCCAACTCATGTCAGTGGCTTTTATTTCATTTCATTATTTTAATTTTTGGCAATGATACTTTAGCTACCAGCAGGTTATGCAAAAGCTGACTCACCAGGAAAGATGACTTTTTCAACTCTAGGATCTGACTCAAGAAACTGAGCAACAGCCAATGCATTCTGGTAATGTTGTTTCATGCGGATCGGCAGCGTCTTTAAACCCCTGTTGCAAAGGTAGCAGTCAAAAGGAGACGGAACTGCTCCAAGGGCTACAAACCAAAACCAAGAAATCAGCTGCTTCTCTAGTGACTTTGTCACTCCCACCAAGTAATAAGTAAAGAGATAATAAGCAAGACAATTGCGTTACTGTTAAAATATATTCATTTGTTCACAATAAGTATCAATATGAGCAGAACAGTTAAAGTTTACCTACTTGGTAACAGATGGGGATACTGTGAACCAAGAATCTCAAGGTTAGAGATTCTTACATGAGTCTCAGAGATTGGGATTTAACTTAGTAAAGATAGAGATACTTTTTATATTTGAATTCTTTTCAGGCAAAGTAGAAAATGGCAACAGTAACCATTGAATACTGTTGGTATTCCCACGGCTGCTTGCTTAAAACATGTCAAGGCTGTGCATGCATGTATGACATCTTCCTCACCCCTCCTCTCCCATATACCACATATTTAAAATTCTCACAGAAACTCGGATGGATTAGATAAGATTAATACATGGCAAGTCAGTCATTGAACTAAGGTTAACTAGTGGGTTTCATGAGATTTTGACCTATGTCTTCCAAAGCCAAGTTCTGGATACAGCACTGAGTAATATATAACTTCAGTGCTCAATGTAGCAAGGAGTAACAGCCCTACTGATTAGCCAGTCATGACAGCAATTTTAAGAAGCAATCCATCTGTCATTCCTGGTACAAAACAGTGCTTTTTGTACTTCAGAATTCACTATTTGTTCTGTTTAGCTTATGTCTTGTTTACCACTTCATTATTTCAACTTTTGCAGAACCATTAAACACCTTTTGTGAAAGCATTAAACACTAAGAGGCATTTCTAATACTCCATCTGCCATTTAATGCAGCTGAATCAGCATTAAAGGGTCAATGTAGACTCATATAATGCAGTTAAACTGCATTTTGTCCATCTACACTGACCATATAATGCAGTTTGAAACTGCATTATATGGCAATGTAAATGGGGTCTATTTGCAAATAAACTTCTTGTTTATGTTGGAAGAGTGATTTAAATGTTAAAATATCTTTACTTTAGTAATTATTCACTGGTGCTTTAATATAAGCAGAGAAAGAGAGAGTACAATCTTTTGAGTTGAGTTGAGTTCATACTCACAATATTGCAAGAGTCTGAGTCTTTCATGGATAGCATCATCGTTTACTGAGACTAATCCCATTATAACATCACTGTGACCTAAGAAAGAAATATGGGAGAAAAAAAGATGTTAATTGTAAGATTAAAAGGCACTTTTCTAGATACTCTTTTTTTTTGGGGTTCTACATTATGCCTATATATTAGGGGTCCTCAAACTTTTAGAGCAGGGAGCCGGTTCATGGTCCCTCAGACTGGGGGGGGAGGGGGGGGCAAAGTATAGTTAGAAAAAAACTTGAACAAATTCCTGTGCACACTACACATATCTTACTTGTAGTGCAAAAAGCATAAAAGAACAATACAATGCTGAAAAAAACAATTTTAACCAACATAAACTTAACAGTATTTTAATGAGAAGTGTTGGTCTGCAATTGGCTGATGAAATAGTCAAGGTCTAGTTCCACATTTGTCACTGCCAGTCGTAACAAGTGTGTCAGTTTTTCTTTTCCTTGACATAATTGATATAATTGTTTCCCAAGGGATACAAAATGGCTATTACTTCTTTAAGATGTGCTATTATGTCGGCTACTATTGTGTAGGCAGCTAGTAAATGAAGGAGAGTAGCAGGCTCTGAGAGGGAACTGCCTCACAATGTCCTCATGGATCTCTTTGTGGCTCTTTCCTTCCTTCCCTCCTTTTCCTTTCTTTCTCTATGGCAAGGGTCCCAGCAACTGCAAGTGAAGGGAATGGGGAAATTGCCTTGGGGGGCCGGATCCGCCCCACAGGCCTTAGTTCGGGAATCTCTGCTCTATTCCTTTGACCAGTGTTTCCCAAAGTTTAACCTTCCAGATGTTTTGGATTAATCTTGCCCAAATTTCTGATTGTTGATCAATCTGGCTGGTGCTCTGGGAGTTAGAAGTCCAAAACTGCTGGAAGACCAAAGTTTGGGGACCACTGCTTCAGATCATAACATGCAGTTTCTCCTTAGTGGTGCCATCTCCCTAGAACTACTCACTCTGATACCAAACGGATGAAGTTAGTTACTCTGAAATAAAATTATGGAATCTACTATCCAATAGTGTGTATGTTAGCTTTTCCCAATCCGGTGCAATCACAATGCTGACTAGTGAAGCTGCTCACAATGTCCCTTTGGCTCTCTTTGTGGCTCTTTCCTTCATTCCCCATTTTTCACTTAAGTTCACAGCTCACTTAGTGCTTATACTTCAGACGTGGGCATCTGGAGGAGAAAAAGTCTGTGTATATAGCTGCACACTTAGGTTTTCACCATGTTCTAAAACTCTGCTTAACTTAGGCCCATATTTTGTCGATTCACAGCAGAACTTTATGTTGATTTATTATGAAGTAGTATCAGCAAGTGACTCATGTGTCAGTGGGCTGATGAATCTGCTCCAAACAGTCAAAAGCTATTCCCCAAATAGTTCAGTACCTTGCATATCTTGTTTAAAGTTCAGATTAAAACCTAGAGGAGCTTCACTACCCCATTCACATGGAAGCCACCAGTCAGTGTGGCTATAAAGCAACTTCCATGACATTTAATAAAGGTTTAGCATTCCCTGATGTGTGCTTTTGGGACTATACAAAGGAAGATCAAGAATGATTGATTTCTGAAATGTCTGTAAATAAAAAAGCATTTCAAAACTCACTAAGAGTTTGTGTTATTTATTAATTCTGTGCAGTATCTTTTTTCTTGCAGATGTCAATAATTAATGTGAGGACATCTTGGAGGGTAGAGAAAGGAGCTCTATAACTTCAGAGAAGCAGTAGACCCCAGTGCGACTCAAAGTAATGGTTCCTTTGAATCATTACTTTTTCCTTGGTGAGTTTCCAAAAGGTTTCTCCTTGATGAGTTTCCTAAAAAGACAGGCACAATTGTACCCAATGGGCACAAATATGATGCTGTTTTCTGAAAAAAATAATTGCCAGTCTCCCTTATCAGAACCACCAAGAAATACTAATATAGTCACTTTCTACCTTTGATGCTGCTTTACATAAAGATTATTAACCCCACCTGGTAAACAATGTTTAAAACATAGAGGAAATTCTAAAGCAGTTTGAGAGAGGGGAAATGCACACACTTTTTGTAAAACAGTCCATCTTAACACAAATTGAATGCAAAATCTTAGACACTGGGAGCTTTTTTTTCAACTCTGCATCACTGGGATTTTTAGATGGAGCTAATTCACTTTCAAATATTTGAACAAGGCTCTCCTCAGGGACCAAAATTAAAATGGAGAAATTTTCCAAAGGAAACCATTCTTCAATCAGCATATATTTACTCAGAACACTGCCCTACAGCATTATTTATAGAAACTTTACAAAAAATGTAAATCTAAAGAGTAATGATTTGTGTATATATTTTGTGCACTGCTTATGCAACTGATTTCTTTTTTCAATGACAAAGACAAAAATAATGACCACTGGTGATCCATACAACTTTAAAGCAGGCAGTAAAGAAAGTGAAATAGATTATTCTCCTTTCCTTCCTTTTCTGAAGTTCCACTCTGAAGTGCCATTTTATCTCCTTCCTCCTTCCTCTGAGGACAGGTAGTTTTAAAATGCCTGAAATGGAAGTCTCTGGAACTTGGACCTTCTCTCTTTTCACTTTTCTCCAAAGAACTCCATTCCAGGTTTTGTAAACTGCCTTGCCTCAGAAGGAGGTGGTGAAGAGTGAAGCTCCAGAGACCTCAATTTTATAGTTTTTAAACTACCTTGCCTTTAGAGAAAGACGAAAGAAAGGAAAAAATAGCCCCAAATGGCTCTACAGTCTTTTTTTTTTAAACAGAAATAGAGCTGTTTGATTGAGGTTGGAGGTAAGGCATTTAAAAAAAAAAGACAAAATTTCCCTCGCGTAATATAAGTACTCCCCCTTTTTATTAAAGAAGAGACAAAATGAGATGAAATACCACAATTAAACTTTTTTATGTTTTGGCTTTGTCATTACATCAAAATGTAAACTGCAATGAAAAAAAATCAGAAAGTGACTGTGGCCCCATCTATATTGCCATATAACACAGTTTCAAAATGCAGAGTAACTGTATTGAACTGGATTTTATGGCAGTCTAGACTCATGCAATCCAAGTCAATTTATATTATATGAGTCTACATTGACCATATAATGTAGTTCAAACTGATATGATACTGTAGATGGGGCCTAAGACTTGGAAAAGCAGCCATGAAGGAACTAAATAAGATCCTCAAATACAAAGATGTATGTTTCTCATTTTGACACTTGTGAAAGCTAGGAAATGAAGAGGACAAAAAAATTTGTTTGAAATGTGATGCTCAAGAAAAGACAAATAAATGACCCCTAAAGATAACATTTACTATAAATGAAGGTGATTACACTGAGGCTATTGTACTTTGGGCATTACATGAGATAATATGATTATTTGAAAAAGACAATAATGCTTGATAAAGTAGAAGGCCCTAAAAAGAGATGAAGACCAGATGATGATGACAACAACAACTACTACTACTACTACAGCTATAAGTAGATTGATTCAGTGTAGGAAACCATAGCCCTGGATTTATAAGATCTAATAGCCATCTTGGAGATCTCTGATTCCACAAAGCAAAGTTGATATAATGACAAAAAGCTACAAAAAAAATCATGAAGGAAATAAAAACTGGATAGTGAAAAGGAATCACATACAGTAGAGTCTCGCTTATCCAACGTAAACGGGCCGGCTGAACGTTGGATAAGCGAATATGTTGGATAATGAGAGCTTACGGAAAAGCCTATTACACATCAAATTAGGTTATGATTTTACAAATTAAGCACCAAAACATCATGTTATACAACAAATTTGACAGAAAAAGTAGTTCAATACTCAGTAATGCTATGTAGTAATTACTGTATTTACGAATTTAGCACCAAAATATCACTATGTATTGAAAACATTGACTACAAAAATGCGTTGGATAATCCAGAACGTTGGATAAGCGAGTGTTGGATAAGTGAGACTCTACTGTATTACCAGACACAAAAGGGATATGGGCTGCTTGTTAGAATATCATTATAATCATACACATTTCAAACAGCACTTACCATTCATGTATTTAGTTGCTGAATACATACAGATGTCTGCTCCTAAAGCTAAAGGTCGCTAAAAAAAGAAAAAAAGTTAAGTCGGGCAGAAAAGGCTCAATGTGTGTTCTTTTGAAAGAATCAACAGGAATAATGAACTAGTTTCCAAAGCACAATTATATTCTGTTGAGACCAAGAGTGTCATAGCAATTTCTGCTATATATAAGTTAAGATGGAGCTGCTAAGAAAACATCCACAAATCCCAGTGATATTTTGCCAGTCATTGCTCATGCAAACACACATATAGAATGAAAAAACCTGTTGGATCTCAGCTCCTAGCATTTCTCATTATTTTCTATGGTAGCTAGGTCTGCTAGGAGCTGCTGCTCAAAAGTCCGTTTCCCACCTCTGCACTAGAGTGCTTCAGGATGTGGTAAATTTTCATTTCAACACAGGGTAGAGGAAGCATGGAGGAGGTGAAGAGAAATCACCTCATGGTGGTATGTTCCAGCCTTGGGATTTATCAAGACTTGATATCAGATATTAAACAAAATGGACTACAGTTGTCTCTCCACATTTGCAGTTTTGACCTGCAGATTTGATTATTCACAGATTTGATTAAAAATATTCTCTCTATGAACTTCTAGGTTCTTCTATAGTCAGCTTCCTCCAGTCATGCTGGAAGAACTACATATTTCTAAAAACAACACATTAAAGTTGACCATAGAGTTGTGCTGGAAGACCTAGAAATTCCTAAAGAAATGTTCTCTCAATTTAACTTTTTTTTTACGTTCACAGGGGTGATTTGCCCCTAACGCTGTGAATGAAGTACATATCTTTTGGGGATATTTGATGAGTATATTTATAAGTGTTAGGAAGGCACAATCACCTGTTTCAAGAAACAGGCTATTTCCACCACGTTTCCTTCTTCTGAATTTTCATATGAATGTGTATGAGTATGAAGCCAAAATAGTCTATATTATTCATTAGGGCTTGTCCTGTTGATTTTCACTTAACATGGCCTTCCCTTAGAAATGCTGCAACTGCCTCAGTGATTTGCTTTCTCTCCATGCTATTGGCATGTGGCAATGTGGTTCACTGGACACTGTTTTCCTCTATTATATTGGCTAATCTATTAGGAATGTTTCATCATGCTGGATCAGTTTGGGAGAATGAGCTTGATTATAGGTCCATGCTATTGCCAGAATTCTAATTCCATGGAATTAGCGCTCTTCCATTTGCCTGCTCTCTTTTTCCAGGGGCTGTCTGGGGCTGTCTCGGTGTAGCCCTATGATTAACTATGATCTCTTTTCCTGTTTGCAAGTAAGTGAGTAAATTACAGACTCTGTGCTTTAAAACTCAAACCCTATGTTTTGCTTGCTAACAATGTAACTTCACGCGTCTTTAGTTAGAGGCAATCTCCACTTTGACTAATGGAGCGTGCTCTCGAATAGGTGTCTAAAGTGGAGTCAAAAATTAATATATTTCTATATGCCTTGACACACTCAAACAAGATCTCACTTTTTAAAGTGAGATCTCCCAGATTTTATTTTAAGGGGTAACTATCCTATCCCCCATGCTCTTTAACATCTACATGAAACTGTTGGGAGAGGTCATCAGGAGTTTTGGAGTTCGGTGCCATCTCTACGTAGATGACACCCAACTCTACTACTCTTTTCCACCAGAATCCAAGGAAGCCCCTCAGATACTGGACCAGTGTTTGGCCGCTGTGATGGGCTGGATGAGGACGAACAGGCTGAAGCTTAATCCTAACAAGACAGAGGTCCTCCAGGTCAGTCGTAGGTCTGATCGAGGTATTGGGTGGCAACCTGTGCTCAATGGGGTTGCACTCCCCCTGAAGGTGCAGGTCCACAGTTTGGGGGTCCTCCTGGACTCAACGCTGATGCTTGATGCTCAAGTGTCGGCGGTGGCAGAAAGGGCCTTTGCACAATTAAAACTTGTGCACCAACTGCAACCATACCTCGTGAAGTCTGATCTGGCCACAGTGGTCCACGCCCTAGTTACCTCTAGATTGGATTATTGCAATGCACTCTACGTGCGGCTGCCCTTGAAGATGGCCCGGAAACTCCAACTAGTCCAGCATTCAGCAGCCAGACTCCTTACTGGAGCAACTTACAGGGAGTGATCAACCCCCCTGGCTCCACTGGCTGCCGTTCATCTTCCGGGCCCAATTCAAGGTGCAGGTGATCACCTACAAAGCCCCGAACGGTTCGGGACCCGTCTACCTTCGTGACCGATCTCATCCTATGAACCTACACGATCCCTTCATTTGTCAGGGGAGGCCCTCCTTTCGCTTCCGCCACTGTCACAAGTGCGGCTGGTGGGGAAGTGGGAAAGGGCCTTCTCGGTGGTGGCCCCCCAGCTCTGGAACTTGCTCCCCAGGGAGATTAGGCTAGCCCCCACCTTGGCAATATTTAGAAAGAGCCTAAAAACTTGGCTCTTTGAACAAGCTTTTGGGGAGTGAATTCCCCATCTCCATGACAGACCTGTTTCTTCGACAATTTCCTCATTTGGTTGCACTTTATCTTGCCCTATTAGTGTACTATAATCACAGGGTTCTCCCACACAAGTTGCTCTTCTATTCGACGATAGCACCTCGTTTACAATTTTCACTCACTGCACTTTACCCAGTTCATTTTATTTTATCTACTTGGGTGCCAAATCCATGTTTTTACCATGATTGTCTTTTATACATATAGGTTTCTTTTATTATGTTTAGAATGTTAATTTACTTTTTGTCTGTATTTTCTGATGTTATTGTATGTTGTTTGCTATTTGCTGTTTTATCCGGGCTTGGCTCCATGTAAGCCGCACCAAGTCCCTTTGGGGAGATGGAGATGGGGTATAAAAATAAATTATTTTTATTATCATCATTATTATTATTATTATACAGAGAGGGTTATCTGAACATCATTTCTGACAATTCGATCTATTAAGGCAAAAAGGAGGACAGATTTGGAATCCAGATTCTTCTGTATTGTATGATCTCCACCAAATACCCTTCTGCCTTCCCATCTGTTCCCGCTCCCCTTCCACACAGCTGAATAAAATCCCACATTTTCTGCTTTGAACTGGAATATATGGCAGTGTGGACTCAGATAACCCAGTTGAAAGCAGATATTGTGATATTCTGGGTTATATGGCTGTGTGGATGGGTCCCCAGTTCCACAAGGTCAAAATATAGCAAAGCATTTTGTAAATTAAGTGTGCTGTATCAATTAGAAGCAGTTGCAGACAAAGACCTGGGACTAGGTGGCTTTTACAGAAATTGAAAGTTACTTCAAGTTCCCAAACCATAATGATTACTGGGACATTCTGAGAGTAAGTGTCCAAAAAAGGTAATGCTTACAAAATTGGAGCTATTATTAACATATAAAAATCAAAAAAGTACAGTAGGAGTGATTAAGGCATAATATCTCTTTGTCTCTCCTAAATCCATCATCCAAGAATATCAGTCAAATAATACTAAAGTATAAAGTAATAATCATAATGGTTTTTTTTTCTCTTGTACAAGATGATTAAAATATTTTCTATACAGGTTACTAGACAACTTTAATCCCCCCATACATACAAGTCAAAAGAGACAATAAATTATCTGATATAAAAACATAGCAAGCATTAAAGTTTGCCAATTTTTGTAAGCTGCCCTGAGTCCCTTGGGTGAGAAGGGCGGGGTATAAATGTTGCAAATAAATAAATAATAATAAATAAATTCCTGATTTATTTGAAGGGAATTTTATTTATATGGATAACCAATATAAATGGATAAACCAATATGGATGGGAGAGTAATCTAGCCCTAACAGGAGAAAAAAAAGTTTCTTTGAGGTCTGGTGCTTCTCTCTGCCTCATATGAGAATGCTATCATGACTAATTTTGATTTTTTTTCCTTCCTCCTGATAAAATTTCCTCTAAAATTCAGGGGGCAAATTGTTAAAGATGTTGGAAGGGCTCACCCACAATAACTTTTTGAAAAAGGAAAATATGCACCACGGGCTAATCAGCTTACCTGGAAATATGCAGACATAAATGTATTATCTACTGCTAAAATAACTCCTTTGTGTTTATGGACAACCTTGGCACATGCTTGAATATCAATAACTTTCAACATTGGATTTGTGGGAGTTTCAATCCAGACAAGCTGTGAGATTAAAAAGATTAAGTTATACAATGACACAAATGTTTATTTTTCCAAAGGCGTCACAACATATATAAAGGCATCATCATATATTCTTGTTTGTCTATATTATATATTGCAAAAAGTATTCCAGGTTGAGCATCCTTTATTCAGAATTCTGAAATACTCCAAATTCTACCATTGTCTATGGAGATGGATCAAATAATGACACCTTTGCTTTCTGATGGTTTAGCATGGACAAACTTTGTTTCATACACAAAATTCTTTAAAATACAGTGTATAAAATTATCTTCAGAAAATGTGTATAAGTTGCATATGAAACATAAATGGGTTTTGTGTTCAGAGTTTGGTCTCACATCCATTACGTATATATATGCAAATACAGGGATTTCAAAATCTCCCCAAAAAGACTGAATTCTAAAAGACTCCTGCACTAAAGAGGACTGTCCTTATGCAGAGCAAAATACTCCCTTACTTTATACAAAGGTCCAATGACTTGTATTTTTTTTAAATGGTCATGCCACTGTTAGTATATGAAGGCAGGAATGGTCACAAATAAAGATGTGGGACTACATGTTGCCCACTTTTGAACTAAACAAATCACTGTAGAGTAGGCATGGGCAAACTTCGGCCTTCCAGATGTTTTGGCCTTCAACTCCAATAATTCCTAACAGGCTGTTAGGAATTGTGGGAGTCGTAGTCCAAAGCACCTGGAAGGCCCAAAGTTTGCCCATGCCTGCTGTAGAGTCTGCAAAAAGTTCTTCACTGTGCTACATTGGGCTTTATCGAACACTACTCTGGGCTTCATTTGACACTAAACTCTCAGTCTAAAATAAGAATAGCATATTGCAGAACGCTCTTTTTAAAAAGAGGAAAAACCCTCCACTTTGCTAGGTATGTAGTCCTATAGTAAAATATTCCAGTAAGTGGAAGGTTGAGAAACATGAAAGCCTTAACTGCAAATGCCCCAGTACTTTTTAAATGGGTAAAAAATTCCGTTCAATTAACTCCTCGCTAGGACCTTTAAATTACTGAAATTCTTGCCTAGAATTCTCAGAAAGTTTTGACAAAGCACTACAAGAGAATTCCACAGCTTCTTTGAACTCAAGGACCCTACCTGGCATTATTTGTTCACCATTTGTATGGATCCCAGTTTAATTTCCAAGCAACCATGCAAGAATAGGCAGATTCCAAAAAATCTAATCAATCCTATTCCCTATTCCTATTATGCTTTACCTAAAAAAAGAGAAAATATTCTGTTTATAATGTGTGTACTTAATCTAGCAAACAATTTACAAGGTATCTACTCAAGAGATCAGCAGTTACAGCTGTCTCATACATAGTCCTTGAATCGAAGAAGGGTTATTCTAAAGAAATATACACTATACCACTTTAATCTCTGCCATTGGTAGCTGGAGCAAACATATTAATTCCCAGATGTTGCATAACAAGCAAAGTTTATGGAAGAAAGTCATTCCAAATACATACATTGATGAAGGCACTATTTTATGAGCAATCCCCACCTCACATTTTTACCTTAGTCTGAGGTGTGATTGCAGCATCAAGGCTTTCCAGTTTGGTACAGTCGACAAAAACAGTTTTCAGGCCCATGTCTGATGCCATTTTACTGAAATATCTATTGGTACCTAGAATATGAAGTAACCTCATCTTTATAATCTTCATTATACCATACATTAATTATAGCATCAGAAAGCAAAATGGATACAAGGGGAAACATTTGTTATGCACTTGTTAGAGTTATATTTTGCCTTTCCTCCAATTTTCTCAAAGTGGTATATAGGGCTCTCTTCTTTTTTGCCAAAAGGTGGGATAAACTGAAAGGGAATGTCCAAAATTACTCAGTAAAATGTATGGCTCATTGGGGACTTGAACCTGAATTTCCTGAGCTCGTCCACTATTTTTTATTTTTTTATTTAATTTATATACCACTCTTCTCCCCCAGGGGCTCTCATTTTACCCTTTTGGAATTCGTTATGTAAAACACATGATCGTCAGCTACAACCATATTTTGATGGTAAACTGACATTTCAACTGACAGGAAATGAAGGAAGCTTCTACAGATAACATTTCTATGTAAACAGAACATCGTATTTCACAGCTCACTCATAATATTTGTTTGTTAAAATATTTTTATCTTGCTCTTTGGTTTAAAATATGTTGGGGATATCAGGTCTGCCTAACATACAAGGAAGTCCTAAAATTAGAAAGAACAAAAACAAAGGTTTGGGAAATAACCATTGTTCAGTGGACAGAGCTCCTGCTGTGGCCTAAAGAAAGTCAATGTTTGGACACTTTCCCTTCTACTTTGGTTAGCATTGCAATTTGCATCTTTAAAATTTAATCAGATAAATATTATAGATTCAAATAAACACTGGTTTGACAAACAACAAATTCTCAATGTTGTTCTCATCAGACATTATGAAAATAGATATTTGGTTTGAGACCTAAAGTTTATACATAGGTCTGAAGATATGACATTGAAGTGAGATAATTTCTTTAAAATAACATTAACAATAATGTATATAAAATAATAAGTATTATTAATATTATTTGATAATGATGAAGTTAATTATGCATCATCTTCACTACAAAATTTTATGTGAGAAAGACTCAATCCTACAATATGTTGCAGAAGAATAAAAAATAAACCAAAGGCTCTTATGTAAATGCAAACACAAATTGTTGCTCCATTTGAAATGAAAGAACAGTGTTCTGTGAAATACCACATCACTACTAGTATTTTCTCCACATTAAAAAGGAAACAGTTGGCTGGTGGCACACAGTCACGTCCTCCTTGCTTTCATGGAAAACATGTTTTCCTCTTTTCACATGAAGGCAGTCACATTAGTACATGTTACTTGGATGCCCCAGCCTGCAGCTACGGTAAACGGATACCTATTTTGCCAATCACTAAAGCCACCTTTGGCTGCTGTCCCAGAAAAAGCAGAAAAGTGAGCAGCACAGAGATACATGGAAAGAGAGCAGCTTCTTTTCCAAGAAAAATAACACATAAAAAGGCCTGTAACGTTGATTTATTATTTGCATATGGAGTATGTGTTTAGTTCCACAAAGTAAAAACTTATTGTGAAATATATATCTTTTAACCAGCTCTTGGTCTATTCTGAACCATTACCGAAATTGTTGTAAAATTATAAAATGAAGCTGGGATTCAGGGCATAGTTTTATGGTGGATGACCTACAATCAATTTTTAGAAATTCTCTCCCCCTCTTGTTTAACAATCCAATTCCTTGACCTTTTGCATAGCATTTTCTAATGGCTATTCAGGTGAGACTGCTCAGTAAGGAAGGGCAAAGAATTTGCTTTTACCAGCCCTGTTGCTCACATCTGAACATGGATCCAGGCCAGTAGTTATTCCATTTCCAATGGAACCAAGCCATTTTAATTATATATGACGTGACAAAATGAAATACATCTTGCAAAAGTAGAACTAATTCCTAGTCTCATTAAGGCCCCTTCCACACTGCCACTATACCCCGGGATCTGATCCCAGACTATTTGCTTATCCCAGATTATCTGGCAGTGGAGACTCATATAATCCAGTCTAAAGCAGTGGAGACTCATATAATCCAGTCTAAATCAGATCCTGGGATTTAGGGCAGCATAGAAGGGTCCTAAGAGAGGATCTAGAATAGCAACCTCTAGGACACCTCAACAGACACCAGATATTCCTGGGCTACAAGTCCCAGCAATCCCAGTCAATGACAAGAAGGTACAGTCCAACAACAGATGGATTTTTTAGGAACAGCACAGAAGGCTGTGGTGCAGCACCAAATGGCAAATAGAAGAAACAGAAGAAATGGGTCAGTAGTTGAATACATTCTCAACTATATTATGGGGTGCAAAAAGTGAGGTTGCTGCCCCTCCAGATCCACTAGTGAGCTAATTTAGTCACCTGCCCCACATGTAACAGTTTCCCATTCTTGATCCAAGGACTTGGTAATATTCTCAAAAACTACTCCAGAGAGGGTACATTCAGTGTGTTGTACATGCAAATAAGCAATTTCATGTATGAGGAAAGTTCAGTGACTTCCCATAAACCATTAATGCACCTAGGGATTGTATCTGAATCTATTGAAGGGTTAATAATTGCAATACAATTATTGTAGTACATAAGCTTTTTTAAAAAGGGGGAAATTGGGAAACTCGCTTTACTGACATAGAACTTATTCACAACTATCTTACCATAAAAATGAGACACCTATCTAATCTGATGGAACTGTTGACTTTGAAGTTATCCTCAGCAGTAAACATAAATATGTAAACTCAGGTTGAATATATGTTTATATGCCTTCTGGGCTACAATTCAGATTACATCCAGGACATTTAAGGCCTCCTAAGCTTAGGAATATCACTCACCTCCATAGACATCATCTGTACAAACAATATTATCTCCTGCCTTTAGTAGATGTGCAATGTTCAGGGTAGCTGCTAATCCAGAAGCATATGCTAAACCTTAAAGAAAAGATAGAAGAAACCCAAACAACTTGATAAATTAAATAACTTGGTTCTCCATTACATTTCAGCAAACACAAAGAAGGGCATATCCCTTCCTGGTTTGAACATTGCCTTGTTTACAAGGCATAGCTTGCTGTGAAGGGATTACATTAAGAGTGTCAAAAATTAACCCAGTATCAAGAAGCAAATGGGTTTATCTTGAAGCACAAATTATGCCCAATCCCAACAGCACTATTTTGTGAATGTATACACATTTATAGTATATGGACACTTCTAAAAATGAAGTACTTCACGCTAGAAAATGTGGGATAGTAAATGGATTAATGTCAGGCAGTGCACCTACACTGTAGAATTAATGCAGTTTGACACCACCTTAGCTGCCATGACTCAATGCTATGGAATCACAGGTGCTACGGTTTCAGAAGGTCTTTAGCTTTCTCTGCCAAAGAAGTGCTGGCACCCCAGCAAACTACTCCTCCTATTATTCCATGACCTTGAGCCATGGCAGCTAAGAAGGTGCAAATAGCATTAATTCTACAATGTAGATGCACCCAAGAACAAAAATTCTAATTGGTTGTAAACTCCCCCACCCCACAAAAAAACTAAATAAAATTATGTTGTTGCATCACTGTGCAGCATAAAACAAAGATTAACCACAGATTTTAATTACTGCTGTTTTTCTAAGAAACTATGTTTTCAGATTGTGTAGTCAATGGTAGATGTAGCCAGCTTACAATATTTGGCTCCATCCAGTGCTGCCACAGCTTTTTCTAAGCAATCACGAGTCGGATTTCCACAACGACTATATTCAAAGCCCTATGAAAGAGACAAAAATAAATATTGAATCATCCCTGACAATAGCAGATAGAATCCTTAGAGTAATTACAGTAACTAGTTTTGATAAATAAAAAGTAATTCTACTTCCTGGCATAAAACTGGGATTTCTGAAAGTTTTCACCATTTTTTATTTTTAAAAGAAAAAACCTGTGCCTTATGGTTGTGGAAAATGTTTTATCTTGTATATATGCAATTGCTATTCATTTTCCATTGTTACCAACATAGCATGAGAACCCAAGTCATGAATAGAATAATTCTTGAAAAATAGAAGTCCTTTATGCCAGTGGATTCACTATGGACACGGCAGCACTGTGCATATGCCAAGATATCCAGTATTGCCTGGGGATGAAAACTATACAATATGAGTGACTGGACAAGTTTTCTCCAGGCCTTCATTTTCATATTACTTGGAGATAGTTAGAAAACATAATTAGAAAGGAAGAATTTTCCTCCTTCAGAGATCAAGAGAGTATGACACAAAAAGGACCCAAGTTCAGAATGTTTGGAATAAAAGGAACATTGCCAGTATCAAGAGAAGTAGAACAAATATTGGGACTAAAGAGATCAGAAAGAATGAAGACTCGGAGGAAACAGAGATTCCCACAAGAATTATTCAGTTGGTTTGTCTGCCTATCCAGAAAGTAAAATGCACTGGTAACAGCTAAGAGCGGATCCAAATCATTATCTCTGAGAGCTCTCGTCCAACATTCAAACCACTATGCTAGCTTCTAATTTTCCCTCCCTTGATTTAGATTGGGGTACCTTAGTGTGTCTGGTCCAGTTGCCAATTCATTGCCTGAGATACTCCATCATATGGATTGTCAAAAAATGGGTGAACCTCTACACTGTCATATAATCTAGTTCAAAGCAGATAATATGGATTTAGTGTAGGTCCAGCCTCAATGTACTGTGAAAGAGGACCCCAAATATCCTAAAAGTGGTAGTTTGCAATCTTTTCTTTACCATGGACCCTCTTTATCTTTTGTTGCCATTGAGCATCAAGACTTCACTCAAGATTTAAAATTCTAAAGTGCATGTCATTTATTTAAAGTTGCTCAGCAAGGGTTTTCAAATTTGAAGAAGAGAGGAATAAGTTCTGGTAAATGAACACACTCCTATTATAATTCAGTCAGCTTTCCACATTTGCAGGGTTGACTTTTGTGGATTTGATTAAAATATTCTCTCTAGGAATTTCTAGGTCCTTCAGAAATCACATCGAAAGAACTAGATTCTTAGAAGAACACGTCTCTAGGAATCTTTAAGGCAGTGGTTCTCAACTTGTGGGTCCCCGGGTGTTTGACCTACAACTCCCAGAAATCCCAGCCAGTTTACCAGCTGTTAGGATTTCTGGGAGTTGAAGGCCAAAACATCTGGGGACTCACAGGTTGAGAACCACTGCTCTAAGACCTCTAGCACAACTCTATGGTTAATTTCCAAAAGAAGCTGACCTTAGAGGATCTAAGAGGATCTAAGAGAATCTAAAAATTCCTAGAGAGGTATTCTTTCAGGTTAAAAAGATAAGTGTTTTTATTCATGTTTTTCTATTTCTGTGGGGGGTCCGGTGCTCTTAACTTCTGCACATTTGAAAGACTAACTGTATTTTTATTTCATACATCATAATCATAATACATTAATACCAATCCATGGTCTAATATTAATTTTAATGAATGAATGAACTAGTGAGAGAGCTGGTCCTGCATTTCATTATAAATCTTGCCATATCAGTTTTAATAGCTGAAACCTGTATTGCCCACCTGGAACAGTTGGCGTTATGTGAACTGGAGTAACTGCAGTGAAGTCAAAATAATAATTTCATTAAATGCAAAACAAAAAGTTAATCAATGGCCAGATTGCCTTTTGGCCGATAAAATCTATTGTTGCAAACATTCCAATGTTCTCTTGATGTACACACCTGTGCTGCTTTGTTGCATCAAAGACTAGTGCACTTTAACAGGTTTAATTATTTGCACATTTCAACAGAACTACTGCAAAACTAACAAATTAGGGATCACAGCCAATTGGCCTCCGGGCATCAAAAGAAGGCTTCACCTTTCTTTTGGAACAAGATATCTTGTACAGATTGTCTAATAAAACATGACATGGGGGGGGGTCCTTCTAGTTTTGTATCTTAACTATATCTGTCAGGATAACGTCTCACTCATTAACTAGTAAAATATTAAGTATCTTATTGAACATTAACAGAAAAAAAGAACAGTTTGACACTTTGACTGCAAAACAGACAGTTTCTTGTGGCACTATAAAGGCAATAGATCTATTGCAGGGTTTACTGAAAGCTCGAATGGGTTTATTGAACATGAAGCCTCATGACATTTTATACACAGGTGCTTTTCCAATTTAAACTCTGTAATGAATCATACAATGCTTTGGAAAGCTGCCCAGTGGCTTATGCAAGTTTCCTATAGTGTTGCATCATGCAGTGGACAAGGTAGGAAGGCAAGTTTCTTATGTCCTGCCCATTCAAATCTGCTGAGCTGAAATGACTGAGCATTTCCTTGTAACTTTGGAGTTGCTCAAATCTATGATGACGATCCAGAAATTCAACACTGAAATGCTTTGAACTTAAGACACATATCCTGTTGGGAATAGACATAACTTTAATTTGTACAATCAAAAACCAGAAGTTGAAAATCACATATACAAATAACATGCATATCTTCCATATCCAGAGATTTAAAATAAGATCTAAGGAGGAAAATAAAGGGTATAAAATTGTGGTGTGGGCACAGTGGAGTGAAAAATAAAATAGCTGAAATGTGAGATTTTAACTTTTGAATATGTAATGTAAGTCAACTAGAAAATGCAGGTCATAAGTTTCCAAAAAATTGCATTTCACTAATCATGTCATGAGCTGCCCAAACTATATAAACAATGTTCAGCAACCACCATGTGAAAACCTGGCACTGAAAGCTACTGCTAGACTCTACATATACCATATATAATGGGCAGTAAGGAACATATTTTAAAATATATCCATGACTGTACAACCATTGTATCCAGGAGAATATGTTTCAAGATACCTTGTGGATACCTGAAATGTAGGATAACAGACCCTGTATTTTGACTATATTTGCATAAGACGACTTTAAAAGGCCCACAAACACTTTCAAGGATAAATATCTTTGAAGTGTGGGCAACTGAAATCGTGGATATCGAATCCATGCATAAAGGGGTTATACTGCATATGGAGATCAACTCATACAAAGGCCATCATATGTGTATTACGGAATTTCAAATCTATACCAAAACTACCAAATGAACTAAAAAAAAAAGACAGTGTAAAAGGGGTCTTCACTTGAGAGGGAGAACTTTGAAATAAAAATCAGATTGGAGGAATAAGAAATTCAGATGAGTATGTTTCCCTGTATGAATATAAAGAAAGAAAAGAAATCCAAAGCCATACTATGACTTTTTAACATATTGTGTCACATGGCAAAGACTTTTCACACTACAAAATTATAGTGTTATGATTCCACTTTAACTGCCATTCCAACATTCAATGGAATCTAGAAAATTATAGTTTAGGAAAGGAGTATTTGCAATGCACAACCAGAGGGCTCAATGCCCCATCAAACTACAGATCCCAGGACCCGACAAGCTGAGAGCATAGCAGTTAAAGTGGAATCATAATGTTAGTGTGAAAATTGTTCTTTTTGAAAATGATAGGACAGACAATAGGAGAAATACAAAAATTTGGGACAAACACCATCTGGATTTCTTGAAATATTAACCAGTGGACGCCCACCCCAGCAATCATTACTAATGGGCAAATGGCATCCAGTTTAGAAAATTTGGGCTTTCAAACTGGTGCGTTTCAGGAAGACTGCTGGGGTGGGCGTCCACTGGTTAATATTTCAAGTGGAAAAGGGCCAAATTCTCTCCCACTCCACAATTCCAGTCATCAGGAGAGAGATAGGCATAGTTGCTATTTGATTGGGGGGGGGGGGGACATGAAAATACAGGCTTATGTAGTTTGGCTTCTAAGAATGCATCGAGATAAAATCTAAAACCACTTTAATTGCCATGGCTGGATGCTATGGAATCCTGGGATTTGTAGTTTGTTAAGACACCAGCATTCTTGGGGAAAAAAGACTGAAGGTCTTGTAAACCTCCCAGGATTCTATAGCATTGAGCCATGGCAGCTAAACTGCATTCATTTTACAGTGCAGTTGCATCCTGATGGTATAAAATAAAACTAAAGTAAAATGATATGTCAAATAATATAACAGAATACAATATGCACTAATATAATGCAATAGTCTAAAATAATATAAGATAATAACAGTGTAAAATAAGCTTCTTTTTCTTCAGCGTTTGTCCTGCTTGATGGTGAGGTCCGCTTTACTAGTTTGTTGGCGCATGTATATTATTTTACTTGAGTTTATTTTATATATATCATATATAAATAAATAAATATGTAATAAATAAAAATAAAGAATAACATAGTGAAATAAATGATATAAATAAATATAAACAAAAATGAAATATAATATATAGATATGTAACGGTGCCTGGTGGCACAATGTGTTAAAGCACTGAGTTGCTGAACTTGGGGACCAAAAGGTCCCAGGTTCAAATCCCAGGAGTGGAATGAGCAACCGCTGTTAGCCCTAGTTCCTGCCAACCTAGCAGTTTGAAAACATGCAAATGTGAGTAGATCAATAGGTACCGCTCTGGCGGGAAGGTAACAGCGCTCCATGCAGTCATGCCGGCCACATGATCTGGAGATGTCTATGGACAATGCCGGCTCTTCGGCTTAGAAATGGAGATGAGCACCAACCCCCAGAGTCAGACACGACTAGACTTAATGTCTGGGGAAAACCTTTACGTAATACAGTAGAGTCTCACTTATCCAAGACTCGCTTATCCAACGTCCTGGATTATCCAACGCATTTTTGTAGTCAATGTTTTCAATACATTGTGATATTTTGGTGCTAAATTGGTAAATACAGTAATTACTACATAGCATTACCGCGTATTGAACTATTTTTTCTGTCAAATTTGTTGTATAACATGATGTTTTGGTGCTTAATTTGTAAAATCATAATCTAATTTGATGTTTAATAGGCTTTTCCTTAATACCTCCTTATTATCCAACATATTCACTTATCCAACGTTCTGCCGGCCTATTTTGGGCTGTGGCGCAGGCGGGAGAGCAAGCCTGCTGAAATTAACTGCAATGAATCACTCTGACTAGGAGGTCATGAGTTCGAGGCCCACTCAGAGCCTATGTTTGTTTGTCTTTGTTCTATGTTAAAAGGCATTGAATGTTTGCCTATATGTGTAATGTGATCTGCCCTGAGTCTCCTTGGGGTGAGAAGGGCGGAATATAAATGCTGTAAATAAATAAATAAATAAATAAGTGAGACTCTACTGTATATAGATACATAAATATAAAATAAAATATAAATATAAATAAATAAAAATGTGATATATATAGATAGATATAAAATAAAAACATTAGAAATAATAAAATAAATAAAAATGATAATATAAAATACACAATATATAATAATTAATAAATAAAATGAGTGGGCGGAGGCTCTACAGAAGGGCACCTCCTGTGGCCTCAGCCCCACCCCTGAGGGACTCACGCTGTGCTGTCCGGGCGCGTACTGCTTGAAGGTGGTGGCGAGCGAGATAGGAGGAACCACGGCCAAAGACTTCCACTGCTCGGGGTCCTGCCCCGCGTGGATGGCCTGCGTGGCGAAGTTCTTGAAGGGCGGCAGGAAGCCGGCGGACTTGTCTTTCCCCTTCTCCATGGGAAGATGGGCGAGGGAGTATTGCGAGAGAGAGAGAGAGAGAAGCGAAGGCACGGGTGCCGGCCGAAGGAGCAAGAAGAGCCGAGGCAGGCGAAGGAGGCTGATGGCTGGGCCGGCGAGTGTGGCCGTGCTTAAGGGCTGGAAGGGAAGCCCCGCCCGCGCGGCCGGAGGGAGGAGAGCCCCGCCGCCCTATCCGGGCCCAGAGCCGCCCGGCCGAGGCCTCCCATTGGCCCGGAGCCAGGCGCGTGTCTCCCTCCGTGTCCTGTAAGGGGTCGATGGACTGGAGCAACAAAGGGGAGGGCGCTCGCACTTATTCCCGCGCCCCTTGTCGGACTGCAACTCCCACAATTCCTAACAGCCGGTAGACTGCTACAGCTTAAGGCTATGGAATCCTGGGAGTTGCAGTTTGTGGAGGCAACAACATTCTGGCAGGGGAAAGCTATAGACCTTGTGAAACTGCAACTCCCAAGATTTCATAGCATTGTGCCATGGTGGGTCAAGTGGCTACACCCTCGGGTTGCTAACTGCCCTTCTACTCACCCCTTTTTTTAAGCATAGGACAGAGTAATACAGTACTGTATTCATTATGAGCATTGCCATGGAGGTGAGCGCTGAACTTCGGTCTTATCAGATGGCTGATTAAACATACAGCTTGGGGCGCTTCTGGGTGAGCCTTTGCTTTCGTCAAAGCAACCAAGTCCATTTGGCAGGTAAACAAGTTCATTACGAAATGTCAAGTGCTGAATATATATCAGAATTGCATCTAATGTCTACAAAAATGGTATTCAAAACTGGGCAATTTGTTTGCCTAGGAAACACGTAGACTCTCATTTTAAATCACCCTGTGAAAAAAGGGGTTTGCATGTTTTGTTCCGTACTAAAGATAAACTGTCGGCCATTGGGATGAGCTAGCCAACAAGGAATTTAGGAAGCAGGAAAGAAGAGCCCATCTATAGCCGTAATTTAAAAATAATGGCATAAAAGCAGGACATGAGTAACTTTTTCTTTCATCAGCTTTTGTTCACAAGGAAACACCATTTTGAAAAAGAATTTTCTGATAATGACCAATAACTGCTGAGGATCTCACTTTACAGAATCCTTCTATAAAGGGTTTTCTGGGTTTTTTTCCTGGGGCTACTACGTGATATATTATGAGCCTTCCTGGACTAATGGGCCATATAATCTGTGAAGGCTCCTCCTATGTTTTCCTCTAGCGAACTGGGCTATAATCCATGAGTGCATACTTATATTCAAATAATTCAGCCCTATTCATAAGATTTTATAGGAGTCCACCTACCATTAAATACCCTGCTCCGACCCATAACTTCTGTCTTGTTGTTACCCCATTAAACAAAATCCATTAAGGAGGGAATGACTGAAAGAGTCTGATAATGCCTTTTGACTGGTAACACTATGCACTGTCAATCTGGAAGAACTTATCCTACTCATAAAGGATATGCATGGGTAACATAACCTCTTAAACACAAAACACTTTAGTGAATGGAGACAAAATGACAGGACAAATGTTGAGGCAAAGAGCACCAGAAAGATGTAAGGACAAAACATTTTACTTATATCAGAATCATTAATCTCAGTCTTGGGAAATGCAACAACTTGGTTGGTTTCCTTTTACTTCTTAAAATACTATTTTGTAAGCTAGGTTTAGCATTGTATATCTAAAAATGTAATCAAAGTTTTATTAACAAGTATATCCTTGAATAACACTACTTAGGAAACCTACTTTCAGAAATTACCTCAAAATTGATAAATTCAACAGCTGAAAATCCATGTGTGGATCATATCAATTTAATGTGACAAGAAGGTGTTTCTCGACTACAAACATCTGGACTAAAAAGTTATCCCTTTCTGGTTTTCTGTACCTTTCAAGCAATTTAAAAAATAAAAATGTGTATTCCTCTTGGATGATGTTCTGCTTCCAAGGTTTGGGTATTTTTCCCCTTTCTCCTTTTCCCACAATCTATATAAATGAAATGTCTTTCTTCTGTGCTATATATATATACTAGCTTGGGGACCCGGCGGTGCCCGGGTTATTTGAGAACGGAATTGTTTGCCTTTGTTCCAAGTTTAGTCTCGATCCAGTGTCAGTTGGCTTTAGTTGGTACGGGTGAACTACAACTCCCGTATGCAAGTCCATGGTCGATCCCCCTCCAAACAGCTTCAGGATGTAAAGCAGGTCATGGGGACTCGATGTGTCAAGTTTGGTCTTGATCAGACATTGGTGAGGGTCGCAGTGGTCTGGGGAAGTGAGTGAAGGTACTGTCAATCCCATCATCCATGGTCTGTTGCTCCCTCAAATGATAGGAGGATGTAAAGTGGGACACATTGCACCTATATGTCAAGTTTGGTACAGTTTCATCATTCATGGGCATCACAGTGGTCTGTGAGAGTTGAATTGGATGAAGGTACTGGAAATCCCATCATCCTTGGTGCATTCTCCTGCAAACCACACCAGGACATAAATTGTGTGACATTGCACCTGTATGCCAAGTAAGGTACAGTTTCGTCTTTCATGGGTATCACAGTGGTCCATGGGAGGTGAATAGGATAAGGGTACTGCAAATCCCATCATCCAAGGTCCATCCTGCATCAAACCAGATCAGGACGTAAAGGGGGCCACATTGCACCTTTGTATCAAGTTTGGTACAGTTTTGTCATTCATGGGAATCACAGCGGCCTGTGGGAGGTGAATTGGATGAAGGTACTGCAACTCCCATCGTCCTTGGTCCATCCTCCCCCAAACTGCTGCAACATATAAAGTGTGTCATTTGGGATATATATACCAGATTTGGTTCAGTTCTGTCATATGTAGCAGTTGCTGTGGTCTCAAGAAGCGAGTGAAGGTACTGCATGTCCCATCTGTGTGCCAAGTTTGGTCCAGTTCCATCACTGGTGGGCATCGCAGTGGTCTGTGGGAATCGTAGCGATTGAAAGTACTACATATCCCATCACCCATGGTCCATCATCCTGCAAACGGCACCAGGACATAAAGCGCATCATGGGGTAGGCTCTCTGGAATTGTGGGAGTTGGAGTCCAAAACACCTGGAGGGCCCAAGTTGGCCCGTGCCTGGTTTAAAGGCTTCCATACAATCCTAGAGTTAGAAGGGGTGCCCATCTAGTTGAACCCCCTTCTGCCATAGAGGAAGACACCATCCAAGCCCTCCTGACAGATGGCCATCCAGTCACAAATACAATTGGGAGATAGAGTCCTAGATTTGAAAGGGGTCTCTGAAGGTCATCCAGTCCAGCCCCATCTGCCACAAAGGAAGAGACCATTCAAGCCCTCCCGACAGAAGGTCATTCCAACCATACATACAATTGAGGCATTTATTTATTTATTTAATTCTGATATTTCTCCCCCGCCTTTCTGCAATGGACCCAAAGTGGCTTGCAAGGTCATTAAGCCACGTGCTAACATCCACCATATAAATAAAACATAAAAGTAATGTCAAGCAATGGTAGTATAAATAAGACATAGCAGGGTTCAGTGGGGGCAGGTGAACTACAACTCCCATATGCAAGTCCATCATCCATGGTCCATCCCACTCCAAACAGGGCCCGGATGTATAGTAGGCCATGGAGACTGTATGTGTCAAGCCTGTTAGAGTGAGTAGGCCAAAGTCTGCTCTGTGGTAGTTTTTTGCCTCAGTAAAAACTGGGGGGGGGGGGGGGGGGGTAAACAATCCTTAAAAGGAAAGAATAAAAAGATAGTCATTATTTTCTCTTTAGTCTGCTGTGAATAGTATTTACGTACTGCCGCCTTACCTTGTTGAAGGAGAGTGCTGTATCTAAAAGACACAGGCAAAAGCTGCTCTGTTTGGAACCATGTGGAACAGGGAAGATGGCTGCCTCTTTTGCGGCCTAGCACAATGGAGCCAGGCTGCAAGGCCTGAAACGTGTTAGCAAAATGATCAAAGGAGGCTTGGATTGGGGCTTTGGGGGCTAGAAGTGTTCATAAGCATATCGTTAAAAAGATAATAATGTTCTCTGCTGTCTTTTGAGGAAAGTAGGGCCTTACAAAGAAGTTAAAAGCTGAGGCAAGATGGCGTCCTCCTTTTCGGCCTAGCAGCGAGGGGCCAGCCTGGAAGGCCTTAAACATGTCAGCAGAGGGGCCAAAGGGGGCCATCTGTTGTCAGTGGGTTCATGGGGTGATGTGTGTCAAGTTTGGTCCAGGTCCGGCCTTTCTGGTGGTGACAGTGGTGTTTTGGATTACCAAAGTGTAGGCCGAGGCTGTTAACTGTCCCAAAGCTAGCATCGTTCTGAGGAGAGAAGTAGGCCGAACAAAGCCAGTTGGTAGTAGTTTTTCCCTCAGCGATCCCAGTGGCCTGTGAAAGTGGTGGCCAATCAGAGCTGGCCCATATTCCGGCCGGCCAATTAGAAAGCTGATCCATATTCTGCCAGGCCAATCAAAACGCGAGCACATATTCCGCCAGGCCAATCAAAACGCTGATACATACTCCGATTTCACTTTTATTATATATATATACACACACACACACACACACACACACACACACATACATACATACATACTGTAGGAATGTTAAATTAAAGAAAGCATTTTTAAAAGAACTGAACTGAAGCTTTTTTTTTTTTAAAACAGAGTTGTACATCTCCTTTGGTTGGCAATAAGTTGCACAATATAATTGCATGGTTTGATCAACTATTACCAAATGTTCTATCAGACCTTGAACTATAGTTAACAGAGTTACAGTCAAAAAGGTCACTTTGAGCCACAGGGAGAGGCAGGTAATACATTGTTCGCACACATTTTATCCTCCCATTTCACTCAGGAGTTTCCCCAGAAATAATAAACATTCACAATGACAAATAACAGAACAATCCTACATATAGTATTTCAAATGTAGACTTGCATTCAATGGCACTCAGTCAGGAAAAGAAAATTCTCCTGCCTTATTTCTTCACCATGAATAGAAGTTCTGTTTGCAAAAACCAGTACGACAATTTTAAGCATTATCAATTGCTCTTAAAAGTATACAAGGGTGAGGCAGTAAAAAAGTTGGCACACACTGCTAACAAGCCACTAGAAGTGAACAAACCTAAGCATAATTATTTAGTAGATTTTCTTAACAACAAATGGAACCTATGTCCACATAAGTGTGTGGAGAGTAGTGTGCAAAAAGATCTGTGCAGAGCTATTATTAACATGTTTTCTATGAAGTAGTTTTTCTGACTAAAGAGGGACGTAAATGTAGGAAAGGGGGCATTCCAGTTGCATTGTCTTGTTCTGTCTACAGGAGCTGCAAAGCCACATCTGTGAACCATCTATTGGAATACAGATGTTTTATCCAATCCAAGATGAGCAGATGCGGATTTCCTACTTTGAACATGGGATGTTGGTGATCAGAAATAGATGAAATGTCTCTAGGGAATTTAGTCCAGGATTTATTCTACTTACGTGGTCATTTTCCTAAAACCACCAAAGGAACCACAATGACACCACAACTTTGATTGCAAGGAAATATCTATAAGTGTCCGTGATCAATACTCAAGCCAGGTTTTTATTCACATAATTTAATATACCCTGCATTGTTGAGTCAATGGAGTGGACTGTCCAGTCAATTACATGAGGACATTCTTAAAACAAAAAGTATCAATAATATTTTGGGCCAGGTTGACAGCTCCATCACTCCTGCAGGAGCCATTTGTAACTAAAAGTTCATGAGATGAAACAATACCCATAGAGAATCTTCAATCTCAAATGAAAAAAAAGAAACCAAATACCAAACTGAGGACATGTTGGGAATGAGCCTTCTGGGGTCAATGATACTACTGATAGTAGCAGGAAAAGAAGAAAGACTCCTCGGGAGCAAGACTAATTTGAGGAGTTACAGAGAAAGAGGCTTAAAGAGATATTTGAGGAATCAACAGATGAGGATTCATTTGAGGGTTTTGAAGGGGAGGAGGGGCTTGAAATGGATGTTGGGGATGTGGCATGGGCTGAAGAGGATGGCATGGAGTGGACACGCGCTCCAGATAATTGTGATGGGGAGACTGGGCTTACTGGTAATGGGGATGCTGAGGAAACGTGGGGTCCTTCAGGATCAGACCCAAGGTGGTCTAACTGGAGGAGTGGGGATAGTTCCACAGCTGAGGATATGTCTGGGCGTCGGCAGGATGGTTTCAGCTTGGATGAGGAATGGGAACAACCTGTGGGAAGGGCAGTGTCCAGCTCGAGTTCTGAAGATGAGTTGTAAATAAATTGGGCCCTTGTGTGTGGCAAGGTGGTTGTTGGGCGCCGTTGGGTTTCGTGTTCGTGTTCCTGAAGACTGGCTTGAGACTGTGCAACCGACGTAAGTTTATTCCGGGTTATTTCTATGACGGGGGCTGGAACTGTGTGGGGTTTCTTTAGACTGCATTGTGATTACTGTCTGCATTAGTTTGCCTCTGTCGTTTTGGCTACTTGTGTCAACCCATTCATGAGGACTTTGCTGTGACGACTTCTCATCTTGGACCTTGGACTGGACATCGTTTTGGCATTACTCTTCACTCCCTATTCCAGCTTGGCTTCGTTCTCAACCCTGTAATTACTCTCTGTTACCGACCATTGGCTTCGTTCCTGACCCTGAAGTAACGCTCCGCTCCCAATTCCGGCTTGACTCCTGGTTCTGCAGTTACTCTCCATTACCAACCGTTGGCTTCGTTCCTGACCCTGAAGTAACACTCCGCTCCCAATTCCAGCTTGACTACTGGTTCTGCAGTTAAGCTCTGTCACGGGTCATTGGCTTGGCTTCTGACCCTGCAGTAACTCTTTGTTCTTCGTTGCTTGTTTTTGGCACCGGGTTGTTTGCGCTGCTTCCGGTGGCAAAGTTCGGCCCGGTTAGGGACGCTGTTTGTTTTGAACCTTTAAACTCTGTTTTGTAACCCAGTTGGGATTCTGTTTATTTTGGTCCCTTGGGAATTCGGCCCATAGTTTGTTTTGCCTTCTCCATTTTGTCCTGCAATTTTGAGCTGAATCTAAGCAGTTTTGTTTTAATCCGGAATATATCTCTGGATAATCCGGATTATTCTCCAGTTTGGTTTTTTTTTTTGGGAGTTTTTTCAGTTTAAATGTCTTTTTCACACTGAAGTTTAAGTGTCGCAAGCTCCTGTGTTTGTTTTAAGAGCTTTTTTGAGTTGTTTATACAATAAACTGTATTTTCATCCATTGGCTGGCGTCTGATCTTGACAGGGAAAGTCCCACTTATAGTTTCCATTAATTCATGATTTTTTCCTCTAAGATGGTTTTGGAAAAAACTTCTGAAATAACCTACATTTTGTAAAAAAAATTGGTCAGAATATCAACAAAATCTCCTATTCGGGGGAGGAGTTGAAGGAGGAAAACAATTTCCACTATTTTCACTGGTTATTCTCCCTCCCCACTTTCCATTTTGTAAAGGAGGGTTGTTTCCACAATGGTGACATGGGTGGGGGGAATAACAGTAAAACAGGGGAAATGGTTTTCCTCCTTCAACCCACCCTCCACCCCCATAAAATGGACTATCCTCTCTCTATTGCCCCCTAGTGGCCTCCATCCAGATAATGAAACAGTACCAAGGTAATAAGTCAATAATTTACAATAAATAATACAATTGTAAAATGTCCATGCTCAACAAATATTATCAAGGATTTCAATTAAAAGCCAAGGAGATGAGTTCTTAAAACCTACACCAGTGATTGAATTAGCTTTGCCTCAGGTTTCATCCAGCATTGTCTCTGTAATATGCATGATTTCAGATTAACTAGAATCAAATCACAGATAAATTGAAAATGGTTGATTTTGCTTTTTTAAAGTAAATAATAATAATAATAATAATAATAATAATAATAATAATAATAATAATAATGAGCTCTGGTGGCGAAGTGCGTTAAAGCGCTGAGCTGCTGAACTTGCAGACCGAAAGGTCCCAGGTTCAAACCCCAGGAGCGGCGTGAGCGGCCGCTGTTAGCTCCAGCTCCTGCCAACCTAGCTGTTCGAAAACATGCAAATGTGAGTAGATCAATAGATAACGCTCCGGCGGGAAGGTAACGGCGCTCCATGCAGTCATGCCGACCACATGACCTTGGAGGTGTCTACTGACAACGCCGGCTCTTCGGCTTAGAAATGGAGATGAGCACCAACCCCCAGAGTCAGACATGACTGGACTTAACATCAGGGGAAACCTTTACCTTTACTACTACTAATAATATAATACTTTATTTTTCTATCCCGCTACCATCTCCACGAAGGGACTCGGGGCGGCTAATATAGGCTAAGCCCAGAACAAAACCAAATAATACAATTACAACAAGTGTCAAGAACTAAAACAATGATACAATAATCAAATAAAATAAACAATAAAAACATAACATACAAGAAAACACATAATAACCAGAAAAATGAGGGGATGATACAAACATCAACCACTAAAGATAAAAGAGGTCGAGCATATAAAATTCACGATTACAGAGTTTTTAAATAAAGTGCATGATCAAGTGTCAGAGAGTCAACTTGTATAATATGAGATAGGGTAAAGTAGGAAGGGAATAAAGTGCTGAGAAGTAATGTATCGGTGATATGAGTCTGTCATATTGGTGGCTATTCAAATGCACACTGAAAGAGCCATGTCTTCAACTGTTTGATGAAGATAGACAGGGTTGGAGGGATTTCCAGGGCCGGGGGGCACTACAGAGAAGGCCCTATCCCTTGTTCCCACAAGCCGAGCCTGAGATAGTGAAGGGAACGAGAGAAGGGCCTCCCCTAAGGACCTAAGAAATCGTGTAGGCTCATAGGGGGAAAGGCGGTTACAAAGGTAGACAGGTTCCAAGCCATTCAGGGCTTTGTAGGTGACTACCTGCACCTTGAAATGGGACCGGAAAGTGACCGGCAGCCAATGGAGCTCCTTAAACAGGGGACTGACCGCTCCCTGTAAGTTGCTCCGGTTAGCAGTCTGGCTGCCGATTATTGAACTAGTTGTAGTTTCTGGGCCATCTTCAAGGGCAGCCCCACTTAGAGAGCACTGCAATAATCCATCCTGGAGGTAACTAAGGCATGGACCGCCATGGCCAAGTCAGACTTCACAAGGTACAGTCGCAGCTGGCGCACAAGTTTTAATTGTGCAAAGGCCCTCCCGGCCACCGCCGACACCTGATCATCAAGCGTCGGCAATGAATCCAGGAGGACCCCCAAGTTGCGGACCTGTGTATTCAGGGGGAGTGTGAATCCGTCGAGCACAGGTTGCCACCCTATGCCTGTGAAGGCTCCTCCTATATTTTCCTCTGGCGAACTGACCTGGAGGACCTCTGTCTTGTTAAGAATTAAGCTTCAGCTTGTTCGTCCTCATCCAGCCCAGCACCGCAGCCAGGCACTGGTCCAGAACCCAAGGGGCTTCCTTGGAATTTGGTGGAAAGGAGTAATAGAGTTGAGTGTCATCTGCATAGAGATGGCACCCAACTCCAAAACTCCGAATGACCTCTCCCAGCGGTTTCATGTAAATATTAAAGAGCGTGGAGGACAGAATAGAACCTTGCAGGACCCCACAGGTCAATGGCCAGGGGTCTAAGCAGGTGTCCCCCACCTTCACCACCTGGAAACGACCCTCCAGGAAAGACTGAAGCCACTGCAAAGCAGTACCCCCAAGACCCATCCCGGAGAGCCGTCCCAGAAAGATACCATGGTCGATGGTATCGAAAGAAAGTATAGTGCTTAACATGGTCCTCTGGGGCAATGTTTCTCAAACTCCTCCAGGTGTTTTGGACCTCGGCTCCAAGAAATCCTAGCCAGTTTACCAGCTGCTAGAAACTGTGGGAGCAGAAGTCCAAAACATCCGAAGGAGCAGAGTTTGAGAAACACAGCTTTAGGGGTTCCCTCTACCAGACAAATGGCAAAACACAACATCTGATCTGTGACAAATCCAAAACCAACGCACCATGATCAATACATGGCTTTTTGACATCAGTTGATCGGGCTATTGATGCAATCTGATTATAAGAGGGAGTTTTGTTTGCATGTGTCCTGTTCAAATATTCAGTGGACTGATTTCATAATGCTGATGTCTATAAAAGACAGGCTTTTAAAATGTGCATTCAGGCTTAGTAAACAAAATACTGCAATGTTTTTATCAATTTGATTGATTAAAATATGTCACCTCTTATTATTTTCTATCAAATAATTTTTACAAATTATATCAGAATGTACATATCCATGGGTAGCAGACACTTTTTGCTTCTCCTAAGATATTTCTAAGATGGTTCTTGATATAACATCTATGCAGGATCCATGCATAATAATTCCTTTCATTAATCTACTTTGAACTCAATGGGCTAGGCATTAATTGGGTTGCACTGTATAAGTCAAATAGAGGCCAGCTTCAGGTTCCAAGTTTTGGTAGTTTCTTGGAACTAAACCCCATTAAGCAGAACAGGACTTTCTTTTGCATAAAAATGTACAAGATTGCACTACTAGTATCAGGGCCGGCCGGAGATAAATTTATATATAAAGCGGGGGGGGGGGGAATTGCGCCCCCCCCCGGTGCCGCGGGAGGTGTGGCCATGTGCCGCGGGAGGCACATGGCCACGCCTCCCGCGGTGCAGGCGGGCCCCGCCTCCTGCTCCCTGGCCCCGCCTCGCACGCAGCGTGGGAGGCGGGGTCACGGCGAGCAGCGCGGGAGGCGGGGCCAGGGCTGGCCCCGCCTCCCACGCAGCTCACCCTGACCCCGCCTCTCACGCAACGTGAGAGGCGGGGCCAGGGCGCACAGGCCAGGAGGCAGGGCTCCGCCCAGACGGGGCCTTGCCTCCCGCCCCGCGCGCCCTGGGCTTTTCCAGGTGGGTAGACTGCACCGGAGGTCCCTGCAGGCCGCGATCGCAGCCTGCAGGGACCTCCGGTGCAGTCTGCCCACCTGGAAAAGGCCAGACGGGCGAGGCTGAGCTGCGTGGGAGGTAGGGCCAACCCTGGCCCCGCCTCCCACGCAGCTCACCCTGACCCCGCCTCTCACGCAACGTGAGAGGCGGGGCCAGGGCGCACAGGCCGGCCATCCAGGGCCATCCCAGCCGGCCATGAGAGCTCACTCGTCGCCGAACAGGCCTTCCTGTTCGCCGGCGAGCGAGCTCATGGTCCCCGCTGGGGGGGGGAAGCCTGACGGCGCCCCCCGGGCCCTGCGCCCGAGGCGGTCGCCTCACGTGGCCTCCATGTTGGGCCGGCCCTGACTAGTATGTAAATCAAGGAGCCGCATTAAGATAAAAATATAAAAGTTATATACATATACAACTACACTTCACTGTATAGGAATTTAAACATTAAAAATAGCAGACAGCTCTGTCTCAAGAACAAACCTATTGAATTTAATAACTATTTCTAGTAAGTAAGTTATGGGATGCAACGTGCATATGGGTGACGGATAGTATGTTTTATGCGACTTTAAAAGCACACACATTCACATGCATCTATGCTGTTTTGATTTATCCCAACAAACCTATTTGAAAATAAATTTCACTACCAAGTAAGCATTTTTGTGGTTGGGCCATAATTCATTCAATGTAATTCAAAGAGATTATAAAATATAGACTGAAACAGATCGCTGGAGTTAGGGCTTATCTATAAGGGGCAGTTGAGCGCAGAGCAGTCCTCAAAGCAGCCCTGGATCTGGCACATACAAACCAAGCTCAAAATTATTACTTAAAACCCTGGGAGCTCATCTACTGTGTGGCCCTCACCACTCTTAACCAGCCATAGAGTTTCATACTAGCTCCTGGCTTCATCGAACCCCCATCTTTGTAGGTGTCTTTGCTAATGTTAGAAAAGGGCACATGTTTAACCAGCAAGACTTGAGGAAGGGAGCAATGAGCACAAGAAAAGGTTCATGGCACTGGTGTCTACTTTGGACAAAGGATCTGGGTGAACTACTCAAACTACCCCAAAGCCACGGAATACTCCAAAGCATCCAGCAAACTCTGGGAGATCCCCTAAACTTACCTATAGTGGAGAGTCAATGTAAAGCAATACTTACTAGAAGCTAATGTACATCATGCGGACAGCCAGAGATCAATTTGTGGTGAATACAAGGTATTTTGCCAATGTAGATAAGCCCTTAGTTATATTTAGAACTAGCTTGGGCACCCGGCGGTGCCCAGTTCATTTGAGAAAGGGATTCTTTGCCCGTGTTCCAAGTTTAGTCTAGGTCCAGGGTCAGCAGAGTTCAGTGGGTGCAGCTGAACTACAATTCCCATGTGCAGATCCCATCATCCATGGTCCATCCTTCTCCAAACAGTGTCAGGATGTATAGTAGGTCATGGGGACTGCATGTGTCAAGTTTGGTTTTGATCAGACATTGGTGGGGGTTGCAGTGGTCTCAGGAAGTGAGTGAAGATACTGCAAGTCCCATCATCCATGGTCCAAACTCTTCCAAACCATACCAGGATGTAGAGTGGGTAATGGGTCCTCTGTGTACCAAGTTTGGTACTGATTCGTCATTGGTGGGAGTCGCAGTGCTCTCAGGAAGCCAGTGAAGGTATTGCAAGTCCCATTGTTCACTTAACCAATTGCAGTAGTTTTGCCTAGCCCACATTTGATTCGTTTGTTTGTCAGAAGATCATGGGGGACCTTGTCGAAGACCTTACTGAAATCTAGATATGTTACATCCACGGCATTTCACAGCTGAATACAATCCCACATTTTTTCTGCTTTGAACTGGAATATATTGCAGATAATTTAGGGCCCTTCTACACAGCCATATAACCAGAGCCGGCCCTAGGTATTTTTCAAGTGTAGGCAAACAGAATTTTGCCCCCCCCCCAAAACCAATCACTGAAAAATAAAAGCGCTGGATAAGTGTAAATGTTGGATAGTAAGGAGGGATTAAGGGAAAGCCTATTAAACATCAAATTACATTAAGATTTTACAAACTAAGCACCAGAAAAAGCAGTCTCGACTGCGCCCCCGTATGTTTTGCGCCACAGGCGACTGCCTAATTCACCTCATTGTTGGACCGCCCAAAATCTTCTTCCTAGGTCAGCCCTTGTTGTTCGAGTAGGATGACCCTACAAGTGTAGTGTCTTGGCGGTGGGTATGTAGGTGACTGTGAAGTCCTATTTTTGACCTGCACGTTTTTCTGCAGTGAGGGCATTGGTTTCCAGGTGGGAGGTGATCCCGGTCAGGGTTAGCTCGACACGCCTTCCTCTTGTTCAATTTCTTCCTTTCGCCCTCCATTTGTGCCTCTTCGAACTCCACAGCACTGCTGGTCACAGCTGACCTCCAGTTAGAGCACTCAAGGGTCAGGACTTCACAGTTCTCAGTGTCTATGCCACAGTTTTTGAGGTTAGCTTTAAGCCCATCTTTAAATCTCTTTTCCTGTCCACCTACATTCTGTTTTCTGGTCTTTAGTTGGCAGTACAGTAACTGCTTTGGGAGACGGTGATCGGGCATTTGGACAGCGTGGCCAGTCCAGCGGAGCTGAGGCCGTAGGAGCATCGCTTCAATACAATAACCCAGAATATCAAGGCAGAAAATCCCACAGTATCTGCTTTGAATGGGGGCCCTTCCACACAACCCTATATCCAAGAATATAAATGCAGGAAATCCCATCATATCTGCTTTGAACTGGGATATCTGAGTCCACACTGTCATAAATTCCAGTTCAAAGCAGATATTGTGGGATTTCCTGCCTTGATATGCTTGGAAATATGGCTGAGCGGAAGGGCACTTAGGCCCCCTCCACACAGCTGAATAAAATCCCACATTATCTGCTTTGAGCTGGAATAAACAGCAGTGTGGACTCAGATAACCCAATACAAAGCACATGTGGGATTTTCTGCCTTGCTATTCTAGGTTATATGGCTGTGTGGAAGGGCCCTTAGTTATCTGAATCCACACTGCCATATATTCCAGTTCAAAGCAGATAATGTGGGATTTTATTCAGCAGTGTGGAAGTGGCCTGAAGTGAAGTGAATTCCCTCCCACCCGCCAAATTACCCTCAGCTGCACTTCTGAGCGCCCCATCCCCGCCTATAAGGGGTGACTCTCTCGCGAGACTTCGTGCGATCTCCCCGCCCCCCTTTTCCGGCGAACGGGGTAACCTCGCGAGAGTTCCCCCCGGACAAGATGGCGGCGCGGTCGAGCCGCTGAGAGGAGCGGCCAGCGGCGGACGCGGAGCGGGAAAGGGAGCGGCGGCGGGCTCGGCCTGCGGGGCGTCCCCGAGCGGAGACGCGGGGGCATGCGGTCGGGACGGGACTCTCCCCCGCCGCGGCTCTGAGCGCTTCGGGCCCTTCCCCACCGCCGCCACTGGCTCCTCCTCTCCCCGCCGGGGCCCCGCTGGCGATGACTGGAGAGAAGCTGCGCTCGCTGCGCAGGGACCACAAGCCCAGCAAGGAGGACGGGGACCTGCTGGGGCCCGGCGAGGAGGAGGCAACGGCCGCGCCCGGCGGGGGAGGAGGCGGCGGCGGCGGCGGAGGAGGAGGGGGCGGCTTCACCGGGGGTGGCAAGAGCGGGCGCCTTGCCGGGGGCCACCGCGTCTTCACCAACCACCACCGGCTGCCTCTCAAGGCCGGGCCGGGGGCCTCTTCCCCCGCCGAGGCCGAGAAGGCCGCCATCGCCGCCGCCCAGTTCCCCGTCCACGAGTGCGTCTTCAAGGGAGACGTCAGGCGCCTCTCGGCCCTCATCCGCACGCAGGGCATCGGCCAGAAGGACAGCCACGGTGAGCCTTCCGCCGCCTCTGCCCAAGAGCCATTCGGACTCGCTGCACTACAATTCCCAGGGCTGTATAGTACAGAGCCGTGGCAGCCCCAGTGGTGTCGGACTGCATTCCTTTCACACTGTAGACCAGCCATGGGCAGACCTGGGGGCCTAAGTTTGTCCATGCCTGTTGTAGACGTACCCTGGAAGAAAGTGGAAGAGCAGGAGGCCACCGCCTTCCTTTCTCTAACAGGGAAGCTATAGGTTGCTGTGAGTTTTCCGGCCTGTGTGGCTATGTTTCAGAAGCATTCTCTTCTGACATTTCGCCCACATCTATGGCAGGCATCCTCAGAGGTTGTGAGGTCTGTTGGAAACTAAACAAGTGGGGTTTATATATCTGTGGAAAGTCCAGGTTTGGAGAAAGCACTCTTGTCTGCTTGATTAGCCTTGCAAATTCAAAGCCTGGCTGCTTCCTGGCTGCGGGAATCCTTTGTTGGGAGGTGTTAGCTGGCCCTGATCGTCTGTCTGGAATTCCCCTGTTTTCAGAGTGGTCTTCTTTACTGTCCTGATTTTAGAGCTACAGGGGAGCTATAGTTTTACAAGTTCTTTAGCCTCTTCTGCCAGGGAGCGTTGGGGTCCCACCAAGCTACAACTTGGAGGGCTTCATAGTGTCAAACTGCATTCCTACCTTTAGTAGAGGTGCAGTTTCCTGAATACCTTAAGGTTTCCTCTCAGCTTCAGATTTGTTTTTTGTTTTTTTGGTGTGTGTGTGTGTGGGGGGGGGGGTGATCTCTCAGCCTCTTGTCCAAAACCCAAAAAAGGGAGCCTTGGGGACCTTTCAGACAAGCCCTATATCCCGGGATCTGATCCCAGGTTTTCTGTTTATCCCAGATTATCTGGTAGTGTGGATTTGTATAATCCAGTTTAAATAATAAAACCTGGGATCAGATCCTGGGATACAGGGCCTGTCTGGAAGGGCGCCTGATTGTGCATGCCTTGTTCCTTTGAACTGGGTTTCTTCTCAGTTCCAGATTTTGTGGGGTGATCTCTCAACATCTTAAGAGTTGAAGTGCAGTTGGATCTGCTTTTAAAAAAAATCTAAATCATGATTTTTATAGAGGGACACTATGGCTCCTTCCACACTGCCCTATATCCCAGGATCTGCTCTGAGCGTATCTGTTTATCCCAGATTATCTGACAGCAGAGACTCATAATCCAGTCCAATGCAGATAATCTGGAATTGGATCCTGGGATGTAGGACCATGTAGAAGATGCCTATCTTAAAGTCTCGTTGTAAACAATGGCACAGGAGGCCCCATCTACACTGACCATTTAAGAAAGTGGTTTCACTGGCAGATGATTAGTTGGGAAATCCCGGAACCAGTTTGAGATTGTTGATGACACAAACTACAGGGCATTGATGCACTTTGAGGACTGTCTTTGGATATTTTTGTGGGAGTTTGTTGTCTGGCTGCAACAGTTTAAAGCTAGCTTTAAACTGCATTAAATGGTCGGTGTAGATGGGGTCCTACTGTGCCATTGTTTACAATGAGACTTGAGTACCCACAAGGTCCAGGAACTAAAATATAGTGGATGCCAAGGGCCCACTGTATTGGCTTGAGAGAGAACGGTGATATTTATACACTCTCCATCTCTTCTGTTGGTGATCAGCATTGCTTTTATATTCCCCAGACTAGGATTGCTTCACCTGCACTGGAATATATGTTGGCTTTTATCCTCTTGAGTACTGTATCTGGGGCCTTGCGCATGTAAACCTGCCATGATCCAGTAAAGAAGCTTTCATCCAGAAAGGCTTTGTGAGGGCAGAAATTCTACTCACCCAGATTTGAGTTGCATCCAGTCAAGACACATCTATTTGGGGTTGCACACACTAGGGCAGGGGTCCCCAAACTAAGGCCTGGGGGCCACATGCAGCCCATCAAAGCCATTTATCCGGCCCTCGCGGCGGCGGCTCCCTCCTCCTCCTCCAAGGAAAGTGCGTGCGGCATGAAGGAGGAGGGAAAGGAGCACGCCTTTCCCAGCTCCTCCCTCACCTGATGCGTGCCTTCCAAAGCTTTGCTCGTTTATAATGGTATTTTAATTATTATTTAATTAATTATTAATTATTAAGGAGTGCTTTGCTAATGCTTTTGGTGCACAAAGGCAGAAGGGGGTTGGACTAAATGGCCCAAAGGGTCTCTTCCAACCCTCTTTATTATTATTATTGACAGAAGGACACAGTATAACACAGCAAACGAGATATATATGCTGGATTTCGTATCACAAAATCATATGTCGAACATTTCCCAATCATTTAGGACTGTGTGATTTATACACACACATATATAATTAACATTGAGGCTGGGCGGCCATCTGTCAGGGGTGCTTTGCTAATGCTTTTGGTGCACAAAGGCAGAAGGGGGTTGTACTAAATGGCCCAAGGGGTCTTTTCCAACCCTCTTTATTATTATGATTATGATTATGATTATTACTAACATTGAGGCTGTATTTGTTCCCGTTTTGATTTTTTACTTCAAAATAAGTGTGCAGTGTGTATGGGAATTTGTTCATAGTCTGGCCCTCCAACAGTAGGAGGGACCATGAACTGGGCCCCTGTTTAAAAAGTTTGGGGACCCCTGCACTAGGGCGTTTTATGATGTGTTTCTGATATTATTTCTGGGTGAATTAGAAGAGGCAACTTGGTTAGTTTGTGGCTGTTTATGTTAATAAAATTCAGTTTTCATGGTGGGGAAACATCACAAAACAGTTTAAGTTTCAAGTAAACAGTACAGCTTATGAACCTAGCATTTTCCAGGGAAAATACGATGTCCAAAAGTAAAAAATATCATTCTTCACATTTATGATAATTGTCATTCTTGTACAGGTCATACAGGATATGATGCTTCCTGCTATGCATTTCATAGGAATCTGTAATCCTCCTTCAACCAGGTGCTTTCCTGTTGTTTTTTTCTCCAGCTGCCATGAATCAAAAATTGGTCAGTAATACTAAGAAATTATGGGAATTTCACCCCAGGACATTTGGAAGGTGCAATGTGCTTTGGAATATTATCATATCTCATGTTGAAATTGACACTTCCTGATTTATACTTACTATAAGGAACTGTAAAATAAGTCCAGATTGTCAGGGTTGTTAGAAAGCATGCAATAATCCATTCCAAACTTTTGAATGAGATGCACCTGTGCAAATAATGGCAATGAGGAGAGTCCAGCTGCAATTGTCTGCAAAGGGAGTCTTCTCAAATCCAATGAGATTTGTGGTACCGTAAATTGGACTGCATTTGTTCTCTTCAGCACTACCCTCAGGGAGGGACTGCCTTTCATGTAATGTGTTAGGAATGTGATTATTCTGGAAGGTAATATGCTACTCCATAAATTCTCCAGTTACTTAGTGACTAGATTTTCCAAGAGGATAATTATGATGTCATCTGCCTCCTTCACCTGGAGCTATGAAGTTGGGCTGTGGCCAGTTTTTAATATAGTACCAAATTCCTAAGGTGTGTGTTTCCTCTCTCTCTCTATTCCCAGTAGTATTTATTGTAGACTTTCTCTTTTGTGTTATTAAATGGCCCACTGAGTTTTTTAATCAAATAGAATTTTAGGTAATACCTTTGTACTTGGTAAAATGTTATAATTATGCTGTGGAATTTTCACATACACATCTTTCAGTGGATGGAGTTGTGTTCTACCCAGTACTGTAAATTTTGGGTAATGATGACTAGATTGCCAACCAGCAAGAACCCCAGTTGAATGGATGAATTGTGTGGAGATGGGTCTTACAGATTTGGACAGATCCACCTTCTATGAACTCTTCCTCAGAAAATAGATCATGAGTCCAGTGAATCCATGTGACCCGTGACCAATCATTTATTTCACACTAGCGTATATACCTGCCATTGCCCTGGTGTGCATTTTCTAGTGGTATTTATTAGAAATGTTCATTAGCTGTATGATTTTAGGAATGGTTCAGTCAAATAAGTAAGAAGGTGCCTCAAGGATGCCATATTCCAGCCCCTAAGGAGATGAAGCTTGAGCTCCTGGTGGGGAAGCAGTTCCATACATCTCCCTTGCCCTTCCCAAACTCCTACTTTCAACCAGTCAAAGAGTAAGCAGGCTCTTCTCCATGTCCCTTTGAACCCAGCAGCCTCAAGAAACCATCCATCCCAGAGCCCTCATACTGCCTTCATAACTTGCCATCATGAGATTTCAGGGGCATGTGAGATTTGAGATGTGATAGGAGCACTGGATGCCTGTGAGAAACCTTCCTCTTGTGAGATTTGAGGGGATTCCTGCCTGACACAATTTTCATGATTGGGGCCCTAATCATGAAAGGGGTGGGTTTTTACATTGGAATTCCCCCATCATTTCAATGTACATAGTGAAGAGTATATGTACCAGGTTTAAGATACTAACATATGTACATGCATACATCTATACATATTACTTTCACATATATACTGGTAGATAGGATTTAGGAAAATAAAATTAATTTTCTGTTGGGTTAAAAAACTCTTCAGTATTACAAGGCATGCCAAAACAGTATATATTTATTTGACCAGAAATTATCCCAGGAGTGTATGCCTTGTCAAGCGGTGGCAGCGGGTATCTTAGTGCATTTATGCTAGTAAAGAATAAAGTAATGAACATTTAGGGGGAAATGCTTAAGCCTTTGAGTAAGGGTCTATGTTGAATGATTTCCAAATAATCATTCAGCATAAAGAGACCATTTGCAAACCTATCACATTGCACTTCTGTTGTTGTAGCACTATTATTTTGCTTTAAATTCCAAGTAACATTCTGGGGGTTGTAGCTTACTGAGGCCCAAGAGCTCTCTGGCTAGGACTTCTAAATGCCCTTCATAAACTTCAAATGCATAGCAATTAAAGTGGGATAACAGTTCAGTGTGATATGGCCCTTGGAACAGAATTGTTCTGCTGTTTGCTGAGCCAGCTTGGTTACTGGAATAAGAATCTAGTTGGAGAAAACATTCTGTCCCTAGACCTGTTATGACTGCACATGTAAAGCCTGAGTCTCACCTTGTGCAGGCATGTGTTTTCTGCTTCTGGTAGGTAAAGAGAGTGTGCAGTATATATCACTCTCAGAATTAAATGGGTGATCATTGTAGCAAAACTGCACAGCTGCAATACCGTAAAGTCTGATGTCATATTATAGAAAACTCATATTTGTCATATTTTAGTCAGTTAATTAAATCTTTAACTTTAATGTAGACAGTAATATTTTGAAACACATACTTGGATTTTGTTTAAATTTAAATCATATTATATAATACAGCAGTACCATTTTGGGAACATGTTCTGTTGAGGAAGGGGAGAAATCTGAACTAAGAAGGTATCAACATGATATCGAAAACTTTTATCAACTTATCGTAAACTTTTAAAAAGTATGATTAAATAAGCCCCATTTTTGTTGATCAAAAGGGTTTTAACTGTTATAATTGATTAGATGTTCTTACCCCAATAAAGGATGTCAACAAGTATTATGATGGTCAAGGTAATTCAGTTAGAGACACCAGAGCAAATCTCAGGTTGCAGGGTTTGCCATCGTGTAAGTGCTGTCCATGGTTCTTTTCAATCCTTTAGAAAGAAACCTAATTTTCTGGTGAATTCCAGTCCCTTTGCATCTGTGATAATTCTTTGAAGCACTACTTAGTTTATTTCTCTTGCAGGGAGCAGGGAAAACCTGTTAGCAAGAATAGTGAAATGTTATTTTGAAAGCGGTATGTGTTGTCATGTATTCATGCACTCTGTGATATTAAATAGAATAGGAGAGAGTAAAGAAACTACTTTCTCTTGGGTTGCTACTTTATACACATAGCATGTGTTCTATGAGAAACCACTACATCTATGATTGTTTTGACATTGTAGTATTATTTCTGAAAGAAGTAACTGCATACGCAAGTAGTCTCTCCTTCAGACCTCCACAGTATCAAGGCCACTTAAGTCTTATGGTTGTCACTGGAACATAAGCTTGCTCCTTGTGAGCCTTTGAGGCAGAGCAGCAGTTAAAATTCCCAAAATACCACTTGTTCAGTTAAGATAGATACCTTGGGATAAACACTGATAGATTTATATAACAAAATGAGATTCACTCCACATGTTGCAATAATTCTTCCTATAGAAGCCAGAAACAAAAAAAGTGCCTTCTTATTCTATCTTTTTACAAATTTCTTCAGTGATTATAAAGAACCACATAGAGAAAGTACATTTAAAAGTATTTAAAAGTATTTTATGTATGCCTAGTACAGGTCCTCCTGCAGGCCTGAAGTCTGACAATAAAGACTGGACACAGCATGCTTGGAGGTCACTTTAGAGGAAATGTCATACTATCCCGGATTTTCATAATGTTGATATTGCTGGTGATGTAAGATAGTCCTGTTTATTTCACAGAAAATGTCATATTTGGCTTTTGATACTATCCATCAGGACCATAGCCAGAAAAAAAGGGGGGGATTTTTTTTTTCTAGCGAATCATGAAGAGTAGTTCCATAATGCAAAATAATTTAGAAATCGGGCCCCATCGATAAACTTTAGTGGACATTCATGGGGATTTGGTTAATCAGTTAAAATTTATGAGTAAACCAGGTTTTTTTAAACCTGAACATTTTTTGGGGGGAGGGGGGGTTGAACCCCTAACCCACAACCACTCATCCCCCTGGCTACAGCCCTGCTATCAATAGTACTATTCTCCTGAACCAGTTATTTTGTTCAGTGTTAGAAACACTGTGCATCACAGTTTCCACCCTCACCTTCAAAGTTATTCTTATCTCTTTGGGCATTAAAATGTAGTGTGTTACAGAATACCTTCTCACCTCTGATGTTCCTTGATATCTGTAGGAATCTACTGAGAGAGAGAGAGATCACTTTGGGATTTGGAGCAAAGTGCCACGGGTATACAGATGCCACAGAGACTTTTGCTGAGTCTTCTGAATTGGATGTGGCCTCAAAAGCCCTTGATTGTGTCTGGAATCATTGCAATATGGACACCTTGTGTCCAAGCAGTCATTGACTCCGTGGGATAGATCTGTGCCTTTTGTGAATGGAGTTGCACTCTCTCTGAAAGAAATGCACTGGAAACCCAAGTGGTATGGCTCATTCTGTACCGGGCCTTTGTGGCTTGTGTATAAGCGATCACCTCCTCTGCACAGAGGTGACTTTGCTGCAGTGGGGAAGGCAGTGGTAAGCTTGAGACTGGATTATTGTAATGTGCTTTCTCTGAGGTTGCCCTCAAGCTTGACCTGGAAACCTCTGCTAATGCAGAGCCTGATAGTCTGACTGTTGTTGAGAGCTGGTTCCTTTATTAACATATAACTCCCTTCCTAAAAGAACTGTACTCACTGCCTTATTGCTATTGGTTCATGTGTAAGGCTTGGATAATGGCACTAACAACATGGTACCAAGATATCCAAGAATGTCTTTTATCCATTATAATAGCCACTGGGATTGTTGTTGATTGTTGCTTTTGTGCTTCTGAGATTTGTTTGGTTGTCATTTGGAATAGAGGCTCTAATATTTTAGTTCCCACTCTGAAGTACCCACTACCACTTGATGTTAGGCATGGATTGATATCACTATGTTTTTGATTTAAGCCCAAGGTACATTTTATTTAAACAAGCTTGGAATACTTGACATGGATTTCCTGATTGTAATTGATTCCATATTTTTCATTTTTCCATAGTATTTTGATCTCTTTATTGTACATTGCTTGGAAATCGTTTGGCCTTTTCTTAAATAATTTAAAAAATAAAATAAAATGTAAAATAATGTATAAAAGTAAGAAAGAAAGTTCGCTTGCTGAGAAAATGCGGAGTGCTATTTGAATCAGCAGGTCCCCTTTCTGTGCTAAATTATAGATCAGTTTTCACATCATTGACATAAGCACAGCTGTATTAAATGAATAAACAAATGGTTGGTTGATCATGAGGCTGGGTAGGTAGAGGACAAAGTTTTGTTACAACAAATGTTTTTTCCCCTAAAATGTTGGATAATGTGGTGTTTCACCTATAATTGATTGACTTGACTCACTTTTAGAGTTAAAAGTCTCATGGCTGGTATCACATCATTTAACAGTCAGTTTTACTGTAATTATTAGATTTTTTCCAAAAAAATGTAGCCACAGTTCTCTGTAGAATAGAGTGGTTAAACTGTCAGAATCCTTTGTTTTCAGTTCCTACACTGAATCCCCTCATTTTGATTTTTAAATTAAAATTAAGAAATTGCTTATCAAAGTTGTAATGGTAGTAAGTAATAAATATTTTGAACACAGCTTAGAAGCTATTACAGTAAATTGAGAAATATTCTCATTATGCGTAATGGCCCCCAAACATTGAATAAAATGTTTTAAATCACATAAGGAATATCACAATTTAATTGAAAAGTAACTTAAAACATAATTTTGTTGGAAGTACGTATCTACAAAAAACTGGTCCTATTTTGTTAATCAGCCATACTTTCTGAATTAGAGAACAGCTTCCATTAGTTACCAGTTTAACAACAAATTTCCCCATCTCTGTTGATTTTCATTGAGTAGTTCTGGCTAGTAAGTGTAGCAGTAGTTTGATATACCAATAAAACTAGATGTGTGTAGTATTGAACACAATTTTTTCTGGCCTGGATCAAGTGGTGTATACAGTTCCATTAACAGAACTTGAAGGGGGGGGGGGGGGGGCTTCTGCAATCCCTTGGAACACTCAGGACTATAGAAAAGCAGGGAAGAAAGTTCCACTGCACATCCAATTTCAGTTTACTTTAAAAGGTCTCTGCTTAAAAAATCCAGAGTTATGCAACTTCATCACCTACAGCAAAAAAAGGCATTCCAGTTTATGAAAACTGCATTCTTTCCTTTCATTTGTAGTCATATTCCTGCACAGTAAAATGCCCCAGACAGCTGGAAATCCTGCTTAGCTTTCCAACCCTACTTGTATGATTTTCCAGCCATTATGTTTCTTCTCTGTCATAAAAAATAAAGTTTGAGGGTATCAAGATGCTGAGCTGTATGTCCATTATCCAATTCTGTGTTCTCGTATCACAACTGCAACTCCTAACACTTGCTGAAATATAATTTAAAAACTTAACTTATTTTTAAAGGATTATGTATGTTGACCTTTTTTAAAAAATAAAGTGCAATTTATATTTTGTCCTTGGGAATAGTTAGCTTGCAGTATAGTAAATAAATACATAATCTTCAGTTACATACTTGTAGTTTAATAAGAGGTTGTTTGCAAAACTGGATCTGTGCAATGAATAAATCAAATCTGTTTAATAATTTATTAGAATAAATTCCTTATGGGTAGTGACCTAGATATGTCATTCCTAATAATGTACAATCCATACTTAATTTAGGGTGATTGGATATTTTGGTATTTTTCTGCCCATTTTAATTATCCTATTAATTTTTGTAGGAACAAAATTGAATCAGAAACAACACAGATAATATACTAAAGTAATTTTTTCATGTAATTAATACTACAAATAGGGTTGTTGGACTTGAATTCTAAACTCAAAAATAGTAATAGTTTTTAGAAAAGTTGTATAAATTCACTAAACATTTTTTTTCCTTTATAGGAAACACTCCATTACATCTTGCCGTGATGCTGGGGAATAAAGGTTGGTAGTGCTGTTCCTATGTTCCTTTAAAATAACAATAACAATAACAACAACAAATGTTGTATAGCATAGAAATCAGAGAATAGACTTAATGGGACAATTTCTTCTCTTGCTGCTCATATTGCAGTGTGTTTAAATGCAGATGTAGATAGAGCAAGCAAAAAGTTCTCTCTCCATCTATCAACTTTCCAAATCATGAATGCTTTGAGGATGAGGGAAAGCTGACAGAAAACAAATGTGACAATGGTCACTTTTCTCCTGTCGCAAATATACTTATCTCTGTCTCACCAGCCTTTCCTGTTTTAGGGAATGGCATCTCGGGGCCCATTCACACAGTCATATAATCCAAAATATCAAATCAGAAAATCCCACCATATCTGATTTGAACTGGGTTATCTGAGTCCACACTGCCATATGCTCCAGTTCAAAGCAGAAAATGTGGAATTTTATTCAGCTGTGTGCGAGGGGCCTGGATTTGCTAAATATGACCCACTCTGTCCCAGTTATTTTGACTTAGCTGGTGAATTATAACTTGGAATATCGAGCAAATTTCCGTTAATGTTTGATAAAAGGCTAGATTTCATAATGGAGGAAAGTAAGTAGCAGGTCTCTCAGGGCCCTTCCACACAGCCATATAACCCAGAATATCAAGACAGATAATCCACAATATCTGCTTTGACCTGGATTATCTGAGTCTATATAATCCAATTCAAATTGGATTTTATACATTTGTGTGGGAGGAGCCTCGGGCATCTATATAAGGACTGGGTTCTTTTAACGTGTTCATGACAATCTGGATGTGAAGATTGCTAGTGACAATAAATTATTTAGGGTGGTGAGAACACAATTGGATTTTAAAGAGCTCTGAAAAGACCTGCAAACTGGGAGAATGAGCAGTAAAATGGGAAATGGGAGCCACTGTAAGTGTAAAGGGATGTCTATTAGGGGGGAAAGTCTGCCATGGGGAGAATTGTGAACGGGAGGTTTCGGGGGACGAATATAGCCCTCAGAGACTGCATGTGGCCCATGGATTATCTCAGTGACTGATTAAATATAGTTATGCTTTGAATGTGTCCATTAAGGTCAACAGTCCATAAATTGATTATGACTAAATTATGTCATATCAATTTTAGTAGGTCTTGTTGCAAACACAGTGTAGTTGCTAAGCTCAGTATTTTGAAAGCAGAACAGAGTGCACTAACTCTATCAATTTGCCCTGAAGATAGAAAATACAGGCACATAAGGAAGTGTGTTTCTTTCCTTCCTTCCCTTATTTCTTTCTAAACATACCTGCCCACGCCACTAGCAGTGACATCATTTATCTTGTTGATCAGGTGTGAAACCTGGATGTGATTCTTGTTCACTCCAGTTCATTCACCAGGTCATATTACTTTAATCTTTACAAAAATATATTTTAAAACAAATTTTAAAAATAATTTGCATAGAAACTGATATTACTTGTTTTTTATTCAAAAGTATTGTTCCAGTAGATACATCAAAAATCCAGTGATAATTTAATTGAAATGAAAAGCTTTAGAGAGTGCTACAGAAAAATAAAGTTTTTATATTAGATTGTAAAACTAGAAGCCTGTTTTTAAGTTGCAGCTTAGCTCTCAAGAACTATGTTAGAAAATTGCTCTTTTTTCATACAATAATGCAAGCTTCCCATTGTCCAAGGTGACTGAAAAAACCCCTGATAACCTATATTTTATAGTAAATAGTCAGTTTAGGATGAAATCCTGGATTAACTCGACATAGACAGTAGCAGAGTAATAAGGTTCATTTCAGATTAGCAAAGCATCCAGAGATAACACACAGAATATGCTGAATTTACTGGTTCAGACTTGAAACCGTTGCGTAATAGTCAAACCTTCAGCCTAGATATGTGATAGTACTATGGCTTGTATACGCTTGCGTTCTGTTCATTTTAATGAAACTGAAAATAATCAGATCACAGGGTTCCAATTTTAAGTAGGTCAGGGTGTAATCTCACTTGAAGTGCTGTACAGATAAGTACAAATTTTGTTAAGCAGATCAGTGTGCTCTTGAAAAAGGAAGAAACTTTCAGGGTCTTGTGAGGTCTTTAGTAAAGAAAATTTAATTAAAAAGAGTGTTTGGGCACTTACTGATAGCTTACTGAATATCCTCATTGAATGACTGTATCCATCTGTTTATTGCAAATGGATCGGTGGCCATGGGAGAAAGAGGGTGTCTGCCAATGATAAAGACACTTTTTTTAAAGAGAATAGTTGGGGTTAAAGAGTTTCTTAAACTAGTTTCAGTTTGTCTGTTGTATGTGTACAGTTCCTTGAGCAGCACTGTGAAGGTAGTACTTGTAAGCAGTAATTGGGACTGGCCATTGTGGCACAGATAAGGATTCACAGATCTTTTGTCCTTCATCCATAAAGGAGGCTGAATCTTTACTCCTCTCAGCTGACATTATGGGCAGGATAGGAAGTAGACTTGGCCTCAAAGGAAAGGCTCTCTTGGTACTGGGCTGAATCAAAATTCTTATGAATATTTGCTCTTGAAGGAAATATGTATAAGAAAACATCTTTTCTTGCAGTTTCTCTTACTAGATTTGAAAATTTCAGAAGTTTTGTTGCTTTCTGTAACAAGAGTTTTCTCTTGTTTCCTTCTCATCTATGCTAAGCATTGTTAGCATGGATGAGCAGATAGCTAAAATAGATCAACCTTTTTAACTAGCCACGGGAGAAGCAAAATAAATGACAAACAACAAAATACAGGAAAATAATTTGTAGAATTGTAACATTCTTGGTGTTTCTGAGGCCAAGGAGAAGAAGGTTTTTTGGAGTAAGGGGAGTGGAAATCTTTAGAAAAATTTAGGAGTACCATAAATGCTATAGTACAGTCAAATCTCTGTGTTCACAGATTCTGTATTTACAGATTTCGTCATCTGTAGGTTTAATTTTTTTAAGATATCTAAAAATCAAACCTCAAATTTGCCTTTTATATAAGGAATACTATTTTACTATGCTGCTGTATATAATGGGACTTGAACATCCATGGATTTTGCTATAATAGTAAATAATAATAAACTTAAATAATCCCATCCCCTCTCCCCAAAGGGACTCGAGGCGGCTCACAACACAAAAAAGTATACATAATATCAAACCAAAAGCTGTAAATCAAAAACAAAACACAATAAATTAAGGGATAAAACAATAAACGTAGTTAAACATAGCTACCTATAGAAGATCCTGAAACCAAATCGCAGCAGACACTGAGGGCCAATGAACATTTGAGCCTTTTACAAATTGAAAGTCATTTTATTATTTTAGGGGTATCAAATGTGTTATATATAATTTGATTTGTCCAATACATGTCATATCTGAATATGAAAAATAGGCAGTAATTTTACATGGAACTTTTTAGAATATTTTGTTAATAATGGAGGTATGAGATTTCGAATTGTAAAGGACATGTAGTCAATGTAATCATACTAAAAGAAAACATTGCATAAGCTGTTTTTTCCCATTCCCCCATCCCCCCTTATCTTCCTGTTTTTTTCTGGTGCTTCACATCTCTAGGAATTACTCCTGCTAGAGATAAGAGATTGGTTAGCTCTTGATGTGGAAGATTATATACCCATTAAGGGAGACAATGTAAAGTAAAGAACTGAAGCAAATGTAGTTATGAAAAATGGGAGGTTTGGTGTGTTTTCCTTTTTTCTTCCTTTCATCATTAATATTGATTATGAAACTAGATACAATAAGTAAATCCAGTTATTAGTTTGAACTAGAGTATGCCATTGAACTCCTTAATTTGCACTGATTTATTGAATTGGCTTTAGTTAGTACTAACAATTGAATTTAGCCTATTAATTTTAATATACCTCTCATTACCAGCTGCTGAGGAGCAAAGTAGGCATATGGTGTTGTGTTCATGTGGATTGCTGTGTGTTCACGTATTTGTGAGTTTCTTGCAGGCCATTAGTTAACTATTGTGGGAACAGAATAAACTGATTCAGATGCCTTAGAGTGATTCACAACAGCTTTTATTGTGTAATTGGTTAACTATTATGGGAACAGGATTCAACAATATACAGCATTCAAATGCCACTATAGCTCATCTTGTATATTTCTTGATCACATACCATATTTTTAAAAACTCTAAAATGTTTTATATAAAACAGCTTTAAAATCTTGCTTTTTATATTAAATTCCTGAGTATGTAATTAAATTTTAAAGACATTTTATAATGGGAAAAGGGACACAGTCTATATAATAAGAAAAATTAACAGTGGGTACAGATTATTTGCAGAATATCTTCTTTCAGATGTGAATTCCCTCTACATTTATGATAGCTCTTGACATATTGGGCTTAATAATATTTTAGTCTTACTTAGATTACTGAAACAAGTATCAGTTTTGATTTCAATAAGCAGAAACATGTTGAGCTTCCTTAGGATTCAATGTGTGTCTACACGTTCAAGTCACCTGTTGACTTATGATCATCCCATGAATTTCATAGGATATCTTATACAAGAAATACTCGGAGGTAGTTTTGCCAATCCTTCTAAAATATAACATAAAGCATCTGGAGTAGGTGATCTCCCACTCAAGGACTAACCAAAGCTGACCTTCCTTAGCTTCCTAGATCAGATAGGATCTAGTGCCTTTAAGGTATGTAGACATCTGAGTATTCAGACTGCTAAATTGGAAAATCCCAAGAATAGTTTTGGTTGTACATTTTTTTCATTACAATTTTATCTCAGATGTAAACAGAGTCCTCAGCTAGACTGTGTTAATGTGCTGCTTAATTGAGAAGAATAAGATTATTTTACTATATTATAATTGTCCATCTGTCAGTGGCATTTTGCAGCAGAAGATTTTGGTAATCTTATTTGGAAAATAATTACATTTTCTTATTTTGTTATAGAATGTGCCCACTTGCTTTTGGCTCACAATGCTCCTGTGAAAGTGAAAAATGCTCAGGGATGGAGTCCTCTCGCAGAAGCCATCAGCTATGGAGATAGACAAATGAGTAAGAAAAGAAACTGTCACTGTGTTTAGCATAAATGTACAAGAAAGCCGTTTAACATTTAAAATCAGATGTGTATTGCAAATCCTGACTGACATGTAGACTGTAAGCATTTTCTCTTAAGATCTTTTCTGGTGGTTTTATAGATGAATTTAAAATAATTTGAAATTGCTTTAAATGTTTGTTCTTAGGATAAGCTACGGTGATTATGACTAATTGTTCACAAATCTTCCTTACTTCAGTAGCATCAACATTAATATATAAGAATGAGGAGGGATTAAGAAAGAAGTATCCGCATTAACTATTAATATGTTAAGAATTATATGACACATTGATTAACTAAAAGTAAACCAAGCATTTGTTAAAATTCAGATTTAAGAATTCACAAAATCACATAATTGTAGAAGTAGGGATGATCCCACAGTTCAGCTCCTCCAACCCTCTACCAATGCAAAAATCCATAGCTATGGATATAATCCATGGCTTACAGTATGTTTATTTAGTTACAGCACTGCTAAGGAAACTGAAACAACAGTCTAGGGAAAGCGTTGAAGAAAAGCGACCTCGATTATTAAAAGCCCTGAAGGAGGTAAGTTTGTCAGGATTTTGTCTTCTCTCATTTGAGAAAATGGGGATAATTAGCCTCCTAATTATTTCAGAGTAACTGTAGTTGGAGGTTTGTTACTTGGAGAAACTGCTGTTTTAGTTTCAGCTCTTTCCATCAGACTTACCCAACCATTCAGTGAGTTCCACATTTCCTTCCCTCTCCCTTAGAATAATCAGTTCATATCACCATGATAGTAAGGTGGTCTTAGAGGAAACTTGGCAACATGATATCACCTGTAGTTCTGTGTTGCATATTGTTGTAGAACAGTGGTTCCCAACCGTTTTTGACCAGGGTCCACTTTGATCAGGGACCACTCCCCAACATTAGTACCAAAAGAGTTATGAATCAGTTTTTGGTCAACTTCAGATTCAGTTTGATTATTTGGGGTGCTGATTCAGAAAATTGCATTGAATAGACCATATCAGCTCTAGTTTCTGATACAGAACATATGCCATCTGCTCACCCACAGAAAACCATATTTCTTAATCCACAGCTGATGTGGTCTATCCAATGCAATGGTCATCTCTGCAGAAAGAAGCATAAATAAAATAAATAGGAAGGAGGTTTGCGAACTGGATTTTCGTTCTCGCAGCCCACTGTTGGGCCACGGCCCACAGGTTGAGAACTACTGCTGTAGAATGTGAAGTAATAACAACATAGGATTTTCTTTTCTGTCTCTTCTATAATACTTTTCTTGCCTCTGCTGCTTTGACATATCTTTTATTATGGAATTTTTCCCACAATGAATGATCCTTTGCATTTGCATGGCAATACATATTCAGCCTTGGAAAAGTATTCATCCCTTTAGATTTTTTTCCCCACATTTTGCTGTTATAGTCTGAAAATGATATTGGTTTAATAGGCACTGTTACTATTTGTTGTACACAAGATATTCAACACTGTGTAGGTACAAGGTAGTTGTATTTTAAATGAAAACAGGACACACATTAATTGCAGAACTGTTCATCCCTTGATTTGGTAAAAGCACAATTGGCAGCAATCATAGCTTTGCGTCTTCTTGGATAATTTTCTATGAACTTTGAACATTTGGATATTGCCATTTTTGTCCATTTGTTTTGACAATTTTTCCTCATTCTTTTTGGCATTGTCAGGAAGGGAAGAAGAAAACTTCAGTGTGACATTGGATTTAGTGTACCAGCAATATTTCATCCAGATTTCAAAACAACCTAAAATTAATTTTTTCATACATACCCTCATTAAACTGTACAAATGTAGCTTTTTCCCTTCAGTCTAGACAAGTGTTCCCTCTTTTATAAGTAAAAGCTGGTCCTGACTGTGGACACTCCCATTATCCCACATCTTTATTCAGATTATTCAGTTTTGCCTTTAACTCAGAAGTAGGAATTCTATAGCCCTCCCAGTATTGTTGAACTGCAACACACAGCATTCCTTGTTAGGGCTGCTGGCATTTCCAGTCCAGCAACATTTGAAGAATTGTAAGATTGCTGTCTCTGCTTAAGGTGTAACTTAAACAAGTGTTGGTGACCAGGAGTTTGACATTTATGGATGTATGACATTCTTTACATGTGCATACTGTTTGAGAGAAAGGCTACATAGGCTGTTGGAACAAAGACAGTATCCCTACTGTGCCAGCCTCATTTATTTCTGTGGCAGATGCACAGGAGTTCAAACCTCTTCCTATGTCTGCAGCATAGAAAGCAAACATTCTGGCTAAGAAAGAGATAACGATGCTTCTGCTGTCAATTTGTGCCAATAATTTTCTTTGTTTCTAATTCAAGGAAGAACTTAGTTGTTGAAATACAGAAACAGAAGAAAAGTGAGCTTGCAGAGGAGGGCACAGATCATAGCTTCTCTTCTTTGCCACCATAAAGGAAAGAGGATTCATTCCTCCACAACAATCATAGATGTGGCCCTTCTTCCTTTGGAAAATGGATTTTAAAGAAAGCAAAAGTAGTAATCATTTTTATGTTAACACGTAAAAGATTTTTTTTTCTTTCGTTTTCAGCTAGGTGACTTTTATCTTGAACTTCACTGGGATTTTCAAAGTTGGGGTAAGTTTTTTATAAAGGCTAAAGTTTCCAAAAGCCCTTTCCAACCCCGAAGGGGACTCAAGGTGGCTTTACACATAGGCAACTATTTGGTGCCTTAAAACAATTTATAATTAAAATAAACATTTTTAAATTGAATTTAAAACACATTAAAACATTTAAATTTTATTTCATAGAAGCATTTGTGCATATGAATGCAAAGATGATCCCCTCCTTGCAAATACTGGCAGAATAGAAATTAATATATGATGTCTTAGGTAGTAGTAATCACCAACATTTGCCAATTCATATTTTAGCACCAAAATAAGATTGCACTTGGAGCTAGTCCGGGTCTAATTAATCAGAAAACCCACATTTGTGGTGATACCTTTGTCCTGATGTAAATTATTTTTCCTGTTAAAATGTTAATAGTGGCTAAAATTTCGTCTACCAAGTTCCATCTTATCTACAGTTTTGAAATCTATTTTAAGTCATAGTTGAAATCATTTAAATATTTAAGATAAATATGGTTTAAATCAAACCTCATTAACCTGTGGCCATCCAAGTATTTGGACCTCCAACTCCCAGAAGCTCAGGCAGTTTGTTCGATGGTCCAAAACTCCAGGGGAGGGCCACAGGTTGAAGAGGCCTGGTTTAAATAGTTAAAACTAACTATGGTTAATATGCATTTGAATCAAAATACTTCTTCCATGTTGAAAAGGCAAAGGAAAAGGATTTATGTGGGTGGGGAAGGAGCATACAAGCCTGAGGGAGTTCCCAGTCACTTCAAGGATTGATTGCCAAATATACTGTACATTAAACCTGTGTTGTAATAAGAATAACATAATTATTCTTTTATGTAACATGAGAGATAGCATTTTAATGTTATCTTTGTAGAGCATAAAGTTCATCTAAAATAAAAATGATTAGCAAAGGGTGCTATTCTACAACAGAGAAGAAAGGGAATGCCGTAACCTTGTTCCTCAAGCTACTTTGCTAGTTTAAAGCTGTTTCAGCTCTAAAACTGGTTGCTAGTTAAGAATGGCACATGTGCATTTAAATAATTAAGACATTTTCAGTTAGTCTGTCTTGAAAGCCAAATAATCTTGGAGTGTACACTTAGCGCCCTGTTAGTATAAATGTAAAATGTTTCCGGTATCATGATCTCATGGTCTTGAAACTATGACTAACACAGGAGTCCACAAACTGAGGTCCATGGGTCGGATGCGACCAGATCCTTTATCCGGGATCCTTTATCCAGGATCCTTTACCTTCCCCCCGCTCTATACTTTAGAATTAGAGTTGCCCTGAAACTATCAAGTCTAAAGTATAGGCACACGACAACAATCCTAATAAACTTGACTATCTTATCAGTCAAAAGTAGGCCACACTTCCCATTGAACTACTAAAACGTTTATTTTGGTTAAATTTGCTCTTCATTTTAAATATTGTATTGTTCTTGCATGTTTTTTGCACTACAAATAAAACTTGCGCAGTATGCATAGGAATTCATTTATGTTTTTTTCAAACTATAGTCCTCTTCCCCCCCCCCCCCCCAACAGTCTAGGGAACTATGAACTGGTGCTGTGCTTAAAATATTTGAGGACCCCTGCTCTAACAGATATACATCCTCTGTTGTTATGGATGAATTGATGTGACATACATTTTAACAGCATCTCATATTTGTTCAATACAGTGCCTTTACTTTCCCGAATCCTGCCTTCCGATGCATGTAAAATATACAAACAAGGTATAAATATCAGGTAAGAATAGTTTTCACTTTTGGTTATGTTAAAACCAATATTGCCAAAATAACTCTAACATTATAAAATTAATATTTCATTTTCCTGTGATCTAACCACCTCTGGGCACTTTTCACAGCCTGATAATTTCATGTTCTGTTGGGATAAAAAAGGAAGATGAGAGTTTATGAATGGATTGGGAAGAGCCATCTACAGAACACTTAAAGGGTTTTTTGTGCTGTATATTTTTACATTTTACAGTTCTCTAAAATGAACATATAAACCTCATTCTGAATATTTGAACAATACTTCAGGCAGGCACTCATCTGTATAAATCTGTATGACTGCAAGGAAAAATTGGTATGGTTAAGCATACACATGTATTTGTATGCACATGTGTATTTGTGGACACACTTACATAGAAGTATATACTGAAGCATGCTTACAGACTTCATTACTTGAAAATTTCAGTATGTTCTAATTTATTACAAAAATGATGTGGGAGATGATTACAGGAGAGAGATTAATGTTGTGGATCGTAACTTGCCTTATATGGCCCAAGAACCCATCTCCTAGGCACTTCATCACCACCTTTTCCTTCCTGTAGCAAACACACAGCTCCCAACCAAACTTCTCAACAGCCTTCTTCATCTTTTCATAGTATCTCAACTTTTTCTCATCAATTTGTCTTATATCTGTCTTCCCCTTCCTTATTTCACTCTACTTCAACTAATCCTGTCTTCTCGATCTTATGCTTAAACAGCCATGCCTCACTTCCTTGGCCTGGCCTACCTTCATAGCTTTCCAAGGGGTCCAATTGGCTGGCTCTTCATGAGTCTTATTTATGTGATACTGTTTTCATAGCTGTAGTGCCACAAGAGGGTTGCATTGAGCATCTTCTCAAGGGCTTTAGCAGGTGTGGTCTCTGAATGTTGACATCACCACTTAGAACAAGTTTTTAATCAGGAACAACTAAAAGTAGGTATTATTATTATTAATATCTTGCTTTATCCCCCCAAAGGGGACTCAAAGCAGCTTTACATAAAAGCTTTCGCATAGCAATTTATACAAATATACGAACATTAAAGCAGGATTAAATATAAACGGTATGAAAAATTCCCAGTTAAAAACTATTTAAATAAATTCAAAGTTAAAAACTACAGCACCCCCTGAATTGATCTTAAACAACTTCATCTTTAAAAACCTGCCTAAATAAAAATGTTTTAGCCTGCCACCGGAAGGACAGCAGAGAGGGAACCGTTCCAGCTTCCCTGAGCAGGGAGTTCCAGAGTCAAGGGGCAGCCACCGAGAAAGTCCTCTCTCTTGTTCCCACCAACAGAGCTTGAGATGGAGGTGGGACAGAGAGAAGGGCCTCTCCTGAAGATCTCAGGGCCTGGGCAAGTTTGTAGAAGGGGATGCAGTCAGCCAAATAGTCTGGACCAGAACTGTTTAGGGCTTTAACCAGCACTTTGAATTGTGCCCGGTAACAAACTGGCAGCCAATGGAGCTGCTGCAATGGGGTTGTCCGCTCCCTGTAGTCAGCCCCAGTGAGCAACCTGGCTGCAGCTCTTTGTACCAGCTGAAGTTTCAGTGCACCCTTAAGAGGCAGCCCCATGTAGAGCACATTACAGTAATCCAGATGGGATGTGACTAAGACATGTACCACCATGACCAGATATGGCTTCTCAAGGAATGGGCACAGTTAGCACACAAGTTTTAATTGTGCAAGGGCCTTCCCAGCCACCGCCTGTACCTGGACCTCCAAGTTCAATGCTGAGTCCAGGAGAACCCCCAAACTGTGAACCTGTGTCTTCAGGGGGAGTGTAACCCCATCCAGCACAGGTTTAATCCCTATTCCCTGGTCTACCTTCCCACTGACCAGGAATACCTTTGTCTTGTCTGGATTATGTTTCAATGTGTTTGCCCTCATCCAGTCCATTACTGATGACAGACACTGGTTTAGGGTCAGAACAGCTTCCTTGACATTGGGTGGAAAGGAGTAGTAGAGCTGGGTGTCATCCGCATATAGGTGGCACCATACTTCAAAACTCCAGATAATCTCTCCCGGTGGTTTCATGTATATGTTAAACAGCATGGAAAACAAAATGGAACCCTGATGAACCACACAGGTCAACGGCTGGGGTTTTGAATAGGAGTCCCCCAGCAACACCTTCTGGGTACGGCCGTCCAGGAAGGACTGGAGCCACTGTAAGACAGTGCCTCCCAGTCCCATCCCAGTGAGATTTTCTGTTGAATTTAAAATAAAGGTGTTGCTTTTTCTGGTTTCTATCATGAAGTCTTCAAACTTTGAATACAGGTGCTCTTTGTAATGTAAGAAGAACTCTGGAATACTCATAACTCAAATGTTTCCACAGGCTTGACACAACACTTATAGATTTTACTGACATGAAGTGCCAACGAGGGGACTTGAGCTTCATTTTCAATGGTGATGCTGCACCCTCTGAATCCTTTGTAGTTTTAGACAATGAACAAAAAGTTTACCAACGAATACATCATGAGGTAAGCCACAGTATGGGCGATAACTGTATAAGAAACTGGATATTTTCATATTTTGGTTTTGACCTCAAATCTAATACTTAGGCCTTATGTACACTGATCATTTAATGCAGTTTGAAACAGGTCTGGTAGAATGTGGTTTTGCTGTGCAGATGATTACATATGAAATTCTGAAAGCTGTTTGAGGCCTTGGATGGTGGTTACAGAAATCACAGAGCACTCATGCACATTAAGGGCTTTTTTGCATGCTTTTGAGGGAATTTGTTGTCTAGCTGTCACTGCTTGAACCTAGCTTCGAACTATATTAAATGGCCAGTGTAGATGGGGCCTTAGTGTTCAAAAGTGTACAAGATGCTTATGTGTGAAATGGCCTCCTAGAAGAGAACTACTTGATAATATCCCCATTAATAAACTTGAAATTCCATATAACAATCTTCCTTTTCCAGCAGGCATTCTGTCCCTTGACTTTTACCTGCACCTTTGGTTTTACTGTTTATGTTTAACATCTTGTGTTTTAGAAAGTTAGAAGGCTGCAAGAGGGAAGTTTGCTCAATTCATTTTCAAAGATTCTGCTGCATGTGTATAACTCAGTGAGAAATTTAAATTGAAGTGCATACATTTGTATTAATTATATGGTATCAGTATAGAGGGTGATGTACCCCCATTATTGTAATAAATTCCTACGGTACTCATATGATTATTAAAGAACTTTTAATTATCTGGGGAGAAGAACACTTCTGTTTGAAAGTTTAAACACAGAATGGGGTATTTTCTCTCAAAGGAATCTGAAATGGAAACAGAGGAAGAAGTTGACATTTTGATGAGCAGTGATATTTATTCAGCAACGTTATCAACCAAATCAATTACCTTCACACGTGCCCAGACAGGATGGCTTTTCAGAGAAGATAAAACAGTAAGATAATCTGTATCTGAGACAAGGATGGGAAACACATTGGATTAGGGGCTAGATTCTCATGGAAGCTCTCTTGGGTGGCGTATGAAAGGAAGCATAACCATGCTATTAATATTGTGGGCTTTGTTTACACATTTGGGGAAAATTATATACAAAATAATGTCCATGTTAGAGTTTGTTTATCTCATTTGTCCCAATGGTGAAGACACAGGGTGGGTTGAATCACTGTGGAGTTGACACTATCTCCCAAAGGCTGGCTGTAAACACACTCTTGTAGTTATTGCTGTATTTATTCCATTCTAAGATTAACTTCTCTAAAAATGGGCTGCATCTTAGGCTGAGATCACATTAGCATTGTAGAACGGAGGCATTTGTCTCCCTATCACCCAGTTTGCTTCTGCAGAATTCTGAGAAATGTAGTTTAAGGAAACCAGGAGTTTTCTTAACTGGGAATTCCAAAGACTCAATATTATACTACATTTCCCAGAATTCTGTAGAAGCAAACTGGGTAATTGGAAGATAAAAACCTCCATTCTATAACACTAATGTGATCTTGTGCTTAGAATCATAGATGCATCTTGTGCATTTTTGTTGGTGATGGTACTGAAATTAGGGAACGTCTTACAAACAATAGAGTTTTACAGTTGAAGAAATATCCGTTCTCATGTATTCATCCACATCCCTTCATGTGAAGAAGGGGATGGGGAAGCAAAATTCTTAGTTTAGTACTCTTGGAGTATCCTTGCTTTTGTCTCCAGTTTCTGACTAGAATTAATTCAGACTATCATTACTGAAAGAGGGTGAAGAACTCTGGTTAAGCATATGGTAGACTACTTTATTTGCAAGCTAGATGATAGACCTGTGGGATGGCGGTTCCTGTGACTTGATATAAGATGCCCTTTTTGTCTTGTGCTTCATAATGATGGCAGTAGGGGAAAAACAATAATTAGTTTGCTGTTTTTGCAGTTGTTGTGTGGACTGAGAGACAATAGAATGTTGAAAGGATTGTAGGAGAAAGACGGCAAAACCTGAAAAAATAGGAAATTGGAGATACAATAGATAGTGGGAATGTAGACAATAATGGTAAAGTATTTGTCTAGTGGCATTGTTCTTTTTTTGAAACACTATGTCTTATGCACTTTTCTATTTGCAGGAAAGGGTAGGAAACTTTTTGGCAGACTTCTACCTAGTTAATGGGCTTGTGTTAGAATCAAGGAAAAGACGAGAACATCTAAGCGAAGAAGACATCCTTCGAAATAAGGCTATCATGGAAAGTTTGAGTAAAGGTGGAAACCTGATGGAACAAAACTTTGAGGTATTGTTAATTTCTGTTAGGCATTCCCAATCTTTTGATGTTGCCAGGAAATCCATTTGTATGAATTATCTATCACAGTTCCTTAAACAATGGTTAAAATATGAAATAATACATATCTGTGTCAGATTTAACCATAGTTAGTGCTAAATATTGCCAGAGGTAGGTTTTTTGCGTTTCCATGTTTTTACTTATATGCTCATTTCTAAGTTCTAGAAAGTTAGCTCTTTGAGAATTTTGAGGGCAGAATTCATTCAGGTTCATACTGTTTGAATTTTAAATTTTTCAAATGGGATGTAATGATCATCCATTATAGTTCCTTTCAGATGGTTCCAATTTTTTCCTCCTCAGATTGACAAATGAGCTCCACCTTTGAGGAAAATACTTGAACTATGCTGATAGTCTATGAAATATTACTTCCATTTACAAAGAATACAATGTGTTTTGTTTAACAGCCTGCCAGGAGGCAGTCCCTTACACCTCCTCCACCTAACACGATTACGTGGGAAGAGTACATATCTGCAGAAAATGGAAAGTGAGTATTAATACATATTATGATAAGGTTATTTTCAAAATACGTAGAAGCAAACGTTATCAGAACCAAAAATGTTCTGCTCTTCTAAATATCAAAGATCAAATTCCACCTTATTTTTCTAAATGTGTTTCTACATAGAATGTTGCTATATGTGGCAATTTGTTTTATTTTACCACCTTGATTAGAACAGCATCAAAGCAACCACTGAAGCAAGAATAGCTTTTCCGTTCAATTTATGCGAAGTAATCACATAGTTTCTGCTTTGGACTGCACTTGATATGTGTAAAACTGCACAGTTGTGAAATGTAATAATGTGTGAGACAGCCACATTTCTTGTATTAGATTTTGCCCGTGGCTAACTCCACAGTTCTTTTTCTGATGCATCTAGTCTAGCAAAGAGCATGTAAAATGTTTTTCCTATATTTAAGAGCATTGAGATTCGCTAAAATCTAATGTGTTTGAACACAGATATGTCTGCTTCTAATTTTGCTCGCAGACTTAAATCTACGTGGGCTTGGCTGTAGGTTGTTGATTTTTTTCCCTGTTTTTGGCTTGTTCATTCAGTGAAATAAAATTAAGCATGGACCTAGCTTTCACATCAAATCCCCTGTCCAGATATGATTCTTCATTTTGCAACTATTTTGGTAGTTTGAGAAGTATGAAAAGAGCAACTTTTTATTCTCTTTACTGAACAGCAGTTGTCAGGACTTACAGGAAATAACTGAGTAACCATTATATGCAGTATGATGAGGAGCTATGGATAAAAGAGATGTAGCTAAAGAAGGAATATGCTTTTCCAATAAGGCATGTTAAGAATACGTAATCCCCTCTCTGGAATTGTCTACTATGAATAATAGAAGCAAGTTTATGTTTTGTGGAGAGCAGTGGTTTCTAAACTTTTGTCCTATAGGTGTTTTGTACTTCAGCTCCCACAATTCCTAACAGCTGGTAAACGGGCTGGGATTTTTGGAAGTTGAAGTCAAAAATACCTGGAAGACTAAAGGTTGGGAACCACTGGTGTAGAGGATCCTAGGATTGAACTATGACAGTTTCTCTTTTAACTTGCAATCCTCATCTTATGTTTGTTTGAACTCTGTGTGTCAAATAGATTACGTATTGCTTGATATCTCAAGATCAAAGGTTCACGTCTCATTTCAGCAAAAGTGTATAGTAAAACTTTCAGAAAGGGTTGACGAAAATAATTTCAGACACAGGCAGTCCCCAAGTTACAAACAAGATGGGTTCTGTAGGTTTGTTCTTAAGTTGAATTTGGGTGTAAGTCGAAACAGGCACATTTTGTAAGTGTAACTCCAGCCAATATATATCTATTAGGGATGTGCGACCAACAAAAAAAATGTTTCAAATTTAATCACAAAATGGGCGGGGGGAGGATTAGTTTCTAAAATTAATTTACATTAATAAATAGTTAATATATTGTATACACATGTAATATTGATGATATTATAATGTAATGCAATATAATACTAATAATAATACAATATAATAATATTAATTATATATTATTTATTACATGTAATATTACTGGTAACATTACAGTATAGTGGTGTGGGGCAATATGCTGGTGCAGTAGAGTCTTACTTATCCAAGCTAAACGGGCCGGCAGAACCTTGGATAAGCAAATATCTTGGATAAGAAGGAATTAAGGAAAAACCTATTAAACATCAAATTAGTTATGATTTTACAAATTAAGCACCAAAACATCATGTTATACAACAAATTTGACAGAAAAAGTAGTTCAATACGCAGTAATGTTATGTTGTAATTACTATATTTACGAATTTAGCACGATATATTGAAAACATTGACTACAAAAATGGCTTGGATTATCCAAAACCTTGGATAAGCGAGTCTTGGATAAGTGAGACTCTACTGTATATAGTGCTAGTGTTATGCTGTGCTAGTGATATAATACACTGTATGTAAATATTATTTGTAAGCCGCTCTGAGTCCCCTTCGGGGTGAGAAGGGCGGGATATAAATATAGTAAATAAATAAATAAATGTTTCTGAAGTATCATAAGGAGTCTGTGTCATAACTTTTACGAAATAATTAAATTTTTGTTATTATTTTGTTAAGTAATTGTGCTAATGGGAAAACTTCCAGGGGTCCTTTCTCCTTAATTTTTAGATGTATCGGGATGTAACTTGATACAATTGTAGCACATATTTACCACTGTAAGCTCCCCAAGTTTCAGAACGTTTCACGTATCCACTAATTTTTGGTATTTTAAAAATGTTTTTACAGAAAAAAAAATACAAGAGCTATCTCCTTTAATTTCTCTACAATGACACAACATAATCAGAGCATCATTCCCCTCAAGATTAAAAAAGATTTGCATGTCTACTGATTTTGGGGGGAAATTTAAATTTTTGTCATTTTTTTTAAAAGCCACAACAGCTGTCCCCTTGAATTTTTGTATAAAAGTGGTTCTCAACCTGTGGGCCCCCAGGTGTTTTGGCCTACAACTCCCAGAAATCCCAGCCAGTTTACCAGATGTTAGGATTATTGGGAGTTGAAAGCCAAAACATCTGGGGACCCATGGGTTGAGAACCACTGCTGTAATAATGAGTAGCAAAACTGATATGGCTGGCTGGAGATGCTGGAGGCTGGCTGGTTCAAAGCAGCATCGCATATAGGGTCACCATGACCCAAAAGAGGTCAGTAGCGTTACCAAACAAGGGGAAAGTAGCAGATGAGGAAATCAGACATCAATAAATAAATCATAAATATAAATAATAAATAAATAAATAAATAATGGCCATTGGGTGGGTGCACCACTCAAAAGATTTAGCTAGCCCACCAAATAAGGAAAAAGTTGCACATTCATTCTCTCTCTCTCTCTCTCTCTCTCTCTCTCTCTCTCTCTCTCTCTCTCTCTCTCAGTCTCTACCCTCCCTCAGTCTCCCAGCTTGCCCTAGCACAATAGTGACAGGCAACGTGGCTCTCCTTAAAGAGGAATGACTTGAGCTCTGCTTCCGCATTCTCTCCCCCCCCCCTCCCCAGCTCGCACTTTGAAAATCGCGAAATAGATTTGACGTATGACACACATACGACTTTCTGCACACCTCTAATATCTATCTATCTTAGGACAGCATAGGGAAAGGTTAACACCCCTGTGGTATTTGTCCTGCTGTTTGTGCCCCAATTCAGAAGATTTCACCTCACTTTCTATCCCTGTGATAATTGGATTTTGCAAAATCAAACAAAACGACAAAATCGGGGAGCTTTATTCTGCTTTGTTTAATCCTCTGTGTTAAACTGATGGGTTGCTTTTTGAAATATTATTAGGGTTTGATTCTAAAAGGAGAATATAAATTTGTCTGAGCAGGTTTAGATCATCCTGGTAATTGATTCTTAACCACATGGAACTTTATATGGCCAGATTGGGTTTTTCAACTGTGTGTATGTTCTTTTCTTTATATTGTTCCTTTTCTACAGGTTCCAGTTTAGTTAATCTAATAGACATTGAGCAGCTTTCAGTTTTGCTTCTTGCCATCTGAACTCTTCCAGACTTTGCTAAACAATTTCTGTCAGCCTAGTTTCCTGTCTGGTAGAAGTGCGTCCCAGGGTTTTTGTTATTTGAGAATCTTCAGCCTTTACTTTTCAATTTTTACTTTTCTTACTTAGAGCACCACATTTGGGTAGAGAACTCGTCTGTAAAGAGAGCAAGAAAACATTTAAAGCCACAATAGCCATGAGCCAGGAATTTCCTCTGGGAATTGAATCGTAAGTCTAAACTGTCCGCTACAAATATTTTTGATAGGATATGAGGTAAATCTCACATATGTTGTTTTAAAAAAAGATTATTCCAGAAACTGAAATGCAATGTATTATTGCAGAATAAGAAAATAGTTATGTATTCTAATTCGTCTTTTGCCAAAATTAATGCCATTCTCAACTTTAGGATTTTCCCCATCCCATAGTAATTTATAAACTGAAGTTTTACTTCCATAATGAGCCAGTTTTTATAATCTGGTCAAAAATTAAGTTTTTTTCTGTTATTACCTATTGAAATGTTTCAGATAAAAAGACATCTCTCCTGTTATAAGTGACCAGTACCACTTTATTGTTTTGTATATTACATAAAAATAAAGAAACTGCTTTATTGTAAGTGATAACTGAAACAAATTGGTATATTCAAAGTTGAGTGTAACAACTGGAGGGGTCAGGTGGGCCAACCAGGAATTTCGTGCTAGGGTCCCTGTCCTCTGAGACTGATCTCTGGCCATTTGGGGGTTGTCTATATTGATGAAAAAACCCAACTCATCTCAAATTCACCTCTGGCTGTTTCTGTAATACATGGGAACTTCCAGTGATTATCCTGAGTTTTCTGATTATCCTGAGTTTAACTCAACTCTGCCCCCCTTAGGCAAAATTGAGAAATGCTCTTGAGTTTTCAGGAAAGGCTACTATATCCTGGGACTTTGCAGCCATCTAACAGCTGGAGCCCCCAGTGGTACAGTGGGTTAAACCGCTGAGCTGCTGAACTTACTGACCGAAAGGTTGGCGGTGCGAATCCAGGGAGCAGAGTGAGCTCCCGCTGTTAGCCCCAGCTTCCACCAACTTAGCAGTTCGAAAATGTGCAAATGTGAGTAGGTCAATAGGTACCACTCTGGCGGGAAGGTAATGGCGCTCCATGCTGGCCGCATGACGAGCACCAACCTCAGAGTCGCACACGACTACACTTAATGTCAGGAGAAAACCTTTACCTTTACTTAACAGCTGAATTGATTCTGTTTTGACCTGATTCTCTGTCCATATATGGATACTATGCCATCACTGTTTCCCTACCCTGATTATTTCAGAAGAAGGGGACAGCTTCTTCCCATGTTGCTGCTCCTTTCTAGCCATGGGACTCCCTTTGAAAGCTTGGCCATCAACAGATTTGTTTGTTTGTTTTTGAAAACTGTTTTGGGGAGCAAATCTGATGGCATGAATCAGTAGCCAGAAATCTTCATGCCCTTCTCTGTTTCTGATAGTACATTAATGGAGAGATCACAGAAAAATCGTAAAAACATCTAATTGTCACACTTGTGTTTTCTCCACTCCAGGTTATTGAATGTTTTAGAAGTAATTGCACCCTTCAAGCACTTTAACAAACTCCGGGAATTTGTGCAGATGAAACTTCCACCAGGCTTTCCTGTAAAGTTAGGTGAGCTATAAGTTCCAATTTAATTCATTAAAGTAACTCTCTTCCCTGACAAGGTGGCTTCTTAAATACTTCAGTCTTTGGAGTGACACTTTCTGGGGAATGGGTATGCCATTTCACAGTGGTGAAAGTAACTGAAAGTGACGTTATTTTGTTGTCTTGTGTGTATAGGCCAACAAGGTATAAAATGTGTGATTATGTAAACTCAATATTGGGGATAATATTTTCATCCCATTCCCTTGTTCCTTAGCTACAACTTGCACTATTCCTTTCCTTTCTTCTTGTTTACAGTTGGCCATGTTTTTACAACGGTTGACACTGTAGGTTATTGGATGCTGTTCTGAGTTCAAATTGTTGTTTTTACATACCAGTAGTTTTATTTTGTATTGTACTGTGTGTTTGTTTTATGCGTTGTTTTAAGCGCCTTGTGCCATATGTAAGTCTCCCTGAGTCCCTTTGGGGAGATGGAGGCGGGGTACGAAAATAAAGTTATTTATTATTATTATAAAGTTATTAAGAGGATATGATTGAGACTGTGGTGCAGAGATGATACTAGTGAAGCCATTCCCTTGTGCTGCAGCCCTCATGAAGACGCTACCCTTGAAGCTGCTGTTGCTGCAAGTGACAGCTTTCCCTCCCTGATGAAATGGTTTGGGTTAACTATTATAAAGAATTTGCTGCTGATAGGAAAAGATTATAACTTCTTTTGTGAGTTTTCTTTATAGCATGTTTCATGTGTCATCTTAACACAGAATTTCTGCTTTTTCTCATTCTCATTATTTTTGAAGTGTGTGACTCAATTGGCTTTTTTGGAGGTAAAAGTAACAGGAAGGATTTAAAAAGTACTCAGAAAATAGGCATTACAGACAATCCCCGGATTAAGAACAAGATAGGTTCTGTAAGTTTGTTCTTAAGTTGAATTTGTATGAAAGCTGAAAAGGTACATTTTTAGTGTAACTCCAACCAAAAGGTTTTGTTAGTTTTGGATAGCATAGGGAAGTGTTAATGCACACAGTGTGTGGAAATTTCAGATCCCCTCAACCTCTTTCAAACAATTCCTCTGTCTCCTGCTCAGATTTTCAAAATGTGACATTTCTAACTTTAACTTAAATCATAGCACTGTCATGAATAGTTATGGGATATGTTTTTTCCCAGATGCTAAATATGACTATAAGCATCATGTTAGTGTAGAAAATTATGACATTTCTAAATCTAAAAATGAACCTGAATAGGAATGCTACAAGAAAGGAAGTTTGCTGGAGCAAACTGCATTCATCCTGATAGGACTCAGCATGCCTGTGCTTATGTTGAACCTGTTTGCTCTTGCTTCATTTTCTGTCATTCTCTGGGAAGTCATTTCACCTCCGCTTTTGGATCCTGGTCATTCTTCTGTTCCCACAACCTATGTAACTGAATAGAAAAGTACCTACAAATTGGATATCCTGTACTGATTGCAGCCTCCATCCATAAAATATTAGTTCTTGCAATAAACAATACTTTGATATTACTTGGATTTTAATTTGTGCCTCCTAATCAGTTCCAGAATGGACTGATCCATATACCTGGAGGCAACTGGGGTTACCTAAGCCTTACAACACCGGTTAACATCTTCCTGTAGATGTAAAGTGAAAAATATATTGCCTAAAGCCCAGTGACATATTGCCTAAAACCCAGTTGAGAAACTGCAAGTTGCTTCTGGTGTGAGAGAATTTGTCCTCTGCAAGGATGAGGCCCAAGGGGACGCCCGGATTTTGATGTTTTACCATCCAGTGGGAGGCTTCTCTTCTGTCCCTTCATAGGAAGCTGGAGCTGACAGAGGGAGCTCACCCACGCTCCAGATTCGAACTGCTAACCTGGGTTTAACCCATTGTGCCACCAGAGGATCTCTGACAGGATAGATCAGAAGGATACTGTGAAGGTGGAACAAGTGAACATTAATTATTTTGTCCACTAATGTTTTTCTTTTGTTCTTTCTAGATATACCTGTATTTCCAACCATCACAGCCACTGTGACTTTTCAGGAGTTTCGCTATGATGAATTTGATGAATCAATCTTCACAATTCCTGATGACTACAAGGAGGACCCTAGCCGCTTTCCTGATCTCTAACATAACTGGAACGTTATCAGCAAATAAAGAATACCAGCATGCCACAGAGAGAAAAACAGGATGCAGAAAGCCCACATACATGTTTCATAAAGTGGGTGAAATAGGAAGGGATAAAACTTGTTTAAATGAATTCAGAAAGGGAACACAAAGTGAATCTCAATCCGTTGTACCATCTAGCAAGCATCCCATCTAGTGTCTAAATGAGAGCAGGTCTCCTGATGCGTCATATACATTTATACATCCAGACCTGCAAGCATGGTAGCCTGGCACCTCAGTGACTCCCCATCCCCCCACAGATACATAACAGCTATAAGGACTGTCATTTGTTTTTTAAAATGATGTTTCTTGGAAATAATAATAAAAAATACTCTTGGACCATTAGCATAAAAACTAAAATGTCTTACCTGGCTGTTAACCTTTTAAAACATCCATCTTCCTCAAGATGCCCTCATAGCCTTCCATCAAGCTTTGTTTTCATAAATTGTAAATTCTGTAATATTCCGTGAACTGAGCATCAGTTGAGCATATAGTAGAAGGAATTTTCTGTAGATGAATGAACCAAATGGTAACCATTTAAACCATTGCATTTACTTATTGCAATATGTTTCTGAACTAGAGCATTCACTCTGCAGGGAATAAGGTACCTCCTCTTAGCACCTTAGTGCAATTCATTGTGGTGCTATTCTATTTTTTTCCAAACTCTTAATTTCTCCACTGAAAGTTGTTTACTAATCTTCTCATGAAATCTGCAGATGTGATTTCAGTCTGTTTGGAAATATCCTTGCCATGTATGTTGGAGACCATGCTTGGAGACTTTTTTGGCCTACAAGTTAAATTGCTGACATTTTATTTTGGGCTTAGCAGATCCACAGAAGCTGCCCAACAAACACACAAGCCTTGTATTGTTACAGCAACATTTGGAAATATATTGAATATATGCAGTTACTTTAAAAACAATCTCAGAGCTTCAGCTTTTCCGAAGTAAAAGCTGGGAGAAATGAATAGGGCTTGCAATGGGTAGAAGAAATAAAACCCCATAAGAATAAGGCTGTTTTCCAGTGTGGGTAACTAGAGAAAGGCTGTTTGTTTTTCTTTAGATGAATTTTTAAAAGCAAATATCTTCACATGTTTCTAGGGTATTGGAACTTGAAGATCACCCAGCCTTTTTGCTTGACTGGAAAGAATGTGTCTCCTATTGTCAGTTCCTATGTTCATTTGTATCCAGAGGTTTAGCTTCCTGTGAGGTGTAAATGTATAATAATGTAAATATTTTCAGAAGTATATTCTTTGTGCAGTCTGGTCAATCTTTTTTTTTTGTTTCCTGGGAACTGCTCGAGTCACTTTTGGACTTCAAGAAAAACACTGCACTGGGTAATACGCTCAGTTAGAATGTGAAACGGGATGGAGCGAGTTAGCATGCAATAAAACAAGACTCATGAGCTACATAAGCTCTGTCAGGGGAAAATGCAAGGATAGTCACACATTGCTTTGTACTCAAATCATGTGCAGAGAGTTAACTCTAGAAGAAGGGGGCTTCGTGACCTACAACAGTGGAGAAGCGTTGGGCCCAATTCCAGAAAAACTGTAAATGTGTTCCAACCTTAACTGATGTTGGTAAGGAAGACTGACAGCTGAACACAGCCTCTGCTGGCTTTGTACGTATTGTTGTTGGTGCCATGCTGTGGAAAGTACCATTTCAGTACCAGTATCCATTATGACAGGTGCAGCCTACCCTTGTAAATAGATAATTATAAAATGGAGAGGCATTGTCATTTTTTAAAAAAGAAATACTGTTTCCTGTTGTGAGATGATTGCTAGAAGAAACATTGGGCATGTAAATGCCTAACCCTATAGGGTGAACCTAGTTAGCAGCTCTATCAATGGGATGGTAAGGAGAGCTATTGACCCCACTGTCCCCTCAATCGTCTCCTGAGACTTGGGAGAACCCTCTGGAGCAGATTTGGAGAGTGGAAGCTACTTGATGGAAGAGAAATCAACATCTGTTATGTGAATGAAAGCTTGCTCTTGTAACATAACACCATACTCTTTGGTGTCAGGCCAGCAAGGCATCTCATGAACGAGGAGATGCTTAATACAAAATATATAGCACTGTTCTCATAATTAATGGGCTTAATTAGATGATGGTCATACATCTGAGGAAATATGCCTTTGGTCATCTCCTGTACTACTGGGTAAATAATGCCAAAGTTGTCTGTTATACAGCTCTAAAAAATAATGATTATCCCAAGAAGTGTCACACTAGCATGTAGCAAATAGGTTCATTTCATGGTAGGTTGGGTGCTAACTTAATTTGGTCTATAGAGCAAGCTCATTTTAATTTAGTTTCATTTATTTCAGTGGGTCTTGTGAAAAACCAGTCTAGGAGAAGTCTTAGCCCAAACTAATGGAATTACTGTCACGTTTCATGAAATCATAATTCTTGCCGAGTAAGTTATGTCTTCGGGGAGTTTTTTAATTTATACCATCCTTGACAAAAGTGAGTCCTTAGAGATTTTGCAAACCTCTGTCTACCCAATGTATTAACATGGGTAGATTTTGAAATTATTTTTTTCTCATCCTGTTTTAAAATACTTAGCTATATAAAACATATTTTCATTTGCTTCCAGTAGTGGATTGGGGTGGGGGATCAAATTTTGGCCTATGGCCAAATGTATATCTGCTTTGTCTACTTGGTTAGCCATGCATGAAACTTCTCATTTGAGAGGTCGATCCACATATACAAAAGTAGCTTTCTTGTACTTGGTACCTTTTTTTCATATAAGTGCAAGACGCATTCCTTGAAAGAGAACTCCATGGATATATTGTCCTACATAAAGTAAGATCAGGAAGTGTTACACGGGAGATATTGATGCTTGGTTAGATACATGAATGAAGAAAAATGGTTTAGCACTTAGTAGTTAAGCACTTCTAAGTACCCACTGTAGCTCCTTTTAGATTTACTCATATTTTTTCTCATATAACCCAAGTCACAGTTTGGTAATTTTGCATGGCAAACCTTGTTTTTTAAGGGCACCCCTACTAGTTGGTATTTAAAACTTTCTATTTCATGGGACATTTCTGAATCATTTTTGATGATTTTGGAAATAGGATCGTTGTGGTAGGATTATGAAGAATACATTCATGGAAAAAATTGTAAAGCACCAAACACTAAAAAGCATCACAAGGGGCCAGGTTAGGATGAAGTGCCTCTTCCGTGCTTATTGATCATGGTTGGAAGATAATCTCTTTGAGAAGCAGAATGTAATTGAATTAGTGTTATGAATATTCTGGACAGATTAAATATATGAGAATTTCATTGAGGTATGACTTAAAATCTAGGAAAGTGTTTTGGTAATCGTATATATGGAAATCCTTTTCAAGATTTCCCAAACCTCTTCCTTAACCAAACTTACTGGTCTTCCAAATAATTGCTTTAATTAATGGCAAAGGGAATAATAATCTTTCCAAGCAGTTAGTATTTCAGTCACTTTATGTTTTGAGTTTGCAGTTTATGGTTACCTGACAATTTGTATCAGAGAATACACTTGTGGATATAAATCTGTGCTGGAAACCCACTTTATGTTGAGCATAATATATTCAGAAAGTCAAATTTTAAAGATATACTTGTTGATTTTGATCATTAAAGTTACTTTATTTAAACTTTATTAACAAACTTCCTATAATGCTGCAGTTTTTCTTTAACAGTTTATAATTGTGGAAACTTAATGTCATTTTTGTATATTTCTTTTCATGTGTTCTTTGTCTAATCTAAACTCATCCTCACTAATAGGGTTTTTGGTTGTACCACTTAGAATTAAGACCAAAAGATGCTATTTGCTGAACATATGAACATTTTCAGATCTATTATTCTAACATGTGTGGGCACTTCCTCCATATTAGAGGAAGAATAAGAAGTACAAAAAGGCTGTTACAGTGTACCACTTTCACAAGGACATTTTATTGGTCAGTTTTTCAATAAAATCCTCAATTTTCAGTGCATTTTTGTTGCCTTTGGTTTCTTTTAAGCAGTTAACTACAGATCATACACTTTCCTTTGAATGCAGCAAGGTCAACTGTGCATCATATATGTGTTGTCTACATTACCCATACCTGGACCCACAAACTATCTTATGGTCTTTTATCAGAGCAACATGCCAATACTAAGACTTATCATTTTTACATGAACTTAAGCAGTGCATCCTGTATACCATAAGCATATGCCTTTGCTCTCCTCTCCCATGAGTCATTATAATCGCATCTGACTTCCTGTCTTGCTTCAAATGGCATAATGAACTCAAATGCATGTTCCCCTGCAAACAAAGGATAGGTGGATTGACAGATCATCCAGATAAGGAAAAATGTACACCTCACGTTCTCTCAATGAAGCAACCACCATCAATACTAAGTTGAATAGGATTGCTGAGTGGCCAAAGGTAGGATTCTGTACTTAGTATACAAGTTTCCAATATTACCAGCCTGGGGTGGACTGTTGCATGAAAAAGGCTTTTTGTAGGTCAAGAGACAACAGATATTCCAGACTGAGTGCTCTTCAGAGCAGTTGGTGATTTCCATCTGGAATGCCATCATTCCATTGTGGCTGAAAAAGTCGGAAATCTTGTTGTCTGAACTGTGTCTTCAGAAGAATCAAAAGGACAGAAGACAGTCTTGAGTGGCCACTTGACCTTGTTCTCTTTGGAGTATTGATCTCAATTTAAGACAACAGATAATTTAATGCATTGCCAAATAATGTGAACACTAAGGGACATGAATCATGGTTGAATATCAATTTGGTAGTCACATTTGATTTGGTACATGTATTTAATTATGGTGACTTCCTGGCAGACACGTCCTCCACCATGGAATGAAAAACAAAATGTCAAGACTGGAATCTGCTGTAAAGCCTTGGCACATTTCGACCTGATTCACCAGGATCTGGAGAAGAGGCTGCATAGTCCTCTTTAAAGTTATCCTGACAAATGATGAAGCAATTGAAGCAGAAAATGATACTTAATATTGAGGCTTATCTCAACATATTGGAGGGACCTCCATCACCTCCATCTTTTGGGAAGAGAGAACACAACGCAAAGTGCCACAAGGGCATTTGTGGGGGCATTTTATGTTTAGCTTCTCAGGGAATGAGCAAATCTGAATCCCCAGTGGAGCCATTTCTGTTCCAGTATATCTGCTGTAATATCTGATGTAGTATCAGATGAACACAAAAATTAATTCTAACTTGGAAATGTCTCCGATTTCTGGCACGTTATCAATTTATTCTCTGAATCCAATTCCAGCACTTACATCACCTTTTAAAGATTGCAAAAAGGCCTGCAGCCTTTAGCTCACACTGCAGTGTATTGTGTCAGGCTTTCATCATGGTTTCCAGAAACGTGGTGTCTAATCTGAAGGAAGATCTTATAATAGGAGGAAGCAAATTCATGGGAAAACTTCTCTCCCCAGTGGGCTAACTCATCACCTCTGAATAAAATTACTGGATGAGTCCTGAGGGAAGCTGAGACAATTAACTCTTTTCTATCCCCTACCATTTCATCCCTTTGAGCTGTGGCTACAATTGGGATGCAGGGAAAGATACCATGCTTTTTTTGTTTTAGCCAGCCTTATTCTCCATGCAGCAGGCAAGATGTAGGGCTAATTCTCCCTCTTAAGATGGAAAGTAGGTTGAAGCCCTACCTCCTTGTAAATGGGAACAAGAATGCCATCCCCATTACAAGGAAATCGCTGTTCCTAGTAGACATGCACAGAACATTCTGAACCATATATCAAAATATATTGACATGTCTGTTGATAAGATAGAACACTGGTACAAAGAATAAATGTGACATCAATTTGTTGTTGAAGGCTTTCATGGCCAGGATCACAGGGTTGTTGTGTTTCCGGGCAGTATGGCCATGTTCCAGAAGTATTCTCTCCTGACGTTTCGCCCACATCTATGGCAGGCATCCTCACAACCTTTGAGGATGCCTGCCATAGATGTGGGCGAAACATCAGGAGAGAATACTTCTGGAACATGGCCATACTGCCCGAAAAACACACAACAATCCTGTGACATCAATTGTTTGGAAAAGGTACTTTTTCCATATTGATGAATTCCTATATATGGCAAAGAAAAGCTACAGAGACACTAAATTCCAGAAATAATTTCATTAGCAATTCTACTGGTTACTTAAAAGTGTTTTCTAAAAATAACTATGGCATTCAGAACTCAAATTTTTATTATTGTAACCTCCCACTCTTTAATGAACAAAGACTGTAGATTGGTATACTTGTATTTCAGTGATAACACCATTACATTAGATATTTTGCCCTGAATCATGTTGGTGAGTAGAGCTTGCTTGAAAGTGCTCTGAAATAAACCTTTTTTGTGGTCTTTCTGAATTTTGTGTGCATAAACCCACTGAGATAGTTCAGATCCATTGCAGGTTAAACTCCCATAGTTGGATACCATGAAAATCTTTGACTGCAAGGGAGTATGATTCCTGTGTATTGATTCTGCTGATGTTTTACTACAAGTTAACCCCATAGTAGAGAGCAATTTCCTGAAAAACCCCATTCTATGTCATTACTGAAGTCATGGTTTAATTTATAAATTAGATGTCCTGAAAAGATCAGTTGGGGAGCGGGGGAGGGGGGATTAACAAACTTCAGACAAGTCAAGAGCATAAATGGTTACAGGTACACTTTTGTACAAATGCAAGTGTATATTTAAGGGTTTTATTATCAAAGTCTTGTAAAACAATTTCAGAAACTGTACATCAACATGGCACAGACTGTAGCCTACTCTTGTTTTTACCAGCACAAAAGTATATGCTTCAAAATCTTTCAGAACTAAAAGAAGAGGTTGCCCAACTACTTTGCATAATAACATGAAATCACTGTGTGCAATAGGTTACTACTTCAGTGACTGTAACACAAATGTATTAGTTTATACAACTTGAGATCAATTACATTATCAAGTAGACTTATTTTAAAATAGTCATGAAGTTTATTTTTTTAAAATGCACTACCTTTTTTGCAGGGTTTTTACACTCACAAACAAAATCAAAAATGAAATGAAAACCATAGAAAAGACACAAAGCTAACCCTCTCTCATCTTGCAGAATACAGAGGAGTTTTTTTTATAAGCATCTACAAGTTGCCAAAATGAAATAAAAGAAAAATCAATCACACCACCTGAGAAAGATTGAGACTCAAAACGTTTTCCTTACACCGGGCATCAAAAAAGGTTAGTGCATTTCAACCTTGTCAAAGCTAAACAAATCCACAACAAAAAGATTCAGCCAGGTGGCCAAAAGATTATCTATTTCTAGCAGAACATTTGTCTCCAGGTGAAGCTAATGTTAGTTTGTCTATATTTTAAGACCCTTAGTAGATCCACTGTTTGTTGTAGAGATGAGGATGTTCTTGCCACAGTTAACATGCAGCCAGTGCATTCCCTATTTTGCTATTACCGCAAATGAATAAAACGCTATAAACACTACTGTAGGTGAGCTGGTTTACTAAAAAGGTCATACAACACAAACAGTCCATGCCTGCCAAAGATGCATGCAACTTTCTGCTCAAAAAGGAAAAAGCAGCACCAAGCGAGGAAGAACTGCCGGGCTGCTAAATTCAATTTGGCCAAGAACAAGAATGGAAACCCAGATACCACTTTCTAAAATTCTGATGTAAGTATTTAATATCAGGAGCTTTACAACCAGTTATAGGTACAGTTGTATACATCTAGCTTAAAAGGTTAAACAAGTACAGCATAAAGGAATCACACAGGAATGACACTGATGCATGTTGTCAACTGTTTTCACTGCAAAGGCAATATTTAGTCGCTCATATCCATATCTTCTTCATGGTGATCATCCCCATTGACTTTGGATTCCCTTGCATCGCCACTCCCTTTTTCAGCCGGTGAATCTTTACGTTTTGGGGAAGTGGAATCTGTTGCCTTTTCTTCCTTTTTCTCTTTTTCACTATCGTAGCCTTGTTCTTCTTCATCATAATCCCTTGTGACCTGCTTTGCCGAGACAAAACACAAAGCAAAACACGTAAGATGTGTTTTAAAGCTCTTGAGAGTCAGAATAAAGTAGGCCAGCAGACAGATGTAGGGAAAAAACAAATTTTGAAACCTACTTTGACATCCTTGTCACTCTCTGACTTTCTCTCCCGATCTTTCTCTTTGTCTTTACTCTTCTTCTTCTTGCTTGTGGACCTTTCTCGCTCATCTCTGCTTCTCTCTTTGTCTTTATCCTTTTTCTTCTCCTTTTTGTGTCTAAAGGGAAAAGACATTTCAAGAGGTTGAGAAGATATACAAGAGAAATAATAGTGAAATATTTCAGTTCTGCTCCCTGAATCATACAAATAAAACTAGCAAATACAAAAACCAAGCATAGATCAGGGAAAACTGCACAGAGACTTTGATGACATGGATTCACAGCTGTGAGAAATGGAGATATTTTATAAGATTAACTATATTTATTTATTTATTTTTCAAACTTATATGCCGCCACTCCCCTAGGGCTCGGAGCGGCTTACAAGAACCAGCTAAAATCAACAATTTAAAAAACATTTTAAAAACATCTTAAAAAAAATCTTTAAAACATCCTAAAAGCACCTTTTAAAACATCAGCAACAGAACTCAAAAGCCTGCCGAAACAGGTATGTCTTACATGCCCTGCGGAAGGCCAACAAGTCCCGCAAGGCACGAACTTCAGGTGGCAAGCTGTTCCACAGAGATGGCGCCACTACTGAAAAGGCTCTGCGTCTAGTTGCAGTTAGACGCAAGGTCTTAAAACTGGGGACTTCCAGCAGGTCTTGGTCCTCAGAAAGGAGGGATCTCTGGGGTTTGTAGGGGGTGAGGCGGTCCCTCAGGTACATCGGCCCTGGACCATGTAAGGCCTTGCAGGTAAGCACCATCACTTTGAAAGTGATCCGGTGCTCAATTGGTAACCAGTGCAGCTGCCGTAAGATTGGTGTTATGTGGCATCTTATCGGGACTCCCGCAAGGAGCCGGGCAGCTGCATTTTGCACCAATTTGAGCTTCCGGATCACCGACACAGGAAGGCCAATGTAAAGGGCATTACAGTAATCCAGTCTCGAAATGACTGTAGCCTGGATCACTGTAGCCAGGTTGTCCCTAGATAGATAGGGGGCTAGCCGTCTAGCCTGCCGAAGATGAAAAAAGGCAGTTTTGGTAACGGCAGAGACCTGGGCCTGCATCGTCAATGAAGGGTCCAAGAGGACTTCAAGACTCTTTACTAGTGAAGACGGGCGTAACACTTCGCCATCCAGTGTTGCCAACTGGATATCCCCACTGCCCGGTCGGCCCAGCCATAGGATCTCCGTCTTTGCTGGATTCACCCTCAACCTACTGGAACGCAACCATCCAATAATGGCCTCGAGGCACTGGTGAAAACTGTCGGGTACAGACTCCGGTTGGCCTTCCATCTTTAACACAAGCTGAGTGTCGTCAGCATATTGATAACACTCGAGCCCGAAATCTCGGACCAGCTGAGCAAGTGGTTGCATATAGATGTTAAACAACAGAGGGGAGAGAATGGCCCCCTGAGGAACCCCACAATGTAGAGGGGACCTCTCAGAGACCAGGCCCCCCCTCTCCACTCGCTGTCCACGGTTGTGAAGAAAGGAGGCCAGCCAATTTAAAGCTGTCCCCCTAACTCCAGCAACGGCAAGGCAATAAACAATATCAATGTTTCCAGTTAACACACTGAAATTTAAACAAAGAATAACACAACTGAAATCTTTGAAAGAATACTAAAATATGGTTAAGTTAAAATCATGCAGACAATTTTGTCCTTCAGTCAGTTTCAATTTGTAACATATGCAAAAAACATCAATTGCATCAGACTCAAGCACCCTTTCACCCCAATCTGACTATTCTCCAAATACTGGATTGGAAAGATATTTTTCTGTAAGTATACAACAGAATAGTAACATCAAACTAGCCAAGATACAGTGATGTTAGATATCAACAATTCATTCATAACAAATTGTTTATACAATCATTTTTGGCCTAAACCTGCAGCAAAGAATATTTAACGTAATAAAAGCTGTAATTTTTCTAACACACTTCAGTATAATTTATTATTTGCTTGAATGATGATGCCATTGCATATACATTAGCAAAGAAAACCACCACACACCGACAACAAAAAACCACAAAAAACAAAAAAGAATACTTATTAGCAAAAAACAAAACGCAAGAAATAATAAAGAGTGGGATTGCTACATTCTCTCTATTTAAAACATGCACAAACCTTTTTGGTGAAGGGGACTTTGACATCTTTCTCTTAGGAGATCGGGGCTTTTTAGGAGACCTGGATCCACTCCTGCTTCTTCGACGTCGTCTTTCTCTGTGGGCATCAAAGATAAAGACCCCAACAAATTAGAAATTTCCATGACCACTCCTATTACCTCAATCCAAACTCAAACAGGCATTTCTAAGTAAGTCTTTGGTCAATTAAACAAATTTACTAAACCAGATGGAGGGGATATTCTCTGCAGTAAGTTACCAACTTTAAATTGACCAATTTCATTTGCTGAACAGAACATTTGGATTTATCTGTACAATCTGTGCTCTTGATATCTTCCCATCCTGATTGATTAAGGTCAGCAGATGTGTCCTCGGGATTTAGATCAAAAAATGATTGACACATTTGAGGACTGCTCATCTTAACAATTCCTTTAAAAGACAATAGTGGTTCAGCCTCTGTTAAGCTGGAGAGGATCAGAAGAGGTTCTTAGTGGACATTCTTCCATTCTGGGAGAAAATGACTGAGGGAGTGGTTGCTGGTCAACTTCAGGGATTGACTGGATGATACTACTTGGACCCATTTCAATCAGATTTTCAACTCTATTCGATGAACTTTGTGGGAGAATCAAGAGAAACAACCTTCTTTCAGGAATTCTCAGCTTTGTTCAATACAATTGTCTATGGTACTCCGCCATGAAGGTCGTGCCAATTGGGAGCCTGAGATATTTTTTTACAGCAGTAAGTCTCTTTACATGATGCTTAATGAAGAAAGTAGTGCTGGAGGACTATTGTTTTACTCCATAGAGATGCTGCATCAGCATCTTTGGGATGCTGGTTTGTTCTTTGTTCTTTTTAACATATACATGAAATTGCTGGGAGTGGCTGCCTGGAGGAATGAAGTGACATATCAGCAGTATACAAGTGCCAATAATTGTAGGCTGAAGCAGTGATTGTATTTCCACTGAACTTAAGACTCAGCAATCAGTTGGAAGAATGCTAATAAATGTAGATTAGTTCAAAATGGAATTTGTGTTAGTAGGTGCTTTGTTTAACTGGGTGGGTTCCCCTGGAAAGAGCAGACTTATATGAGAGTGTGTGACTTGTCAAAGGCAACGTGATGCAAAACTATCACAGGATTTCTGTGGTGGAATAGGGATTCAAACCCTGGTCTCCGCTAAGCCACTTAACCAGAGAGAAACAGGCTGACTGTAGTTGTTAATCTCATAACTTCTACATTATTACTGTAATCAGTTAAGTTCGCGATTGCTCATCGGGACTGGATATTTCAAATAGTGTTCTAATGCTGTGACACTTAACTATCAGTTTCCAGGTGCAATTAATACTATTAGTATTGATTTTCAAAGTCCTAAAAAAGTATGGGTCTCCTTGGCACTATCACTATATACATTTACCAGGCATTTTGTTTTATCATGTTGATATTTTTATCACTTAATTTGATGGCTGTTTAATATCTTACTATTTTAATTACACTATATTGTTTTGGTTGTTATACTATTGATTCTCTTGGGGGTTTGTTGTGCAAATTGGCACAATAAAGCCCCAAGAGAATCAATAAACCACCTTAAAAGTATCCTTAAAAGCATCTGTTGGGAAGAGCTTTTCTGTTAGACACAAGTCTCTTTCAAACCACAATTTTAAGGCCAATTCTCAAAAGGTATATTCAAGATGACAGAAGATACGGTACCTGCTTGTGCTTCTGGACCGTCTGGCTGTGCTGTAACTCTTTGGTGGAGTTTTAGATCGCTTCTTCTCTTTCTCTTCTTTCTTTTTGTCTCTAAAATGTCCCAACATCACATTAAGTACATGTAATGAAGCTCTATTTATTCTAATCCAAAATGGCAAAGTGATTTGTTTCTGAAATATCCCCATTTATAAACATATCTTGAAGGGGAATAATTTTTACAGCTACCTCCTACATGCTTCTCTCCTTCTGCCCAAAATATTAGAGGCATTTAGGAACAATGGTGCAAGCACTGGGAAGAGAATTGGTGTAAATTACATTCGTTCCCATTTCAGTGACAGAAGCCTTCATTGGATCGAAGTTCAGACATCCTTTCAGCTAGTATAAGTAACATGTTTCTGTCCCAAATATGTTTAGTATTACATAAAGTCTTCTGAGGGTACCTGTTTTTGGATGTGCTCCTAGACCTTCTAGTGCGCTCTCTGGAATGAGACCTCCGCCGCCGAGGACTTTTAGATCGCCTCCTGCTTCTTGATTTAGAGTGAGATCGTCTTCTAGATCGGCTTCTTGATCGTCTGTTGAGCAAATATTTTATCAAAATAATATATCTAATCACAAGAAGACAGATTATGAACTATCAAAGCAATCAGATATAGTAGGGAAAAAAGACTAGAACCAAATAAGTTATAGAGGTGTCTAGAAAAAGAATGAATGAAGGATGACTTAAGTTTCCCATGGGGAGAGTTCAACAACATGGCAATCTTACAACTTAAAAATCAGATATTCTAGCCTTTATAGATTAGGAAGATGATTAATAATAATAATAATAATAATAATAATAATAATAATAATAATAATAATAAGTGTTATTTGTTACCAGCCTCTTCTAATAATAATGCATTTTATTTGTTAACCACCTCTATTAATAATAATGTATTTTATTAGCTATTAAACCTAAATAAAATCTACATAAACCTTACCAGATAAAGTGGTAAGAGACATAAAATACCTTTCTGGAATTATAAAATGGGGCTCCATTACTATTGATTATTTACCCTGATAGTCTCCAACAGCGTGTAAAAACACAACACAGTTTTGCACTATTTATTTCTATTGTACTGAAATAGTTCAGGGAGTGATAACTATGAACTTGGAAGAACATATGAAAAAGTATTTTTTTAAAAATCAAGTTTAAAGTCAAATACACAATTTTCACAATGGGGGTATAATATTTCAAATTCATGGGGAAAATACTTCAGCTTCGCAATACTAAACCAGTGTAATGCCTAGGTGTAATACTCAACCTTTGAGCCTTACTTTTTTGTGAGACTTCTTGGGTCCCATATTGGAAGAAGGGCAGGATATGAAAAAATAAGATGAACCACAGATACGGTTAGGGTCTGAGAGAATGTCCACAATATAATTTAATCAATAAACTCCCAGAGTATGAAATTTTACCTGTGTCTAGAAGACGATGGCGTCCTCCTCCTCCTTGAGCGTGATCTAGATCTTGAATGCCTTCTCTTATCATCTTTTTTATCTAAAATTAAATTATTAAAAATATTATCATTAAAACTGTCAGCACCTTTCCTTTTGGACATTCTCAATGTGTTTTTTTTTCGTGTCAGGAGCAACTGGAGTTGCTTCTGGAGTGAGAGAATTAGCCGTCTGCAAGGACGTTGCCCAGGGGACACCCGGATGTTTTGATCATCCTTGTGGGAGGCTTCTCTCATGTCCCCGCATGGAGCTGGAGCTGATAGAGGGAGCTCATCCGCGCTCTCCCCGGGTGGGATTCGAACCTGGCAGCTTTCAGATCACCAACTCAACCCACCTTCAAGTCACAAGGCTTTTATCCCCTAGGCCACCGGAGGCTCCTATTCTCAATGTTTAAGCTGCTACAGGACATGGCTTTCTATTCTAAAAGCCGGGGAGCAAAGTGCCTATTTTAGCATCATATAGTGCCATGTGAACTCTATGAGAATACCAGTGTACTGCAGGATATACAAACACACCTTAACCTAAGGCAGGGATGTCAAACTCATTTGCTTTGAGGCCTCATTATCCTTATGGCTGCCTTCAAAAGGACACTGAACCCACGGAAGTAGAATCCATGGATATAGAGGGCCAACTATAATTTTTTTACGCAGCGGGTCAGTGCTCTCTAGTTTTTACCCAGTTTGGGTTTCTAGATGTTACTGAATGACAGCTTCCATCACTTTGGATTATCGGCCATGTGGATTAAGGATAATGGGAATTGCAACTCAACCACACTTGTGACTCTGCAGTTGGGGAACAGTTAAAGGACATTTTAAAGTCAGGCATCATATCCAAAATCCTTGTATTTAAATTCAAACCCAACTATCCTGACTAAACAGAACAAATTGCAGTCTTCTGGAAGTTACTGTATCACAACTCCCATCAACTGAAGTCATGATGTCTAATGATGAAGAATATAGGAGTTGTAGTCCAGCATCTGGAAGGCCACATAAAATGACACGGCGGTTCGGATCCTGAAAATACTGGGTGCTGATTTGTTCATCTTTCCCATATCAACAGCAATACATCACCACAAAATAGGGTGAAAGGGTACAATGATTTCAAATTCAGACAATTCAATTTAAATCAAATTTATGTATTCATATCCTAAACAATGGCGCAAACTGGCATGATAAAACATGTTAAACTACAGCCAAAGTATTACTTACACGGCTATTTCGTTTGTGTAAGATTAAGCATCTCTGTCACATTTATACTTTTTGCACACTTCTCATGTTTTACCTACATAGGGAATGCCTATAAAATGACTGTATCTGTGATGTTTTATTACTAAGCATGATGGCAACATATAAATCTACATGCTTCTTTCCAATTCTATGCAGTGATCATTTCCACCACTCAGCCTTGGCACAGCCTAAGGCAACAAATCCAATAAATGACTGCTAGACTTAAAATAAGCTCTAAAGCATACAAGACTCATTAAAGAAATTTATGTTGATGAGATAAAAATTGAAATGCTAGAAAGTAAATATTCATAAATGGAAAAATAATCGAATCTGGCTTCATTTACAAAGAAAATTCTCCTTTAACCCAGTGCATCTGACAGAGGACACTGACTTGGTTTAGAGTTGAATTATAAATTCAATCTAACGAACTTTCTGGGAAGGCAATTTCACCAGTCTGCCACTTCCTATGTTGTTTCAAAAAGTCTGTAAACCCTCTTTAACGGTTTAGAAGCATACAAAAAAGGAGGGATTTGTAAAAATTAATGCCGAATGGTATGTGATTTATCCCACAATTAAGAACTGCACTCACGGTAATTCTGAGATGTTATGTTTTTTTCCCCTTGATAACTTTCCTAACTATCCCTAACATGTTTTTTTCCCCTTTTACATAGCTCCTCACACATTTTGACTTAGTTATTTTCAACTGGTACTAAGAAGCATGCTGTCTGATACAAGTAATGGGCTAAATTGACTTGTTAGTGCTAATTAGGGTGGATTGAATGCATCACTGCAACTTTACAAACATTTAGGGGTCATTAAAAGTCTCTCATTCCCTGTTCTAATCTGATTACAGCTAACAACTGGATTTGTTGTTATTTTACTTCTTATTTCTATGTTATTGTGTTTTATTTATTTCTACTGATTACTCTGATTTGAGTAATTTGATGTTATGAGCACTAAATGCTTTTTGTAATGCAAGATGATTTAAGGGATATTTTAGACTATTTACCTGGTTCAATAGCAGCAGAGATCAGGGATTGTGCTTCTCGTACTCGTTTCATGGCTTCTTCTATTTCTTTACTGGAGGTATCTGTTTTAATACTTGGTGAAACGAGGCCTGCAGTTACATGGTTCAGCCTGCAGTAAGAAAAACAGTTAATAGGTTAGAGGTGTATGCCAAGCAGAAACATCCCCTTCATTTTGTTCCCAGACATAAATCCAAATGCTGGTTATAACCTATAAAGGACCTATACTGCTTAAAACCATATCTCCTTATGAACCTGCCAAAGTGTAAAGATCCTTGAGGTAGAGTTCTCTCTTGGCTCTGCCTCCATCACTGCAGGTCGGTCTGGTGGGGACCCTAGAGGGAACCCTTCTCAGTGGCTACTTCCAGCCTATTAAGATGGCCCCCCTTTTGCTCGCTTTTTACTATCTGGCAATACTTTATTGTTCAAACACTTTTAATAAGTAATTGCTTGCAGGAGACTTTTTACAAGTGTGTTTATGTACTCCAAGTTTGTTATGTTTTTAAATGACTTTACAATTTAAAAAAATTAATAAGATATTAGTGACACAACCTTGTTCAATTATATTCCGATTCCTTAATTATAAAGTTTTTAGCTTTATCTTGATTTAGTATTTTTGGAAGCTGCCTTGAGTCCCATTCTGAGAGAAAAACGGGATAGAAATAAAATGAACAAATGAATTAATTAAGAGGTGACAATTCTTGACTATTACTTGGGAAACAGAAAGATTACAAGAAATCAGAGCTAAATAACTTAATAAATATGTAACTGAAGACATATAATACAAACTCTGAAAACTGAATTCAAAATTAAACTAAAAATATCCATTATACTCCTGCCTCCCAAGCTCACAAAATTACCAAGTTCAACTTTTTCTGCACCTGCTCTGCTTCTATAACACTTACAGACATGAGAAAATTAAGCAGGCAAAATCTCTGACACATCTTGAAAATCAACTGAGGAAAAAAGCTTTATATAAATACTATAACTTGCATCTAGAAAAGTACAGCAATTCTATTATTCAAATGAGATTTACACCTAGACCCACATTTCTTCATCTCCCTATGTTCCAAGAGATGCCCACATACTCAGGAGAAGCCTTTCTACATATACTCAAATATGTTAGTTAAGGAATTACAGATAGCTTTAGTCATGGTATAGAATTATCATTCCCCAGTTATGAAACTCTTTGGATAACCCTGAGCAAGTCATTTCCTTTTAGCCCAAGGTAACTCACAGGTACTTACAGCACTCTGGGCATTTGCAGAGAGAATGGGATGTAATGCCTACGGCAGAGCTCTTCATACAATGCCATTCCAGAGACACATTTTGGAAAAGCCTTTTAGGAAGCTTCCCTAAAGAATCCTGTTTTTAGAAATACTTCAGTAATTGTAATGTTTAGTTTTTGCTACTCAGAATGTTGTGTTTTCCTCCTACCACATACATATACATCTTATGTTTTTAACTCTTATGTAATCCTTCCTACTCTATTTCCTTTGAGCCTTTCCTCAATTTTTGGTCCAGGAAAAGATAAGGATAAAAACGATTTTAACACACACTCAATGATAGTGGCCCCTCAAGCAGGTTTGATTCAAAATGAAAAATGAGCTTTCCTGGTGTCAACTGAGAATCCATACTTCTCCCATCTTGGTTTCCTTCTAACAGTCCACCAAGTGTCAATACTGTTCCATAATCTTATAGCAGCTGCACTGAGAGCTCATATGCAAGATTCTATCAACTTCCATAAGAACTACAAGTAACACTGAAGCAGCCAGTGGCAGTACACCAATCTAGCCTCAACAGAATGTTCTCCTTTTTCTGCCAGCAGAACCATATCCTTAGAGTAAAAGTGTGAGCTAGATAAATAAAAGTAGGTTCCCTTTGGTTTAATACTATTTGTGGCAAACACAGCCCACAAAAATGTGATGCAGAGTCAATCCTTGAGGTTGTGAATGAAGCAGAGACTGATCTTAGCTTTCATTCTGCTAAGGAAAATAGAAGAGGTGGGGTCAGTTTAAGGTGCTTTATTGAGCTGAATGAGAATGAAAATAGACAATCTGAAAAAATAGCAGCAGTGTTAGCAGCACTGTAAAGCAACATAAATTTGCTGGCAGCCAAAGTTTCCTTTGGAAGAGGTAACAGGATTTGTAAAAATCCTTGAAGTCCAGAAAGGAAAGAGCTAAGATCTCGCGGTCCAAGAAATTTACTGTCTCCCAATAGCAACTTGCTCTCATTTTATAAAGGAGGGAAGTACTTTGCCGATCATTTCATCAATTAAAATTGTCTGGCAAATACTATCTCATCAATTGACTTCGTTTAGGCTTTCCTGAGATGGACTAAACTCCTGCATTTCACCGCTCCACTCAAGAGAAAGGAATGGTTGCTTTTTATATAAGAGTTAAATTTTTTAATATAAAGTATAGTACTCTCATTGACCTGTGGATAAGTCTACCCAATTTTTGGGGCTTGATTTTTTTTACACATGAGTATTTAGGGTATATCTTATTCAACAGACACTACTCCTTTGGGTATACTTGTTGTTAAACTGTCTATTGAAGAATGAGCTTTCTAAATCAGCAAATTCTTTGAGAGATTCAATACTGTTAATGCTACCTTACTACATATGTTTTGAAGTTATCCCATTGTAGCTACATTTAGAAAGGAAGGAAATCAGATAAGTAAATTTCATTTGGAAAAGTTCCTTGACATGTATGTTCTTTTGAATTATTTGCATGTTCTTTTGAAATGAGCAAATTGCTAACAGAAGGGGCCATTTTGCTTCCTTTGGAATGCTAAATATTTCATACTTCATTACTAGAGGTTAGCTTTCCTCAATTATGATACAACACAGAGAAGAACATTTGAAAGAATGTATAGAGAACATTTACAAATTGACTTAAAATTGGACATTTGATCAGCTTTTATAGAAAGCTACAACTAATGTGGTTATTTTACTCCTTTTGCATTTTTATTTTTCTGCTTTTGTTATATTGGAATATTATTGCTGTATACAACCAAGATCCCTTTTAAATGTAAAAAAATTAATTAAAAAAAATTAAGTAGACTGCTAAGAATTCTATATGCCCAGTTTAGTGCATATATAAAAATGCTACTGAGCATTTGATGATATCAGCTCAGAAATCAGAAAATTCATGATAATTATTGACAAAACCCAATGAAATCATTCTTACTAATATCTTACATTTAAAGCACTATTCTTATAGTCACATACAACAAGGACTGATGCAGTAAATAAAGGATTGATAGTATTCCCCTCCTGCAAATCCAATATGAACATGTAATGAGTTGCTGAAGTAATAATGGGGTCCTCAGCCTCCTCTCTGCCCACTCTCAATTTGGTCCACAGTATTTTTTCTTCACTGTAACATATTCTTACAGTTTTGTTTATAAGAACTGCTAGGTAGTAATAAAGTGGAATGGGCAATGTGAGGGGATATATGGGCTTCACAGAACCCCATCAGGGCTTCAGTGTTCATAGCTGTAATTAAAATTCTGTTTCTGCTCCCAGCTATTGCAGAAGTTTTTTATGGAGTGGGATCATGCTACAAACACTCTCGATGGTGGATGGGGGGGAAATAAGAAAATGGCAGAAGTACAAGAAGGAAGTGAACAGCAGTTACGAGGTTTCACTAGAAATAAACTAGCATTTGTTTTGTCTGTGAGAAAGGTATGATTTTAAGGATGGCAGGAGAAAGGTACAAGAATAGCTTGCTTGGGCAGTTGTATGTAATTGACCCTTGCAAAACAATGTTAAGTTTCCACTACATTATCTCTGCTGGTAAAACAAAACAGACTTAACACACCAGGGTAGCAACACTTCCAAAGAGTGTCTATAAACAGCCTTCCCTAACAATTATTTGATTTGGGTACAATTCAAAAGAATTTTCACAGACCCAACTTCATTACAGTGAAAAAATGAAAATCCATACTTACTTTGGATCTACTGTACTCATAAGCTTTAGTAGTTGATCTGCTGCAAGAGACTATAAAGAAAAATTAACAAGGAGGTGCTTTTAGATATGGAAATTGGTGGAAGGAAATCTGCCAACTACTCTAAATTAAACAAATAAGAACATATCTGCAAATTAAAGTCATTGTGCAACCACAGTCAGACACATGAAAAGGGTAATTTGATGCTCTCTCAGATTGTGCTATAGATTTAGTTCTTGTTAGCACTGACACTGAGAGTTAATATGAGCATTTAGCCTTCAGATGTGACTATAATTATAATTAATGTTTTAGAAGGCAAAGTATGTATTTTGAATTTGAGTTTACTTTCTGAGCTATCTACAAGATTCCCTTATAGACTGTAGAATCCATAGAGGATACATTATAAAATGTAGAATATGTTAATAAAGTAACAAAAATGGCTATTAACATGACTATTAACAGGAGGAAGAACTACAGTAGTTTTTTATTTTAATTAATATAATCCATGATGAAATTATGAATTTTAAAAAATAAATCAATCTTCCTGGGCATTCAATCTTGCATCTCAAAACAGCAATCTTTAAACAAACAGAACAAAGAAAGACTGGAAAGAGAAACTGCAAAACTGAGATATAACCAGAAACACCAGTCCATCAACAATGGGTTGAACAAAGACAATGGTTCCTGATACTTAATATAACACTCCAACTTCATAAAGGCTCTCTTGGCTATTTATATCTTGGTTCTAGTTTTTAGGCTTCCATTATTCACATATATATAGTCAGTTTTAGGCAACATCATTCACCCTGCCTTTGTCCCTGCCTTTGTCAGAACTCATTTCCCTCTATGAACCACCAGAGATTAAGATTTTCCAGGAGGCCCTGCTCTCAGTCCCGCCATCCTCACAGACATGATTGGCAGGGATGAGAGAGGGCCTTCTCAGTGATTGCCCCTTGGCTATGGAACTTCCTCCCTGGAGAGTTTAGATTAGCCCCCTCTCTCCTGTTCTTCAGAAAGATGATAAAAACCTGGCTGTGGGACCAAGCCTTTGGACAATGCAACAAGGCAACCATGGAAAATTTCACCCTGCTGATCGGATTCGGTATGGCTGATCTGAGATGGTTTTTAAACAACTGATTTTAAAGTGGAGATAATTGCTTTTAGTGTTTATATATATTTATAGTTTATTTTATGTTCCAGCATTGAATGTTTGCTGTATATATGTTGTGCTCCCCCCGAGTCCCCTTCTGGGTGAGAAGGGCGGAATATAAAGTTTAAATAAATACATAAATAAATAATCAATGTTAAATTTGAACTTATCACCTCATCATTATGCCATAGTTTTTGCATTTGTATTGCTATTCGCATGTACTGTCTGATTATTCATAGACATAAAGGCCTTTTCTAGACACCACTCTGATGTATAAATAAATACAGTGTTCCCTCGCTTATTGTGGGGGTTATGTTCCAAGACTAATGTTCCGCAATAAGTGAAAATCCACAATGTAGGGACACTATATTTATTTTAATATTTATACATTATTTTAGTAATTATACACTATTTTAAATCTTTATAAACCAATGGTGTGTTGATAAATCGCCTCCTTTGCCTCCCGTTGCTGCTTGGGCTCCTTTTCTTTCCCTTCATCTTCTCCTTCCTCCTTTCCTTAGGCTGTAAATTGTAATTTTTATGATTTATAATATTCTTTTAGAGTTTATTGAAAAACCGCGAAACAGCGAATCCGCAAAAGGTGAACTGTGAAATAGTGAGGGAACACTGTATACGAAGCTTATGTTATCAACACCTCTCTCAATTAATCTCAGAGCTGCTATACAATTATTTTGCATATAAATCAAATGAAAAACTAATATCAAAGAGAAGACTTATGAAGAAAAATCCAGAAAAAAACTTGGGCCCACTCTCTCTTTTTTTACGAAGTGGATCACCAAAATAAATGTTTCACCTAATGTTTTGCCTGCCTAAAGCTCCTATTTATCAGCTCTAATCTAATCCATTACTTATGTCTGCCCCCAGCAAATCAATTGCCTCACCAGAAAGCAGCAGCACAGTGATGACGCTGCACCTCAGATCTACGATCACTTCACTTACTGATTTTAGGTGCAGGTCACAAACTCAGGTAACATAACAGAGCTATACACACAAACGATTGTCTATGTACAAAGAAAATGTGTCCAAATGACATATATTGTTACAGTTCCCCGTACAAATGAAAAGGAGCAACAGCTCTAACACAAAAGTTGTTCAAGTCTGGTATTGGTTCCAATACATATAGGCTTCAGGGATGACTTGAACAACTTTTGTGTTAGAGCTGTTGCTCCTTTTCATTTTGTCGGATACGGCCAAATTGAGCTTTGTACGGGGAACTGTAACAATATATGTCATTTGGACACATTTTCTTTGTACATAGACAATCGTTTGTGTGTATAGATACTTTACAAGTATTCTGGGACTTTGTATAGTAATTTAAACATAACAGAGCTTGCAGGACTCTATTCTAAAGGAACTTGATACAAATAGATCTGCTAGAAACAGGACACTCTTACTCTACATCAAAGTGGTGTTTCTGAAACAAAATACTAAAACTTTTGACCACTAAATCAGTTTCAACTCTTTGATGTGTTTGTTATCTGTCATTAACATGTCAATATCTGCATCAAAAGATTAAAATATTATGTAAATGTTCACAAATGAAAATGTTGACAGCTGAAACCAAAGAATGTGTACACTGAGGCACATGTGCAACATACCTGGGAGTTTAAATTGGCTGTAGGAAGACCAAGAGCGGCCAGGGCTGGGTCAAGTGTTGGAGCTCCTAAAGCAGCCAAAGGAACGGCACCAATCTACATGTAATAAAGAGAATTACAGCAATAAGCAATAATAAGGCAAATAATTAGATAGCACATCTGTGTTTCTGCTTAACTGGAAGACAAAATTTATTGTAACCAGTGTTCATTATTTCTACAGGAAGTAGTTTCTAACTATTCTGATTAAATTTCAGAGTGCTGCTGTAAACGTATCTGCAGTGGCATTAATATGAAGAAGAAGAAACACAGGAAAATGATGTATACCACACATTACTCTTCTACGCATATCATCACTGGACTGGCAGCAGCTTTTGACTCTGGATGAGTTATCTTTCTATATCACTTGCTAGCTGAAACCCTTTTCAACTGAGGTTTCCAGTGACTGAGCCTGGAAGAGTATGCATCTTTCTAATATACTATGGTCTTTCCCCAATTACACTTCCTTTTAGCAAGTCAACCAACATGTCACTGGCTATTATGACTTATGGTTTCTTCAAGTTCTCAGGTTCACATCCCTTTCGATTGTTTTAAAAAATATATAAATAACAGGACTGCAGACCTCAGAAACCCAAGGATTACATTATCAACCAGTGATAACCTAATACTGACCATGTACTAATTAAACCCATCAACTGACTGAAGACTTTAAATTGTATTTAAAAACTAGCTTGGGAACCCGGCGATGCCCATGCTATTTGATAAAGGCATTATTTGTCCTTGATTGTTATGCATTCTCAGTTTGGAGTGGGTGAACTGCAATTCCCAGAATAGTGGGTCAATCCTCCCCAAACCCTGCCAGTATTCAAAGTTAGCCATTTTGGGTCTGTGTACCAAGTGCGGTCCAGATCTGTTGTTAGCCGGTCACTGCCTGGCTGCAGTGCTCTCTGGATGGGGGTGAAGTACTACAACTCCCAGATTCCTGGGCCAATTGGCCCAAAACATCTGTCATTATCCACAGCAGGCTATGTTGAGTCTTGGGTGAAGTGTGGTCCAGATCCGTCGTTGGCTGGGTTCAGTCGTCTTTGGATGCATGTGAACTATAACTCCCAAAATCAAGGCCCATTCCCACAAACCCCTGCAGTATGTTCAGTTGGTCATGAGGCTTCTCTGTGCAAAGTTTGTTCCCGGTCCATTGTCGGTGGGGGTCACTGTTTCTCTGGATGCAGAGAAACTGCATCCCCCAAACTTGTCCAATATGTTATATTGGTTATGACTCTGTGTGCCAAGTTTGGTCCTGGTCCATCATGGGTAGGGTTCAATTGAAGGTGAACTATAAATCCCAATATCTACTACTCCCAAATGTCCAGGCCAATTCCCCTCAAAACCCACCAGTATTTAAATCTGGATACATCAGGTATGCATGGCAAGTTTGGTTCAGACCCATCATTGTTTTGGTTCATAGCGTTCTGGGTGTAGGTGAACTACAACTCCACTAAATTCCCCAGTAGCAGTCAGTGTGCTTTGACTTGATGCAGGGTGAACAACTTCCCCCATGTGGAGTCAATCCCCCAAACTCCTCCAGGAAATTTAGTTGCTGCTCAGTTGTGCTCTGTTATGGAGACAGATTTGAAAGGGAAGGACAGTAGGCGGGGTCATGCAAATTCCACACAAATGGAATACCCTAGGATGCCTGCCTGTGGTAGAGGACAATGCACAATCTAGGATGAAATGGTCCCCAAATGAAAGCATTCCTTGGGTGGTGGTTCGTAGTGTTTGGGAAGGACATTGGCAGGATTTGGGCTACATGTTCATGGAGCTCACTGTAACCGCAATGTCAGTGGAAAAAAGTGACTTGGTGGCTCCTCAGCACTGGGAACTATAGCCTTTTTGTGGAGGCTGTCTGTGTGAGCGGACACCCGTGCCACATACACACATACAGGTTTTCACTTTTATTATGGATATAGATAGATTAAGCTTCAAATTAACTAGCTATTTTAGAAGATATGTTGCTTTTTTCTAAATCTGCTTTTTGCACTTCCATTTTCTACACTTGCTGGGTGGTAAGACAGAATGAGGAAGAACTCGGAACTCTTACTTGCTGCTTGCCACCACTGCTGATCTTCATTTCACTTGCTGCAAATGGTCAGCTTGGCAAAGAAAAGCATATTTCACTCATTCTTCAAGGCAACATGCCATAGGCTTGGATTCTACTGGTAGTTCCAACCAGAACTACCTGTAGTACTACCTAGCTAATCAGTATGTATGTACAATGAATCTATGGTATTCCATTGGGGTTTGGTTCCGGGATTCCCGTTGATACCCAAATCCATGGATACTGAAGTCCCATTATATATAATGGCATAGTAAAACGGCATCCATTAAATAAAATTGTAAAATCAAGGCTTGATTTTTGGATGCTTAATTCTGTAGATGCAGAATCTGTGGATTGTACTTCCAAAGTGACAATATGGGGAGATATTTCCAATTATCTATACAACCTTCATATACAAGTTATTACTACAGATTTATAAACTTCAACTATTTACCCATCTGTATATATTTTGCAAATATTTTGGTATAAAAGAATACTAGTACGAATACACTACAGGTCTAAATCAGGCTTCTTCAACCTGTGGCCCTCCAGGTTTTTTGGACTTCAGCTCCCAGAATTCCTGACCACTGGACAAGCTGGTTAGGGCTTCTGGGAGGGACAAACATCTGGAAGGGTGCAGGTTGAAGAGGCTTGATCTAATTAAACCAGCACAATAAGCATATAATATACCATCTATTACATACCACAAAATATGAAATCTTACCTGAGAAAGTGGGTTGGGGGTAGGCAGGAGTCCACCACCCGGCAGAAGACCTGCCACAGCATTAGCTGGAGCCAGGAGTGACAGAGCCTTAGTCTCATCAGGAATAACTCCTGCAGAGAGACAGCTTTGCATTAGAAGACACTCATCAATGTTCTTTTAATTAAAAAAAAACCACACACAAATACACCCAGAAAATGTCTCCCTGAAACACCACCTGAGTTTGCTGAAAGTACTTATGTTGGCTATAATACAATGTTTGATCTCTTAAAATTTTATCATTAATTTGTATGTCAGAATGAAACTTCAATGTGTGAAATTTGACTGTTCCTTTTTCTCTACAAAAGGTTAAGTTCTAGAATAAAAATAGCACAATACACACTACTTTTTTGTTAACACTGCCAAGATTTCATCACCTGTACTCGATTTTTAAGTCATGAACCAAACGTAAGCAAGCACAGTCGGTTCTCCAGGGGTGTGCTCTCAACTTTCAAAAGCTGTATTATGAACAACGACTCGTGTCGGCTGCTTCACTATAAAGCACACAGAAAAATCAAGATACACAAGACAAAAAAAGTTTGATTTAGGGGTTAATAATATGGTACAGTTCACTAAGATTTTTTTACACCTACCATACAATTTTGCAAATCTTAAAAGAAGGTAAGGAAATATGTAGGGCTTTTGCTGACATGTCACATGGATGGGGAGGTTTCCACAGAGCTCCAAATATAGATTCTGCATGTGTATCCAGGGGTATGTGTTTATGTAAGCACCTAAAATGTGGCACATTCCTTACCTGTGCAGTAAAGTACATGCTCCAATGTGTGTCATGCTTTCTGTACCAAGAATGCAGCTATGTACTGTTATTTCAGAAGAAACATCTAATCTACAGCCTTGTGGCTTGCTAAGTGTCTAGTTTTACTGCCTATCCTTAAAAGAGAACAATCTTACAAAAGGTCCAACGTGAGACAAACAGTAATGCTGATTGTTGTTATTTTAACCAACAGCAAAAGCCCTATACATATGGATTAATCTGTTAATGTGCCCAAGCCCCCAATATGAGAGTTTAATAAGATAACTGTACTATATATTCGCAAATACCAGTAGTGTTTCTGCAATACATATTTAAAAGACTGCATCTCATCATAAAACATACAATATGTACAGGGCACTTAAGAGAAACTGGATAAGCTGCAGAAGAAAACTGTTGGGTGGTATTTTCAGCAGGGCCTGGTATATAGTTCAGGCTGAACCAGGGAAAAGAACTGTAAAACACAACAACAAAAAAGAAAAACCACTGTTAAATAAAGGTAATGGTTCCTTCCACCTATACTGAGAAGTGCCGATAATATAAACAAATGTATAATACACAGCACTGTTATCTTTCTTCTGTCACTGAGCTGTCATAATTTCAATACCAAAAGTTATGATGGGAAAAGGAGGGAGAGGGAGGTCATTTAGATACAGGGCATTAACGCATCAATATAAACATATCTATAGAGATCATGGGATAATTTTGCATGCAAAATTATGTCTCAGAGGATATTATTTATGCTTACACACATTTAGTGCAACTATAACATTTCTGGCATTTAACTAAACATCCTCTTATCTTGAGACACCTCACAGAAGATCTGCATCCATTAAGTAGTCATGCATTTGATCCTCTCATTTTTAGGAAAAAAGTTATTCAGAAATAAAACTACAATTTTTTAAAGAAGCAATGAGGCCCCTCACCAGTTAATTTTCATGCGTCAAGAGTTTTTTACTGCTGCTTTGTTAGAACCATGACATACTGCATGAATGTGTAGAAATGAAGAAAAAGAAACAGACAAAAGAAACAAACATTAACCAAAGAACCTACACAACCCCACCAAAGCCATTGTTAATATTTGAGTTCCTTGAAAATCCTTGAATTTAATAGCAAAGTTTACAATTCTATTTTTCTTACCGTGAACTTTGTGTTAAGTCTATAACACAAAGCAACAACCAACACCAAGATATGAATATGCTTAGAACTGTAATGTGGCTGATACAGGTCTATGATCAACACAATGCAGTATCTGAATGTTTTGAGTTAGGCAATGTCAAAACATATGACCAGAAAAATAAAAACTAGTTTTAAATTCAGTGGAGTATTTAAGAATGTACTTCAAAGCCTAAGAGCCATCCCACTGAATTAAAAATATCTGACTGAACAATGCTTAAGTACCTGGCAGAAATTAAAATTTCGAAGAGTGAAGCCCATCTACTTCCATAAACAAAGAAGAATTACAAGAACAATGAAGACATTCAAAATGGTATACCATTTTGACACAGTACTGTGTCCAGGATTATAATCCTCCACAAACTACAAATCTATGAAGATCCTCAACAAAGGAGATTCTTATGTTATGTCTTTGGCTGATATTTTACTGCCACATTTATGGGTTATGTAACATTCTTGTGCAAAGAACAAAATAAAGAGGAAGCTATTACATCGATGATACTTCAATCTATGATTTAAGTCCTTAAACACCACTTTACCAATACAACATTTGCCACTGATTAGGGCCAAAGTAGGTATGACAGTAGCAGCCAGCCCCAATAACATAAAGAGGATCAATATCAACAAAGGTAACACACCAGTGAAAGGCTCTGAAGCCTACCCCAACCTGCTGCTTATCTCTCCCAAGCCCCTTTCTGCAAGCAGAGAACACATTTCCAGCAATGACACTCGGAAAAAGGGGAAAAAGGCCAGACACAATAAGGAAATTAAGCTGCAGGTATAGGTAGGATTCTGCACTCTTCACCCATGCACCAATTTTACAGTTAGATGGATTTCCACATCACCTTCTATGAAATTGGGATACCTTCATGTTTAAACATACCACCACTGTCACATCTATTTTGTCCTTAAATAAAAGCTATCTCAAAATATCACCCAAAACAACATGGAAATGATGAAATTCTTAAATAATAGTTTTTGGCAGGCATTTTCGAAAGGATAGTGATTAGAAGATGATTATACTGATTATAGTTTCAGTTAGATAGTTAAATACTTTAACACTAACAATTAAATCCTGCCGTGCTTGTCCGCATGCTGCATTTCTCTGTCGTGTTAATGTGCAAACAGACTTATTCCAAAGAAAGTACTGTATTTAAACACTGCACTTTGATACACACCATGCTGCTTAAATCCTATTAACTCCAAGGAGATTTAGCAACTTATGTGTGTAGGAAGACAGTGCAACACTGTAAATATTTTGCTGTGTTTGGTTGATTTAAGAAGATTACTACTTGATCAAGTTCTGCCCTTGAAATAGTAGTGATGGAATCTATAGAAGTTCAACAGAACTTGTTAGAAGAGCAGTCTTCTTGTACAGAATTATATTATGTTCCCAACCCTGGTCATTGTTTTTCAAATTACTGTAACAGCCTAAAAATGTAAGAAAAAGAAGAGAAAAAATGTTGTTAACAAGTGATTACACCAAGAAAACACTTGGGGGACTTGAGTGCTTGCTGGCCTTTAGTTAATGTCTAGAATCCCCTGTAGCTGCAGAGGACCCCACTGTTTCAGTCATCTGGAAGGGCCTTTGCATTTGCCTTCTCCACTATAAAATCACACACACAAATAACAGAGAGAAGAGTATATTATTTAGTGAAATTCTAGAATATATTGCAAGGTTGAACAAGAAAATGTGGAATAAGATCTAACACCCAGTGCCCATATAGCACCTTTGGAGGTATTTTCTGGCTAAGAGATGAAACCCTTGGTGTACCAGAATATGTAGAAAGGATAAAGGTGTCAACTGAAATAGACTGAATATGCTGTATAAATGCCAGTAAATTTCCAGCCCACTTTTAGAAGAAAGACTGAATAATGGTCAAAATAGGCCAGATAGTATAAAGCCACAACTGAGGGCACCTAAGGAAAATAAATACCAAAGAATGCTGCTTAATCATATTAGAATTCTTACAGTCTCTCAAAAAAAGACTGATAGGCAAGTTTCAGATGTTGTTGGATGGTTAAATATCTGGTTTGTTTTGCAAACACGAAGTAGATATGTCAGTATACCAAGGGTTTTAGAAATGTAAATATAACTGAGATATTTTACATGCTAAACTTCATGCTAATAAACTATATCATGATTTATTCTCCATTGTTCATAGATCATTAAACAATTCACAAACCTTCTGCATATGGTACGACTATCAATGCTCTGTCAACGAATACAGTATTTGTCAGATGCTGAGCCACAACTGCGGAGTCAGGTTCTTGGAACTTTACAAAACACACACGTGAAGAAACAGGCAAAGGAGAGTCACTGGAAAAAAAACAGTAAGAATATTAGGTGACAAATCTACAAATACAAGAAAGTCTCTAACTTAAAATGGAACTGAAAATGAACTGTGGCAACGTTTTCATTTTGCACTACTGGAAGCGGTAACTGTTATCAACCTGCTCCAACAGCTAGGATTTGCTTGTTACCATTACATGAAACTAAAAGCGGAAATAAATTAATAGTTGTATACTATGCAGCTACTAAGTCATAAATAATTGCACACCATAAGATATGGTTTGGCCCAGGCTATTTAAAGGTCAAGATCTTTCTGTATAAGCATGCCTACAATCTTCAGAGAAGGCCTCTTGGTTTCAACACCTTCCTGGGCAAATTTGTTGGAATCAAGGTATCTTTTAGGGAGCTGATGTCAAGCTTTGCTTTTGTTCTGTTGACAAGTGAAAACTTTCTTGTTCTGACAGGTTTCTTGAAATGAGCTGCAACTGAATTTTAAAGCTGAGGTGTTTCCCTTATTTTTATATTGTCTTTTAAAGACATGTAAATACATATAATTTTATAAAATGTTTAAAGTTTTTTTAGACTACAGGTTGAATATTCTTTATTAGGAATTCCTAGTTCCAAAATACTCTGAAATCCAAAACTGTGGTCCACATTGGTGGTTGAAATAGTGACACTTTTGTTTTTTAATGGTTAAATGTCCACAAAATATATTTCTTGAACAAAATTATTTTTAAAATTGCATAAAATTACTGTCAAGTTATATGAACAATGTTATATTATAAAGTATGTATGAAACAAAGGATTTATATATTGATCTCCAAGATACATCATAATGTACCTATATGCAAATATGGATATTCCAAAATGGAAAAAAAAAAACCTGAAATCCCAAACAGTTCCTGTCCCAAGTATTTTGGATATGAGTTACTCAACCTGAAACTTGTATATCTGTTTTACTGATGCTTTTGTATGTGTTTAATTGGTACTGATGTTAATGTTTTGTAAGCCACCTTTTGTTCCAGTATGAGAAAAAGGGTTTGATAGAAATCACATAAATAAAACAATTAAGAAAACAAAAGTATAATTAGAACAAAAACCCAGTAATGCATACTTTAACAAAACTGATAAACAAAAACTCAGAAGAAGAGACATCTAGTGGCAGTTGCTGAAAATTCACAATTCATTCGTCTCTTCATTATTTCAAATAGTGCTCCATGAATTCTAAAAATGGAAACAAGTAATGCAATGCTATATTTCTGGAATCTGCCAACCACCTAATACATTCTTCTCAGAGAAAGATCAATGTGGAATGAATTTTTTTTCAGTCCACAGAAGCTGCTCACAGAATTAATTATTTCCCACTATCTTCTAGCATATTTAGTAAGTGCTGTTTCACAATGAAATATGCTGCGTCGGAGAATAAAGGAGTCTCTTCTATTATGTTTTTAAGGCACAGGATGGCTGCCATTTGCCATGAGCTCCTTAAAGGATAGTTGTGTTAGTTAGTTCCAGTGTGAAAAGGAATCTACTGACATTGTAGGATTAAATGATTTTTCCTAGAATGGATTTTAACTCATTTCTTTATATTTTTATACATACATACATACATACATACATATATATATATATATCTGTAAGGGGAAGGACATGTTATGGAGTTACATCTTAAAATATTTACAATCATGGAAGGAATATATTGAATAGATTTTTGAATGGATCTGTACACAACATTTAAATTTCATTAACAAAGCAATTCTATACTTGTTTACTCGTAAACAGGTTATATTATGTCTAATAAGGCAACTCCCAATCTCTAGTACAATTTTTCAATATTTTAGCCTACATGTACTTTCTGATGTGCATACTTCACAATCAAATATCCCTTCATTTCTATCAAATATTTCAATTTAGCTATTAGGAGGATACTGGAAGACATATTCTGAGATTTGAATACATCATGTAAGATTAACTACATATACTTTTCACAATCTCTGCTTACGAAATATAACTTAAATATGATAAAATTAAGTGAAATGTGGCACGAGTTTAGCCACATGAAAAGCACCAGAATTTCGCAATTTGAAACTCCTTGAATTACATTCTGGGAGAAAGACAGGATATAATGTCCATAACTCAATAAAGAATGTGTTCATCTATATTTATAATACACTATTATAATTGTATATTTATATTACATGTAATACCGTTTTTTCCCAAAAATAAGACAGTGTCTTATATTAATTTTTGCTCCCAAAGATGCACTAAGTCTTATTTTCAGGGGATCTCTTATTTTTCCATGAAGAAGAATTCACATTTATTTTTGAGCTAAAAAAAACCCCATTATATACTGTACAGTAGTTGTCATCACAAACCAGCATAATCAGACAAACTGTGAATCCTATCATGAATTTCTTGTTACTACCATTATTTCCATGTACAACCATCTATGGTACGTACATTTACCAATCCTGCATGCTCTGGTCTTCTATTTGGCGGGCATGCTTCCAAACAAAAACTTTGCTAGGTCTTACTTTCGGGGGAGACCTTATATTTCGCAATTCAGCAAAACCTCTATTAGGTCTTATTTTCAGGGGATGTCTTATTTTCGGGAAAACAGGGTACTACTAACAATATAATGTTATAGTACAATATAGTAATATATAATGCTTATATTGTGCTATGTTAATAATATAATATATTGTATGTATATATAACTTGTAAGCTGCCCTGAGTCCCCTTCGGGGTGAGAAGGGAGGAATATAAATGTTGCTAATAAATAAATAAATAAATAAATTTATTATGGCGATTTCTATGCCGCCATTCTCCTGGACGGACACAAGACGACTCACATCATATTTTAAAACATAAATATAAACAATTAAAAACCGTAACCAAACAAGTAACAGAAGTTCAACAATCCCCAAAAACCTTCCGTATTATTAAACATTAACAGTTAAAATCAGTCTACAATTCCCCATTCTTCTGTAACCATAAGTGTCTGGCTTCAGTTAAAAGCTGCTTCGAAGAGGAAAGTCTTCATGCCTTTCCAAAATGTCATGAGGTTAGGAGCTGATCTAATTTCCTCCGGAAGCGAGTTCCTCCCCCGAGAATGTACCTTCTCTAGTGACTTTTAAGTGCATGTTGGCCAGGGACTGTGTCGAGATAAGGGTCTCCTTACTATACCTTAGAGGTCTATTTGGCCTGTATGGGAGGACACGGTATCTCAAGTAACCTGGACTGAAATCGTGTAGGGCTTTATAGGATAAAACTAGCACCCTGAATAGGGCCCGGAAATGAATCGGGAACCTGTGGAGCTGTTTCAACAGGGGAGTGGTGCGCTCCCTGGAATCAGCTTCAGTAAGTAAGCTGCTGTTCTCTGGACAAATTGGAGTTTCCAAACAGTATAGCTTTGATCCTTTACATAACCAGTACAGTGATTTCAGATAGTTATATCTGTAGTCCAAAACATCTAGCACAGTGCTTCAAAACATTTGGTCTTCCAGGTGTTTTGGATTTCAGCTCCCACCATCTAACAGCTGGTAAGCTGGCTGGGATCTCTGAGAGTTGAAGTCCAAAACAACTGGAAAACCAAAAGTTTTGAAGCACTGATCTAGTAAATGGAGAATGCAGTCTTACTTTAGTGAGAAAAATAAAGTGATTTATATATTTTTCAATTTATGAAGCAGAAGAGTATACTTAGAATTTCAGTCCAAGAACACCTTGTCCATATTAAATGATCCCACAAATGCAAATCTGCACAATAACATCAAGCCATCCTATCTCTCTGATAGAGTACTATTATAGTAGTTCATTAAGCTATAAAACCAAGGATTCTATTGGATAAAAGATTCCGACAAAACATTAGGGAGAATGCTAACAGTCAGAGCAGTTTGACAGTGGAACATAAACTGGCTTGAAGCAGAGCCTAGATGGCCATCTGTTAGGACTGTTTTAATGGTGTCTTCCTGCCTAAACAAGGATGCACTTGGTGCACCGCTATCAATGCATTCACGTTCAGCTCCGTTTTTGGATTTTAAAAAAATCAAATACAGTTGCAGTTTTAATAACTGCTTGTCAAAAAACTCAGAAACAATTTAGAATCCATACACAACCCCTATTCTGAACAAGTCACAGCAAGAACAGGGTCCTCCACTGCATGTTGGTCTTCCTGATACTCAGTGATTACTCATGGCAATTTTCCTGCTTCTTGGTGGCAGCGGGGGGGGGGGGGGGGTATGTTGGACTGGATGGCCTACAAGGTCTCTTCCAACTCTATGATTCTACTGAATGCAATCGTGTAAGAAAAAATGGAAGCTAAGTGCACTTTTTAAATTGATGTTTTTAATTGTTTAAATTTGTTTTAATCGTAATTGTTTTAAATATTATGTTTCTTGGCATCTAATGGTTGCTGATTGTGAGGCCGCCCTGAAGCCCCCCCCCCCCCCCCCCCCGGGCTGGGGTGTGTATGTGAAAAGGATGGAATATAAAAGTCTGAAATAATACAGTAGAGTCTCACTTATCCAAGACTTGCTTATCCAAGGTTCTGGATTATCCAATGTATTTTTGTAGTCAATGTTTTCAACATATTGTGATATTTTGGTGCTAAATTCGTAAATACAGTAATTACAACATAACATTACTGCGTATTGAACTACTTTTTCTGTCAAATTTGTTGTATAACATGATGTTTTGGTGCTTAATTTGTAAAATCATAACCTAATTTGATGTTTAATAGGCCTTTCCTTAATCCCTCCTTATTATCCAAGATATTCGCTTATCCAAGGTTCTGCCGGCCCGTTTAGCTTGGATAAGTGAGACTCTACTGTACTAAATAAGTGCCATAATTGTATACTGTGAAAGGACCCCTTTAATCTTTGTAGGATCTCTGGGGCACGCAGTCAGTCCAAATTTGCCCAATATTAGACCTTTTTGTGGGTCTCCCTGCCAGCCTTTTGTGACGGTTGTTTGTGTAGCTAAATCTCACTTGGAAAACCACACATTCATGCCCTACGCTCCTGAAAAACCTACAGACAATATAATTTATGCTTTTCAACTGAATTGTTATAATGAGTCTGAACTGTTAAATCAGGCTTTGGGCCAACTTGGGACCTCTGGATGTTTTGGATTTCAACTCCCACCATTCCCCCTCACTTGCGGCCGAGGGGGAAAAGGAAAGGGCCTGAGGTTGTTAGGAATGGTGGGAATTGAAGTCCAAAACACCCAGAGGCCCCAAGTTGGCCCATGCCTGTGTTAAACCCTTTGTCTGGTGAAAGTAATCAAGCACTATGAAGCATGTTGTCTGGTGAAAGGAATCGAGCACCATGAAACTACATTCGGATTCACAAGGGAAAATATAATGACGTGTACTACCAATAGGTAGTATTTTAAGTCTTAATTCGTCAAAAGATGGCTCTTGGCCCTAAGTGAAATTTTTCTGTTTAAATGTGTCACAGAAATATCTTGTGAACACAAGTTTTAGGTCTCTTGTCCCAATTTCTGAACTATCCGCCGTGTCTGTGGCTTTTTCCTTCATAAAATGCCAAGGAGACTATAAACTCTTTTTAGAAATCTTGAAATGGGGAAGAAACTGTGTTTCTGAGGGGAACGAACGCTGCCTGGGCCTCGCGTTCACTCGCTCACTCCCTCCCTCCCCCGCCCGCGCGCTGCTCTGCTCTGCCTCCCGTCCAATCGGGGCCTAGCACGCGAGCGCGAGGCCCCGACCAGGCCGCGGCCTTGCACTCACTCGGGAGGGAAGAGGCGCAGCTCCTCGATCTTGCCCAAGAAGCCGAAGAGGGTCCGCATCTGTTCGGAGGTGGCGCTCGGAGAGACGTTGGTGACCTGGATCACATCGGTGCCGCTGCTTGAAGCCATCGCGCTGCCTCCTGCTCCGGCACTACAAACACATCGAGGGGAGGGGGGAGTCAAAAGGTCCTGGAGAACCAGAAGGAGGAGATCGCCTTTTCCGTGACTTTTGTTTTTGGGGCGGGTATGTCCCTCCGCGCTTCCCGTCGGGGTAAAGGACGGCCCCCTTCTCCCGCGCGCCCTTCCTAACCGCCGACGAACGGACGAACGTTCCGCTACCCGCCTGCCTGCCTGCCTGGGCCGCAATATCCCACAACCCTCAGCGCGCCGTGTTCCGCGCCTGCTCAGAAGCACGCCTCCCAACCTGTATGACGCGTATGCCCCTGCCCTTCGAACACTGCAGTGCGCATGCGCAGGTGCCTTCGATCCCGAAGTGACAACAGTGTTGCAGTTTCGTTTATGGGAAAGAGACTGCAATTGCTCAGGAGAGTCGGAGGCGCCAATTACATCGCTGAAGACTAGCTAACCCTTTAAATCACCGCAATGAATACTTCGTGCAGCAAAAAAATTACTTACAGCAGCGACTATAAATCATTATTTAATGTACATTTGATTTGATACCAGCCTATAAACACTACTTGTAGGGTATAAGGTAAAAGTTTTTCCCCAGCGCAGCGTTTCTCAACCTGGGGGTCGGGACCCCAGAGGGGTCACGAGGGAGGGTTCAAAGGGGTCGCCAAATATCATTAATAAACACTCTATTTGTGATGGGCTTAGGAAGCCAAATCCCTCCAGTATTTTCCGTTGGTCATGGGGGTTCTGTGTGGAATGTTTGGCCCAATTCTGTTGTTGATGGGGTTCAAGGAGCGCTTTGATTGTAGGTGAACTATAAATCCCAGCAATTACAACTCCCAAATGTCAAAGTCTATTTTCACCAAAGTGTTCAAATTTGGGTATATTGAGTATTCAATGCCAAGTTTGATCCAGATCCATCATTGTTTGGAATACACAGTGCTCTCTGGATGTAGGTGAACGACAACTCCAAAACTCAAGGTCAATGCCCACCAAACCTTTCCAGTAGTTTTTGTTGGTCATGGGAGTTCTGTGTGGCAAGTTTGGTTCATTTCCATCTTTGGTAGAGTTAATAATGCTCTTTGATTGTAGGTGAACTATAAATCCCAGCAACTACCAAATGACAAAATCAATCCCCCCCAACCCCACCAGTATTCAAATTTAGGCGTATCAGGTTTTTGTGCCAAATTTGGTCCAGTGAATGAAAACACATCCTGCATATCAGCTATTTACATTACAATTCATAACGGTAGCAAGGGGCCGTGGCATTGGGAAGGTTGAGAATCATTGCCCTAACATTAAGACTAGTCGTGTCCAACTCTGGGGAGTGGTGCACAGCTCAATTTCTAAGCTGAAGAGCTGTCTTTGTCCATAGACACCTCCAAGGTCATGTGGCCGGCATAACTGCATGGTGCATAGTTACCTTCTTGCCAGAGCAGTACCTACTGATCTCACATTTACATGTTTTCGAACTGTTGGTTGGCAGAAGTTGGGGCTAACAGCGGGAGCTCATCCCACTCCCTGGATTTAAACCACTGACCTTTTGATGAGAAAGTTCCAAGTTTTTTTAAAAATAGGATCATCAATAGAGGTAAAATTTAGACCTTTTAAGAATATTTCAGACAGCATAAACTGATGTACTCTGTATATCTGGCATTTATTTGTTTACTACATTTATATCCTGCTCTCTCTTGCCCCAAGGGGGACTCAGAGCGGTTTAAAATTTGGCAAAATTCAATGTCGCAGTATACATACAAAGTAATACATAAAATTAACTAAAATCAATAACATATAAATATGAATTAAAACATACATATAAACATCATAACATAAAACATATTAAACATTGCACCAGTCCCATAGTCATCATTTAGCTGCTTCATTTAGCTGAAGTCCAAATACCTGGAGGGCTGAAGTTTGCCCATGCCTGCTGTAGATTCATGGGCTTGGTATAAGACATATAAGTCCGTTTAAAAGCTCTGTTTATTTAGAAGATTAATGTGCTACATCTGACTGCTTTCTACCAAGTTGAATCCACTTACAGGGTTGTGAATGTAATAAGCTCCACACTACCATTTCCTTCTAGGTATTCTTGAAACTCCTTCTGTCATTTCACAAATCCTCAGGCTCTTTCTGGCACTATATATAATACATTTTACCTGCCTCTCCTTGTGGCTCTAGGTGAGGTACAACAGTAAAAACACAACAACATACATACAGCAAAATACATATATCAAAACACACCATTATAAAATACATACACCAAACATGCTACGTAGCTCAAAATAACAGCAGCAATAGAATGTAAATCCAAAACCCTACACATAAGGGAGAACATTTCATTACGCCAATGTAGAGAGTGGGACTTGAATATCCATGGATTTTGATATTCAGGTGGGTCCTGGATACTGAGGGATCACTGTAGATTAAAATCATGATGGCAAACTGATCAGTGAATGAATTATTCAAATAAAGTAGTCAATATTGTATTAAGCAATAACTGAAATATAATCATGCCAGCGGGTCTGAGGAATGGGGCTTTATTTGCCACAGTGGGGGAAATGCCTCCTTGGGGTCTAGTGTCTAGGAGGCATTCGGTACATTTTTCTGGTACACTTTCTCCTAGTTGCTCAGAATAGTATACAATATACAGGCAGTTTCCAAGTTACGAACAAGATAGATTCTGTAGGTTTGTTCTTAACTTGAATTTGTATGTAGATCTGAACAGGGACATTTTAAAGTGTGATTCCAGCTAAAATATATATACTGTATATTTCTAGCTTTGGATATCATAGGTATGGGGTAACACCCCTGTGATGTTTGTTTTGCTGTCTGTGACCCTGTTCAGAAGATTCTTAACAGTCTACTGGCGGGGTTGCTATAAATCTTCCAGGCTGTATGGCCATGTTCCAGAAGCATTCTCTCCTGAAGTTTCACCCACATTTATGGCAGGCATCCTCAGAGGTTGTGAGGTATATTGGAAACTAGGCAAGGAAGGTTTATATATCTGTGGAAGGTCCAGGTGGGAGAAAGAGCTATTTTCTATTGAAGGCAAGTGTAAATGTTGTAATTAATCACATTGATTAGCATTGAATGGCCTTGCAGCTCAAGGTCTGGCTAATTCCTACCTGGGGGAATCCTTTGTTCAGAGGTGTTAACTTGCCCTGATTGTTTCATGTCTGGAATTCCCCTGTTTTCAGAGTGTCATTCTTTATTTACTGTCCTGATTTTAGAGTTTTTTTAAATACTGGTAGCCAGACTTTGTTCATTTTCATGGTTTCCTCCTTTCTGTTGAAATTGTCCGCATGCTTGTGGATTTCAATGGCTTTTCTCTGCATAGTCTGACATGGTGGTTGTGAGAGTGGTCCAGCATTTGTATTCTCAAATAATATGCTGTGTCCCAGGTTGGTTTTTCAAGTGCTCTGCTATGGCTGACTTCTCTGGTTGAGTTAGTCTGCAGTACCTTTCATGTCCCTTGATTCGTGAGGTATGTTGGAAACTAAGGAAGTGGGGTTTATATATCTTTGGGAGAAAGAACTCTTGTCTGCCCGAGGCAAGTGTGAATGTTACAATTGGCCAGCTTAATTAGCATTGAATTGCTTTGCAGCTTCAAAGCCTGGCTGATTCCTGCCTGGGGGAATCCTTTGTTGGGAAGTATTAGCTGGCCCTTATTGTTTCTTGTTAGGAATTGTGGACGTCGAAGTCCAAAACACCCGGAGGGCCCAATTTGCCCATGCCCGCTCTACACCCTCAGCCACAGAAAAGCTCATGAGGTTCGCCGGAAGTCAGAAACCACGCGACAGCCTCTCACTGCTAGGCAGGCGTCTAGGGGCCTCTTTCTTCCCCGCTCAGGCTTCGGGATTTGCCTCAACTGTAGTTCGGAGAGGTCTTCGCGGCCTTTTTCCTTGCGAGAGCGCTGTAGTCAGCCTGAGTCTTGGACTCTCCTCCCTTCCCCTCCCTACCAGACCCGCCTTCCTTCTTCCTGAGCCTGGAGCCAGGCCTAGCTTGGTGATGCCGGGCTCGCAAAGGCGACGGGCGGCGGGGCCGGGCTCCTTGGCCGGCTTCAAATGCGACGCGGGAGGCGGCGAGACGGTGCCGCAGGGCCTGATCCGGGCGGCCCGGAAGAGCGGCCACCTGAACCTCTCCGGGCGGGAGCTGAGCGAAGGTGAGCGGAGGGACGGTAGCTCTCGGTTCTCTCGGCCTTGTCTCGGGGAAAGACCACAAACAGCCTCCATGCGGCCTTCGAGAGGGGGGATGCGTCTACATGTTGCAGTTTGATTAACTGCTGGAGTTCTGGTTTGAGGAGGCGAAAGGCCTTGTAAAACCCCCAGGATTCCATTGCATTGAGCCACGACAGTTCCGAGGATGACAGTCAGTGGTTCTCAACCTGTGGGTCCCCAGATGGTTTGGCCTTCAACTCCCAGAAATCCTAACAGCTGGTAAACTGACTGGGATTTTTGGGAGTTGTAGGCCAAAACACCTGGGGACCCAGTGGTTGAGAACCACTAGTCTAGCTGCATTCATTCTACAGCAGGCACAGGCAAACTTGGGCCCTCCAGATGCTTTGGATGCAGCCCGAGAGTTACCTTCCCTTAGGTCAGGACTGAGAGAGGACGTTCTAGTCTTTTTCCCGCCCTTTCACCAAAAAGCAATGACAAACATTTTATTGCGGTCTAAAGACACTTATTGCATCGTAGGCGTATAGGCATGCCGGTTAATGAGATTAACAGCAGCTGGTTGATTAAATAAATAAATAATAATAATGATAACTTTATGCTTATCTCCCGCCTCATCTCCCCGAAGGGACTTGGGGCGGCTTACATGGGGACCAAGCCCAGTAAAACAGCATTAAAATATGTCAGTATAAAATACATTGCAGTTACAATGAATTAACACATAAAACATTAAGCATCATAAAACATAATTCAGCAACAACCAAAAACCAATAGCCGGGTGCAGTGGGCGTATTCAGAGCTGAAGGCCGGGCTGTGGTGCAGCTGGCTGGTAACCAGCTGCTATAAATCACTACTGACCGAGAGGTCATGAGTTCGAAGCCCGGGTCGGGTTAAGCCTCCGACCATTTAAAAAAAAAAAATAGCCCCGGCTTGCTGTTGACCTAGCAGCCCCGAAAGACAGTTGCATCTGTCAAGTAGGGAAAATTTAGGTACGCTTTATGCGGGAGGCTAATTTAACTAATCTACAACACCATAAAACTGCTCACAAGGAAAAGAATGAGGAAGAACAGCCACCAATGGACGGTGAAGCAACAGCTCCCCCTGTGGCCGGAATCGTGAAGCTGGAAAGATGTTAAAAAAATGCCTCTGTGTCTGTCTAAAACTGAATGTTGTTTGTCTGTTGGCATTGAATGTTTGCCATATATGTGTTCATTGTAATCTGCCCTGAGTCCCCTTCGGGGTGAGAAGGGCGGAATATAAATACTGTAAATAAATAAATAAATAAATAAATAATAGAATTTGTGCAAAATACTACAAGAATGGGGCTGGTAATAAAGTGCAGATGCCAGGTATTAACTTCAGGTTGAAGGGCAATTGTTGAACCAAATTAATCAAAGGCACATTGGAATAACCAAGTTTTCAGGTCTTTCTGGAAGGTGACCTAGATGGGCACTAATCTAATTCTCTGGGGAGGGAGATCCAGAACCGGGGGGCCACTGCCAAAAAGGCCCTCTCCCTCGTCCACACCAACTATGTTTGTGATGGCGGCGGGATGAGAAGAGGGCCTCCCCAGCAGATCTTAAAAGTTCGCGCTGATTCATAGAAATTGCGATCGTGAAGATAGGATGGACCCGAACCATATAGGCGATAACCAGTACCTTGAATTTGTGTGAATTTAAACACACAATTGGGTAAAATTTACAATAGTTAAAACTTCTTAAAGTACATGTTTGCTGTGAACATTGGTAACAGACTACAAGAGGTGCCAGTGTGTTTCAGCTTCTGTCTAAAATTGAGGATTGCTTAATCCTGACTGCCTGAGAAAGAAATTTAGCAACCACCAAGGTCGCGTGGGAAGGTTGTCACCAAGTAGAAACTTCACGTAAAATTTCATCGGACTAGCTAGTAAGTTTTTAAGTAAGGAGTTCATTATATGTGCTCAGACCTGTTTATAGAAACTACATGGCAATAGAATGTGATAGATAGTGGTTCTCAACCTATGGGTCCTCAGATGTTTTGGCCTTCAACTCCCAGAAATCCTAACAGCTGGTAAACTGCCTGGGATTTCTGGGAATTGTAGGTCAAAACACCTCGGAACCCACAGGTTGATAACCATTTTATTCTACTTCCTGTTTGTTACATGGGCCGAGTCTTTTATTACAAGGGATACCCGCAAATCTCCCACACAGCAATTCAGATGGGAGCACATTACATCTTGCTTTGGAAAATAGGTAACGGTATTTGGCCAAAGTCAAGTTCTTCAGATAGTTTGCTGCTTGGAAAGGCCCAACATAATGTATGGACGGAGCACTAGGGGAGCAAGATACATAAGAACAAGAGCACAGCTCACAAAAGGCAATCTCCCACAGTTTGATTGATTGGAGAGCCATGTCAAAACCCAGATGAGTTAAGAGGTCTACAGAAAGGCTGATGGAAGAGGTTTTCTTAGAATTGATCTTAAACCAACTGCTTCTGTACTCATCCTGAGCTAAGTGATGGATCTATAAGCTAAGTGTCTTATTACTTGAATCTGGGGAAGCACCATTGTCAATAAGAGCCTGGTGGTAGGCACTTGAATACCAGCTCAAGATCAGAGTTTTTCGTTTAGGATCCAGTTTGATCCATCACTTATCCAAAAAAGGTCTGGGTGCGTGAATGGCCTTGGAGGCAACATCCCCTTTTGTTCCCTCAGCCCCATAATAATAATAACAACAAAACAACATTTTGCTGAATTACTCATAAAGCACTATGAGCATGGATAGCACTATATAAGTAAGCTGTCACTGTTCTTCTCATTACTATCATTTATTTATATAGTTTATACAAGGCCAAAAGTCACAAAGGAACTTGTTGTTTTCATAATGCTTTGGAAATATTTGACACTTAACATAATGTAACTTTATGTCTCCTATATGATGCAATGGTCTTGTCAATCAAAAGCATAAAAATAAAAATAAAGAATTTATTTATTTCTATCCCGCATTACAAAGCATAAACATGAGCATAATCATTACACCACAAACACATCTAATAAGAAATTATAATACTGGCGATGACATAATAAATAGATAACACGGCACAGTTTATACATTTACTAAAGTTTAAAAAATCTCATCTGCTATCCATTGAATATTGGAACCAGTTTGGGACATTTCAATCACAGTAGGGATGATTAAGATCATAACGCACCTTTTAGAAATGAGAAAAAAAAACTGGGTAATTAGTGGAGGGCAGGATACTTAAAAAAATCTTTATATAAATTAAGGCTGGTATCCTTTTGATCAGAGCTTTCCAAACTCTGTATTGTAGGTTAACGTGTTGACTGCACTTTGTAGACATGCCACATGAAACACAAGGAGAAACCTTTGAGTCTATGTGAAATAAGCAATCATATTTTTAAAAAACACATAAATGACATTTGTGGTGCCCCCATACATTTTGTTATTACAAATTATATATGTGTCTGTATCTCTTATAATGGGTTGGTTTAACCTCCGGTTTGCTATTTTATTTATTTATTTCGTGTCAAAAGCATTGCATAATAAATAAGTTTAAAAGTGATAAAATAAAGGAATCACAAACAGCTAAATAGTTTTGGACCAAAAGCAGGCAACAGCAATCGCATTGTCTGTAGCTTTAAACAACTCCTCATCCATGCATGAGGCAGGGCATTGTGGGCAAGCACACAGTCACACCAGGTGGAAGATTCCTCCAGGTAGTGCCATCTTGCCAGGTTGTCTTTTGATCTGCCCACTCCGCTTCTTAGTCTGTTTAAGGACTTCCAAATTGCCCATTCTTGGTTTGCCCCTGGAGGCAGATCCTCATGGGAGTCCATCCAGTTGGGATTGCCTGATTTAGCTGCCCAGAGGGACACCCTTGCTGTTGTGGGGAAACATCAAGAGGAGTGGTGGTTCTCATGAAGCTTTTCCTTGATTTGAATCTACTGGGAGGGGGCTTATAGTCATGCAGTGGGTGGCTTTCACAATGTTTGACCTTATTTCTCTCACAGTTAGCAGCAACTTCCCGTCGCACATCGGTGGGGGCAATGCCAGCTAGCTTATAGAGTTTATCAACAGGTGTAGGTTTAAGGCATCCTGTGATTATTCTACATGTTTCGTTCAGTGCTATGTCCACCTGCTTTGCATGGGCAGACTTGTGCCAAACAGGACAGGCATACTCTGCAGTTGAGAAAGAAAAGACAAGGGCTGATGTTCTTATTACTTGTGGGTCTGCACCCCATGCACTGCCATTCAATTTCCGCAGGATGTTATTGAGTGCAGCTACTTTGTGCTTGGTGTTCATGCAGTGTTTCCTATATGTTAGTGTTCGGTCTAAGGCAGGGGTCCCCAAACTAAGGCCCGGGGGCCGGATGCGGCCCTCCAAGGTCATTTACCTGGCTCCCGCCCTCAGTTTTATAATATAATATATTATATCATTTTAAATAATATAATATATTGTATATACATATAATATTGATAATAATATTATAATGCTATACAATATAATACTAATAATAATACCATATAATAATATTAATTATATGTTATATATTACAGATAATATTACAGTATAGTGGTATAGTTCAATATAGTAATATATAATGCTAATATTGTGCTATGCTATTAATATAATATATTGTATGTACATACAGCTGCTCTGAGTCCCCTTCGGGGTGAGAAGGGCGGGATATAAATGTAATAAATAAATGTAGTAAATGAATAAATACAGTAGAGTCTCACTTATCCAACACTCGCTTACCCAACGTTCTGGATTATCCAATGCATTTTTGTAGTCAATGTTTTCAATACATCGTGATATTTTGGTGCTAAATTCGTAAATACAGTAATTACTACATAGCATTAATGTGTAATGAACTACTTTTTCTGTCAAATTTGTTGTATAACATGAAGTTTTGGTGCTTAATTTGTAAAATCATAACCTAATTTGATTTTTAATAGGCTTTTCCTTAATCCCTCCTTATTATCCAACATATTCGCTTATCCAACGTTCTGCCAGCCCGTTTATGTTGGATAAGTGAGACTCTACTCTAAATAATTTTCGACTTAGGCTCGCCCAAAGTCTGAAATGACTTGAAGGCACACAACAACAACAATCCTAATTAATTTGACTATCTCATTGGCCAGAAGCAGGCTCACACTTCCTATTGAAATCCTGATAGGTTTATGTTGGTTACAATTGTTTTCATTTTTAAATATTGTATTGTTCTTTCATTGTTGTTGTTGTTTTGCACTACAAATAAGACATGTGCAGTGTGCATAGGAATTTGTTGGGTTTTTTTCCTCTTCCAAATGATAATTCGGCCCTTCCACAGTCTGAAGGATTGTGGACCGGCCCTCTGCTTTAAAAGTTTGGGGACCCCTGGTCTAAGGTGACACCAAGATATTTAGGATGGAAACAGTGTTTGAGCTCTTGGCCTTCCCAAGTAACTTTCAGTTTCCTGTTGGCTTCACGGTTACGTAGGTGGAAAGCACACACTTGTGTCTTGGCAGGGTTAGGCTTCAAGTGGTTCTCTTTGTAGTAGCTGGAGAGTAGCTGGTTTTCAACTGTTTGCTATTAAAACTGAATTATTTTGTCACAAAATGATACATGTTTAAATAGTGTGCCACCAACACAAAATGTTTAGCAAGCTCTGCTCGTGATATGATGATGTAAGTTGGATTTACACCATTGCAACTCACTTTGGTTCTCAAGGGGAGTCAGCAACCAGAAATCACCTTTTAAGCAGCATAGTCTCCCCCCCCCCCCCCCCACACACACAGCCATTTTGGAGGCCCCATCGACACTGCCTGCATTTCAGTGCAGATTGAAATGCAGACTCAAACTGTATGAGTCTATACTGACCATATAATGCAGTTCAGTTTGCAGTTCAATCTGCATTATCATGGCAGCATAGACGGGGCCTCAGGGCCCCGTCTATGCTGCCATATAATCCAGAATATCAAGGCAGAAAATCCCACAATATCTTCTTTGAACTGGAATATATGGCAGTGTGGACTCAGATACCCCTGTTCAAAGCAGATATTGTGAGATTTTCTGCCTTGATATTCTGGGTTATATGGCTGTGCAGAAGGGTCCTCAGTTGTCAGACCAAGGATTTCATCAGTGATGTGTCCAGATATTTTCCAGTGGGTGGACACATTGCAAAGACATCAAACATTTCTCTACATTCATCTCTCCCAACAACATGGAAATGGCAATATCAGGGGCTGTGTTATTTACAAGGCGAATTAGGAGGAATTAGACGAACTAAGAGGCACATGCTGTACTTATGCCCAGGTTTTTAAAGTAACTGATATGTTTTTATGTTGTTTCATGCTGTTTTATGTTGTTTTATAGTATACTGTTATATTGTTTTTAATTTCATTGATTGTTTTAACTTATGTTGATGTTAGGCTCGTGCCCATGTGAGGCACCCCGAGTCCCTTCGGGGAGATGGAGGCGGGATACAAGAAGTAGTAGTAGTAGTAGTAGTAGTTGTTGTTTTTATTATTAGGTGTGTCCCAAAAGTAATGAGAATGATTTTTTTTGCAGTACAGAAGGGCTAGGAAAGGAAAATGGGGGTTGAGGCAGGTGGAGGGGGAACCCAGGCATGCAGTTTGACCTTCCTCAGATGAGTCTACTTTTTTGTAGCAAAGTGTGTAGTCACTTTTGTATCTTGTCACAGGCAAAAATGCAGAAGAATCTGGAGCAGCGTCTTACAACTTCAAGACCTAAGAACAATGTGGCTCATTGTATGAAAACTGTTCTCAATGCTTCCTCATGCATCGTACAGCCCTGACTTGGTTCCCTGTGCTATCTTTTCCCAAGCTCAAAATCCACCTCAAAGTTGAAAATATCCAGGCAGCTGCAATGAGGGTTTTGAATGATATCTCAAGTGAAGGCTTCCTCCACTACTATATAGCAACACTTGAATATTTGTTCACAAGAAGCCTATTTTCAAGGGGATAAACTTTAATTGCATTTATGTTTAATATTTTTTAAAATCAGTCTCACTGTTTTGGGGACAGACCACTTAACTATTAGAAATGACGTTTTGTGATGTGCACATGTCTCCTGAGGTAGGATCTTGCTGCCAGTGTTTTCTTTTCTTCTTGGAAGGCTACATCAGTGAATGATTTCAAAAGATTGAAGTACTAATGACAGCTGAAGCATGATTCTTTAGTGCCCTGGTTTATATATGTATATGTCACTTTTATGTATGTAGTACCTCTGCATGTATGGCGGATCAACTTGGATACTCCCGAAGAGGCCAAGCAGAATCTTTCCTTTGGTGGTGCCGATCGGTGGTGGGAACAAACGGATCTCACCAAACTAATTTTATCTTCTAACAAACTGAAGTGTCTTTCTGATGATCTCAAACTCCTGCCTGCACTCACTGTGCTGGATGTGAGTACAAAAAATATGTGAAATCTGCTTTCATATTATATAATGTTCTGGTGATAAGTAGGAGACATACATATTTTATGTACTGTGAGTCTTTCTATTGAGAATTTTGATTTTGAGGGCTATGTAATCCTCTTACAGTTTTTAAAAAAGTAAAAGAAGCAATATTGTGGTAAGCATCACAAAGGATTCACTTGGCATATCTTTACATTAGTGAGATATTGTGTTGATGAAGAAGATATTGTGTTGATGAAGGAGTCCCACACTCAGATTCCTACTTAGCCCACTGACCTTAGATCAGTTCCTTGTTTCACTTATAGGGTGGCAAATGAATGCTTTAGTAATGGCTGTGGGGAGATGTGGAAGAGAAGCATAGTAACAATGGTTGACTTTGATGGAGATAAAAGGAATTTTTGCAACTCTTCAGAGGAAATGTTGAATGTTGGGGGTTTAAAGTAAAAGTGTTCCCTTTGTATTAAAGTCCTGTTAAGGTCCATGTGTATCTCACTTAACAATGTAAAGGTGTTCTTGGGTATTCTTCCTTAATGTAAAATTTGGTATCAGAGGAAGAAATAAAAGGGAATTAATAAGCATAGTTTCCTATAACTCAGTAGTTCTCAACCTTTGGTACTAGAAATCCCAACCAGTTTACCAACCTTCAGGAATTGTGGGAGCTGGAGGTCAAAACACCTGGAGGACCAAATGTTGGGAACCACTGCTGTAACATGTAAATGAAAAAAAAAATTCTTAGTATGACCATGCTCCTTTATTTTTTAGTCTCCTTTTCTATGGTATCCTTTAGCTTCACTTATTATTAGCTTTGCCTTTAAATGACACATAGAAGAAAAAGAAACAAATTGAGGGATTCTGTTTTAGGATGTCTTGCAAATTCCTCTCTTGTATATTTGAATTTTCAGAGTCCAGACTTTCTGTCACTACATCTGTCTTAAAATTCCGAGAAAATAAATGTTGTGATAAATGTCTTCTTCATTTTAGATCCACGATAATCAACTGACATCTCTTCCTTTGGCTATAGGATCACTGGAAAACCTTCAGAAACTTAATGTGAGGTAGATATGTTATACAATTGTTAGAAAAAATGTTTATGGGATGAAAACAGTTTGTAAACAGATATTTCCTCCCTAAAAAATTATAAGCTGTGGGGTTAAATCCAACACTGTGTAACACATTCTCCTCATCCGCTCCTATTTGCCACCAATATTTCTTTTTTGAGGGTTTTCTGGCCCTTGACTTGTGCTTGGACTAGTGGAATAGCTGCTTCCCATTTCTGCTAGCAGAAGTACTTCTGTTAGCAGACCAGTTTCATTGGATCATGGTGTGTAGTGTCCTTTGTATTGAGAGTAGTGTTTATTTTAAAAGTGTACATGGGCTGCAAATGTATTAGATCATTGTGCCTGTAACACAAGGTTGTGTATGCAAAAATTGGCTTTGGCCTAAATCTGTTCAGTACCAAATAGATTGGGCCTATCAATTCAGTCAAACATGCATAAATGATCTATGAAGTTCTTATTTGTTCAGCTGGTCTAACATTTGGGCAGAGTTCAGCCCTGGGACAATATTAATCTAATCTTTGCAATCCTTGACCCTTCCAGATTCCCTGCCTGTTCCTTTTCTGGCCAAAATGATTTTTAACTTTGATTTTTAAATGATTTTTAACTGGGATTTTTAAAATATTGTTTATATTTCATTCTGTTTTAATGTTTGCATATTTGTATATTTTAAATGGCTATACTGATGCTTTTATGTTAAGCCTCTTTGAGTCCCCTTTGGGGGAGATAAAGCTGGGTATAAATAAATAATATAATATAAATATAATAATTATAATAATAATAAAAATTGGGAATTTTCTTTCTTGGACGAATTCAGGAAGAGCAAATTGTTTTTAAATAGGTTTTAGGATGTACTGTTAGATATCAAAGCTATCTGCTTTTTAAAATCAAAAGTATTTGGACATGGGGAAGCAGTGGGCTGTCATTGTGGCCCCTGAACAATCCCAAGGACAGAACGATAGCCCTCAATTGTGCTATAGTTAACCAGCTGTGTTTTGGGCCTTGGTTTCATTAGGATGATCAGTTTGCCTTTTAGTCCAGTCCCATGAATGTTTGTTTGGAATATGGTCCATGTGGTTTGATAGAATCAACTCCAAAGAAAATTTGTATGGTCTTTAGCAGTTGTTGTGTTTAACTCAGTAAAGGGTTGTGATGCATTATATTGCTGTAGGATATCCTAAATGTCACGAGACAGCCTTCCATAAATGGTAAACTTGAAAAATATTCCCATTGTTGGGATCTTCATGAGTCTGATACAATTCAAGGTCTGGACAGCAAAAAGCCAGTGTGTTCTCTGAAGGATCCTGTAGATTACATGCCATTGTAACTGCAGGTGAATGTGGGCTGGAAAAATCTCCTTATTTAAAAGTATTCCATTGAACTTTTAATTTGACAGGTGTTTCTACAGGAACCTGATACTAATACATCTCTTTATAATTGTTTTGCCAATAGTCATAATAAACTGACAGATTTACCAGAGGAACTTCTCCAGCTAAAGCATTTAAGGAGTTTACTTTTACAACACAATGAATTAAGTCACTTGCCTGATGAATTTGGGAAGTTAATCAGCTTGGAAGAGTTGGTAAGTGGAGGGCTTTTATACTGATTCATCAGCTTATTCTCAGACTTCTTGACAAGCTGTACCTGAAGTACAGGCAGTCCCCAAGTTATTAACGAGAGGTTCTGTAGGTTTGTTCTTAAGCTGAATTTGTATGTAAGTCAGATCAGGAACATTATACAGTAGAGTCTCACTTATCCAACATAAACGGGCCGGCAGAATGTTGGATAAGCGAATATGTTGGATAATAAGGAGGAATTAAGGAAAAGCTTATTAAACATCAAATTAGGTTAGGATTTTACAAATTAAGCACCAAAACATCATGTTATAGAACAAATTTGACAGAAAAAGTAGTTCAATACGCAGTAATGCTATGTAGTAATTATTGTATTTACGAATTTAGCACCAAAATATCACAATGTTTTGAAAACATTGACTACAAAAATGCGTTGGATAATCCAGAACGTTGGATAAGTGAGTGTTGGATAAGTGAGACTCTACTGTATAAGGGTAACTGCAGCCAATTTAGCCTTGGATAGCACAGGGAAGGGTCAACATCCCTGTGGTGTTTGCTTTCTGTCTATCCCCTTGTTCAGAAGATTTCACTTCTCTTTCTGTCCCTGTGATAATTAGATTTTGAAAAAATTGGCTTGTTGTGGAAACAGGGATTGGGCATAAAGTGGATAATCTTCTCCCTATGATAACTCTTTCAGGAGTCAATTTCCCATCCTAGATTCAGATTTTTCTCTCTTCCTATTGTCATCCCCTTTCTTAACAGTGAGTCGTTTAGAAGTCATATATTTGTAACTCAGTGACTGCCTGCATAAAGGATCCTCTGAGAAAATATGTTTTATGTGCATTTATACTGAAGTATATTCCATTGTATTAAATGAAGCTTATCTCAAAGTAAGAGTACATAAAACTTTAGCGTTAATCAATCTTTCTTTCCTTCATGTCTTCAGGATATTTCCAATAATCATGTGTCCGCTATCCCTACAAGTTTTGCATTTCTCACAAACTTGGTACAACTTAATTTGTCTCATAATCAGTTGAAGTTTCTACCAGCAGAGATCAGTGCAATGAAAAGTAAGGCAATGTTGTATTCTACCTTGATATGCTTGTGTTTTGTTTTGGGTTTTTTGTCTTAGTGGGTTTTTTTTGTAATAGTGTTTTTTTTTAAAAAAAAAACTTGGAAAGTGAAGTTTGGACAGCTTTATTTTTTATCTTTCATTATCATGCTTGCTAATGCCACAGAACGTTTTCAGTATTTATGTGGATGCCTAACTTCCACACAATGTTGGCACAGTGGTGAGCTGCCATTGTGCCAACAGTGCCAGTCATAGACTTTTGTTTTCTAAAACCCTTGTTTTTTTTTAAAATAGAAGTTTGATTTGGTTGTGTTTTAAGTCTGTACAGAAACATATTAATTGTACTATATATTTTTTTAAAGTTGTACACAGCTCTTATGTTGGGAGCAAGGTGGGATAGAAGTAAAATAAAATATATCCTGGAACGCACCTTCCAGAATGTTAGGAGAACTTCTGGAATAATATGTGATAATGGGGTAGAGGACTGTAGCTAGAAAAAGGCCCTTGGGTCACCTTGCCATGTGTAAGTGGATATGCCTCTGCTTGCAATGAAGGTTCCAAGCTATTGTTTTCTAATCCCAAAGGATTTAGGTAGCTCTTAGGAACATTGTAAAGACTTTTATGCAGCAAGTCTTATGTTGCAGCCTTCATGCACACTCTTTGCTTTTGTGCAAATGCAAGAATTGCAAAATCTTGCATAAGTATTTATGAATGACTGTATTTGACTTGGGTTGGTTGCTTAATACGTGAAGCTTCTTATAGAAATGTACCTTAAATAAAATAACTCTCTGTGATCATCATGAAAAGCACTCTGTTGACTTTGATTCTGATACTTATATTTGACCTGTTCCTATAGGTTTAAGACAGCTTGATTGCACTAAGAATTACCTTGAAACTATACCTCCTGAACTGGCCAACATGGCATCATTAGAACAGCTTTATCTAAGAAGAAATAAATTACGTTACCTGCCAGACCTTCCTTCATGTACAGTTTTAAAAGTAAGATGAACTCTTTGTAGCTTTGCTGCTTGTGCATTACGTTAGTTGACTTGTTCTGAAATTCATATTTTTTTCTTTATATTGTTTTAGTTATCTTTAGCGCATAGACACATATTGTCAGTATTTACAGAGCTAGCTATATTAGACAGAAAAAAAGACAGAATCTGGTTTCACCATAAAGCTAACAAGCTTTATTTGTCATATACTTTTGTGAGCTATAGCCCACTTTGGTTGGCAGGTGTCCAAATATGCTAAGTAGGGGAATTAAAATACCAAAGGGACAAGCTTGAGCATTATCTTAACTGTTGACAAGTAGGAGGTCTTAGATAACAGACATAGGCAGACTAACACAAGTGTTGTTCTCAGATCAGAAGGACTCTGGTAGAAATCATAGCAGCTCAAGCCTAAAGGTCAATACTGGGAAAGCAACACACCTTCTGACAATTCCATTAGGGTCAGTAGTCCAACTAAGGGCAAATAGCCACATTACTGAGAACAAGTCAGACCTAATGAAAACAAGCACAGAGATACAGTCAGGTAATCCAAAGTCAAAAGACAAGCAGAATAAAGAAGACAACAAGCAGAGGTGCAGAACAAAAATGAAATGCAGTCCAAGATCCAACAGATAAGCAATCACAGGTATATTTTGTAAAGGAATGGCAGATGAAGTCTTAACTGCAGACATTAGTCCTAGTAACTTTACAGAACCAGAAATTTTGCTGAGCCTTACCCAGAATCAGGTCCAGACACTTTAGATTAATTTTCTTTGAGAGAAAGGCCCTTTGCCTGAAGAGAGTTTCTACTGTTGAGAAGCCCTCTACCTCTGAAATAGTTCCTGGAGCCAAGCACTTTTCCTGGTAGCTTCAAGTTGAGCCCATGCCTTCACCTGGTCTTGTTCCTGTAGACCAGACATAGGCAAATGGAATCCCTCCAAGTGTTTTGAATTGCAACTCCCACAATTCCTAACAGCCGGTAAGATGGCTGGGATTTCTGGGAGTTGAAGTCCAAAACACCTGGAGGGCTGAAGTTTGCCCATGCCTGCTGTAGACCAGTGGGAGTTATAGGCCAAAATATGGAGGGCCAGAGGTTTCCTCAGATTAGAACAGATCTTATACTTGGTCTATGTGTTTTTATTTAACAACTTATATGGTACTTTCAGAGAATATGTTTTGATGGTATTTTAGTGATAAGTAGTGTTGTGTACAGATTGCACACCCCTTATCTGGAATTCCAAAATCCAGCATTATCCACATGGGTGACTAAGACAGTGACACATTTGCCTTCTGATGTTTAATTGTCCACAAACTTTGTTTCATGCACCACATTATTGACAATATTGTATATAAAATTGTCACCAGATTATGTGTATGCGATTTCTATAAAACATTAATTAATTTATGTTTAGAGTTGGGATATCTCATTATGTACATATATGCAAATAAAAGTATTAAAAATGTATAAATCTGGAATACAAAAGACTTCTTGTCCCAGGCATTTTGAATAAGGAATGCTTAGTCTGTACAAGCTTTTCTTCAGAATATGGTTGCATTTTTTATGTGAGTTAAAATTATCCAGATATTAGTAACACTAGTGCAGTTTATTTCTTTAAGTATGCATAGTACCCATCTGCAGTGTTGGGATTGTGGCGCCTAACTTTGTCAGAATATTAGCACGACTAGTATGGTCTGTTTTCATAAGTAAGCATAATATAGCAGTTCTGCTGATTTCTGATCCCTGCAGTATTACTATACAGACTTTGCCTGAGAATCCTTGAATTAAATATGTAAATAGATGTTTGCTTTTTGACATAAAAGAATTCCTTATTTGGTTCATCTGATATCAGTTGATATTCACAGAGTTAATGGCTATATTTAATTTTCTTTTTATTCAAAGGAGTTGCATGTTGGTGAAAATCAAATTGAAATGTTGAAAGCTGAACACCTGAAGCATCTGAATTCCTTGTGTGTATTGGACCTTAGGGAAAATAAGCTGAAATCAGTGCCTGATGAAATAGCTTTGCTAGAGGGCATAGAGCGACTAGATCTGTCCAACAATGATATTAGTAGGTAAGACTATACAGTTGACACTCCATATCCACAGATTCTGCACCCATGGATTTGACCATCCATGGCTTGAAAATATTCTATAAAAATCCAAAAGGCAAACTTTGTTTTTTCCATTTAATACAAGGGGAACAATTTTATTTCACGATTGCATATAAAGTATTTTGATATCCCTGAGGCTTTCTGAATTCAAACCCTAGTAGATGCTAACTGCCCACTGTAGTTTGGTAAGAAGCCATATCTAATAGACTTCATTACTTTGGAATAATGAATCCAGATTTATATAATGACTGAATTTTGAATCAAGAATATACTTTTCTTTTGAAAAATAATACTATTAGTTTGTAAACTAATAACCAGGATGAAATATTTTCTAATTATGAAGTATGGAATTCCATGTAATTTGGCCTGCTTCTAAAATTGTGCTTTTGATTTGAGCTAATTTTTAAAAAGAGTGTTTTCTCTTGGCAGCCTTCCTTGTAAACTGGGAAACCTTTCACAGCTGAAGTTCCTAGCTTTGGAAGGAAACCCTTTAAGAACAATCCGAAGGGATATTCTCCAAGTAAGCATACATAATTGATAAAATAGCTGCAGTTATTTCTTTCCCCTTTAGGATCCAAACATGTGGTAATCGACAAGCTTTTCTGTGCTTTTTTTCTTTCCACTTTAGAAAGGAACACAAGAAATATTGAAGTACCTCAGAAATAAAATACAAGGTAAGTGTTTTTTTTCTTGATAAGGGAAATACTTCTAATTATATTGGGCTAGCTGTGTGGCCTTTCTTTCAAAAGTTGCTGTGTGACTAGAAACTCCATTCATCCATGTTTGCTTACATTTGATTTCTTCTTATCTATGTAAAAAAGAACCATTTTATGACATATTTAAGTAATGTTTATAATTATTTTGTAGAATCTAAGTAGGAAGGTGTGGCCATTGAAATGATGCTATTTGTTGATCACAGTCATAACTAACTCTGAATGGAGGATACAGTGGCTCCTCAAACAGCATGTCAAACCATTGTAGAAGTCTGAGAACATTTCTAAAGCATTTTGTAATAGATTGGTCTACTTTTCTAATAGACCACCCATGACTTTAATTGCAGGACATTTTTAGGGTCAAAGAATTGAGGCTCACCTTTAAATTATTTCTGTGCTTTTCATGAATTGCTAAGGGAACATTATGTACATTGATCCGTAGATAAATCAGTCCAGGTTTTTGAGGTCAATTTTTTGACTAAAATATCTAGATGCATACATGAGTATATACAGTATGCATACTATATATCTTGATTCTAAACATACTTGTTTCAAATAGTTTACTGATTATATTGGAAGAGTCCATATATGCTTAGGCATGCTTACCAATACTTGCTTTCCTGATGGTGGAGGAGTGAAACATAAAATTGCATTTATTTTTCTTTGTGTATTGAACGGTTTGCACCAGAGGATGTTAGTAGTAAAGCTGTGTGTTTAATGCCCAGTTCTCAATTGGAGATGGCTTCTGAAAGACTTCAGAATTGAACAAAGGTTTTCATCAAACATTCCCTCCTCCTAAAGTGTTAGTGAAAGCGCATTGTTTCATATCCACATATGTATCACCCTGTAGCCAGATTGAGCTGGATACCATGCAGTCATCACTCCAGCTGTATAATTTTTCATTGCCTAAATTTATTTAGCTAGTCAAAAGAGCTTGTAATTTGAGATGTGAATGGCACTGAAGTAAGCATTTCAGGTTGTATAGAAAACAAAACAAAAATCAGCAGAAAAGAAAAATGACACAAGAAGGCAAAGACTTTATTTTGAAAAATAGGTAGCATTCACCTTGTTTTGTTTCAGATTTTTACACTTTTTTAAAATCAGTTGCACTCAGTAGGACTGCAGACATGTATTGAGAGAGCTGGATATTTTTTAAAGACTTACTAATGTATTTCACATACTTAACATATTTACTTTTATTTACTAGATGATAATGAAATTAGGCCAAATGGAGTATTGCCTGTGACAGCAATGACCCTGCCAAGTCAGTTGGATGTCAACCTGCATGCTCTCACTGCACTGAAAACTCTGGATTATAGGTAGAAATGTTTTATGATTGGAAGAAAATGTATTTACAGGAACATTGCAAGTTTTCAGTTTTAACAATGCCATCTGTTAACAGTACCTGAATGAAAGGACAGCGGCATAACCTCCTTTCTCCTGCCCATTAGTTTCCTCATGCATGACACAGTGTAGCATATTATTTTTGCAACTTTAAATATACCTTTTTACCCTAATACCATGACTAGGTTGAGTAGTGATGCAGTCCTTAGTTAAAGGCAGGAATATGCATTGAAAAGAAATCTATATTTGGAGCACACAGTTTTTGCTGCAGGTGGATTTATAAGATTCTAGTCACTCTCTAGTGTTGTATGTTATTTTTATACATTATTTTGTTGTATCAAAAAGGAACAGCTCTAGCAAAAAAAATTCCTAATGTTGTTATCTATCAAATAGATATTGGCTTCCTATTGGCTACTAAACTAGGACCTGGAATTAAATGCTGATGTACAAAGCCTAGAAAACTTCAGGGGCTGGGTGCCTGTCTGACCTTCCTTTATGTGTGTCCAGTTGACCTCTGAAACACATCCTCGGAGGCCTTATTTATTACACAGCCCAACAAAAAGAATTCTTGGTATCTTGATTTTTAGGCCTATTTCTGAATTTTTTCAGACAATGAAAAATTGCATTGGAAAGACCACATCAGCTCTAGTTTCTTAGATACGGTTGTTAGTTATGGTTTTCTATGGGTGAGCAGCTGGCGACTGGTAGATGGCATATATTCTTTATCTCAAAAACTAAAGTTGATAGGGGAAAATTGGTATCATTTTTGGAATCAGCAGGCCCAATATATCCAGGAACAGGGCTAACATTTGAATCACCAAAATGTGTGTTGGCCAGTAAGCCAATCAAATGGCATCAATTACTACTGTGACATTGTAGAGATTGAACTCTTACTGGATAGTCTCCTGAAGAATTAGGATTTCAGTTTGGCTGGACTTCTAAGCATGGAGGTGCAGATTTTGTGGTGTCTAAGAATGGATTTGCACAGTTAAGTCTTGTTCCTTAGCCATGTCAATTCCTTGAGATGCTGGATATGGCTATAGTGACACAGTTCTGAACTACATCCCATTTATATTCTTATAGCATGCTTTATGTAGGGCTTCCTTTAAGGATTGTCCAGAAAATTAATCTGGTACAAAGAACTGCAGCCAGATCATTAACTGGGGCTGCTACAGATGATACACAACCCCCTTATTGAAATTGTTCTGTTAGCTGCCAGGCTGTTTATTGGCACAAGTCAAAATTCTGGCTATGATTTACATAGCCTTCTTACACAGTTCAGGTTCAGGCTTTCAGAAGCACTGTAGCTCCTTATATGAGCATAGCTATTCTTTGAAATCACCTGGGAAGGCCCTTCTTTTGGTCCCACTGCTCTCACTGGTACATCTCATGGGAACTTGGCAAAACTTTTCTTCTTGTCTGTTCCTGGGCTCTGGAATTCCCTTCATAGAGAGATTATGCAGGTGAACATCTTTTTGTTTTGGCAAACCTTTGACAACAGGCTGCTTAGGTGGAAAGTACGTTTGCTGTATTCTGTTGTCTACATTTGTTATTCATTTTTATTAGTTGTCTTTTAACTGATTTTAATTTTGGATGTAGGGTGGAAAAATTAGCTGTATCTGTTTTAAGTTTTGTTAGCCTCTTTGAGTCTAATAATAATAATAATAATAATAATAATAATTTGACAAAATGATACTGGAGAATTGTAAAAGCCGCAAAACAAACAACTTGGATTGATTACAAAAAAGCATTTGACTCACTGCCACATTGCTGGATTATCAAATGTCTAGATGTCATCGGGGTTTGTGAAAATACTAGGACATTCACCGAAAATGTAATGAAACAATGGAAAACTGAGTTGTTTGTGGGCAATGAAAGCTATGGAACTGTTAATATCAAGAGAGGAATATTCCAGGGTGACTCACTGTCACCACTGCTGTTCATCATTGCAATGGTCCCTCTGTCAGTATTTCTACAGAAAACAAACCTGGACTACCAAACAGCAAGAAATTCACCAAAAATTTCCCACTTGCTGTACATGGATGATCTAAAGCTTTACGGAAAATCAGAAACAGAAATCCAATCGCTGACCAACACGGTCAGAATTTTCAGCACTGACATCAGTATGTAAATCGGCCTAGACAAATGTGCCACAGTGGCATTAAAGAAAGGGAAAATTACTCACAGCAAGGGCATAGAGATGCCAAATGGACAAACCATAAAATGCAATCAGCCTGAAGCCTATAAATATCTGGGCATACTACAGTTGGACAATATCAAGCATGGGCATGTGAAAAATGTGGCCAGCAAAGAATATATCCAAAGAGTCAGAAAGATTTTGAAGAGCAAATTAAATGGCGGAAACACGATCAAGGCTATCAACACCTGGGCCATACCTGTCATTAGATACACTGCTGGAATTGTGAACTGGACACAAGCAGAGCTAGATGATCTGGACAGAAAAACACGAAAACTGATGACAATCTACTACTCATTACACCCGCGTAGTGATGTCGACAGACTTTACCTGCCCAGGAAATCAGGAGGCAGAGGGCTTCTGCAAGTGAAACAACCGGTAGAAGGAGAGAAACATGCCCTGGCAGATTATGTGAAAGGCAGTCAAGAACCAACATTGAGGGAAGTCAACAGTAGTAAACTGCTTCAAGTGCAAAAGACAAAGTGAATACTGTAAAAGCACAATCCAGAGCAGAAGAGAAAACTGGCGAAAGAAGGCTCTCCACGGACAGTTCCTGGGAAAAATCGAGAGCCAAATTGACCAAGAAAAAAACATAGCTGTGGCTCACAAATGTAACTTTGAAAAAGGAGAATGAGGGCATGATTTTGGCAGCCCAAGAACAAGCCATTAGAACCAATGCCATCAAAGCCAAAATTGAAAAGTCGATGACAGATCCCAAATGTAGACTCTGCAAGGAAGCAGATGAAACAATAGATCCCATCCTCAGCTGCTGCAAGAAGATCGCACAGACAGACTACAAGCAGAGGCATAACACCGTTGCTCAGATGATTCATTGGAACTTGTGCCACAAATACCATCTGCCTGCAACAAAGACCTGGTGGGATCACAAGCCAGAAAAAGTTACAGAGAATGAGCATGTCAAGCTACTCTGGGACTTACGAATTCAGACAGACAGGGTTTTGGAGCACAATACTCCTGATCTCACAATCATGTTAAAAGACAAAGTAAGGATTGTCGATGTCACAATCCCAGGTGATGGCAGGATTGAGGAGAAACAACTGGAAAAGCTGGCACGATATGAGGATTTAAAGATCGAACTGCAAAGACTGGCACAAGCCAGTCAAGGTGGTCCCAATGGTGATCGGCACACTGGGTGCAGTGCCTAAAGGCCTTGGCCTGCACTTAAACACAATCGGCGCTGACAAAATTACCATCTGCCAGCTACAGAAGGCCACCTTACTGGGATCTGCACGCATTATTCGCCGATACATCACACAGTCCTAGACACTTGGGAAGTGTCTGATGTGTGATCCAATACAACAGCCAGCAGAGTGTCTGCTGTGGACTTATCTTGTTGTGTTTCAAATAATAATAATAATAATAATAATAATGATGATGATGATGATGATGATGCAGCCCAGGAGCAAGCCATCAGAACAAATGCAATTAAGGCCAAGATAGAAAAATCAGCTGATGACCCAAAATGCAGACTGTGCAAGGAAACCGACAAAACCATTGATCATATCCTCAGCTGCTGTAAGAAAATTGCACAGACAGACTACAAACAGAGGCACAACTATGTGGCCCAAATGATTCATTGGAACTTATGCCTCAAGTACCACCTGCCAGCAGCAAAGAACTGGTGGGATCACAAACCTGCAAAAGTATTGGAAAATGAGCACGCAAAGATACTGTGGGACTTCCGAATCCAGACTGACAAAGTTCTGGAACACAACACACCAGATATCACAGTTGTGGAAAAGAAAAAGCTTTGGATCATTGATGTTGCCATCCCAGGTGACAGTTGCATTGACGAAAAACAACAGGAAAAACTCAGCCGCTATCAGGACCTCAAGACTATGGCAGAAACCAGTGCAGGTGGTCCCGGTGGTGATCGGTGCATTGGGTGCCGTGCCAAAAGATCTCAGCCGGCATTTGGAAACAATAGACATTGACAAAATTACGATCTGCCAACTGCAAAAGGCCACCCTACTCGGATCTGCACGCATCATCCGAAAATACATCACACAGTCCTAGACACTTGGGAAGTGTTCGACTTGTGATTTTATGATACGAAATCCAGCATATCTGTCTTTTTGCTGTGTCATAATAAAATAATAATAATAATAATAATAATAATAATAATAATAATAATAATAATAATAATAATATAGCAGTCCTATCGATCCCCCCACAATACAAATTTCTTTACAACATGCATATTATTGCAGCCCTACTCTAATTAAAAGTATTTCCCCTGCTCTGTATGTTGGTATTTGTGTGTTTAAAATTACTTTAATCTTTTTGATGTTGTTTATATTGTATGGTAGATGCCTTTGTAATCAGTTAGGCATATTCTTATAGTAAGTGATTTATAAATAAAGTGAATAATAATCCTATTAAATGAGATGACTTTTGCAAAATATTTAGTGAGAAGCAGGCGACAGTAATTCCAGATGAAGTGCTAAATGCAGTTGGGAACAATCCAGTCACTACTGTAAACTTCAGCAAGAATCATCTGACTGAAATTCCAGCAAGGTACTTACTTTTTGCCATAGAAATATTAATCCCTTCTTATTGTAAAGACAGCATAGGCATTTCATGATCTTAGAAGGAAATGTATTATTTCATTTCTGTTTACATTTTAGGTCCTAATTCATATTATTCTTTTTGAATAATATATACATTTAACTAATAATGGCAGTAAGCTGGTTTGGACATAACATTAAACCACGTTTTACTGCTACATGAATGAATGTCCAGGTTACATTGTTGCCATTCTCCTAGCTCAAGTGTGTGTGTTTGGGGGGGGGGGGGGAGAGGGACGCGATAGGTGAGTGTTTGCTTCCCATTTTAAATTATCAGTTATTGTTAGTTTCAAAAAGAAGAAATTGGTTTAAATTTGTAGCTTGATGAGACAATTCAGGATCAATACAAGTACTGTAATTTAAATCTCTTTGCTATGGCAATTGTGACAGATGGCCAGCAATGTTTTGTTCTACAGCTCCCAGATTTTCTGATAGAAGCCCAAATTGGCTGGGACTTCTGGGAGTTGAAATCCTGGTTAACTGGAGGACCAAAGATTCAGAACCATTGTTCTAGAGCAGTGGTTCTCAACCTGTAAGTCCCCAGGTGTTTTGGCCTACAACTCCCAGAAATCCCAGCCAGTTTACCAGCTGTTAGGATTTCTGGGAGTTGAAGGTCAAAACATCTAGGGACCCATAGGTTGAGAACCATTGTTCTAGAGAGTAGAAAGTTACTGTAAAGAAGGATGGCTGTAAAAACACACTAAAGCTATCTGTAACTGAACAAGGAGCGGAAAACGCTCTGGGACCCATGGTGGCTTCAGTACATCAGATTCATTCTTAAAAGTAACTTTCTAACCTCTTTGGCAACATCTCTTACTAGCCATCATATTTTCCACTGAGATGAAATTGAGCAGATAGATTTACTTTGTTTTGAAAGAAAAGTAAGTTTGTAACAATTCATAACTTTTAATAACAACATGAAAAATTGTTCAGCAGTATTTGTTTTGTTTTAGATTTTATTCATTTGTTTTAATTCAGTTGAAATCTGATTTCTGTTTCAAAGTGTATCTGTAGGTGTGAATAAGCTACAGCTTACAATATGCAGATTTTCTAATTAGTTCTTGGAAATAGCCAGATAGTTGACAAGACTGCTTCTTTTTCTTATTGTTTGCAGAATTGTGGAATTAAAAGAAACTGTCTGTGATATCAATTTTAGCTTCAATAAGCTCTTTTCTGTTTCCCTGGAGCTCTGTATGCTTTACAGATTGACTCATTTGGATGTCAGGTAGGTGATAAAGATATCTTTGAATTTTAATATTGTTTGAATATTTTTCCCTGATAAATATAGCAATAGATGAAATGTTAACTGATGCAGAATCAAGGATATAACAGCTTTCTCCAACATGCTAGGTAGGAAAATGGAAGCTGTAGTTCAATGTACCTGGAAGGCTTCAAGTTGGGGACAGTTGAACATGGGGAACATCTAAATCCCTTTTTTCGAACTCTGGTTTTAATCAGCAACAAGCATTGGTGTAGCAGAACTGGACTTGCAAAGGCAAAGCACAGAAATATTTCGATTATCAGGGATGTCCATATCCCTTGCTATTTCTCTCAGGCTTTCTACATGTTTGCAGTAGCTGGAAGGGTCATGAAGTATAAACAACAAGACACTGTCATGAGCTGTCTGCAAAATATTTGGGAATGGCTTGGTCTAATACAGAAGACCTATCCTGTTAAGGATGAAAATCTCTGAAAATGTTTTGTTGATAAAGGTCAGCTCAGTTGTTTGCATTTAGGTATGTGGTTATTAATTTCACTTCAGAATGTCCAGCTACAGCTTACTGTAATATTGCAATAAATGTGACACAGTCTGAGGTTAACTTGATAGGATAATGAAATGAGATGTAAGGGTTAACATTAGCTAAATCCATGGTCAGGATTAAAAGAAGGGAACAAAGCTAGGTTTGTGCAATAAAGGACCAATTCATCCCACAATGTTCATTATGGCCACATTCTCTCCATGGAAACACGATTGAATCTCTGGTTTTTATTTCCTAGTACTTGTCAGTGTTCAGTACATAATTTGGAGCAACCGATCAAACCCCCAAATCACCCTTCTTCCTCAAATAATAATAATATAGGAGAAACTACCATGAGTTTGACCCAAACTCATAGTAGTTTGAAGTATCTCCTGAATATGGGAATTCCATTCATATGGATTCATCCATCAGTGATGATGCATTTTTTTTTTATACAGACGTGATACTCGTGTAGGTTGATCCATGTTAGGGAAAGGAATTTTCAGACCAATTTAGAATAAGAATCAATTTTTGTATTGAGAATTCCATGAAGTCACGCCAGCCAAATGACCTTGGAGGCATCTACAGACAACACCGGTTCTTCGTTTTAGAAATGGAGATGAGCACCAACCCCCAGAGTTGGACACAACTAGACTTAATGTCAGGGGAAATCTTTACCTTTTATTGAGAGTTTATATATTGCAAAGCAGTTCAGTTAAAATAATGTCCTCTAGTTAAAATAATTGAGGTGTTTTCTTTCTCACAATTTAGAAACAATTGTTTGACATCTCTGCCTGATGAAATGGAAGCACTGGGAAAACTACAAATAATCAATCTGGCTTTTAACCGGTAAGATCATACCAAGGTTATTTTGTAATGGTTATTAAATAGCTGGCATGTTTTGTATTGCTACGGGCACTGCTCTTTTTATTTGAGATCCTGCACCAGACTTGTGCATTCACATATTCAATCACAGTAGTGTATTTTTATGAACAGTATAATGTATAGGAAAAGGAGCCTCCTGGAATGCTGTGTGTGAATAGGTTCCATCTAGGAAATGGAAATCTCTGCTCAAGAGTTGTTGAAATATTGTGCCCTTTGCTTTTACCATTCCAGCGCATATGCAAGGAAATTACTCCAGGTGGAAAGATAAAATTTAAATTATATTTGAAAACTTGTGGAAGATTTCTCTCCTCATTTTAGGAGATAGGGAAGTGGGGAGGGAAGAACTAGAAGTATTTTCCAGGAAAAAAGTTCTTATGAGAACTACTTTTTGGGTTGGAACCAGAATTGGTTTTAGACCATTGCAGTGCTTTTTAAGTTCCGCAACTTAAAAAGCAACATTCTTTGGTATCCCCACTCTCCCACTGAAATTCATGATGTTACCACCTTGATGTTCTAGAGCAGTGCTTCCTAATGTGGGTGATATTGCCCCCCCCCTCAGGGAACACCTGAATGATTAGGGGGGCAGTAGTAACCTGGGGTGCAATTAATAAAAGTAAGGCGCCAGTGCAGTGGAAACATAAAGAGAAGAACATTTTGAAAAAACTGTTCATATATGTTTCATTTGTTGTGTAACATAAAGCTAAAATTGCAGTAGTGGTTTTCTTTTCCAAATGAATATAAAAATGCAAGTTATAACAAAAAAAGTGTTGGCAGGTGAGAATGTCACGCATTGTCAGGAAGTCTTTCCACTGGCAAGAATATGTGCATGTAATGACTTATTTACAATATGATACTATAACTAGATGACATGTATGAAGTCTAATTTAGATTATAATAGTGCAAGTGCAATATGTATTTTAAACTTTCTAATTCATGATGCTGGAAAAAATACATCTAAACATTAAAAAATTGATAGCAGTGCACCACGTTCATCCTTCCCATTTAAATTATTTTAATGCCATTTGTAATTTTATTTTAATGTTATCTTTCATTATCTTACTTTTTTGTGTGTAATGTGAATGTTACTATTTATTTACAGTATTTATATTTCGCCCCTTTCACCCCAAAGGGGACTCAGGGCGGAACACAATGTACATATATATGGCAAAAATTCAATGCCATTAGACAAACAACACACAGACAGACAGACACAGAGGCTATTTAACTTCCCAGCTTCTGGTTTTGTGAGGGTATGCTCGATTCCGGCCACAGGAGAAGCTGCTGCTTCATCATCCACTGTGGTGATGAGTCCTTTTTGATGAAGTACTTCCTCATCTGGTGTTGTAAATCAGTTAAATTAACCTCCCCACATAAGTGGTCCCTACATTTTCCTACTTGACAGATGCAACTGTGTTTCGGGTTGCTTAGGTCAACAACGAGCAGGGCTATTTTTTATTTTAATTGTCGGGTGCTCACTCTGACATGGGCTGGCCTTGAACTCATGACCTCTTGATCATAGTGATTTATAGCAGCTGGCTACTAACTAGCCTGTGCCACAGCCCAGCCCCTTACTTTGCCTGGTTTTATAATTTTATAATTTCCAGCTTCAAGGTGTCTTATTTACAACAACATCTTTCTTTACCGTGTTGTAAGCTGAATTATAGATACATAAAAGAAAGCAAATTTGGCACTACATCTTTTTGTTTGTTTGCTTAAAGAAAAAAGTAGATTTCGGGAGGGGGGATGCTGAATATTTTTTTCTGAAAAAGGAGCAGTAGGCCAAATAAATTCGGGAACCCCTGTTCTGGAGGATCTACCACATTTCTATAGAAGACGAGGGACATACTGAAATGGGTTCTTCTCCATCCCACCTGCAAAAATGCATTGCTGGATCAAAAATCTTCCATAGGACTTTTTGTTCATAGAAGACAAGGTCTCAACTGAAATTAAAAAATGTTTCTGATGTGCTACACCCTATGAGTATTCTTGTTGCATTGAAAATACCTACCGTCCCCATGATAGGTTTGCCTTAAGTCTGAAATGACTGAAAGGTACAGCACAACAAATTAATACCACTGCTGCTCAGTAGTAGCCCTGTATTTCTTTCTGTAGTGATGTTTACTTGTAATTATACTAAATAATGGTTTGTGGCATTTCCTTTATAGATTTAAAGTATTTCCAGACATCCTTTACCGCATCCCAACCCTTGAAGCAATCCTCCTTGGCAATAATCAGGTTGGATCCCTGGATCCTCTACAAATAAAGAAGTTGGACCAGCTTAGTACCCTTGATCTTCAGAACAATGATATCTTGCATGTACCACCTGAACTTGGGAACTGCACCAGTCTCAGGTGAATTGAACTTTATGAGCATTGAGAACATCCAGTCTTTTCTGATGGTTGCAGTTTTGAAACTATGTATTCTGATAGAGGCTGTGAAGTTTGAAAATGAATATTAAGAAGCCTAGGTAATAATTTGGATTCACAGAAGGCTTTAAAAATTCAGATTGTATTCTTCCACAATTCCTTTCTTGTTAGAGACCACAGGCTACTCTTATTTTCTTCTCAAACTCCCAACAGAAAATCTCGGGTGGACTACCCGCATTTAGTCTAGGACAGTGGTGTCAAATGTGTGGCCCTCCAAGTGTTTTGGACTTCAGCTCCCAGAATTCTTGCCCATTGGACAAGCTGGCTAGGGCTTCTGGGAGTTGGAGGGCCAAACAGCTGAAGGGCCACATGTTTGACACCACTGGGCTAGGACAATATAACAAACCTGGCCTATCAAAGACATTACAGCACGATCCTCCATGTACTCCTATAGGCATGGTTGTAATACAACTTAATGTGTCAGCATACAATCTTCTCACTCTGTGGGGTAGAACAAACAACTTCAAATACGGTTTTAAGTGATGGTGCTACAAGTTATTCAAGATATATGTTTGTGTGGGCATGTTTAAAACTCAGTAAACTGCCAAAGTTCTAGTGAAGTTTCATATAGTTTGGGAGAGTTGACAGAGATAAATAGATCCCATTCCTATCATGGAAGAATCAAGAGCAAGTTAAAAGAACATCAACATGCTCCCTCTAACCATGGTCATAGCTTGCTACAGACATTTTAAAGCACATTTCAAATTGTCAGGATAATTGGGAGGTATTCATACTAGAGGAGACAGACTGAGAATGTATTTCCATGGCTTGTCTTGTTTCTGCATGAGTGCTTATGTGATTGAAAGGGGGCACATATAATCAAAGATGACAAATATAAATGACAGGTACATTTGACTAAAATTACTTGTCTCCTTCAGTGGCTTTTCTGCCTAAAGAATAGGATTTAAATATTAATTGTTGCTTTAATGCATGCAGGTTGTATGTACACATATCAAGGGATGCCTTAATAGAAACAGTAATCCTCCTTGGTTTCTCATCCTTCTTTCAGGACACTTTTGCTGGAAGGAAATCCTTTCCGTACTCCCCGAGTAACCATTCTTGCCAAGGGAACAGATGCTGTGCTTGAATACTTAAGAAGCAGGATTCCTACTTGATCCATTGTCCATTTGAATCGAAATGTATGCAAGATCTTCTCTGAAGACTGAAGTTCTTCTGTCTGAGAACTGTTTTTTTGAATTATGAAGTGTATGTGATGGAATTTCTGTTAAGAGCTAGATCAAGAAGAATGTTAACTTACATGCCTCTATATACACATTTGTGTGGCACGCATGAATGTGCATGCATCTGTGAATTTGAGCACATCCAATATGCTGGTTTGAGGTTTTAAGCTTTTCCCCTCTTAGTTGTTCAACATTCCCTTTTCATTTTGTCTAATTTTAAAGAGCATAAAAAGGGGTTTGCTGAAAAATCTAAATGAATGTACCGATCTAAACATTACATTTTTGTCTCAAAGACTGGTTAGTGAAGAAATACATTGAAAATTGCATTCATATTGTATTGGAATGTATTTAACACACATTTGAAAAATCAAATTCAAGATACACAGCAGAATAGCTCTAGATATTTTATCGGGTGGCTAGGTATGCCTTATAGTTGACACACAAATGCCAGAAATGTTTTAGTCAGTGCCAGAAAAAAGAAACTAAAACATAACCAGTTTACATAAGGGAGTGCTATTAACTAGAAATGACAATTTAATGGAGACCCACAATCTTTTTGACATTGTTTAGCATTTTTAGTGTGTTACAGACATTTTCAAAATCTGGTGAAGCTAAAAGATACATTTACTAAATTGGGAATAAGACAAAGTTATAGGCTTGAGTTCTAAAACTGCAAGCTATCCTTTTAGAAGCCTCTTGGATCCTCTTGTTTTCCTTCCTTCACCTGAACAGGATACAGGTCTGCACATTCCTATGGCTGATGGTCTTTTCATTTGCCATCTTTTTCAAGGTTCCTTCCATTTGGTTCCCAGTCTTTTAGAGTAAGCTTATTTCGGAATTACTATTTTTGGTCTTTTGAGAGCCAGCATATGAGCTTTAAAAATAAAGTGTAAAAATACTTACAGGAAGATGGCAGGTAGCTGGAAGTAACATCAAAGTGAAGCCAAATAATATCAGCGTAATACTTTATATCATACTAAGAAACCTTTAATTTCTTTAAATGTGAAGCAGGAAGAGAGCCTTGTGGTTGGTGTTAATAGGGCACAATGGTTGCCACATTAGAGAAAGCTTTCCTAGTATATGAGGTACAACTGGAGATGTTAATGCACATTCATTTCCTTGCTAAGTGCAATGGATCTGGCAGTTGCGAAAGGGAATCCACATAACTGCAATCTATTCTATAAGAAAGAGTTTAACTCTTTTTTAACTGAAAATCTAGTTTTATGTGTTGTCCTGCTAGACTTGCTTTCATGCCATTTCATAGCCATAGGATTGTAGCTTCAGTTGTAATTACTGTATACATAAAATTTCTGTTAAGCAGTGGCCTTTACTAGTGAGCTAACAATGTTTGGGACCTATTTTAAAATCTAGTGTATTGTCAGGATCTTCTATGCACTATGCTTGTGAAAGCATTGGCATCAGACAGGAAGAAATATGCTGGTGGAACAGTAAAACGAATAAAGGCAACAGATGCAGCAGCTGTTAAGGAAGCGAAGCATTGAAGAAATAGACAGGTAGAGCTGGCAGTTTGTCTGCTTTCTTTGCCATAGCTGCTCACATAGTGTGCCAACATAATTTCAGCCTATATATTATCAGACAAATGCTCCAGTCACTTGGCTGAAAGGTACTGTAGCATTTCCTCAAGCAGCCAAAACCATTGCAAGAAAATTAGAGGCAGTTATTGATCAGTGGAACCTCTTCCACTATTCCAAAAGATTGCAGGCATTTCTGACTTTAGCTGATGATAATCTTGAAGCATTTAATGAAATGTCTTTTGTTTTTCATGGAGGTAGTAGCAAGCATGTTTTTTTAAAAAATTAAATAGCTGCAGACTGGCAATAGGCAATGTAAAAGTAACCGTTCTTGGATGCCCTGTGCTTTGAGAGTAATGGGAAATCTGTATTCCTAATGCACTCTAGATTGCATTCCTTTAGACCATAGTGTGTGCTTTCAGTAATTGGACTTAATCTGGCACAGTGTTAGTTATGCTTAGATGCACCTCATTGTGTTGGGAAGCAGACATGATATTTTTCTAACAGCTGCAGTCTTTGTATAAATGGTGGTCATGGCAGTACCACAGCATATCAGACGCACAACATTCCCCATGTGTTTTGCCAAATGCTTCCACTTTACAGTATAAGTAGCAGCAGCTAAAACCTCTTGCTAATTCAATGTCAGGAATGCCAAACCCAAAGGGGACAGACAGCTCTTACTATTTGTATGGCTACCACTTTGGGAAAGCAAACAACTGAAAGTGCCCTTTTTATCATTTTGGACATTGTGATCCTACTTTTGATGCATTTAAAAAAACAAACATGAGAAATGAGGGAGCCAGAAATAAAAACACATGGCCCTTGACCCAATGGCCACGAATTAGTATCAACTTGCTTTTGGCAATATTTATGTCTTGCAATTACTTTTTTAAAAAGACAGAATACTTACAATAAGGTGACTTTATTTATACAATAGACTTTTAAATATATTATTCAAAACACTTCTTTTAAATACTGAAAAAGGTTGAGTACATCAAAGCCGAAAATGGCTCTGCTATACGCTGCACAGCATTGTTTGAGTCCCTGTATTCTTTTTATGTACAGAAAGCATCTGCAAAATGCATTCTAGACACAATATGCACCTTACCAGTTAGTGTCAATACACAAGTAAAATGGGAAGGATACCACTTGCATGTGCAAATTAAAGATAATTGATTTCACTGAATCAATTGCTTTAAAATAGAGCTTTAAAGTACCTTTTTGCACGTAAAATGAAGCAGCTTTCAAGTTCAGTAAATCGGTATACTGCAAAAAACATTGAAATACATTCACAATCTATGTTCATAAAGTAGTAAATGAATCTTCATTCAGCCTTATTTACAATGATACTGTAATTGAACTGAAAAGTACAGTTTTGTCATATAGCAATCTTTGTAACACATACAAAAATGACAGTTCTGTATATAATTTAAGCTCAAAATCACAATTGTTTCAAAATATTAATTACAATACAGCTATCTCTATAATTAAACGTGTTTTATAAAATGGTAAAATTTGTAATAAAGTAAATTGTTGGTTTGACTCAATTACAGTACTCACAAGTAGAAAATGTAAATTTCTTTTTCTCTTACCCAATATTATGCCACCTAAGCTAGCAAAGAGGCAAGAAAGGCCCCAATGTATAAAAATTCAGCCTCTTGTGCCAAACTGCTGTGGCTTGTTGATGTTCAGAATAAAAGCTTTTCCAAGGGGGCATGAATACTACTATAAATGGAGTGAAATGCTGTGTATTCATGTAGTTATTTTATATGCAATGCACATCTGAAAGATTCCTAAAGGCTGTGAAGGGGGACTCATTTTTAAAAGTGAATTAAAAGTCTTTTTTATAAAGAGAGTTAGAAATCTGATTATCAAAAATCCGTACACTGAGGAAAATATGCGTTGCCTCTGGGTGTCACTGTTACACTGTGCAGATGTGACTCCCAGCATTGTCAAGCATCGCAAAGCTCTTTTTAAAATTCCACCTTCAATGCATTTATATCCAAGCCAAAGAACTGGTCTGAAAGTTGCTTTTGTACCTCTCTCCTATTTGGAACACAAGGCAAAAAATGAAAGCTGTGACTGAAGAGAAAGAAAATGAAATCAAAATATTTGATGGTAATTCCTAAAAGAAGGAAAATGCCCTATAAAGATATAAATTTTTCTTTTTTTATTAGAGAATACACAAATGCTATAAACATGAAACTCTTGTGTTGCTAGCTGGTCATTTGAATAGTAGTCCTCTCTGAACTTTATCAAGGGAATAGGCATACCATACAGTCAGCCCTCCACATTCACTGGGGTTAGGGGCATAGACCCCCTGGGAAAGTGAAAAAATGTGAATATTTGAAAGAACACCTTTTTGAAAAAAAACCTTTTTAGGAATTTCTAGATCCTTCTGCATGATTCTGTACTCAACTTTTGCTGGAAACTGACCACAGAATTGTCTCAAAGGACTTAAGACATTCCTAGAGAGGGTTTCTCTCTAGGTTCTCTGGCATGGCTCTGTGGTCAGCTTCTTAGCAACAACATTTTAATCAAATCTGAAAATAATCAAATCCGCAAATGTCAAACCCACAAATGCAGAGGGTCAACTGTTGTAACATTTGCTGTTGTTTCCCAATCATTTCCTAGGGAGGCATGTTATAGTCAGAAAGCTCAGTGCTCTTGCAAACTTGTTATATTTGAGTAGTCTTTTTAATCAGGAAAAGGTGTCACAGATTTTTGCAAGAAGAGAATGCTTAATTTAGAAGAATTTCACATCAGTTGCAGTGGCAGTGTAAAAAAGTAGGTATTCTCTAGAGAGCCTCTTTTGTTCCAGATTTCCATACACACAATATTTCTAATGGAATAGTGGTTAATGATTAGAAATAACATGACTAATCTGTTGCTTATAAGCAAGTCCTGAGTAGTATGCAGGGATATGATAGAACTGGCTGAAACCAAGAGAGACGTGTGTAGCTGGAAAATGTTGGGGAACATGTATTCTATGATAAAGACAATGATGAGAAATGTGTGAGAAGACACACTGTTCTTTCTACAGGAGCAAATACAAAGTATGAGCTGTTTCTTAGACACAACTCTGAATCTACTGATCTTGGTTGTGTATGATTAAAGTAGTGCATTGGTTATCACATTGATTTTAGGTGATGAATATATTGAGTGCAATGTTATGCTTTGAGTGTTCGACTCATGGTTTGCGTCCCTGCTCAACTGTAGAAGCACACTGAGTCATCTTGAGCAAGTCAATCTCAGCCTCAGAGGAAGGCAAACCTCCAAATAAATCTTGCCAAGAAAACCTATGAAAGCATCACCATAAGTTAGAGTTGAAGGCATAAAACATCAAAAAGTAAAAATAGTAAAGTAAGACGGCTTCCACTTATTTTAAGATACAAACAGGTGCATCCAGATGGCGTTTACTGCCTGCTGTTTTTCAATAAGTACCTATATTAAAATAGTAATGGAACAATTTGTTGTCTGATGAATTGGGTACAACTTTAGAGTTGCCTCTATCTATCTATCTATCCATCCATCCATCCATCCATCCATCTATCTATTAACTGACTAGTTTGAATGGATGCAGCTATCTGAAGTTTAGATAGCTTTTGACATGATATTAATGCTGCTACAAGAAAAAATGTTTCAGGGATTTGGAAAATTACAGTTCTGTAGGTCAGCTTTGTAGAATTTTTGCTTTAGGAATATATCCCAGCCGCATGCATAGTTGCAAAATGAACTTCTGCTGAAACATCAGTACTGTTTAGAAGCTATGTACTAATGTCCAACGTGGTCTCGTCCTAATATGTCCCTGAACAGCTGTCATACTGACTGGAGGCAAAAATGAGAAAATGTCAGTTTGTCTTTGTCCTTTCAGTCTTAACTTGATACATAGGTTTGTATAGAGAGCTAAACTGTGGGTATTGCTGCTAACAGAATTGTCGTTATGGCAATCAATACAGTGTAATCCAATTCCAACGAGAAGGTGGGTACTGGAGAGTAAGCATTTCAACATGACGTTTGAATTCCACAGATGTATTCTTAAAACCATTGTCAAAAATGAGAGACAGGGTAGTGTTACAATAAAGGGTCCTAATCAGGATATGATTAAGGAGCCCCGGTGCCGAAGTGTGTTAAAGCACTGAGCTGCTGAACTTGCAGACCGAAAGGTCCCAGGTTCAAACCCCAGGAGTGGCATGAGCGGCCGCTGTTAGCTCCAGCTTCTGCCAACCTAGCAGTTCGAAAACATGCCAATATGAGTAGATCAATAGATACCGCTCTGGCGGGAAGGTAGCGGCACTCCATGCAGTCATGCTGGCCACATGACCTTGGAGGTGTCTACGGACAACGCCGGCTCTTCGGCTTAGAAATGGAGATGAGCACCAACCCCCAGAGTCAGACATGACTGGACTTAATGTCAGGGGAAACCTTTACCTTTTTTAAAACCTGACAATGTTGGATGGGCTGAAGAAGAAATTTGGAATTCAAAGGTAATATAGATTCAACGCTTGCAAGAGCTATGCCATGTAGAATATGTATCTCAATATACCCTTGTTTGCCTTAAAATACATATATAAAAAACCCAATATCTTTGCTGCCATGATGAAAAAGGCTGCTAAAATGGCCAGACAAACCCATTAGGTCTCTGGTCCACATATGTAGCCATTAAAAGGCTAGCCTTACTTGTGTTGGTTTCATGCATGCACTAGCTGCAAGTGGCTAAATTTATACTGATTATGCATCCTTACAAATCTCCAAAGCAGACTGAAAGCAAGTCAGTTTGTTTCAGAGAATACTAAATCCTTTTGGGAAAGTCTGAATCTGTTTCAATTCAAGCTTTGGTCTTTTGCTCTTAAACCAAATATACACCCTGTTTTACATACCTCTGATGAATGTTCCTGTTATTTTTGGAACTGAAGCATTTTTTTAAAAAAATATTATTTTCTATTTTAACATAAAACGTCTTAAATCCAGGAGAGATGACATATAAATATATCCTGAAAAATGTTATAGCTTTCATCCATCTGCCAGGATTGTTCAACAATGTTATAAAGTACCTGATTACTCTGCTTACAGACATGTAATAGGGGTTTCTCTAGCCACAAACCAAATAAAGAAATTAAATGTATATATGAATACAGATAAAACTGCATTGTATTATGGTTCTAGAGATTTGAATCCTATTTCACCCATGGAATAGGTTTGGGTGACCTTGGGCAGCTCAATCTCTTTCAGCTTCTGGAGAAAGTAAGGTAAACCCACTCTGAACAAATCTTGCCAAGTAAACCCTGTTGTGGTCTGGCAAGCATCAGAGGATTTTTCTGAATGTTCAGAGGATGAGAGGGATGATGGGTTCTGAATGAGGAGTTGAGTGTTTGGAGGGAATTACAGGCAGACAAGGCTAATGTTTTGGATACTTCAGCTCATTCCCAGGCAACAGGGGAAAATGAAAATACCCGTTCACTTGAGAAAAGGCCTTGGGAAGATGAGGAGTTTTCAAGGGAGAATAGATTAGACCTGATAATGCAGGGCATGAAAAGCAGGCAAACTAGATATTCTCAGAGGATGTGAGATAGGACCTTGAGGTCCAGATGTGTTAGGCATGATGTCATGGGTGTCTTGGAGGGATTGAATTAAGTGGTTTGCTTTCGGCCTTTCAGGGGAGCCAGTGTTGCTAAAGGAGATCGGTCTCCTGTTTATGATTCCAAGTTTTTGGTTCATGTATTGTCAAGGTTCCTGTTTCATGTTCCTGTTTATGCCTATATATCCTTGGAGACATTACCTTGAATAAGTTCCTGTCTTCATGTTCATGGATATACCTTTGGATTAGTGTTATGCTTTTGGATTCCTGGGTTTTGAGTTTTAACCTGGCATTTTTTATTGCTGTTACTGAACTCTGGCCTCTTTTGAGAATTGCATTTTATATCTTTACTGACTCATTTTTATTTTGCTTTTTTTGCTTTTTATATACTTTCTTTAATAAACATTTTTGTTGGAGTACTGGACTCTGGTGTGGTGTTGGCTGAAAAGGTTAATCCAGTGCTAGAGTGCAACAAACCCCACAATAGGGTTCTGGCCATCTTTGGGTTGCCACAAGTCAAAAACAACTTGAAGGTGCCCAACAAAAACAACAAAAATGTTACTGTTTCCCCACATTTCTTGTCCTGTTCTCCTTAAAATTATGTACTTGCTTCGAAGAAGGAAAACCTGGCATTAATTGAGAACTAAGGCTCCATTTGAACATATGCATTTAAGAGCTTGAATAACAGCCAAGGATTGTAGGAATGATAGCCACCAAAAGTTACTTATCCAGAGATTCTGCTGATTTGCATTCAAGGTTGAGTTACGAATAAGGAAAAGATACTAACAGGAGTATTGTATCTTAGGTAAGCAGGAGGGGAAGAATGCTATTTGATGCTAATATTTCTTATGTTCTTAATCCAATGGAATCAATGTGATCCAAAAGAGTAAAGCATATGAGTAAAAGTCTTCATTTGAAATACTTAATGATAAGACTAACATTAGGTACATGCAAGAGGGCCCTTAATAGATTTCGATGCTCTCATACAGCAGTGGGTTGTTCACAAGGAAATGTGCCCATGCAAAAATAGTGCAAAATGTCTGCTGAGAATTTCTAGGCAACTTGGATAAGGATGCCAGGAACTGAGATTTCCTTTGCTTTCCATGCTCAATCTCCTCCTTCACAACTACCATCAAATTCTTTCTCTGCCACTTATTTCTGAATCCTCACATAGAACTATGCATTCTCCAAGAGACCTCAGCTCCAAACACTGCCTCTGTCTTTGTAATCAAAACCTTTGGTCTACCCTTCTTTGTCATTCCAGGTTGATGAGAGTGATGGGAGAGAATAAATGAAATAGTTTCTGATTTATAAATATAAATAAGTAGAAGTGACCAGGAAACAAGGCTCTGGATTTTCAGAACAAGATACTGCCTCCTCAAAATGCATCCTTATCGGTTCAGTTACATTTCTACCAGACAAGAAATGGCATAATGATTGGACTGGGAAGCAGTCAAAGATATCTTTGGTGTCTAGCTCTCTGGTGGAGCTTCATTAATAAAGCCTTTTGAGCAACAGCAAAAAAGGAGTCTTTGGATGTGTACCAATATGGACATTCACAGCGAGATAGCATGTCTTTATAGTTTTGTTCTCAAATAAATGTCTGCTAGAATAAACATCCAAACAGCCCATTCTGATGCAACTCAAGATAGATTAAGACAATTTCCCCCGTTTTGACTTCATAGTACAAATTTACCTGCACTTTATAATGCTGTAGTGATGGGAGGGGGAGAGATATCTTCAAAGGCTTTTAAGAAATCAAGCTAAAACAAGTGCAAGGAGGAAACTGGAACATTTTAAAGGCAGCTGAAAAAGTGGGACAACAGAATTGGTCAGGACAGATGGAGGTTACGTAAACAGGTGTGGGATCTAGAATGAAAGAAATGAAGAGTAGTGATCTTTGCAACCATTCAAAGCAAACCTTTTTCGCTGTAAAAGTTTCATCTAATTTATGGAATAAATTATTTGAGAAGTGTTCAGATCTGTTTCTGATACAATATCAGCAGTGGATGAAATATTGTGTCTAGAGGCTCTACAAAGTCCCATGAAAAATGGATCAACAAATGCCTGCTTCACTTGATACATAATTAAGCTTTTTCTACTCAAATTGGAATATACAGTGCTTTTCACTGATAACGAATTATTTCAGACTGAGATCCCCTAGTTAAATAGTTGAACAATTGTCTTTGGAAGCATGGCATGGCATTGACACACACCCGCTTATTCTGTCACCTTTCAAAACCAAGAGCCACTCTGCTCTTAGTCTGATACCACAAAAATAGTTAAATCTGGATTAGACTATAAAACGTGCAGACTTTATATAAAAGAAATACTCACAGAAAAAGAACCTTCCTGGTCATACTAGCACACCTACTGCTCAAGATAATTTACTGTCTGCTTCTCGTGTCTATGTGAGTGGACTAAAGGCATCAATATAAGCAAAATATCTGAGTCTTGTCTAGACTGTTTTATTTATAGATGCAAGACTTAATGGTGTTATTTATAAACAGACTCACCTTTAATGCTAACATTTTTAGCTATTTAGAAGGGAGCAGCTACAAACGGACTCTGATCCAAGTGTTCATGTAATGCAGCAGATCCTATGAATGAACACCACGTTCTTCTGCTGTGTTCCTAACTCTGGTCCACATTCCCTCATTTTTAAAAGAGGCTGGTTCTGTTGGAGCTGAGCATATATTTGCAGTGCACTCCCATATCTGATCCAACTACGTCTATGTATGGGATACCTTTCTCTGTGTAGCAATCCTCTGTATGGAAACAACAGTTCACTTGAGTACAGTTGGCCCTCCGTATCTACGGATTCTGCATATCTGGATTCAACCATCCATAGTTTTTTTTTAAAAAACCAAAAAGGTAAATTTTGATTTTGACTTTTTATATATGGGACACCATTGTACTATGCTATTGTATAAAAAAGAGTGGGACTTAAGCATCCATGGAATTGGTATCACAGGGGGTCCTAGAACCAACTCCCAGCAGATACTAAGGGCTTACTGTATAGTGTATAACTTATGAAACACTCAAACTGTTTGCTAATTTGCTTTCATATACAACTGTCAGGAAATAAAGACTTCAATGGCTTGGATCCAGTATACCATGGGGTCAGGAAACACAGGTACTGCTTTGTGGTTAAACTTAGTCAAAGTTTTTAACCCCAGCATATAATGTGCAAACTCAGTTACTGCTGTAGGAAAACTCTCTTTTAAAAAGACATTCTATCTGCTATGCTTGTTTCTGTTATTCTGCTTAATATTAAAACACATTTTCTGAATAATTACATTTTCTGAATAATAATCAGCCTATCCATAGAAACATGTAGCTTTTTCCCTCCCCTAATGAGGGAATCAGTCTTAAATTTTAACTCTCTTTTCTAAGGTGCATTTGCATTGGAAAAGCAAAACAAAATGATAGAGGATTTAAAGTGCAATCCAATACACGTTTCTTCAGAAGTAGAAGTCCCATTAAATAAATCTGCCAAGTACATATAGGATTGCACCCCAAATTAGTATATTTTATCTTCTTTTAGTTGTCTATGTTTTTCCCCTCTAATGCATGAACCCCTGCATGCATGGAATGGCTATATGGATTGGCTTTAGGGGTGTTTCACTAAGTTGAGGGGAATGTACATGGCTCAGCATAGCATGGGCCCAGATGCAGATATGTAGGCAATGTGGATGGGATGCAGGGTTGAGGTCTAAAACTGATATGTCAGTCTTTATGGAATTGTAATGTTTACGTAGCGTCCTTTCCAAAGGCATGAACAACTTTGAGGCAGTGTTTTGGATGGACATTAGAATTTGTAAAGAGCTTGTGGGTACTTCTGTGTTCTGAAATTACATGACATCCAGAAATAATTTAAAAGAATATTAAATAGCAGCTGGCACCAATGCATAGCCAGAGGCTTACAATGAAAACTAATATATAATCACATGGAAGTTATATTTATATAGTTATTTCCCCCCAGAATGATCGGTACTAACATATAATATTATACATTTGGCACTATGTTTGCCATTGGTCCAGCAATTGGCAAAAATGTTTCTTATATATATATATATATATATATAAATTTTTATTTAATTAATCATTAGATCTGGTTAAGCATATTTTACTATTTATAAAAAATATTTAGACAGTAAGCTCACGTTGAATAACTAGGTCTACTGTATTCTGGAAACTCTTCAGTAGTAATACAGCTTTCTCATGTTCCATATGTACAAAACTGTGTCCATTCGCCTGTAACAGACAAAAGAGAAAAAATTAATATGACAGTTTATAGTTTTGAAGATGTCCAGATAAAGAAACACCACCGCCTTTCTAGGTAATTGTCTGTATTGTCGAACTACTCTTACTCTTAAGAAATTTTTTCTATGGCTCAGTTATGCTCTCTGTGACACAGCTCATATTTATAGCATACCACTGGAATTCTTCAGGATCTCCTACATTATGTAACTTATGTAACTTTCTGTTTACCTAGCTACTGAGCAGAAGGGATAAAAAAACTCCTTAACTAAATTGTGAAGATGCGTAACAATACACCAGCAAAAATGCCCAGTGCTTATTGGGACCAAGGTGCATGGCAATGTGCATATCTGTGATATGCATTAGTGCACAATGTGAACCAATGTGCAATCTACATCAGCTCCGACAGCACTGGCTTCAACACTAATGTGCATTGTGTGCTTATTTATACTATGCACCAATGTACATTGGGCACTTTGCTGGCTCTGCTACATAGTAATATAAAGTAGCCTTCTTCTCATGGACATGGCACAGCTGCGCAACACTATTTCTCACAGCGTAAGCCTGTCTACAAAGATATAAGGCAGTGGTTCTCAACCTGTGGGTCCCCAGATGCTTTGGCCTTCAACTCCCAGAAATCCTAACAGCTGGTAAACTGGCTGGGATTCCTGGGAGTTGTAGGCCAAAACACCTGGGGACCCATAGGTTGAGAACCACTAATGTAAGACATCAATAAGATTCCAGCAAAGAATCCTGTCACCACTGAGTCCTCTCTTCACCAGGTTGAACATGTTCGGCTCCCCCTACATCAGTGGTTCTCAGCCTGGGATCCCTAGATGTTTTTGGCCTACAACTCCCAGAAACCCTAGCCAGTTTACCAGCTGTTAGGATTTCTAGGAGTTGAAGGCCAAAAACATCTGGGGACCCCAGGTTGAGAACCACTGCCCTATGTCCTAAGATTTGCCTTCCATGCCTCCTATTATCCTTGTTGCTTTTCTTTGAAACTACCACAATTTGTCTATCTCCTTCTTAAAACCATATAAACATATTTTGCTTAATTTATTTATTTGTTAATTTATGACAGGAGAAAACTAGGAGGTGACAGAAAATGAAGCTAGATGGTGATAAGAGAACATAGAATTGGAAAAGCAAGAAACTGCAGAAGCAGCTAGAAAAGTCGAAACAAGCATGTGAAGTCAGGTTTTGGAATTTTCGGGATTTTTTCTATCAACCATGAAGCCTAGAAAATGCTGACAATGCTCTTGAGATATGCAGACTCTGCATAAAATTGCATGTCCTATGTCCTGTTTTGTGAATCTTTAAAGGCCACTGCTTGGCATTTCTGAGGAAACCAGTGCTGGAACAAACAAGAGAGTGTTGAAAATATTGGATGGAATCCTATTGGTGACATTTGGTTGAATAATCTAGAGTTATGTGGCCATATGTCATTTTGGGGATGTTGTGGAAGGAAGTGGTCTATTCTTCCTTGTGCAATATTCCCTCCCTCCAGCAGGCATAGGAGGTACATGGTCAGGAGATTTTCTTATCCTGCCCTTCAAAGCATATATTCTCAGGCCTTGGAATTGTACTTTTAAAAATAAACTAGTTATTTTACTCATTACTCTGATCACCCAACAAGTCATTACTTATTAATATGGTCCAGAAAAGTGAGTTTCTGGCATTATAACTCTAGCCATTGTGTCATTATACAATAAGGAAAATAATCTCTGGCTAGTTAACCTGAACATTTGGGGGAACAATACAAAAGATATAACAAAGCAACCCCTCCTGGCTCCAGAAAAGACAATTACCCCTATGACCCTTTCTCTTCTCATTTCCATGACTCAGACTGAATCCACACACACAACCAGTTATAAGTAATAGGCACCTGTCCATTCAAAAGTAGTGAATTACAATCATGGCTGTCACATGAGGATTTCCCCCAGCCTGAGGCTGGATCTACACTTCCATATAATCCAGATTATCTGATTTGAACCGAATTATATGAGTCTACACTGCCATATTATCCATTTCAAAGAAGATAATCTAGATTTTATATGGCAGTGTAGATGGGACCTGAGTTTAATGGCTAAGCACACTGATTTGAATCACGTAGATTACCAAAAAAGAAAGTAAGAAGTCCACGTGTGCATGACTAAGGTACCTTTTATATACCAAAAAAATAGAACCACTGTGTGTCTATGTGCTACAAATGAAGAGACCAAGAAAAAAACAGAAAAATTGTGAGGTTCTTGTTTTCTTTGCTTTTTTTCTGGACTGTTTCTACTACATACATAGACCTGCGTGTTCAGTCTTCTCTATTAGCTTCAATGGGAGATACAGCTCAATGTTTGTATAGAGTTGTAACTTCTATTCAAGCAAATGAAAAGCCGATGCAGACAGAAAGGACAACACTCTTGCTATATTTCTAAAAAGATTACTAGAATAACATCAATTTTTACAATGTGGCGATAAAAAAACCTGTAAAAATCACAATGCAGTAAGAGCTTGACAAGGAATGTCAGGAAGGAAAAACTGCCCTATCCCTTTAATGAGAAAGGAAGCAACTAGGAGCAATAATGAAGACAAAGCCAACACACTACAGAGAAATTTCTTTTTATTAATTTAAATGTTGCTTTAACAAATAGCAGGAAAATAATTTAAGAGAAAGAGTACAAATTCCAGACAGATCAAAGACATTCAACAGATCCTTGAATTATATGTGCAAAACCTCAATGGAATATTTTCTGGCAACCCACCTTATGCTGGGCTCCATATAGATTTTAGGGTGTTTTTTTCTGTAAAGGCTAATGGTCCATTGTGTTGTATTAATGGCCTTAAGTGCAAAAACATCTGTCTGAATGTCCCTTTCTCATATCCTGATGACCTAATTTTGGCTTCCAACATAAGTATTGAAAAACTCTAACACATGCCACAATTCTCCATCCACTTACTTCAGAGTAGTCCTATTGATTTTAGGAGGGGGTAAGAGGATGGCAGATGGTTTTCTGAGTGGAAATGAGTAAACATATTTTAATTTTTGGTTCTATTTCAATTCTGATGTAGTGCAAAGGGCCAATAATAACATAAAAACGTCCTTTATTTCACTTCTCCAAGGAGTTCATCAGCGGATGAAACTATGATCCAAAAGCATGCAGCGTGGATCACCTGGCACACTATATGTTTATCATAGTCAAGCTTCCTGCCCTCTCTCTTTCACATTGTTTTACCTGAAAATTAAATGCCATTGACTACAAAGAGCACATTAAAATGTAAGAAGGCATAAGGATTCACTGGTATATTACTACATGCTACAGGATGTTGACATAAATTGAGGTGGAAAAATTAAAAGAATCCTAGCAATATCCTCCTGAAAGAAACTGATTATTTTGGGCAGAATTAAAGCACATACACATTGTAATTCTCTCGAAAGCACAATGCAAGAGAAATTAGAATTACAGTGAAACTTTTGAATCTCAAAACTTCTAAACGGGAGGAGCTATGTAGTCAATGGCTCCACATGGAAGTGGCACCATCACACATCAAGTGCACAATGTTATTTTCTTAAAGATGTATGCCTTGGATAACGACATTTGAGGTCAAAATATTATTTTTCCACTTTAGTGCAAGATGAAAATTTAAATTGAGTCATAACACCAAACCAACAGATCATATATGATCCCCTTCAATGGTAAGCTTGAAAAGTAGTTGTCCTTAACAAGAATTGCATGCTGGACCTCTGAGTAAGGGAGTATGATCCTTGTAGACGACATGTTCCATTTTCCTATGATTTGGCCTTCATACCAACATGTTTGTTCGAAACGACATTATCTAGTTTATACTGCTGGAGTAATTTGCCATTTTTTTTAAAAAAAATCAGAAGATAGCCTTTGTGATGAGCAAAGTCTTTTGTAGATGAACCATATCAATGCATGAGGCAGGCAAATAATATATATTTCAGTTTCCTTAACTCAGACGGTTTGATGATGCTTTATAGTGGACTGTGTGAGGCAACCCTGGATACTGAAATAGGGTTTAAAGATATCCAATATTTCATGTGTACTCAGTGCCATCTGCAATAAGAACAAACATATTTCAGAATCTCATTGGGTAACTTTGGTTTCCAAATTACTCAGTTTAAATTCATTGTTAGACTTACCATGAAACCACCCCAGATTTGCTGGCCAGAAGTCAGGGTAATATTCAGGCTCTGAAATCTGAAAAAGGAAAGTATTGTGGCTGTGGTTTGGCTACTTTGCCACTGCCGACTTATAGATAATTGGTCCTTGAATGCTAGCAGTGTATAGGAAAGTCTAAGACACAGTCCATATGCTAAGGAGTACCTTAGTTTAATCTGTGTGACACAGATGTGCTTGATGGATTAACTGCAACATTAACAGCACTTCATTGGCCAATTTCACATTATCTACACCAGAAGTGTGTTCTCATGGACAAAGGTTAATGCAATGAGCACTGAAGGAGGTGACAGATACGTACATTTATTTAAATTCATGTTTTATCCAAATCACGGTATAAAAATTTGTGAAATGGGGGAGTATATATGTGTATGGGTAAGGATAACAGAACTTTCCCAGTGCCTGCATACCTTGAGTGCCCTTCTTTTCCAGCATTTCTTTCTCAGATGTGATTAATTCAGGCACTAAAATACAGCTGAGAAGAAGTACAGGGCAGTCAGAAGTAACCTGCTAGGAAGGTAATATCTGCTGTGCACTCTCTGGTCTACAAAATAATATCATCGCCTTCATTTTAGATGTGATTGGACAGACCCAAGTTTAAAGAAATGGATCTGCCATGTTACATCTAGTTTGGCTTTCTCTAAAATAGTACAGATTTCATGTAAATATTATTGTTTATGAAGCAAAGTTACGGGAAATGGATTAGTGATTCTAAGAAACAGATGTAGAAGGCAGAACTCAAAAGATACAAAGAAGATTTGCTGAGCAAGATTCCAAAATATTCTGAGTCTAAACAATAAAAACCATGAAAGTTAACACACACAGAGACATACAGACATAGACACACCCCTTTTTAGTAAGCACAGGTGACACCAATCCAGGCTGGGAACATCATGTGCAACTGTGGGAAAAACAAACTTTCCACCAGTCTGGTTGGACTGACCCTAACTTAGATCAAAACATCCCCCCCCCCCCACACACACACTGTTATGGTTGAGCCTTATGGCTCCGCTACTGGGAGACGTGGTCGTAAGACTCCTCGGGAGTCAGATACTCTCGAGGAGCGAGAAAGGAAGCGGCTGCGGGATATCTTTGCAGAACCATCTGACGAGGATTCCTTTGAGGGTTTTACTGAGAGAATGGAGGAAGAGATGGTTAGCTCAGAGGAGGATGACATGGAATGGACTCATGTGAGGGAGGATTTGGGTGCCACTGGCAATGATAGTATGGAAGGCGATTGGGGACCTTCAGGATTAGACCCGTGGACAAGCTGGAGGGATGGGACGGGATCCACAGCTGGGGATGCTGTGGGGCGTAGTCAAAGGTGTTTCAGTTCTGATGAGGAAAGTGATGAGGAAACGCCTGGAATTAGGGTAACAGCTGATAGTGATGAGGAGTTGTAAACTGGCATAAAATGGGGTTTGGATGCAATGGCTAATTGCGTTGGGCAAGGTAATCTGGACGAACGCTTGGGCTCTGTGTGGGAAATTCCTGAAGACGGGTGTGATTCGTTTGCTGACTACGTAAGTTACCAAGGACACTGGGCATAGACGGCGGGAGGAACTGTGTGGGCTTTTGTTGTGCAACCTGTGCTTAATCTTATTAGCTTGGACCTCCGTCGTCTTCTTGACGGACGCCATCTGTTTACTCTGGACTTACGGACTGACTGACTACGGCCTCGGACTCTCCTTCCTGTGATTATCGTTGGACCTGGTGAACTACAAACGTCTGTACCTGCCTTACGATCTTCGGACCGGATTGGAACTTCGCTGACCGCTTCTGCCCTTGAATGCTGTGTTTGTATCGGGAAATTGCTTGCTGTGTGGAGGAGTAACCTCTTAGTTACTCAAACATAGCTTTTGGCAGCAGAGAAGCATCTGCTGCCAGTTTTTTGCATTCCTTTGAATCTTTTGTTCACCAGCTTTTGTTTGTTTAAGTCCCAGGCTGAAGTAAGCTATTTTGGTTTAACCCGGATTAAACTCCGGTTTAATACGGTTTATCTTTTGAGCGTTTTTCTTGTGTCTTTTTACTTTTAAGGCCAGTGTTTGCCTAGCCCTTGTCTTTTACGGGCATTTTTGGTTCTGTAACTCCAATAAACTTTGTTATATCTTATCTTTTGGCGTTCTGTCCTTGACACACACACACTTTTTTTTCAAAGGGATGTATACCTGAACACTGAATGTTAGCGGCAATGTGTAGTTTGCTCCAGTAATATTTGTAGTTGCAAACATGACAACATTATGATAAAACTATTACAGTAAGTACCATTGATTTAATGTGTGCATTGAAAAAAAAGGATTTGTTATCGAATATAATGCACGGCTTTCCCTTGCCTGTTGGAACGGCCAAAAGACAAATGGAAGTTGTGCCTCTCCATCAGGCTGAGGCTGGCAAACTTGCCAGCCTTGGCCTGATGGATGAATTGTGACTTCCAAATAAGGTCTTCAAAACTGAGAGGGAGGTTTAGAAGGCCTTGTGAATAGAGACCATTTGGGATGCCATGTTAGCAGCAGTCAACCTTACAATTTACCTACCTATGATAAAGAAACATAATCTCAAATAAACCATTGTTATATCTTGTAATATGTAGAGTTTGCCTTAAGTGTTGCAAAATTTTTATTTGTATGTATGTCTCCTCCCCAAAATACCTTTTCCAACTGTCATTAACAGGTCAACTAAGTCCTTTGGTTTCTTTTGCTGAATTCATTTATAATTCAGAAAAATAAAGTTCACAGTGTCAGAACTGCTATTAAGCAAAGCCAGATAAGGGGAAACAGGAATGAGCTGCATTTATCAAGTTTCCATTGATTTATGGTGTAGTCAATATGCATTACCCGTGCTTTCTGACTGAGTAAAAGGCTTAATGATTTTCTCGCTTTGAAAAGGTGAATATTTAACCCAATTACTGTATACTTTGGATTATTATGAAGTGGGTCTGATTAAGTGCATAGTCCCTTGAGAACTTCTGTGCAACTTCTACTGAAATTAACCGAATCAAAGTACAACTGCAGAAAAACTCATTTTTAGATTACATGGAACATTTTGGACCTTCAATTTAAACTTGAATAAATTAGTTATTTTTTTTAAACGTATAAGACCTAATCAGGTGCCTTTAAAGTTATTTAGATTGATTCCTGGCATTTCCATGGCCAGAATTAAACCTGATGATTTATTCTAAATCAGAACTCAGAAGAAGTACTTTTCAGAATTATAACTCCAGTCTCCATTTATTACAGCCATATTGACTGAGGGATTAAGGGTTTGTAATAAACACCAATTTCCTCAAATTCCTGTTAATCTACTAATGAGTAAAGTGACCATAACATCTATTTTTAACATGACTAAGTGTGGGATTGTTAGTGCCTTGAGTCCCCTCTACAACAGGGCTCAAGTCCCCATGACAAGGCTGGACTGTGTGTGCTAAACTCACCTTGAAATGATCAGGCAAAATTGGACCATTTTTTCATGTCAGGAGTGACTTGAGAAACTGCAAGTCACTTCTGGTGTAAGAGAATTGGCTGTCTGCAAGGATGTTGCACAGGGGATGCCCTGATGTTTTACCATCCTGTGGGAGGCTTCTCTCATGTCCCCGTATGGGGAGTTATTGCTGACAGACTAGAGTTCACCCTGCTCCCTGGATTTGAACCGCCAACCTTTGGTCATCAGTTCTGCCAACACAAGGCTTTAATCCATTGCATCACTGGGGGCTCCAACTGGACCATGAAAACCCTACCTGTGAGAAGCATCCTCTATCTTCTATACATATAAAAGTCAAAGTAGATATGTATCTATGTTGGTTTGAACTACAAAGACTGCTACATGGCTTGATAGATCTGGACCATACTTGGCACACATACCCTTCATTACCCAATCTACTTGATGAGATTGAACTTAAAAAAATCTACCACTTTCAGGTCCAGAGCAGAGGGAAAGAAAAGGAATAAAGTGGATTCACTGTGGCTAGGTGAAGTGTCCATGAGGCAGAAAGGGTGGAAGGGAAGAAAGAAAAAGGAGGGAGGGAGGGCAAGAAAGAAAGAAAGAAAGAAAGAAAGAAAGAAAGAAAGAAAGAAAGAAAGAAAGAAAGAAAGAAGAAAATGTGGAAGGTGTGTGCGAGAAAGCAAGAGAAAAAGGAAAGAAAGGAAGGAAAGACAGAGAGACACAGTGTATGAGGGGAAATGGAGGAAGGAAATGAAGAGGCGCAAAGAGAACCTGCCTGCCATTGCTGCAGCAATGCCATGGGACTTTGTGAGGTAGGCCTTCTCAGAGCTGAAGAAGGGAGAAGGCAGATGGCCTTCTCCAAGGTAATGCGAGGGATATATGTCAGTTGTTTTATAAAAATATACCTACAAATAGTAAAAATGAATGGTGAGTGCATGTCAGTGTTAACACCGTCTCCACCCAAAAAAGATCTGTTCAGAGTTCCTGATGGTGGAGAAGATTTTCTCAGTGCTCTCTAATAATAATGTACCTTCCCAAACTACAAATCCCAGCATTTCCTCTCCAAACATTTCTATAGGGTGGAACTATATCACTTAATAGGGGGTACGGTAGTGCTATGGGTTAAACCCTTGTGCTGCTGAATTGCTGATCTGAAGGTTGGCAGTTCGAATTTACAAGATGGGGTGAGCTCCCATCTGTCAGCCCTAGCTCCTGCTAACCTAGCAGTTTGAAAACATGCAAATGTGAGTAGATAAATAGGTACCGCTTTGGCGGGAAAAGGCAAAGAGATGCTCCAAGCAATCTTGACAACCACACGACCACGAGGTAACAACGCAGGCTACTTGTCTTGAAAATGGAGAAAGTACCTCCCCAGAGCCAGAGATGAGCATCACCTCCAGAAGCCAGAAATGAAAGGAGAAGCCTTTGCCTTTGTTTGCGTGACTCATTGTATGCAATTGTAAAGGCATTTAATGTCTACCTATGTCTGCTGTAAATGCTGTAATCCGCTCTGAGTCCCCTAGGGGAGAAGGACGGAATATAAATAAAGTGTATTATTATTATTATTATTATTATTATTATTATTATTATCAAATAGACCTCGGCAAAATGGCGAAGATAAAACAGCCCCTCATTAAGCTCCCAAGGGGATTTGACTAGCTATGGTCACACCCGGTGGAGATTCCTCCCAGGTATGGGAAGACATTCAAGAAGATTTTTCAGATAAGCTCCTAATTTCTCCTCTCTAATTTTTTTAGGTATTTGTCTCAACATCTGCCATGTCATGGAGACAGCCAAAGTGAAGAAGAAAAATCCAGAATAGGTGGTCACTGTTCCCACAGCAAAGACAATGGCAACTGCTTTTTTAATGAAGAGAAATTGAAGAATACTTTGTGAAATTAATACCTGCATGTTGAACCAAGAACCCTCCCTTTCGGATGAATGAACTTCTGTATAATTAAGATCATGAGTTACTTTTTGCTTAGAGCTTAAAAGGAATTTAACAAGAGAAAGTATAAAGACATTGTAGTTATGGCCAAAGAACTCCCCCTTACAAGATATTTCATAGATATCTAGGAAGGCCATAAAAAGCTAATGAGATAAGATTGGGATATTTATTAGCAATATCCCTGGCAATTAGCAAAGGGTTAAGTTTTCTTTATACAAACACTATCTTCAAAGCCAAAACAAAGGAAGGTTATCAGGCTGAGGAAGTAAATATCTGAACTTTTGGAGGTCGAACTTCCCCCTTTGTTGGTCACAACAACCTATTGAAGAAAGAAAGTGCACTGAACTGTCACTATGCTTCAGCCACAACAGGCAATTAATAAATGTATACTAGAATCCCATAAAGGGCTCAGAAAGACTCAGAAGAAATTTACATTATAAAGACATTGTAATCTTAAGTAAAACCAATGGATCCTAAACAAATTCATAATGAACTGAGACTGATGAGACAACAGCTGTCAGTGGAATTTAAAGAGACTGGCCAGCTAATGCAGAGAAATCAGAAATTAAAAAACAAAACAAAAACAAATGAAATTTGGAACTCAAAAACAGTACAACAAAGAGGAAATCCTAGAAGTAATGGCTCTCCCAGAAGTCAAAAAGCAGAAGAAAAGCACACAGAATTTCTGCCAAAACAGCTGATGGGAGTGCTCTGTTTCAAGTTGTCTGAAGTCCTTGCTGATCTTGCGGATGTTCCATACAAAGATTACAGCTCTATGGTAAATGAGACCTGTGGAAAGGATTCTTAATCAGTCAGAGAAAGATTCATTGATAGGTAGTGGTGAACCTTATAAGATGTCAGACTGGTGATCGAATTCTTTATCAATGCATTGTATTGAAGAAGTGGTTGGGAAACAAGATTAACATACAAAGGGGAAGAGAAATGCAGGAGGAATGCATGCCTAGAGAATAGAAGGCATACAATGATGACAATGCCTGATGAAGATTCATGAATCTGTTGAGATGGTCAAATTAACAAAGTCGAGGAAGGGAAATATCTGTCCAACTACAAGCAATATTTAGATTCACTAATTTACTGGTTATAATAATGAGGTGGTATTTGTTTATTGTGGGTTTTAAGAATTAGTGGAATGTTATTAAAAGTAGAAGGATGATTATATAACAGCATTTAAAAGGAAACAGCAAACAAAGATAAAAATCAGCATGCAGTGAGTGAAAGGTTTGTAAATTAGTTCTTTATTCTTATTGTGGAGCCCCTGGTGGATCAGCGGATTAAACCGCTGAGCTGCTGAACTTGCTGACAGAAAGGTTGGCGGTTCGAATCCAGGGAGTGGGATGAGTTCCTGCTGTTAGCCCCAGCTTCTGCCAACCTAGCAGTTTGAAAACATGTAAATATGAGTAGATCAATAGGTACTGCTCTAGCAGGAAGGTAACGGCGTTCCATGCAGTCATGCTCACCACATGACTTTGGAAGTGTCTATGGACAACACTGGCTCTTCGGCTTAGAAATGGAGGTGAGCACCAGAGTTGGATGTGAGTAAACTTGATGTCAAGGGAAAACCTTTATCTTTACCTATGGAGGGATCTGTTAACACCTCTTATTATGGAGGTGTTAAAAAAAACACAACACCGGCATTTTTTCTGCACCTTGGCCCAGATCTTTTGATCCAACTCATGATTTTAACAGTTTATTTTGTATATTGACCTTTTATGACTGTTTTTATCCATGTTGATGTTTTACTGTTGGCTGATTTGCTTATTGTTTTTGTTTTGATTTTGTGCTGTTGTGTCCGGGCATGGCCCTATGTAAGCCGCCCGAGTCCCTTCAGGGAGATGGGGTGGGGTATAAGAATAAAGTTGTTGTTGTTGTTGTTGTTGTTGTTGTTGTTGTTGTTGTTGTTGTTGTTATTATTATTATTATTGTAATTTGTGTTAACAAGCTTTTGGGGTTTCTTTGTCTTTGAGAATTTTTTTAAAACAAGGTGGATTCATATTGCTATAATCATATAGTGTTGTTAATCCCACACACCAAGATCACCATCTCATGGAAAGATGGCATACTGTTTTCTAAACTAACACCTTTCTCCTAGATATGCTGACATGGTCTTGGCATCTTTAAAGAGTATTTGTGCCCCTTTTCTTGCATGGTAAAGCAACCTCTATGAGCTATGATTAGACACAGTGGGTGGAAACAGTATTTCATATTTCAGTTCAGAAAGGGAATCAGAACTAGAAATGAAAGGAGCTACAATTACAAGGTCACCTTGAAGAAGATAACAGGATTTTCAATTTTGTATTTATGAAGAGAACAAAAAGTTCTTATAATTGAATTTCTACTAAGTCTTTGCACCTTTGTTGCATATTATTTTAAGGTGGGGGAAGTTTCAGGTTTTAGTTTAAGGTTGCAATATTGCTGAACAGAAGAGTTTCACAGTTGAGCCCTGGGCTGGCTTCCCATTGAATGTGTGTAACTTTGAGCCACTATGTAGCTGATTCAATGTATCATATGCTGCATGGTTGCTGCTGTTTCAAAATGAATGAATTTGTATTGTAATTGGTCCCATAGAAACCAAGAAAGAAGTACACAAGCAAGTCTAAACATTCAAAGAAAAAGGAGGAAATAAATAGCTCAATCTATGTATTGAATGCACACCTATCTCTAACTCAACTCAGGAGGTCCTCCATATCTGGCCAGATGTTGCTTCATTTCCAAGTAGAGGAAAAGTAGGCAGGGATTTATCAAGTGTTGTTGAAGGACCACTCTTAACAACTACCATGTCAGACTACCCAGAGAAGCCACTGAAATCCACAAGCATGTGGACAATTTCAACAGAAAGGAGGAAACCATGAAAATGAACAAAATCTGGCTACGTATTTAAAAACCTCTAAAACCAGGACAGTAAATAAAGAACAACACTCAAAAACAGGGGAATTCAGACAAGAAACAATCAGGGCCAGCTAATCACTTCCCAACAAAGGATTCCCCCAGGCAGGACACAGCCAAGCTTTGAAGCTGCAAGGCTATTCAATGCTAATCAAGGTGATCAATTGCAACATTCACATTTGTTTTAAACAGACAAGAGTTCTTTTTCCCACCCTGGACCTTCCACAGATATATAAACCCCACTTGCCTAGTTTCCAACAACCCTCACAACCTCTGAGGATGCTTGCCATAGATGTGGTTAAAACGTCAAGAGAGAATGCTTCTGGAACATTGCCATACAGCCTAGAAAACTCACAGCAACCCAGATTTATCAAGTATTTATCAGAGAATAAAAGGTGCCAATTATTATTTAACTGAAACCTAGGCCAGGCTGTGGCGCAGGCTGGAAAACAAGCCAGCTGCAACAAATCACTCTGACCAAGAGGTCATGAGTTTGAGGCTAGCCTGTGCCTGCATCTTGTCTCTGTCTCTGTTCTATGTTATGGCATTGAATGTTTGCCTTTAAGTGTGCAATGTGATCCACCCTGAGTCCCCTTCGGGGTGAGAAGGGCGGAATATAAATGCTGTAAATAAATAAATAAATAAAATGCTGGAATTGTTTAATTTATGCTGAAATCAGGCACAGATTGGTATCTTACGGCTTGGGCCCAGCCTATCTCTGTGATTGCATCTCCCCCTATGAACTGATGCGTGGTCTAAGATCTTCTAGGGAGGCCCTCCTCTCGCTCCCACCGCTGCCGTCACAAGCACGAGGGAGAGGGCCTTCTCGGTGGTGGCTCCCCGGCTGTGGAATGCCCTTCCCAGAGAGATCAGACAAAGCCCCTACTCTATCTTCATTTTGTAAGGATCTGAAAACCTGGTGGTTTCAGCAGATCTTTGAGTAGAGCTCCCTTAGCCCTCCCAGCTATGCTCTCGGCTTAGCACTTTACCCACTTCCTTGCCCATTCTGTACTGTAGCACCTGACACACCTAGCACTTTATAGTTGGCCACTCCAACGTTGAATCCTGGTCACTGTATCTAGGTTTATTGATGGAGTTTTTGTCATTAGGTCTTAAATCTTTGTTAACCGATTATATGTCTTATGCATTTGTGTTCATGTGGTATTATGCTGTATGGTTTTAACTTGTTGTATGTTTTCTGTTGTATTGGAAACTGCCCTGAGTCCCTTGAGGAGATAGGGTGGTATATAAATAAAGTTGTTGTTGTTGTTGTTATTATTTCCTTTTGAGCTTGATGCAATAATTTTGTGGTACATATACCTTCTTAACCTGTTTTATTATTTCTGCTCAATACCTCTAATTTGCTAGTGAATTTAGATGAGGTTTTGACAAATGTGAAACTTATTTTCAGATTGCTATCCTAAATAACAATTTTCATTTAACATGTGTCACAGACCTAGAGAAGCCGGCTGTAAGTTTCATGGTACATTCTCTACGTGTTGTAGGAGCTACAGATACTGTTGGAGTCACTGTACACACCAACTAGAACTGTGTTGGTGATCTATGCAGTTTTGTGGGATGTCACATAGGAACCAAATTACGATATGCTAATCGCAGGAGATTCATCATGATTGTGTGCATCAAACCTCCACTATAACACACAACTACAACAAAATGATCTGAAGCAATATTTTCTGGATGTTAAAATCATAACTAATCTCAGCTTTAGGAAACAGCTTGAGATTCAGTAATGGTTAGCCCATGTCACATGCAGGTTGACCTTCACTATGAACTTTCTTCCAAAAAAGCAAAATATTCCATTAAGGTTTAGAACTTAAGCAAATATCATAAATATAGCTTCTAAAAAAGCACTATCAAAATTCACACCAAGGAGTTTTAAGCTCAAATCAAATAACAGCTCATGGATTTGCTTGTGCTAAAATATTAAGGAAACGGTGTTATTTCCATCATTGTTATCTATTTGATACCTGAAGCAAGATGGTGATATTGCATCAATGATTTATCAGGCTTCAGTCTGCTGCAGAAGGCTTCAGTCTGCTGCAGCTTTTCCAGAGACCTGAGGATTCCATCCAGCTTTGCTGTCTCTGGACTACTTGTGAGTAGGCAGAAGCCTTAGGCCCATTCCTAGTGGGTGTGACTCAGCAACCTCCAAGCAGGGAGAAGCTATAAAAGCTGAGTCGCACTAGGCCTGGTAAGGCTTCAGTCTGCTGCAGCTTTTCCACAAGAGACCTGAGGATTCCATCCAGCTTTGCTGTCTCTGGATGACTTGTGAGTAGGCAGAAGCCCTAGGCCCATTCCTAGTGGGTGTGACTCAGTAACCTCCAAGCAGGGAGAATCTATAAAAGCTGAGTCGCACTAGGCCTGGTAAGGCTTCAGTCTGCTGCAGCTTTTCCACAAGAGACCTGAGGATTCCATTCAGCTTTGCTGTCTCTGGACTACTTGTGAGTAGGCAGAAGCCCTAGGCCCATTCCTAATGGTGGTGGTGGTGGAGTCAACGAGGTCGGCGTGATCTGCTGAGAGGCCTGACGGGGTCCTTATGAGGGCATTGTCATCATTCATGCTGACGATGGCGTGGGAGATACAGGGTTTGGGGTGTTGTGTGGCCCTGACCTGCGATTCTGCCCACCGTATTGCATATTTCTCTGCAAGGCGAAGCAACGGTTGCACTTCAGGCACTTCACGAAGGGATTTACCACCGACCAGGACTCTACTTCATCTTGCTCCACCTTACTACCAGCACCTTACCCCACCATATTCTGTCAAATAGATACTCTATTCCATCCAAAGGCATGTCATTCCATCAAATAGGTATCGGTTGTGAAGTCCTGCCCTATTGAACCGCGGCCTGCTAAAATTTTAAAGACTAAATGCTCAAGCACTTTAGGTGGAACAGTGTTGTTAGCACTAAGGCACTTTCAGAATACAGGACTGATACTATTAAGCACTATCCAGTAGAACTGAACTGCTGCATTTCATGAACTAAATTGAACTGAACCATCTACCTCCTATATTACTTCAAATATTTTAATACTGTTACATCAAATATTTATTATCGGACCCTCCTATTGACTTAAATCAAGCACTCTAGCACTTTGTCATTGTGGTGGTTATGACCACAGTTAACATCTGTAATGATCAAGGTGTGCTAGTAGCTAGGGTATTAATTAAGGGCCAGGGAGGGCTAATAGGAGGGTGGGAAGGGAGGGCAGTGGTTAGAGGTGATTGGGCAAGTGCAGTTACCATCCACTGATAACAATACAAACAACACTGAAGCACTAGAGCACTTTTATTGGGGTTAGGGTAAAGAAATTAACATCTTAGCACTTTACGCTGAGTACACTACTGCTTCCAATTAGAACATCAAAGGAGATAGGAGGAGGAAGCAGTGGTAATAAGATCCTCACCTGTGGAAGTGAGTCTACCATTATGGTAGACCATGTAGGGAGAGGGTGTGCATTTAGCAGCTGGGGGCCCCCCATCGAAGTTATCCAGGGGAGGGGGAGATAGAGGAAAGGGAGGAAAAAATTAATTTGGCCTAGGGTGAGAAATAGAGTGCTTGTAGATTTAAAACAGCCTCCTGACATAGTAAATTTGGATGCCCAGGTTGGCGGACGCTCCGATCTGAAGGTGGTGCTGCTGAATGCCAGGCCTGTCAATGGTAAAGCTGCAGTCATCCAGGACCTCATCCTGGATGAGCAGGCAGACCTGGCATGCATAACGGAGACCTGGTTTGATGAGGCTGGGGGAGTTAACCTCACCCAGCTTTGTCCACCAGGGTATACCGTGCAGCACCAACCGAGATCTGGAGGGAGGTGAGGAGGGGTGGCAGTGGTCTATAAGGAGTCCATCCCCCTGACCAGGTGCCCCATCCCGCAGTCTACCTTGTTTGAGCATGCTCATCTGAGGGTAGGGGGTCGAGACAGTTTAGGGATTCTGCTAGTGTACCGACCACCCCGCTGCATTACAGTCTCCCTACCTGAGCTAGCTGGGATGGTCTCGGGCCTGGCTTTGGAGTCCCAATGGCTTATTGTGCTGGGGGACTTCAATGTCCATGCCAAGGCCACTCCCTCTGGTGCGGCTCAGGACTTCATGGCTGCCATGGCAACCATGAGGCTGTCCCAATTAGTATCGGGCCCTACCCACAGAGCGGGGCACACACTTTTCTGCCAGGGATGGGAGGAAGGTGGAGGTGTGGAGGAGCTTACCATCGCTCCGTTGCCATGGACCAACCATTACCTGATCAGGTTTAGGCTCACTACGCCCCCAACCTCTGCAGGGGTGGAGGGCTGATTAAGATGGTCCGCCCCAGGAGGCTTATGGATCCGGAGGGATTCCTGACGGCTCTTGGGGAGTTTCCCACTACCTCGGCTGGTGACCCTATCGATGCTCTTGTCGCTCTCTGGAATAAAGAGGCAGCTAGGGCAATAGACACGATCACTCCGGAACGTCCCCTCTTGAGTACCCGAGCTAAACCATCTCCTTGGTTCACTGAGGAGCTGGCAGCGATGAAGCGAAAGAAGAGGGGACTAGAGGGTGTGTGGCGTTCAAAGCCGAGCAAGCCAAACCGAACACGGCTATGTTCCTACCTTAGGGCATATGCCATGGCAATAAATGCTGCAAATAACGTTTTCTTTGCAACTTATATTGCGTCCACAAAGAACCGTCCGGCAGAGCTGTTCCGAGTTGTCAGAGGTTTGTTATATCCCGTCCCTCAAGACGGGATCCCTGACAACTCGGCAGCCCCCTGTGAAGCATTTGCTTGGTTCTTTGCGGACAAAGTCGCTTTGATCCGTTCTGGCTTTGATGTCATATTAATGGCAGTCTCTAAGGATGTAGCACGAGCACCCGCTTGTTCTATTTTGATGGAATCGTTTCAATTGGTTCAGCCTGAGGAAGTGGACAAGGTGCTTGGAGAGTTGAGGGATACCACATGCATCCTAGACCCCTGCCCATCCTGGCTGGTGAGAGAAGCCAGAGGGGGATTGGCCGAGTGGGTGAAGGTGGTGGTGAATGCCTCCCTTTGGGAAGGCATATTTCCAGCGAGCCTTAAATTGGCTGTAATCAAACCGCTGTTGAAAAAGTCATCACTGGACCCCACTCAATTGGATAACTATCGGCCTATTTCCAATCTCCCGTTTTTGGGCAAGGTCGTGGAACGTGTGATGGCCACGCAACTCCAGACATTCTTGGTAGATACTTATTTTCTGGATCCAGCGCAATCTGGCTTCAGGCCGGGGCCTGGTACCGAGACAGCCTTGGTCGCCCTAGTCGATGATCTTTGCCGGGAGCTGGACAGGGGGAGTGTGTCCTGCTGGATCTCTCAGCGACCTTCGATACCGTTGATCACGGTATCCTTCTGGGGCACCTTGCCAGAATGGGGCTCAGGAGTACTGTTTTGCAGCGGCTCCGGTCCTTTCTGGAGGGTCGTTCCCAGATGGGGTCACTGGGGGCAGGCCTGTAGCGAGGGGGTGGTTTTAGGGGTTCAACACCTCCCCCCCGAAATTTTTCAGGTTATAAAAAAAATCTGGTTTACTCATGAATTTTAACTGGTTAACTGAATTATTTAACTGGTTATTTCAAGCAGATATTGACAGGTTTGTAGTGGGGAGAGGTGTGTGCTAGGGGTTCAACCCCCCCCCCCCCGAAAATTTCAAAACCCCTCCCGAAATTTTTTTCTGGCTACGGCCCTGACTGGGGGACACCTGCTCGGCCCCACAACCATTGATTTGTGGGGTCCCGCAGGGTTCAGTACTGTCCCCCATGTTGTTCAACATATACATGAAGCCGCTGGGAGAGCTCATCCGGAGTTTCGGGGTGCGGTGCCATCTGTACGCAGATGATGTCCAACTCTGTCACTCCTTTCCACCTGCTACTAAGGAGGCTGTTCAGGTCCTGAACCGGTGTCTGGCCGCTGTGTCGGACTGGATGAGGGCGAACAAATTGAAACTGAATCTAGACAAGACGGAGGTCCTTCTGGTCAGTCGTAGGGCCGAACAGGGAAATAGGGTTACAGCCTGTGTTGGACGGGGTCGCACTCCCCCTGAAGACACAGGTTCACAGTCTGGGGGTTCTCCTGGACTCATCACTGAGCCTGGAACCCCAGGTTTTGGCAGTGGCCAGGGGAGCCTTTGCACAACTCATACTTGTGCACCAGCTGTGCCCATTCCTTGGGAAGTCTGACTTGGCCATGGTGGTCCACGCTCTGGTTACATCCCATTTGGACTACTGCAATGCTGTCTACGTGGGGTTGCCTTTGAAGATGGCCTGGAAGCTTCAACTAGTACAACGAGCGGCAGCCAGATTAATAACTGGGGCGGCTTATAGGGAGCGTACCACACCCCTACTAAGCTAGCTCCACTGGCTGCCAATATGTTACCGAGCCGAATTCAAAGTTCTGGGTTTTGACCTATAAAGCCCTAAATGGTTCTGGCCCAATTTACTTGTCCGAACGTATCTCCTCCTATGAGCCAGGAAGATCCCTAAGGTCATCTAGTGAGACCCTGCTCTCGGTCTCGCCTGCCTCGCAAGCATGTCTGGCGGGAACAAGGGACAGGGCCTTTTCGGTGGTGGCTCCCCGGCTGTGGAACACCCTCCCCAGAGATATATGGCAAGCCCCAACCCTTCTGAGTTTTAGAAAAGCCCAGGCTTTTGATGATTAAATGATAAAGACGACCCGGACTGACTTATGGCCACAGTACGAGGATATTGGATGAATGGACTTTAACTATATGTTGTATATTTTTATATTGTTTTAAGTGTTGTAATTGGATTTTATTCATTGCTATGTTTTAAATGTGTGTAGGCATCGAATTGTTGCCAATTGTGTACGCCGCCCTGAGTCCCTTCAGGTGAGAAGGGCAGGATATAAAATAAAAATAAAATCATATGGCTTAATAATTACCTTGCCTCGAGCGATCATGACCAAACATCGTGATTTACAATTTCATACAAACTGATTTTCAGATTGCTATCCTAAATAACAGCTCATATTCAACAGAAACGATGGAACTGACAAAAAGATATTCATTGTAATATATCAATTGATTTTCTGATTTGTACTTGACATCAACACTCTATAGTCGCATGTGTAACGAGGCATTGGGAAAATATCCCAGAATAAAAATTAACAATACACAAACAGCACTATTGCACTATTGGATCCTGCAGTTTATATTAACTTCTTCTTCTTCTTTTTTTACCATTTCACCTCACTAGTGACCAGAGCATCTTTCTGATCTTTGACTGACAGCCTGTTGCACAGTTTCAATATTCCTGGCAACTCAGAAAAATCACTGGGATACTTTGGATCACTGTAGATGGTAAAATTCCCTCGTGCTATTCTGAGTTGCTTCTTGTATAGCAATCATCAAGATGATTAGACACAATAATTAAGACTTAATATCTCATTTAATAGGAATAACAAGTGAGAGGAAGAGGAAATGACGTTTGGAAATTCAGAGTATCCAAGGAAGAGCAACACTAGATGTTTCACAGAAAATACAGTTTTTGGATTTGTGTCACTGCTGAATGACTGAAGACCAAGAAGAGGACAAACTGGCAAGCAAGGGAGCATGCCAATGAGCCCCTATCATATGATTACATTCTGCTTTTTTGGAGCCCTGGTGGCACAGTGGATTAAACCACTGAGCTGTTGAACTTGCTGACCATAAGGTCAGCGGTTCGAATCTCAGTTTCTGCCAACCTAGCAGTTTGAAAACATGCAAATGTGAGTAGATCCATAGATGCCTTTCCGGCAGGAAGGTAACAACACTTCATGCAGTCATGCCATCTTGGAGGCTCTACGGACAACACTGGCTCCTGGGCTTAGAAATGGAGATGAGCACCAACCGCCAGAGTCGGACAGGACTAGACTTAATGTCAGGAAAAACCCTTTACCTTACAAGTGAAATTGTTTGGTGACCATACATTTAATATAAGATAATAAAAAGACCTTTGTGGACAAGGAAGACATATAAAATACCTGACACAAATATAACGGAATGGAATATGAAATGGCATGTTATTCTGGCTTTTAAAATTTTAATGTTTACATCCTATTAGTTTTAATTTCTAAGCTTTGTTTTAAAACCTAATTTGTTTTAATGTTTCACCATTGTCTTATGTTGATGTCTAATGTGTTACAAGTTGATGTATGGTTTGTTTATTTGTTTTTGGTTGATGTTGTGAACTGCACTGAGTCCCCATCAGGGAGATAGGGTGGGATAGAAATAAAGTTATATATTATATTGTGATACCTGGGCTCAGGCTGTAGTCATCCATTTTGGGGAAAATTCTTATGGCCTTACTATAGAGTCCTTTTGGCATATTGTTTTACTGGAGCTTTAGTGATTTGCTACTCAGTCTTGGATATATATATGAAATAGTTTACCACTGTATTTTAGCTTGCTTTGTAATTTTGTAAGCTGCTTTGGAAACCAATGGGTGGCAAAGTAGGTTATCAATATTAACAAATGTAGATACTTCCATAAAGAGCAGTTCTGGATAAGATTACTTCTCTCTAATGCATCCTGATTCCAACTACAAGCAATAGTACCCATGAATGAAGCTGAGTTTGTAAATAAATCTGCAACCTCAGTGATCACTTACTGTATATTGTCATGCATACGTTTAAGAAATTTTAGTCAAAATTGATTAAAATGACTTGAGTTACTTGCCCATGGGTCAATGTAACTACTGTTCCTTAACTTTTATTTTAAAAAATAACTATTTCTGATTACAGTGGCAAAAGGTGATAGTTCAGTTCATCCTGGGAGAATCTAAAAGAAGCACCAAATCCCTCTACCCTCTCAACCACATTTCCATTTCTGGTTCTTTTGAATATGGGGAAATGGCAGCAGCCAGGGTGGCTAGCCCCCTGCAGTGGAGCTGGTATATAAGTATATATGGTAACTAAGTATATATGGTAATTATAGATAATGTTTCTAAAACAAACTCAGTAAAACAAAAAGCCATTTAAAATAATATTTCTTCTCATAGGGCTTTATTGCACTGCAGTAGCAAAGTACTATCACATTACCACTGTGAATTATAAATCAACAAGCTACAACCATGCTACCTAAAGTTTAAAGGAGGGGGTTAATAATGTCTATAGGATCCTTTCTTCTCTCGACCACCATCACAAAATAGTGATAGTTTTATTTGTCATCAGATGTAATCATACAATGTTATCATTCATACTAAAGCAAAGGCTAGGTAAGGCAGGATAGTGCATATACAAATCACATTTCCCCTTGATGCAGTAACATTGATCAAAGGATTCTGTGAACCTTAAACTCCCAGACCGTGTACCTTTTGCAAGGCTGGAAGAATTCAACTTAGGCCCCATCTACACTGCCATATAATGCAGTTTCAGAATGCAGATTAACTGCGTTGAACTGGATTATATGGCACTGTAGACTCATAAAACCCAGTTCAATGCAGTTCAATCTGCATTATATATCTACACTGACCATTATAATGCAGTTCATACAACATATATGGCAGTGTGGATAGGGCCCCAGTCAAACAGCTTAGTCATCTCCTCTAGACTTGTGGCTCACATTTTATACGGATCTGAGTCTCAGCCCTCATCTGCAAATACGTGATTCCTCTTCAGACATTTCTAGAAGGTGCTATTCTAATCCCCATATGAAAAACACTGCTGTAAGTCTTAATTACTGAATACCAAAAAAATCCCCAACAACTCCTTATCATTTTTAGCAGCCAAACATATGCAAATTCACTATAAAAAAGTCAGTTTGGATGTATAACAGTCAGAGTCTGAGCCACTGTAAGCCAAAATACTTGTGTTTAAAGCAATGTGTGCTCCAGAACATCAGTCCCATTAGCTTCACTGGAAGCAGCACTACATTCTTAATACACAGACATGGAAATATGTCTGACTGATTTTATTGTCATTTATGCTGCAACATGCATACTTAGGATAAAGGAGCCAAGTAGCCTAAATCCCAGCACTTTAATTTAACAGTGATGTGAATAATCTTTTCTGATGGTTGACTGACTACACAGAGGATAATGCTTTGAAATTTAGAGGCGGAATAGTGGGAGATATTACAATACCTGAATTGATAAAGTACAGTACTTCTAATATGTCACGTAGCTTCTGAATGTATAAAAGCCAGCTGAGTCCTAAACTATCACATTGGACATACCTATACAAATCATCAGTGACCCAATAATCAACCTAAGATACATTCAAACTGAATATCCCAGAATTCTCCTGGCAGAAAATGCTGCACTGTGTCCCTGTCATGATGCAGTAACAAGACAATCCTGATTTAATTGTCTATATTTACAATGTAGACATATGATGGAGTAATAAATAAAGTGGCCCTCATGGAAAAATGCTGGAGATATTGGAAGGGAGAGGATCTCAAGAATTCTTTTAAAACGTGGGTGAAAGACCCTCTGCATCCCAACTGCCACTTGCTTTGGCCTCTGAGGAAGAAACGAAGCAGCAGTGTCTGCCTCCTTCCTTGCTACCATCCCAATTCCCTTCTCTGTCACATCTTATTTACTGTATATACTCGAGTATAAGCCGATCCTAATATAAGCCAGCCATGACCCTCATTTGAGTATAAGCCGAGGGGGGGCTTTTTCAGCCCTAAAAAAGGGCTGAAAAATTGTAAGCCTAAGGGCAAATTAATGATTTGTAAACCACTTTGAGAACCTAAATAACTGAATAATGGGTTTTTTTTCGTGTCAGGAGCAACCTGAGTTGCTTCTGGTGTGAGAGAATTGGCTGTCTGCAAGGACGTTGCTCAGGGGACGCCCGGATGTTTTGATGTTTTATCATCCTTGTGGGAGGCTTCTCTCATGTCCCCGCATGGAGCTGGAGCTGATAGAGGGAGCCCATCCACGCTCTCCCCGGGTGGGATTCGAACCTGGCAGCCTTCAGGTCAGCAACCTAACCTTCAAGTCGCAAGGCTTTAACCCACTGCGCCACGGGGGCTCTTAGTGGGGTATAAATCCTCTAAATAAATGAAATAATTAACACAGGAAAAGACCATGGGAAGAAGACCAAGGATTTGAAATTACAATGTTAGATATGTACAAGGATAGTTCAGGCCAGCTCTCCCATCACCTGAAGGACAGAAGTATGACAGCAGTGGCGGCTCTTTCTCAGCCTCATTGGAAGATAATACAGTCAGCCTTTACTGGGGTTAGGGGCACAGGACCCCCATGAAAGTGAAAATCATGAATATTGCTGCTTTTTCATCTGCACAAACGTCTCTCTAGGAATTTCTAGGAGTTCCAGCCTATGGTCAACGTCCACTGGAACTTGGCTACAGTCACACTGGAGGATCCAAAGATCCCAAGAGAGAATATATTTGAGCAAATCCATGAATAATCAAATCTATAAAAGTCAAAAGCGTAGATGTGGAAGAACGACTGTGGTATACACAATAGAAATAATGGTAGCTTGTTGGTAAGGCAGTAGATGAAGCAGTTGTGCCTGCAACCTCCTGGTCAATTCCTTTCTGACGAGGAATTAGTGGCACCTGTGTGCCCCATCATAAGAGAAGAACGCTGTCACAGTGCCCACCCCAACACTGCCATCAAAGAAGAGGTTATTATGACAGTACACACCATCTGCTTGTCATCCTAGAAGGGAGAAGGATGTGACGATGGTGCTTGCATGTCTGTCTAAAAGAGAGGAAGGAAAATGTGTTGACAGCATGCCTTAGTTCTTTCACAAAAATAAGGATGGCACTGCCACCAACACCACCAGCTGTCTCTACATAGGGCTGGCTTCTGAGCACTTGACAATGAGGGCCTTCAGAGTTAGTTCCCAACAGAAGAAATGACAATGTTGCACCTCAATTAGTTTTTCTAGTAATTTCTTTCCTAATGCCTGGCTCTTGGATGTTCAGAATCTGGAGCCAAGTATGCAGGGATTAGTCTACTCTGGAAAGCTATCTAGAAGAGTGGGATTTGGACAGAGACAGCAGGAGGACTTTTACAGCTTCCTGTAATCTGTTGCATTAGACAACTGCTTTACTAAGGCTCATGAAGCCCTGAATGCAGATATTCTTGTCAGTATTCCAATGTCATTTTGACATTTACATCCACATGGCTATAAACTAGGACAAGCTGGATGAGATCTAATTTAGTTGTTAATTCTTGTAAAGATTAACAAACTCTGGTGAAGATACTGAATTTGTATTTGTGATATATTTATTTAATGCCTCACACTGTAAGAGTTCTTTAACTTCCTTGGGACTATAATTACAGTATTGAAGAACAGTAATGGATAGTGAAAAATGCATGGAAAAGAGTTATATAAATAAACAAAGGAAAATATAATTCAAAATTAATTGTTGGGGGAAATAGCACAGACTTCCCCTTTTAATATTCTAGGCTATACATTTTCCAGGTAGGTAAAATGTGTTTTCAGTATGAAGAAATGAGAACTGATGTATACTTGTGCAAGCTTGAATGTTCCGTAAAACCAGATAAGTTAATTAAAAAAAAACATAAATACCTCAAAATGCAACCTGAATGCCCACTGAATCTTATTATGATCCTGTTTTTGATGTTAATTGCTATCAAGCCAACTTTGACTTTCAGTGACCCTGTGAATGAGAAACCTCCAAGTCACCCTGGGGCTTGCAAATTCAGGACCAAAGATTCCTTGACTGAGTATATTGACGTGTACAGCAACCCCCCCCCCCAAAAAAAACAAAAAAAACCCCCAACAACAACCCTCTTTATACAAATATTTGTGCTAACTTTAATTTTCTCTTCAAGGAATTAAAAGTTGGCAGGGATAAAAACACGACGTGGACCATTAACTTGGTTCTACTATTCATTTTGACGTTAGTCCTAAGTAGGCATCTCTCCATCAGCTAACCTCAATTCAAATTGAGCTAATATAAAATTTACATCAAAAATGACAATACAGAAGTTATATATATTCACAACATATGTCCAATGTCATATTGGGCAAATGTCACAATAATGTTTCACTAAAATAACATCGTAAATGCCATTTCTCAAAGCTTGTAGAAACCAGCCCAAACTTTGATCAGAAGGGTAACCAGTGACCTAACTCTACAAAGCAACCAACCTATTACTCTCTGAAATGCTATCTACAATTTATTAAAATGTAGTTGTATAATCTCTCTTCCATTCACTAGCTCTTTAAATGGGTTCAAAAATTCCCAAGTGGCCACTTCCATGCCCATTGATTCCTGGGATTATGTCCACTTATGATGGAAGCAATTTCAGCAGTGCACATTCAAAGGTCACCAGAAACTTATTTTGGGCAGGCAGGCAGGGAAAATAACAATATGATAGCATGCATAAATGATGGAATATTTGCACTAAATACCATGCTTTTTGTTAAATGAAAGTCCTACTTACCTGAAGAATCTTATCACCAGGCTGGAGTAGGTTGGATGCTGGCCCATCAGGCTGAACCCTAGTAACAAAGATACCCTATAAGTCAGAAGTAACAAAGGTTAGGACACTACCACCAAGAACTAGGCTAAAGATTTGTATATGAATTTATGACTGCCTAATTGAATGATCTTATTTTCTATATTTCTGAGTATTAAAATTCCATATTAACTAGCATCTAGCACTAATTACCTTATATACTCATGTATAAGTCTAGAAATTTTAGGAATAAAATCAACCCCAAAGCCCTGGATCAACTTATCCACAAGTCAGTGTGAATGCTGTACCTTAAGTTCTGTGTATTTTGCAGAAATATGTTTTAATATGTGTATTTTATATAATGTTCTTTATTTATTATATTTTTACCCTGCTCTTTCTTACCCTGAGGGGGACTCAGAGCGGCTTCCAAGTTGGCAACATTCAATGCCATACAAACAAAAGACAGATACAATACACAAAATTCTTGATGGTTCTATGTTTTTAGCCATGTTGTAACCTGCCTTGAACCATGAGGTTAGGTGGGTAAGAAATAATAATAATAATAATAATAATAATAATAATAATAATAATAATAATAATGTCTTATCAAAAAGGAACCATACTCTCTGACTAGAGTGGTGAAAGTCCATCCCAAGAAACCCTAGAAGAAGTATCAGTTCCCTCTACTCTCTCCTCCAAGGTGCCACTTCTGGCCTTTTGAAATTCCTGGGTGAAGAAATGGTGGCAGAGGCTTGGGGGAGCTGGTCCTTTGAGAAGGCATTGGTGCTTTCCCCTCTTTGCAGAATGAGCATTAACTTATTCATGGTCATATCAAAATCCATAATTTTGGCCCCCAAAACAGCCCTTGATTTATACATGAGATCAACCTATACATGAGTATATATGGAAAGTAATATGATCTTGTTATCACATAACAAATAATAATAATGCTGCATTATAGGTAAGCCAATTTATACTTTTATTTCCAGTGTATTGGCTTGGAAGGCAAGACCGCGAACCTTGCTGACCATCTGTATGTTATCCTTGTGGTATTTTAGATCTTCAGCCACAGTCACACATTATATATGGCTAGCTGACTGAATTTGCATTTAATGATCAAGACCTTTGTCCCTAAAATTGCCAGCCATTTTTTAGCAAAGATGGCTAAAAGTAATACAAAAAGAATTATAGACTTGCAGGAAGGAATAACTTTGCTCAAACAAAAGATTTACATAGCTCATTCATCTGAAAAAGATGGTGTTCAGTAATATCACCTAGTGCAGTAAATCATGGTGTTACATCTTCCTCACAGTATGTACTATGACATACTACAAATTTGATACCAGGACATATGACAAAGTGAGCATAAAAAGCCAGCAGCACCAAAAATAATATTGCATGCTTTCAAAACCACACGTTTTAAAGCATGTGTGTTAACCGTAAGGCCCTTGGGCCAAATACGGCCCACCACATCACTTTATGTAGCCCACAAGGCTTTCAATATTGGGGCAACATAGTTATATGTATACGGGCTTACAATTATAACTGGCCTGTTGAAGGTAACCATAAGGCTGGTGTCACCCTCAGTGAAAATGAGCTTAACACCCCTGAAAGTGTCATAGCAGTTTGGTAATAATGACAGATTTGATTGAGCACCAGAGCATAAGAAGGGTCAAAAATTAAATTAGCATAGAGCTTTAGCCTTGTAGGTATATTGATATACTATACTACATGTACACTGATTTGAAGAAAATGTTTTGTTGTCATATCTAGCTATAGGGACATTTTTCTAAAAAATAGTAACTTTTTGCTGAAAAACTCCACAAATATTTTATAGGCAAATCATTTCTGTGTCACCTCATCTGAAAGTGTCACCTGGAGCAATCTGCATCCTCCACATCCCCTAGTATCGTCATTGCTGGAGTTAAATGACTACAATATGAAGATACTCTGTGGATCCAAAAACCTCAAAAAATGTTTCATTCAGTTGTCAGAAATTGAAGAAGGTATGGTTGCTTACCTGTAACTGTGTTTCTTCGAGTGGTCACCTCTGGAATTCACACCTGTGGTATCTCCTGCGTCCACGCAGCTGAATCGGATGATCTTGTAAAGCTTTGCCTAATTGAGGACTCCAGCCCTGCCTCTCCCCAGTAATAAAGCCAGACTGCGGGGCTTGAGGACTTAGTTCCATACCGCGAAAAGCAGCCGCACTAGGCGTGACAAAAGTGGGAAGGATGGCGGGTTGTGTGAATTCCAGAGGTGACCACTCGAAGAAACATGGTTACAGGTAAGCAACCATACCTTCTTCTGCATGGTCACTCTGGAATCCACACCTGTGGTAGACTAGCGAGCTTAGTGACGGATGGTGGGTGTCATGCTAGTGTGGAAAAAAGGATTGCCCTCCCAAAAGTTGCATCCCTTTTGGCTGCGAGATCTAACTTATAATGACAAAAGTGTGAGGTGTCGACCAAATGGCCGTACGGCAAATGTCATCTAATGGCACTCCATTCAAAAATGCCATTGATGCAGCCATTGTTCGGGTGGAATGAGTATGGATCTGAACAGGTAAGTCCAGTCCTGCCATCTCATAAGCCAATCGGATAGTTGAAACTATCCAAGCTGCCAAACTTTGAGTGGAAACTGGAAGGCCAATAGGGTTCTCATGGTACTTAAGAAACAATTTTGGTGATTTCCGGAACGGAGCTGTACGATGAACTTAAAAGGAGAGAGCTCTACGCACATCAAGGAGGTGCAGTGATTGTTCAAGGGGTGTAGATGGATTTGGGAACAATGTAGGTAAAACAATGTCCTGAGACATGTGGAACTGAGATGCAGCCTTGGGCAAAAAAGAAATTTCTGTCCGAAGAACAACCTTGTACTTATGAAACTTAAGGTAAGGATCATCCACTCTAAGGGCAGTGAGCTCACTGGCATGGCGAGCAGATGTAATTTCCACCAAAAAAGCCGCTTTCTAAGAAAGGTAACGCATCTCTGCAGTGGTCATAGGTTCAAAAGGTGGCTTCACCAGGGCTGAAAGGACAACTTCTAATCTCCAGGAGGGAGGGATGGGGCGAACTTGCGGCCGAAAGTTCCTGAAGCCTTGCAAAAATCGTCACACCAGTAGGTCAGTAAAGGGAGAAGGCAGGTAATGTTCCCTTTTGAATGAGGCTATGGCAGCCAAATAAACTTTGAGCAATGATAAAGACAGTCCAGAATCAGATAAAGATAGTAAAAACTGGAGGAGAACAGAGGTAGGTGCCAACAATGGCTGAATTCCTTGTTGTTGAACAAAATGACATACAAATGTTTGGTGGTGGGCCGAAGGGCAAGGTCTAAGATGTCTCCTACTGGTTGAGGAAGAGATGTGGCCGAATTGTCCACACCGTTAGCTGTAGACGTGCAATTTTGGGAGTACGGTACTGAAGTGGACCCCACAGTCAGTAAATCGGGCCTGAGTGGCAACCAAAAAAAATTGTTGCCCGCCAGTTGGAGAAGTGTTGCAAACCACGGTTGACGAGGCCACCAGGGCATTATCAGAATGCAGCTGACCTGCTCTGCCTGAAGACGAGCAATCACTCTTGACAGCAGTGGAAGTGGTGGGAAGATATACAGAGGCGTCGTTGTCCAGTCTAAGAGGAAAGCATCCCCCAAACACCCTGGCTGTTGATGACGAGGGAGCTGTGACTCGTAAAACTGGCATTTCGAGTTGGAAGGAGAAGTAGAAAGGTCCACTAAAGAGGTGTGCCACATATGGAAAAGTGATTGCGCCTGGGCAGGATGTAGGGACCACTCGTGATCTGCATAAGTTTTCCGGCTGAGAGAATCTGCTAGGGAATTCTCATCGCCTGGGACATGCACAGCTATGATGGTTATATTTCTGGCTATGCACCAGTTCCAAATTCTTAGAGTTAGGGATACTAGAGCTCGAGACCTTGTGTCTCCTTGCTTGTTGACATAAAAGACAACAGTGGTGTTATCGGTGGTGAGTTGCAGGACGTGTCCTTGAATCATATGGTCGAAAGCGTAGAGTGCTCTTTCTACTACTAGCAGCTCCACATAATTGATGTGCTTGCTTCCTTCTGTTATGGTCCAGGCACCATGAGCTGTATGGTTGCCTAGATGAGCTCCCCAGCCTGTTAGGAAAGCATCAGTTGCTAGCAGTATCAAAGGTTTGGGGGAACGAAATGGAACTCCAATGCACAGGTTGGATTGATGAGTCCACCACTGCAGAGAGCGACGAACAGTTGTAGGGATTACTAAACGTCTGTTGGGGCTGTCCTGTATGGGATGAAATGTCCTGATAAACCACATTTGAAGTGGTCGAAGATGAAGCCGAGCAAATGGAGTCACTCCTGTAGTGGAAGCCATATGCCTGAGAAGGCACTGAATATCTCTGGCACAAACAGACGTCTTTGCTATCACCCAAAGAGCCAGAGTACAAAGATTATGGAATCTGTCTTTTGCAAGACGAGAGTCCAAGAACAAAAATCTATGGTCTTGTTGTCTAACTGAAATATGGAAATAAGCATCCCATAAATCAATGCTTGCAAACCAAGTATTTCTGGGCAGAAGGGGGAGGATAGTTGATAAAGTCACCATCCGAAAACGACGATAAATAATATATGCATTCAGCCCTCTAAGATCCAAAATAGGATGGAGACCTCCATCTTTCTTAGAAACTAAAAAATATTTAGAGAAAAAAGAAAAAGGAAACATAGAGGGTGTAAGGGGTTCTATAGCCCCTTTCCCAAGTAACAACTTTCTGCCAAAGCGCAGAAGAGTGAAGGGTGACTTCTAACAGTCCCCACTGGAGGTTGCTCAAAAAACTCAATGGCATAGCCATTTTCCACAATTTCCAATATCCAAGCATCTGACCTAATAGTACTCCAGGCTTCCAAAAATGGGGCTTACCTATTTCCAAAAACAGGGGAAGAAGTTGAAGTAGAAGAGGTGTAGGGTTCACCCAGTGAAGGAAAAAGATTGCTTTCACCACCAGGAGAAGGAAGAGGGTCATCAAAAACGACGCCGTCCTTGGTCTTGCTGTTTTCCCTTAGTGGACTGACGTTCCCTGGTTGAAGAATTACATCTACCAGGGACTGAAAATCTAGGATTTTGGCCTAGAGGAGGCCTAAAGGGAGCAGGCCATAAAGGCTGGCGGTAAAGCGGTTGGGGGGTTGCCATCGAAACCTAAACTGAGAGCTAGGTAGTTGAGAGAAGCCGAACTTCAAAACTGCTTTTTAATTTTTTTTCCGTACTCTTCAGTTCTGCATCAGTGTCAGGATGAAACAAATTATCCTCAGACATCAGCAACTCCTCTGCCATGGCTCTGCCTTCTTCAGATAATGTAGACGATCTTAGCCAGGCATGGCGACGAATAGCTGTCGCAGCTGCAAACATTTGTCCTGCTGTATCAGCTCCGTGCTTAGCTAAATCTGTCTGATGAAGTGCCAAAGTGATTCCTTCTTGATGAAGGGTCCTTGGCAATTACTGGTGCTCTGGTGGAATCATGTCCAAGTATGGTGTTAGTGTATCCCACAAATAGGACTGATAAGCTGCCATATAGGCCTGATAATGGGCCATATGAATAATAAAGCTGGCAGCAGTGTGCACCTTTTTCCCACAGCTGTCCATCTTTTTGCCCTCTTTATCTGGTGGAGTAGATTGCAATTTCTTAGATTTTTTAGGTTGCACCACCTTCACTACAACTGAATTAGGCTTTGTAGGCCTTGTGAGCCATTGTGCTGAGGAAGTATCAACACGATACAGAGAGTCAAACTTTTTGGATACAGCAGGCATGGAAGATGGGGGACCAGTTTGAGTCTTTGCTAGTTTCAACAGAAAATTAAGTGCAGGAAGTACAGTAGTAGGCACTTGATTTTTTTGTTGGTCAGGGGAAAACAATAAATCGTCAACTGGGTCATTTGGCACAGAAACAGCAGGCAAACGGAGAGAGTGAGCCAAACGTAAAATCAATGAAGAAAATGAAGACGCATCCTCAGATGTAGGAACTGAGGAAGTAGTACATTGCATTAACATATCCTCATCATCAGAAGAGGAATCAGTATCTGAAACAAAATCATTGTCCTGAGTCAGAGGAACATGAGAAGCAGAAAAACTAGCAAATTGGTTAGGTTGTGGAAAAACAGGCCCAAAATTATAAGGATAAACATTTTGAACTGGAGGATTGGGCAAGTAATACCAACCGCCTGCTGTGTAGGCCACATCTGAGAAGGATATATACTTGCAGTCTGGAATGAAGTCAGCAGAATGATGCCATGAGAAACTGCTCTAGGCAGGGGGCCACGAGAGGTACCCTCCAGTGGGTCATCCTCTAGGAGCTGAGCCCCAGTGCCCCGGCAAGCCATTGCATGTGCAGGCAGCGTAGCTGCCAAAAGGGTTCTCTCCTCGAGAGGGGGTGGAAGCATGGCAGGGAGAGGTCTTCCCCCCGTCTGCTGTGGCAACTGCGGCGGCGAGAGGATTGGGGGCTCTAGGGGCTGCGCCACCGCCGCCGCCATGGGCGCTGCAAGGCCCTGCACGCCAGAAACCAGAAGCCGGGAAGACTTCTGGCAACATTTTGCTGGCGCAGGCTCCGCTCCTTCCTTGGAGTCAGCCGGAGGAGCAGAGAGCCTTTTGGAAGTTTTTTTTCCCTCCTGCCTGAACAGGCGCTGGGGAGGAGGAAAATAGGTCCGCAGCTGCAAGGGCTGTAACTAGAGAAGCCTGCGCTACTGGAGGCGCAGCAAGGGAAGTATCCAAGTGTTCTCCTCGGCGGCAAAGGACACAGTGGGGATGGGGGTCTCCCTGGGGCAGCTTCCCCCCACACCCCATGAACTGCAGGGCTGCATAAGTAGTCATACTGGTCTTAGGAGGAAAGGAAGTCCAAGTTTGCAATAGTCCAAGTAGTAAAGGAGTCCTAGAACCAATATTTCAAATTCAAGAGGAGATATAATCCGACGTGTTAGCTGCTTTCGCAGACAAAAGGAACTAAGGCCTCAAGCCCCGCAGTCTGGCTTTATTACTGGGGAGAGGTGGGGCTGGAGTTCTCAATTAGGGAAAGCTTTGTGTGTTTTTTTCTGGTTGTTATGTATATTTTGTTATTGGTTTTGTTATTGTTCTTTGATGTTTCATATTTTATCATTGCTTTGTATTTGATTTTGCTGTAAGCCGCCCCAAGTCCCCTTCGGGGGAGATGAAGGCGGGATATAAATAAAATAATAATAATAATAATAATAATAATAATAATAATAATAATAATTATTATTATTATTATTATTATTATTATTATTATCATCATCTGATTCAGCTGTGTGGATGCAGCAGATACTACAGGTGTGGATTCCAGAGTGATCATGCAAAAGAAACAAGAAAACTGAATGCAGTTTCTGTTTATCCCTCACATTTTAATCCACAAGAATAGGATGTTCTCGTTATTTGTTGATCTGACTCTCATATTCTGTGTTAGCCACACATATATACAGATAACAATTTCTATGACATTTCATAAACCCAGGAAGCAAAAATATAAGGTGAGATTAAAAAGAGCTCAAATTTAATCCTGTTTTGCCAGGAACATCCCATGTACTTCATCAGATTTTAATTTTTGTTACTTAACCCACACCTGCTATTTTTCTCTCCTTTCTCAGACATCTCTGTGTCACCACATCAAATACACAGTCTTTAGTAAACATATTCAACATACACAGAAAAAAGATTTCTGCCATTGTATTCAGTGCCTCAAAACTTCAGGGTGTATTGCTAAGAACGAAAAATGAACCAATTGAGACTTGTTTCACACATATTTTATTTCAGCTGCACAGGATATATTGCAGAGTCCCTGAAGTCCCTGAACAATCAGCCAGCCTTTCTTCTGCCTTTTCTTATAATCAATTTAAAAGAATGAAACCCCTTCAGAACCCTATTTAGTTTTGTGTGCTCTAGCTAACCTGATCCCCTTCATTCATATCAGAATAAATGTTACTTTTCCCCACTGGTTTTTAACAAGCAGGACAGGTTCTTCTGGTAATCCTAACAAGAAATTGTGCTTTCAATCTAACAACTATGAAAAGACTACTTGCAAGCTAAAGCATCAAGGCATCAAAGCGCACATTCATTGCTGGAAAGGAATAGATTTGCATGCATATTCACATTCAAAAATATACATTCTGGCAAGGGATTTGCTTTAGGTGGATATCTGTCCATTTTGCCATTTGTATTAATATAATATGTTTCAAAAGCATAGGGAGAAAAACCTCCATAATCATATAAATAATTATCTGTGTGAAAATCCACCCATTTCTAAAGACTTAAAAAGATGAGTATTTGGCTAAAGTGCTAAATATAATCAGACAAAAACTCTACCATAATCTGAAACAATTAATGAAAAAAGTTCAAACTCTGGAAAAAAAACACTCTGGAAATATATTATTAATGTGGTTAAAATGAATACCATGAAGAAATTGCTGAGTTGAGCTTTCTTATAAAGTAATTCTATGTTATTTCATTTTAGGCAATGAACTGCTAATAATTCAAAATAATTACAATTTTGCTGCATGCATTTGTTACAAGATTAAATCTATTCACTATGAAAATATTTCATGGTGGCCCTTGGTGTCAGTCAATTTTGTATTGGCTCCAATTGGACCAAATTAGTGTGGAAACTGATGTTACAATTAACATGGGATTATTAATGGAAAGAGCTGCCTATGTGAGTTTAATCCTTCTCCTTCCATAGTATATAGTGAAATGAACCAGGATACATAGGGAAAAATTGACTTGGCTCACAGTGGTTTCCACCAAGTACTATGGAACAAAATAGCTGAAATGTGGAATGTTGTTAAAGCTTATCTTAAATAACAAATTTAAGTAAGGAATTAATATCTTACCTTATCAGAAGGTTTGAATGGATTTCCTTGTCCACTTATTCCTCCACTGATACTAAATCCAAGGCCTGGATTCTTTTCTATCCTTACACAAAACTGCATTTAAAAGATACAACTGTGACTAAAACCTTGTATTAAATAATCAATACAAATGTGCAATTTCCTGTCAAGTGTTAGCTCCAGTTAATATTCCAGCAAGACTAATTAAATTAATATATTCAAATATACAGCCCAATTCAAACATTTCTTAGTATTTTTGTTTTCAGGTCTGTTTCTGGGGTTATTTGGGGCACTGATTGAGAAAATTGCATTGGATAGACAGCATCAGCTCTAGTTTCTTAGATATGGTTATAATTTTCTATGAATGAGCAGATGAAAACTGGTATATGGCATATGTTCTGTATCTCAAAAACTAGAGCTGACTGGATAAACCAGTGCCCTTTTTTGAATCAGTAGCTCAAATATATCCAGAAACAGGTATGACATTTGAGGTAGCAAAATCTGTGGTGGCCAGTAATTTTAGACATAATTTCTATGGATGGATTGCTCAGCTTTAACACAATCATAGAATAGAAAACCACAGATGCAATTTTGAGAACATATTGTAGACTCCAGAAGAAAAAAATCATCAACCTTTTCATTTTTAAAGGAATCAGACAGAAAGTAAATTACAATCTAAAACAATTGTGCAAAGAACAGGCTTAACTGAAATCACAGCTTTCCCTCAATCTACCAAATTTTTCTATTCCCACTGAGAGGCACAAGCAGTGAAACTACTTTTTCAGCAAAACGTCTTTGCATGAGCAGGGCGACAAACCTTCCACCACAAATACCAAAGAAGACACTGACAGAGTTGGGTAAAAACTGGCCACAACTTGTTTATTGATTACAGTAACAAGGGTTGGCCACTATGTATGGGTCCTGGATCCAATATCGGTTAACCCAATGCTGACCGATACCAAAAGCGCCAGGGTGCAACTGGGTGAAAAACCGTGCCAGGGTTACCTCACACCTCTGGCAAACCGGGCACTCCCCTCGCCTACAATAGGAGGGGGAGGCAAGCCAGATCCAGGGCCCATGCCACATGTCAACCTAGAAGTTGTGACGGAAAACCAAAACAAAATGATAAGCTGAAATGCAGGGAGGGAGGGATGGGACAAAAGAAGCAGGTGCGGTTTCTGCGACCGGCAAGGGGTCACCTTAAAAGGGTGACCCCAGTCAATCAGCGGTGGGCCCTGCCTACTGGGGCAGGTGGGACTAAGCCGCTGGTAGACCATCTGCCCCCAGTGGCGAGAAATTTTCCTGTCAAGCAGGGGGCTTCTGGGAAGGAGAAGCCCCCTGCTGGCACCCTTTTAACAGGAGGAGGCGCCCCACTCCGCAACAGCTGTGCCCGGTAAGTCGCACACTGTATTTCACTTTGACACAATAAATCCTTTCACATTTCCATACATCGTGCTTACCTGTTCTGGATAGCCATCCATACTCCTCTGCCCCTTAGTCTGGATGACACATCTTCCTGCTTGCGGTGCCCGCGCGCTCTGTGAAGGGATCTGTATCGGCAGTGGTGGCTGATACTGCTGGATGGTTACTTTATTCATGCTACCCTCATATGGCTGTTCTCGACTTCGATGCTGTAAACTTTGTGATCCCATCAGAGTCTGGATATGGCTGCCTGCCTGTGTATAATAGGAACACATAAAGACAGGTATTTAGAAAACTAGAACAAGAAATTATTAAAACTTGTATAGCCAATGCTTGCCCCCATAATTATCCAGATGTTGCAAGAATAAGTAAAATAACCAAAACCCTGTACTTAATTACTGAATATAGTGAACGTAATTCAGTTGGCAACATCTGGAACAGAACACATGAAGAATCAATTATAAAATGGATTACTTTTAACTTATATTTTCATACAAATAAATATTATGTCCAATTTCAAAGCAATATATTTCACAGTGACAACATATTACAATTACACAAAAAGTTATTAATGTTTTATGTGTCATCAAGTTTTATTCACCATTTTGAGCCACAAACAAATCACTGGAATCTTTATGGCCCACCCTTTCAAGGGATAAGAATGTCATGGCTGCAGAGATATGAGCATTTCCAATTGATACCATCTTTTTGAAAGACCCTGTATTTTATTTTACTACAGTCTCATATAACTTTAGTTCAAAAGATGCTAAACAATGGTTTAAAATCCTAGTTTAAGCTTATGAACTGTGTGTGTAAATTAACTAAAATAAGTATAGTGTTCCCTCACTTATCGCGGGGGTTAGGTTCCAGGACCACCCACAATAAGTGAAAATCCGTGAAGTAGGGACACTATATATTTATACATTATTTTAGTAGTTACAGTATATACTATTTTAAGACTTTAACAACCAATCGTGTGTTGATAAATTGCCTCCTTTTCCTCTCGTTGCCGTCTGGGCTTTTTTTCTCTCCCTTCGGCTTCTCCTCCCTCCCTCCCTTAGGTTGTAAATTCTAATTTTTTATGATTTCAAATATTCTTTTAGAGTTTATTGAAAAACTATGAAACATAGAATCTGCAAAAAGCGAACCGCGAAGTAGTGAGGAAACACTGTAGTTTTGAATCTACTGGTCTGAAGTTGGGAAAAGGTGCTTCTATTCCATTCCTCTGTGGTCTATGTTAGAGGAGGAAAGGAGACTCCCAAAGACTAAAAGATATACATATATGAATTCAATGTATGCCAACATATACTCTCTATACAGATCTTTTTTCAGTATGCGGCTTCAGTAGGTGGCTTATTAAAAAGTGTTAAGATTTCATCAGGTTAGAGGTGTAGCTACCAACTAGCATCTCTAGCCTTACAAAATCTTAACTTTTCTACATGTCACCTACTAAACATCACAAGCTGAAAAAGGCTAGTAGGGGTATTAAAAGAGTCAGAGCTGAACACAGTTAACTAGGATGTACAACTTAAAGTAACAGAGCTGAACACATTTAACTGATATACAACCTAATGAATACAATGTAACTTTGGAGTGAATACAAAAGCCCTGTGCTACAATGTCATACTCATTTTATATACAGTAGAGTCTCACTTATCCAACATAAACGGGCCGGCAGAATGTTGGATAAGCGAATATGTTGGATAATAAGGAGGCACTAAGAAAAAGCCTATTAAATATCAAATTAGGTTATGTTTTTACAAATGAAGCACCAAACCATCATGTTAGACAACAAATTTGGCAGAAAAATTAGTTCAATACACAGTAATGCTATGTAGTAATTACTGTATTTATGAATTTAGCACCAAAATATCACGATATATTGAAAACATTGACTACAAAAATGCGTTGGATAATCCAGAACGTTGGATAAGCGAGTGTTGGATAAGTGAGACTCTACTGTAGTTACTTTTTATTAGATTAAATTAGCAAACAAGTTATTGCAGTCAGTTTCATATGATTTAGTTGTTTCAACTTTTAGCAATTCCAAAAATGTGTCACCAGAAACCAAATTCAATGAAAGGAGATTAGCATGATTAGAGTGGCATGCCAAAAAACAAAACAAAACACACACACACACACACACACACACACACACACACACACACACACACACAAACAAAAACCTCTCAATGGGGAAAGGCAGGTAAATAGTTTTCATAATTCATTTTCTCACCTATTTTAATGGGGTTTTCTTTATTTGCAAAGGCTTACATTGCTACTGCATAGACATTCATAACAGCTTTTACTATAAATGAATGAACTAGAAACAAAATTACTTATTCTGACTGGGAAAATACTTTCCATTGTGTAAATATATCTGGCAAGATTTCATTGTATTATACATATTCCTTTTTAACATCTGTCACAAAAGTTAATTCACTCAAGACAAGAATGTTCTATTGACTGCACAATTCAAACTGTTGGCAAGGAATATTAACAGTGGGTATTGCCTAGAAGACCCCAGTAGATGGAATTGCCACTTAGCACAGAATACCAGTAAAAGCAAGAACGGACAGGGCACTGAAAAATAGGCATGTGGGGTAAAATCTGAAGTAAAATTGTAATTCTGCAGATGGGAAATCAAGGTATCAGGAGACAAGTGATCCTCTTCTGCCTCTCCTGAAGCTAAGAATGCATCTACATAGGTGCTTTTAGCTCAGAGCAAACCAAAATAAGCTCCACGGCATTCACACATGACATATTACCCACAATGCAAGGATAGTGTGAACTGGGCCAGTTCTGAACTGGAACTGGCCCTGATGTTCACACAGCTTTTCCCAGGCTTTGTGGTGTGGTGACAGGAGATAGCACTTACCTTTATTGTCCTGTTGCCATTGTATTTGTGGCTACTGGGCTCCAAACAACTCCTGACCATCCCCGAGTGCCTTTGCTGACATGAGCAAAGGCACTTGCACTACTCAAAGAGGTGAGATGAATCACCCCCTCCTTTCTCCCTCCCCTCTCAAGTCACAAGGATGCATTTGTTGATGTAAACAAAGCTGCCTAGAGATGGCCAGGAGATCTTTGGAGCTTCATGACTGTAGCTATGATGGTGACAGGACAGCTCTTCGGCGGGGCCAAACCAGGTTCAACCTAACTGAACAGTGTGGACTCTGTCCTACAGCATCAGCTATATGGAACCAATCAATGTACTTGGTGGCTCAGTGTGTAAAAGCGCTGAGCTGCTGAACATGCAGACCAAAAGGTCCCAGGTTCAAATCCGGGGAGCGGAGTGAGCGCCCGCTGTTGCTCCAGCTTCTGCCAAACTAGCAGTTCGAAAACATGCCAATGTGAGTTGATCAATACGTACCGCTCCGGCGGGAAGGTAACGGCGCTCCATGCAGTCATGCTGGCCACATGACTTTGGAGGTGTCTACGGACAACGCCGGCTATTTGGCTTATTTATTTATTTATTTTATTTCCGGTATTTCTACCCCGCCCTTCTGCCCTGGGGGACTCAGGGCGGCTTACAAATTGGCCGCCCTGAGTCCCCCGGGGAGAAGGGCGGGGTAGAAGGGCTTAGAAATGGAGATGAGCACCAACCCCCAGAGTCAGACTTGACTGAACTTAACGTTAGGGGAAACCTTTACCTTTACCTTTTAATGTACTTGGGCCACTCTGGACCAGGCATACCCCCCCATCGAGTAGATGCACCCTAAGAAAAGGAAGTGATATGAGAACAGTGCAGATGGCAGTCACTCACTAGCAGATGTGAGATCAGGAGAACACAGTGGGACCATGAACTCCCTGCTCTTTCAATCAAGCTAAATTATGGGTAACCATCAATGTTGTAATGACCAATCATGGTTAATGCTAAATGTTACATTGGTTTTATTGTACACCACCCTGAGATTTTTTTTGGATAAAGGGTGGGACATAAATGCCTTAATACATGTTTGCTAATCAAATTCAAACCTTGGACAAAAATATTAATGTTAACATTAATGACAATGTAATACTCAGCTACTCTTAAAATCTATAGGAGAAAATCAAGAAGCCAAAACTCAAGATCTCATGGCCCATTCTTGGTTCTTTAATTACTGGTAGGAGTGCACTGGACCATAACAGCACCTCAGTACCTCTCATATGGTTTTTATATGTTTTCGATATTATTTCTTGTGAGATAGGTTACCTTTTTAGCGACAGTTTCTGGTGGCACATCTCGCCTTCCAAGAGGATATGGATTCCATTGGCTGCCAGCTGAAACTTCTTCCTGTCCATTGTCTAGAATGCTGCTCTGTTGTGATGGTGTCTGTTTTTAAAAAGTTAATTAATACCTTATTCAGTGAGAGGAAGTTCAATATACTGTAATCAAGTTATTATTTAAGTATCACATTAGCCTTTTTGATAAACATTGTTTACTTTTTTGTGATGGGAAATATCCACATCTCTTGTTTATCATTTTAAATCCAAATATGTTGTACTATAGCAAAAAAACTGAATACAACTTTAATGCCAGTTCTTGCCAGTTATTAAGGTACTGGCAGGAACTTACATCATGTATTTCAGACATGCTTCTAATGTACACAGAAAGACATATTTAATAATGACACTATTTGCTTCTCAATTATACACATTTTGTAAAAACTCCAGATCAATTAAGCAAAGATACCAAACTCAAGAATGTTTAAGCTGGGTGTATTTGCTGTTGACAAGAGATCTCTCAAGATGAAGGCAGAAATCCTGTATAGATTAGAAAAGGGCAGTTCCATAAGGTCTGTTTCCAGGAAGATACTTTGGCTATATTGTAAGTCAGCGACTCTGATGTAAAACCAGACATATGTACATTGATGATCAGTTATTCCAATATGCATCTTCACAATTCACTAACAGGCATTCTTCGCATCTCTGCTATATGAAATAAAGGGTGATGTAGGATTCCAATTGATATTAGTCATTTCTTAATATTCAGAAGACTGTTATATAAAAGATGTTGCTCAAGAAGGTAGGACTAAAAGGAATATATTCAAATTACACCCTTTATGCACACAGACAAAGGTGATTTAGATTCAGCATGAAGAAATTCATGATGGTATAAAATGTCAGTCAGTGAAAGAGAATGTAGTTGGACCATCCTTCTTTCATTTTTTTTAAAAAAGGATGAATTATACATTTCACCAATAAGGAATGGATTATGTATTATTTAACTGTGATACAGTGACTAGTGACATGTATCATTTTTGTCCTTTTTTATATAAACATAGACGCTAGCAACTCATTTGTTGTATTTTCATGGTGGAATTGTTCTGGTTGTTTTTCCAATATTTGAGCCTATTATCTCCTTTGGAAAGCTTAGAAAGATCTGCAGCCTGTCTCACTGTAATAACCTTCTGCAGTCTGCACTTTTCTAGATGTTCTGAGACCACGGCCAATGGTCAGGGGAAATGGAAATTGAAGGTCAAAATATCCAAATAAACTTTGGTGAGGAAAAAGATCCAAGACATGGAAGTCTACTTACTATACATTTTGGATATTATCTGTAGAAGTGTACAAATTATAGGTCGCACTCATCAGCTGAACAACTTGTCAGTAGGTAAGGGCCAAAATTAAAATAAGCTAAAATAAGCTAAATAAGGCCAAAATTAAAATAAGCTAAACAACTTGGCAGTAGGTAAGGGCTAAAATTAAAATAAGCTAAACAGATAGGTATTTAGTGCTTCACTTTCCAAATAAAGGTACAATTAATGATTAAACTATTTTGCAAATAAACTTTATTGTAAAAAGGGGGGAAATTCAATTAATATCAAGTAATTACATTTATTACCAAGTCCTTAAAAACAAAGAGGCTGAAGCAAAAGATCTCTTCCAGTGGGAAGGCAGGGCAGGAGAGAAAATCAGCACTCTTCTGGACAAAAACCACATTTCCAGTCATGAGATGTAGGTGAGCAACAGAGCAACTGGGCCCCACTGCCAGCCAGGCCTTGCAGTGTGGGGAGAAGGGGGTCAGCCTCTCTCTCAGACACAAAACTCAAAAGATTGTTTTAAAAGGGGGGACAGGAAATGGTTGGATTTGGGCCTTCTGCGTGGAGGAAAGAGGGAGCCAGAGCAGGTGATGGTTGTGCTGGTGAAGAGGAAGAACTGATTTTTCTAGGGAAGGGGGAGAGAGCCTTGGGTGTGCATGTCTGCCTAGGCTTCCTCCTCTTTCTCAGTGCAGGGGGAGCTGATTTCCTTGCCTATCAATTGTGCAACAAATTTGTGCACAGAAGAAGGAAGGAGAGAAACAATCTGTTTCCATTGCTGCTTCTGCATGAGTTATTGCCCCAGCTGCCTTCTCCACCACAAGAAAGACTCTGCTCCCAATCCCTTATTTGCCAATCTCTGCTCCCTCCTTTTGTTTCCCAAACTGTGATCTCAAATTTGTGGCTCAGGCCCATTCTACACTGCCATGCAATCCAGATTATATCAAAGGAGATAATCCACATTATCTACTTTGAACTGGATTATATGAATCCACATTGCCATATAATCCAGTTCAAAGCAGATAATCTGGATTTTATATGGCAGTGTAGAAGGGGCCTCAAAGATTAGTAATTCTGACACTGCAAGGAGCAGTTGGAGAAGAGGCAGAGGAATAAGCAGGAGTTGCAAAGAAACATCCTTTTGGGGAGGGGTGGAGTGTCGGGCTAATTTAGCATGGGTTTTTGGTAGTGGAAACTTAAGAAAAGGGAGGAACTGAAGCTGAGGATGGGGTGGAGCCTTTTACACCTTTTAGATTTTTCACAGGTGGGCTGCAAGCGACCCACACAACATACAGCACGCAGATTGTATGTTGTGATCTGCTGTAGGATGGTTTATGACAGGATTTAGAAATATGATGTAAGAAACAATGATGTTAGGTATATACGGTTACCTTTTTGTTAGAAGATGAGTAGTGATATTCCTTTTACTTTCATAACATGTAAAATAATGACCCTTTAAAGGGGCAATGAATAACAAATAATCATTACTTTGAAATGTTTCAAGGACTGGGAATATTTTACTATTTTAATGGTTTAAAAATAATGAAAAACAACACTTTATGGGACATTTTGCTTAACAAATTCAAAAGGAAAAACAAGTGAGGAAGAGCATATTAACTGAAACTAAGAAGAAGCAAAGCTAGCTGGATTCTCATTCCAATTTGGGAAACAAAACATCTGTTAAAGTTTGGGAAGCAACATTCCATGGAGTGAGAGGGACATTGGGAAAGAAAATCTGAGAAGGTAAACTGGACTTGATAAACATTGGATGTTATATTGATAAGCTTCTGCAAAAGCTGCTGCCTGTGAATGCAAACTCAGTGGATATACTACTTGCACTGTGCTTGCATGCATGAATGTATGTGTGTTGTTGATGTTGTCATGGAGAAGGAGACCCATTGCACAACTGGCCTTCTTCATGAATTATGCATATAAACCATAATCTCTGTTCTGACACTTTCAGAACATTAAAGAAATACAAACATTAAAAAAATCAGGTTTACCACCAGGCAAGTTATAAACATTCTACTATATTGGCCCACCCTATACGAAAAAATATTAAAGTACTACTAGAAAAATTTAAAGTTTGGCATTGGGTCATTAGTTTTACTGATTTCCCACACATATACAGAAATGCAAATAAGCAATATGACATAAGGAAGAAAATACATGGCAGTGGGGAAATCAAAGAATAAGCAAGCCCATGATAAATTTACTCCGGCTACCAGCAAGTTAGACATTACATATGTGTGTGTGTGTGTGTGTGTGTGTGTGTGTGTGTGTGTGTGTGTAATATTTCACTCAACATATATCAGATTGCAAGAGATAGCTACATTGGAGCAAAGGTTTCAGTCAGACACATGACTTCCTGGTCATTTCTTTTCATGTGTTGGATCATTTATCAACTGCAACAACACTCAAACCTTTAGTGCATTGAGGAAATGAATTATGTGCCCACACACTGGAATTGACAGTAATAAAAATTGAAAAGAAAATGAAAGAAAGATTATTAATACTGCTAATGCAGAAATAATATTCATTGGTATTTTAAATGCATATCTAATTGGGATTGGTTTAACTTTTAGAAAATAGGAACACAGTAACTTGTACCATTCCAGATTAATAAAGACTACATTAAACACAATTTAAAAGGGTAAATGTTAATTAGTAGTAAATAAATATATCTGGTAATGAATTACATGCATACTTTTAGCTGAGTACAATTTTGGCCTGGAGAGCATGTTCAATGTTTGCCATAATACACTTAAGAAATATCACAGAATTACATATTCAGGACTAGAAGAAATGTACAGCTAATGTATCCTTTACATACTGGTAAAATCCCCTCACTTCACAATGCCAAAGCTTAATGTGCATTATAACTTTGAAAGAAAATAATCTTATGCCTTTCCTAAATGACTGTTTCCATTATCCATGGCTAAGATTGTGAGCACAAAAGATTCCAGGAGCCCAAAAGATTCAGCATGGCAAATGGGGACTCCCAGACTATCCAGAAGTGAGTCCCCACTGACCAAATACCCCATTAGACGCGGGGCTTTCAGGAAGGCTCACTAATGGGGTATCCAATGAATTCGGAATAACTTAAGTTATTCGGAATTAATTTGTTTTTACCAGAGGCGTTGTTTGGATGCCTCCGGTAGAAACCCAGACAGGTCCCGGGATATGGGCTTGTCTGGATGGGTACATAGTCTAATGCGCAAAACTCTACACCATGCTGAAGTTATGTCTCCCAGTCAGATCACCATAGAGAATTTAAAATACATATATATGTTTACACACAACAGCTAATTTCACAGTGTTCTACATAAAGAAATGCACAAATATAATAAAGATGAGAATGGGACATACATTTTGAAATGCCATTTGAACTATGATTTTAGTCCAGATTTTAACTGGGATGACAAACTACAACACCTATAGGCCACAGGCTCCTATGATGCCATCCTAAATGATAAAGTAGTTTGTGATGATTCTTTCCTGATATTTAATGACCACCATTCTAACAGTACTGACATAACTAAACATCTACAACATGAAACATGACCCGTAGGCCTTTTTAGCTAACATAATGGCTATATTAGGCTGCAACAGAAGAGCAGAAAAAGCAGCATGACTGTCACGTGGTGGGCCAAAGATGTTAAGTAGGTAAATTACATTAGCAACTTTGCCTCTTTTGTTTGTTTGTTTACTTTGGGACACAAGCATGAATAATATGCTAAGCCTAAAAATAAGAGAAAAGAGAGTATGAAAAAGTATTATTCTCTGGTGTTGGATATCGGCAGGCTATCTCATACTTACTTTCGGTAGAGGTAGCTCTTGATGCATTTGGTTTTCAAATTTAGATTTAGTCTGCAAGTTTAATGTCATGCTTCTGCCCGCATGCATTGCTGACAAACCTCCAGAGCGCAGCATGCCAAGGTTAACAGTGTTGTGTTTATAAGCAGCAGTCTGAGTAGAGGAAATAACAACCACGTGACAGGATATGAACACACATGCTTATTAAGAGAAAATATTGAACATACATGACTAACTACACATGATCTCAATTAAAGCAAACAAACAATACTAAAATAGCTGTTTTATGCATGCACTGAGTCGGACAGAAGCACATAGAGTGCTAGTTGTACATAAAATGTTTACTATAAAAAGACATTTACAAGACAGATTTCTGAAGAGCAGAAGGTTAAAAACAGTCAAAAAACACGATACAGAATTGCCTATGTACTATATAAGCTACATAAGACCATGGCACGATTGGATATTTGAATCTTTCGGATTCATTGCATGATTTACTTTCACAGAGATCAACAACAGCAAAAACAAACCTCAGTTCAGTTCTTCTAATTACTATAAAAAGCTGTCCATTAAAACTGATTTCAGAGACCATATTGCAGAAATCACATACTAGTTTTGAATATATACTGGTAAAAGATTATCCACCGCAAGTACAGTTTAATGTTCAATGATCCTATTTTAATAAGTCAGCAAACAACTTTTATGAATTAGTCTTGATTATATATAAAGTTTCAAATCAGAAGGATGTCAAAGATGTAATTTAACCGGAGTACATTTCCAGAAAAATAAAGCTGACCGTGCAACATCTGTTTCATCTGTCCATGCAAATGAAGTAATACTTTGCATCACTTCAGGATGACCAGTTTTAAATCAGACACAGATAAAATACTCAAGTGAATGAGCATTATCCTCATGAAAATTCACTGCATTCCAAATTAGACCCTTTGATTAAAAAGACCTCTCATTACCCCAAACTATGTATGCCTTTAAAGTAGAACTTGCTCAATTAATAAACATAATAGAAGCTTGCGTTCATATATTAACTGAATACATATGTAGAAAATTACAACAAAATAATGTGCTCCAGTAACAACATTTGGGGTCCTGATTTTCTCAAGGCATCCCAATACCAGGAAATCACTGCAGACAGGATTTTGGTTCGGGAGGGGCTGGGATTTTGGTTCGGAGGGTGGGGGGCTGAGCTTGAGTGAGAGAGGATTTGCCCTAGCAAACCTTTTGTATCGTTATCCCAATACCCCCATGCATATGGGATATATTGAGCATGGTGACCAGATCATGATATGAATAAACATAACAGTTTAAATAATAAATATAAGGCCTTCTCGCGGACCACCCTGAGAATTTCGTGGGGGGGGGGGGGCTGAAGCCCCCCCCCCCCCCCCCCCCCCCGAGCTACATGCCTGACTGCAGATTTCATTTCCTAACATCTCCATCTCCAGCACTCTGGAAATGCTCTGGTTGGGATGCTACAAGGTAGCAAATGTAGGTTTTGGGTGTCTCATTTAATCATTCAGAAAAATGAACATGAATCATCAGTAGTTATGAGATTGTAAATCCAATTTACAATCTTGTAATTTCTAAACAAGATGTCAGACATATTAGTGAACAAAGGGAGCAACAACTAACCAAATGCGTATTGGTTTACTAATAAAAATTACTGTGTCCTATATTCTTTGTAGATGCATATATATGGCTGTGTGCATGTATATATGTAAATACACATACACACCAGTTCTTAATAGTTTTCTGACATATTCATCATGTATCCCTCTAAAATGAGACATTTAATAAAATTAAATACCGTTTAGAGTAGGCTCTCTGAACCAACTGTGTTGACTTCCTAAATTGCCAGTTAATGGGTTTAACTCTAGGATTAACAATTCAATTTAATCCCCATTTAGTTTTGAATTTGGTAGCACAATTGGGATGCAAATATTTTCTGGAGAGTACCTAACTAGTATTGACCCCTTTAGGTTAGGCAGACCCTATAATCATTTGTATATACTGCTAATGTCTTATTATTTGAGGGGGAAAACATCTAAAGGGTTAATTTTCTTGTTAGCAATATGCCCTAAGACAAACAGTTTGATCACTTCTAAAACCGGAAAGTTTTTATTATTTCCTAGAAATATTAGAAACAATTTTATTTCACTTTTCAATATTTAGCTAAGGGCTGCTCATGACTTGCATTGGAACCCCCCGCATTGGAACCCCCCACATAGCTTCCAAGACCTCCCCCTCTCATCTTCTAACACAAAAATTTCAAATAATTTTAAAAAATAGAAGAGACACTAAAATAATAAGGGAAGCAATGTTGGTTTCTTTTCACTTCCTTGTTAAATAACCACCCAAAACTGCTCCCACAGCTGCTGAGTAGACATGGAAAGCAGCAGACTGGAAGAGAAGTTTGGCTAAGCTTGTAATAATGTATAATATATAGTGTTGCCTTTGAAAAAGTCATTTTTTCCTGCTAGCTATTGGAGGGATTGTAGCGAGACTCAGACTGAATGGAGAGTCATGGGAGTAAGAGCTGATGGCATAGCCCATGCTAATCCAAAGTCTTGCCTGTAATAGACCCCTGGGGCACACAGGAATTCCTGAGAACGAAGAAGTACACACTCTTACATATCCTCCAAATTTTCACAGATGGGACACATGTGGTCAAGTAACACTAAAATGTAGTTATGATGGCAAATGTTGTTAATGAGGAAAAACACAGTACTTAGAAGAAGTTGCAACAGTTAACTTTTGCCAGAGTTTACTGCGAAGGGCCAGGTGTCTTCTACTTCCTATCCTCTCCCCCATTCTGAGTTAATTGCGCGCAAACTGCGTTTTCACCTTGGACTCAGTCTGCAGCAATTGAAGTACGATTTGGACAAAGAAGCAAAGTGGAAGGGGGAGAAAGAACATAGGACATGTTCAAAGCACCTGAAAAAGTGGGATTGCAGCTGATTAACTGGCACTGTCCTCGCCAAATTGGGACAGTTGTATTGTATGCACTTATATATTAAAGAAATGATATCCACAGAACAAATATACAAAATTTAAAGGGTCTGACATATTGTACATGCAGGGCAGCCTTTGCCCTTTTTCATTTTCCAGAAATTTCTCTCTATAGAGCCTTAAAACCTTAGGTTAAGAATTGGAAAAAGGCCCTAAACCAGTCCCTTACCAGCAGAGAACAGTAGTTCTCAACCTGTGGATCCCCAGATGTTTTGGCCTTCAACTCCCAGAAATCTTAACAGATGGTAAACTGGCTGGGATTTCTGGGAGTTGTAGGCCAAAACATCTGGGGACCCACAGGTTGAGAAATAGAATAATAGAGAATAATAACAACATGTCCATTTTACTTTCTGGACCTCAAATTACATCAAAACTTTTGTTTCCATCTAGGCAGAGTCCTGAACAACAGCACAGATGTTAGCAGCTGACAGCATCCTGCTTCAGGTCACAACATCAAATTATTATAAACTGATATATAATTATTTTATATCATTCATCCTCTGAAAAAATGTAATATAGATCCCACCGCAGAAAATCTGTGGTCTAAGCAGAAGAGAGAGAAAAAAATATTGCCCTCAATTTCTATGTTGACAATCAGACTTCATCAAAGATCCCCAAGTTGAATTTTTTTGTCAGGGTTCAAGCAAAGGGATTCATATAACAATGGAGAATTAAGAGGGGACAATATCTGCATTACATTTCACACAAGCCTGTGTAACACAAACATGTTTCCAAGTTGCACAAAGAATGGCAGGGGAAAGAGGAAGGCATTGGCCTAGTGGCACAGCATTGTATTTAGGCCAAAGTTTACAGGTGGAAAACAAATGCATTGGAGGAATGTAATTTAAACTGTGCAAACCTTGTATTGAGACTTGTAAGTGGGAGGATCAATGCATATAGGATACTTCCCAATCTACAGGGCCCTTCCCACTCCTTTGAACAGAGGGGGCAATTCCACTTGTGCAATATATTGTCCCCAAACAACTATGAACAGATAAATATGCTCTTGCAGGATGTCTGCATTCTTATGAGAGCTGTGGGCTTGTCTACACTGATGAAAAGGATTGCTTTGCATTACATTTGCCTATCCTCAATGATTGCACACACCAACCTGAGATCACTGTAACTAGACATGCATTACCCCTCGTGAACTCACCTTAGTGTAAGGTGATGGTCAATAATCTCCAATTCCTCACATAATTTTTGTCCACACGGCCATGCCCACTTTGCTTCCCCCCCCCCCCCGTCATGCATGTGCATATACACATTTCCTGTCAAGTGGAGATGGGCTGACATACTGTTTTGCCAGCGTCATTCTTAAAGAAAAGTCAGTTATACTGACAAACTTAAAATTTAAAATTCAAAGTGGGAAACAACCATTTCGTGAAGTAAATGATCGGGCTACTGCTTGATCCAGTTCACCTTCCACCAAACTGTTTTCCATGCACCACTAAATCCTCCCCTTAACTCTACAACAATGCAATGCCACCTTGGAGGGCCAGCCACGTGTCAAAATATTCAGATTTCTGGGAAAATTGTGGGGTAATGGGCAAGGCTTGTTGAACCTAATTAAAGACCAAAGAACTGTATTGCAAGCAGAACATCAATAACGTATGTTCAGATCGCAGTGGCGATGAAGTGACTGCTTTTTTTTTGTCTGTGTAGACAACCTCTGTGTTGGGAGAGCAGTTTCATACTGGTTTTAACCACAGCTGATTTTAAAATTTCTCATATACCAAAGAGGAAGTCTCATTTTTTCAAAATCTGGTGCTGTGTGGACATTCCAGTTGCTTGGTTTAAATTCTTTGTTTTAGATTTGCTGAAGTATGCATGACCAACGATGACCTACTCCTAGTTTGCCATTTCTCCATTCCTATTAGATACATAAAGTTGATTTTCACTTCACAGGCTTTGTGTGTATGCTTGATTCCCCAAGTGTAGATAAGGGGAAGCAATTTGAAAAGTCTACACATATCATCCTCACATCATCACACAAAATTACAGGTGTGTTGTATTCACAAGGCCAGCTGACACTTCTAAACAGCTTTCTTCCTAAGTAGCTTTTCTAAAAAATAAAAGGCCCAAAATAAGGTTGAGCTTTCATTAACACTTGTTTTTATAACACTTATTAGGGCCCTAAAAGTAAGCCATGCAATTTCAAGCTGGACTATTCATATGTATTATGTCCCTCATGGCACTGTGTCTCTATAAATTAAGATTGCATCTTGGAATGTTCCTCCACTCAAAAACTTTTATATCAATTCAAAACTAGCATGGAAAAAACAAGTATTAGCATGCAAGCTAGAATATCCTGAATGATGAACTTGCTTCTTTAGAAAGAAGAATTATGTTGTGCACTTTTCTTAAAATGGCACTTTGCTGTATTACAATGCAATGCAACAGTTGTACTGCATGTCATTACTGGGCAGTTCAACTCACAATGAGTCACAACTGAACTGTGAACTTGCTCCACTGAAAAACACAGTGATATAATGCAAAATGTTTCTGATTTTTTTGAACATACAAATAGAAAGGCAATACTATTAAGAAATACAAAAGTAATTCCTGTCACAGGGGTTTGAAGAATGAGATCTATAGGCTTTAGTGCATTTGTGAATCTCAATTTTCACTTTCTTATGACAACATTTGGGAACATTATTAACTGTGGAAGGAAAATGCTTCATAATTCAATGTATATTTCCATGCAATATTAAGAGTTGGAGGATGTGTGTAGTTCATTGTTGTTCCATGTCTTCAAAGTCATTTCTGATGTATGGCAATCCTAAGAAAAACTGAATTGGGTATAGGGCCTAAATACTTTAAAGCAGTGGTTCTCAGCCTGTGGGCCCCCAGATGTTTTGGCCTTCAACTCCCAGAAATCCTAACAGCTGGTAAACTGGCTGGGATTTCTGGGAGTTGTAGGCCAAAACACCTGGGGACCCACAGATTGAGAACAGATTGGCTCTAAAGTCGCCAAATTATATCTGATCTTGGAAGATAAGCAGGGTCAGTCCTGGTTAATGCTTGGATGGAAGACTGGCAATGAGGCTACCATATATTTCAGAAGAAGAAATTCACAAAACAATCTCTGAATATTCCTTGCCTAAGAATCTTATGAAATATAAATGGATAAACACACAAGATTGAAACTATCACAGGGTTTCTTGTAAGATTTGTTTAGAGGGGCTTGTCTTTGCCTTTCTCTGAGATTTAGAGAGTGAGACTTGCTCAAGGTCACCTAGTCGGTATCCATGGCTGAGCAGCAATTTGAAATTTGGTCTCAAAAATCATAATACAATGCTCAAATCACTACATCATATTGGCTTTCACATACAATAAATAAATATAACAAAAAGTCATTTCACAGTCATGATAGATTGCTGAAAAGGGTACCTAGGTCTGTGGGAGTCTTAGCAGGAGACATGGCATTGAGTAAGTCCAAGATAATGCAAAACAAAGTAATGCCAACAAAGTAATGCTAAAGTAATGATTCCCTTGATTGTGTTTGAAGGCTTTCTTTTCTTTTACCCAAAGCAGCTATAATGACACAGCTGGACAGGTGAGATCTGCCAAATTCTTAATTCTTTCCCCTAGTGCTGGTATCTCACTGAACACCATCAATTCTTTCCCCTGGAACTGCCATTTCATTGAAAACCATCCATCACAGTTTTCTTTATGTTCCTTGTGAAGAGAAAATATGCATGTCTGTATATTCTACTCAGTATCAAGAAAACTGGGAAGAAAGTTGATTTGTAGACAAATAGAACTGAAGAGGTTAAAGGACTAATCATTTCTCCTTTTGCGCCAAATTACAGATTCAGTAGCTGGATTATATAACCAAAACCATAAATTTGATACTAGAACTACATGTGATACATACTTTCAAACTGTATTTTCCATATTCCAGCCATTACTATATACTACTTCACTCATCAAGAAATTTTAAAAAATGACTTAGAAGTATTCCAACGCACTTCACCACCGGGGAATATCCTGAGAATATCTGGATATAAATGAAACTCAGGTCCACTTACTTCATTGCAAGTAAATAAATTTAAGACTGAAGTAACCAAATCACAAGTAATGTAATGTATTCCTTCAATAGCTGAATGTTTTAAAGATGAACATACTACTGTGTTGGTGTATATATGGTGGCTTCCATTTTGAGCACACAAAATGTATTAATGACATTGAAAAAAATATAAGACAGGTTCTGCATGAGTTATGTAGAATCTGGAATTGTGCTCATCTGTTATAAGGCTGCTTAGGTCAAACCTTCGCATTACTGTTGTGTTGATTCATTATTTTCTCCCATTATTGTAAGAGATAACAAATCACAGTTTTTATACATTTTAAATACTTAATTTTAACATAAGCAGTAATCCATACTGAAGCCAATATTACTTGAAGTGGAGATGGTAATTTTTGTATTTTAAAAACCCAACAATGTTACATCAGGGATATTATTATTTTCTAATTTTCACCCAGGGAGCCCTGTTACTAACTCATCATTGATAATTCTGTACAAAGCAGACTTCATGTTTTATTTGATTTATAACACATATCTAGGAATTATGATTAGATAACATATTAATCACTGCAAGCAGATAGTTTTGATATATCAAAATATAAAAACTAAAGGCATTAATTGCAGAGAAATGCCAAACATACCCTGTCTAACCTTCTAGCTTCTATATGTCTAAGTAGCTGTTGTCTCCAGTCAGCGGGCATTTTACCACAGCTCTCATTTCCCTTCACAGGGGTAGGCCTTGTCTTTATATCAGTGTTATCTGGAGGCTTGTCACCATAGTTACCCAAGTTATAGTCTGATGGTATCTTTTCCAACAGAGCTGCCATTGTAGGCCTAGCTGAAACTGGCCTGGTTTGGGAGGTACCATAACTCTCTGTACTGTAGCTTCTTGCAGACAATGGCCTCCTTTGTGTAAGGTTTTTAACTGGAAAACTTCCAGACTGGGCTTTCACTTCTTGATATGAAGGGTGTTCGTCTTCATACCTGCCATTTCTTTTGAGGAACTGGGATTCAGGCACTGACATGCTGCTTTGGCGCTCCATAGCTCCTCTATACTGATGTCTGTTATACCTATCACTCTGCGGCAGTTCCTGTGGCTCACTGACTCTTCTGTACATTGACATGTCTGTGGAACTGGCCAGTGAATCGGCTCTTCTCAGATATCCAGCCCTTGATCCCTGACTTGAAAACTGAGTATTGACAGTCTCTTCGTTAACAGAAGGCTGAGAGAATGAAAACATGTGCTCCATGGGTGGGTATCCACGGTAGGCTCTTGGGCTGACCAAATCCTTGGAGACATTTTTAGTCTGCTGGGGAATGTATTCCGGAGTATGCTGAAAAGGTGGTGGTATCCTCTTTTCCGCTTTCACTTCCACTGATCCTTGGGGATTGAAACTTTGGTCAAACTGGTACACTTTTTTAGTCACAGAAGGCTTTTGTTGCTGCTGTACCTTAACACTTCCATAGGTCAACATCTCATCATCCAGCATTGGTACAGACTGGCTACGAGACATGCTAGACATCCCATGTTCTGTCCCCATCATTTTGTCTGACCTCTCGTGCATTCCTGCATTGTCCGTAGTCGCTGCATAGTTCTCTAGTGGTATATTATAAACTTTATAAGCGCCAATATCTATCTCGTCTATACTTTGTGACTTTTTAAATCTGTTTGTCTTCAAATCCCTCATCATTGGGGAAAGCCTTTCTGTACTCTTGCTGATGGAAATAATATTTTTAGAAGGCTCTGGGTGACAATGAATATGTGAAAACATATTACCAAGACTCCTGTTTGCATTTGGATCATGATACTCCCATTGTGTTCCTGGGGGGAAAGTGCCACTCATTTCAGGAGAGCCTTTCACGTGATCTTTCCTATCAGGCAAAGGGCTGCCGGTTGGCGTGCTCTCCAGCTTAGAAGGAAAGGCTGTCCTATCTTCGAAAGGGCTAGGGGTTCTGGTCCAGTTCTGCCAAGGGTTTGATGGAGGCACTTCTGATTCAGGCGTGTTTCTCATAGCGGGCTGTTCAAGCTCAAGGGGAATACCAACTATCCGGTCTTGCCGAATTAAAGGCCTGCGTCCATGAGCAGATGTGCTTCTTGACTTGGAGCTTAAGAGGGGGTTAGCGCTGGGATTCTCCGCTGTGTTCTCCTCTGCCACAAATCCCGTGTTGTCATAGTGTGAGCCATCGTTCCAGCTGTCAGCAAAGGTGTCACTCATCGGACGCCGATCATTATGCTGCTGCATGTTTCCTGCTGGAGCTGAGTCCCGCTGGCTGAGCAATGGCTTTGTCTCCAGGGGCTGAGGAAAAGATTGGACAAGCCTGCAAGCAAGATAGATTTAAGAGAAAAAAATTAACCTGTATCGGAAAAAGAGCAATCACAGAAAAACAAACAAGCCTTACCTTACACTACTGTACAGTAAGTACACTCAGTCCTCCACATTCATTGGAGCTATGGGCACAAGACTATGAAAGTGAAAATTGTGATAAAGAAATTGCTGTTTTCTTTAATCTGAGAGAACATCTTTTTAGGAATCTCTAGGTCTTCCAGTGTGACCCTACAGTCAACTTTCATGGAAAGTTGCACCGGTGGACTTAGACATTTTTGGAGAGATGGTCTCTCTAAACATTTCAATGTCCTCCAGCATAACTGGAAAAGGTTAACCACAGAGTCACACTGGAAAGCCCAGAGATTCCTAGAGAGAAGATTTTAAATAAAATATGTGAATAATCAAAACCCATGAAAGTCAAAACCACAACTGTAGAGGGGCAATTGTATAGTTTAATAAATCTAATAATGAGCAGGAATGCTTGCCTATTAGCAGCATAATAAGAAAAATGGTTGGGAACTTTGAAACTTTTTCAGTGCTAGCCCTTTATATTTTTAGAAATGGAGTAAAAATTGGAGAGTTAGTGGGTACGTTTCCAGATTTGTATGGCCTCTTTTATGGAAAGTCAGATTTGTGTGCTATTTCCTTCTAGAGACCAGAGTTTTGTAACTAAAGGTTCCATTTTGAAGATTTGGGGAGTGGAGAAGATTAGAAATATGGCATCCAAGTTTGAAGAACCCATAAGAAAGTATCCATGATTTTAATAAACCACATAATGGTCTCATTAAATAACAGGATTGCCCAAAAGATTATCAAATGTTTTAAGTGAATTAATCACACATACAATAGCTGTTACAGCTGTGCTTATATGTGCTTTCATTACCTGCCGACTTCTGGCAATTTCATATATTTAATAGGGTTTTCCCAGACAAGGAATACTCAGACGTAAGAATAATAAGTCCTCTGTTCATACTCATGCTGTAATCATGGGGAAATGTTCAAAAGTAATCATTTTGTGGCATTAATGTTGAGATGAATTTTTGAAAGTACATTTCTTTTCCTGAAAACCTAAGTTTGTTTATTTATAAAAGTAACAAGTTGGCAAGGAAAGGAAATGTTCCTGTAAAGGAGGAAAAGGTAAAAGTGTAATGAAAAATGGGAAAATTGACACAAATATTTCAACTAATATAATAAAAAATGAATGTAGGAATTAGTTGACTTGGAAACATTAATGTTAAAGTTAACCATATTCTTTTGAAAAATAGTTTGAATGTTCATTTTCCCCTAAATGTCTTGCTGAAATCAAATTCTTAATTGAGTTTGATACATTGATATATTATTTCATTTGATCATCTGCTCCAACAGCTTCTAGATAATTTGCTTTAATCTAGTGAAGAAAATATTTTGTATAAGCAAAGTAACTAAGTTATAAGGGGTACAATCAAACCAAGCTGGTGTACAACTGACAGCTTAATTTATTCCTCAATATGAACAGTACTTAATTTTTTCCATGTTGGATATATTGTGTTCCTTATGAATATCTAAATGCATTCAATTCATTTTGCATGCAATGTCAAAGAGAATGATGGAAGGAGAAAGAGAGAAGCACAATATCCCTATTTGCATGTATATAAAAATGGTTTTTGCAGAAACCTAATTATCTGTCTACACAGAAGTTTGGAGGAAAAATCCATATGCAAATGATTCCTAAGCACACAGCGCTGAGCAGGCAAGCAATGTCAAAGCCTCTTTGAAAATTCAACCTACGGTATTCCTAATAGAATAAAACTTCTCTCTACCTAATTTAACCACCCTATACAGGACTGCATAAGTGGCAGAGAAAATCTGAAGGATGCATCATATTTATGGCTCTTTCATTCTTGTTACTGTGTTACAATAACATGATGGGATATAACTCTTTGGGATATATATTGGTGGCAGGCAGACAAATCTGAACTCTGGATGGAAGACTGAATCCATATGTAAGCCAAACCATTATTTTGCTGGTACTAGTACAAATATATTAAACATCCACCTCTAGTATATTTCACAAAAATCCCTATCTTTTTTAAAAAGAAAAAAAATCATTCTTTTATAAAGGCCTCTTTATTTGAATTCTTACACTTCAGAATTTCTTATCTTTATTTACTTTCAAAACTGGCATCAGAAATGGACCCTCAAAAGTAAACATACCTGTTCCCCCATAAAGAATTGTTCACTGCATCTTTAGCAGTAGTTTGCAAAGACCCCATTTTAACACGAGCATTCGAAGACCCTGAAGAAGCCTGTGAAGGTGAATAGTCTGAATAGGTTCCTGAAGAAACACTGTTGTTCATGCAGTGTACTTTATCAGCTTCAGACTCATCTGTTGACTCTACAAATGGAATGAGAAGTATGACATTAAAGGTACATGGAAGAGGAAAGGATAAAACTAGCATATGTTTTAGCTGCCCTGAGTCCCCTTATTGGGTGAGAAGGGCGGGGTAGAAATGCTGTAATAAGTAAATAAATATGTAAAAAAAAACAATTGCTGTGAAAAAAGTAGTTTCTACTGTCCAATTGCATAGTCAGCTGTGCATATTATCTACAGAAATAATTAAGAATATTATACATATTTTTATGTTCCCATGTGGCTTATTCACTGTCATAATCAATAAGCATGGATTGTTCTACAGCAGGTATACATATTGCTTCACTATTATCCTGTAAGTGCAATATATATTCTGTTAAAAATGTTCTGTTTATTCAAAAGAACTGTAACTTGTGGATTGAAATGGAAAAAGAGGAGGAGGAAGAGGGGAGGAAGAGGTGAAGGAAATTGTTTATATCTTCCTCTTATTATTCATGAACCACACTGCTAGTGCCACAGACAAGTGGATGTGCTCCGTACTAAGCATTTTGGTTGCAGACTGCTCACCAACCTTAGGTGAAGAATTTAGCTATTGTGATCTTTATTACCACAATAGTGTATATTTCTCAGATTTTCAGTTCCCTTATAGCCAATTTCACGGGCATGTAATTACTATGTAGGATGTATGGGTTCATAGTACATATGTGATCAATATTAAAGAGTAGCATTCTTTGAAAGTGATTATAGCAAAGAATGTGTATATCATCACAGCTGATACAGAATATTTTAAATACATGTGTCCATAATTCAAATCATAACTATTCTGAAATCTTGCTTTTGAAATAAAAATTTACATGAGAGCTACAGATATATAAGCATTTTCCCTGCAAGCCTTTGCAATCCCTATGTGCTTAAATATTTGTATCTCTCTCTATATATATTAATTTTATATATGAATTTTCCCCTCATATGTTTGCAGGTCTTTGCAAGTCCTATATACATATAGATATCTAGAGATTTCCATGTACCTGTATATCTGTATCTATGTGTATACATTATTTTATATATAAATTTTTGCCTCACATGTTTGCAAGCCTTTGCAAATCCTATGCAGATATAATTATCTATATATAGAGAGATGTCTAACTAGGTATATATGAATATAGATATATAGGGCTTGGAAATACTACAGGGGAAATGTTGTGAATGAGCCTTCTGGGGTCAACGATACTACTGATAGTAGCAGGAAGAGAAGAAAGGCTCCTCGGGAGCAAGACTCATATGAGAAGTTACAGAGAAAGAGGCTTAGAGAGATATTTGAGGAATCAACAGATGAGGAGTCATTTGAGGGTTTTGAAGGGGAAGATGGGCTTGAAATGGACGTTGGGGATGTGGTACGGGCAGAAGAGGATGGCATGGAATGGACACACACTCCAGAGGGTTGTGATGGGGAGACTGGGCTCACTGGTAATGGGGACGCTGAGGAAACATGGGGTCCTTCAGGATCAGACCCAAGGTGGTCTAATTGGAGGAGTGGGGATAGTTCCACAGCTGTGGGTAGGTCTGGGCGTCGGCAGGATGGTTCCAGCTCAGATGAGGAATGGGAGCAACCTGTGGGAAGGGCGGTGCCCAGCTCGAGTTCTGAAGACGAGTTGTAAATAAATTGAGGGCATTTGGCTATTGGGCCCTTACATGTGGCAAGGTGGTTGTTGGGTGCCATTGGGTTTCGTGTTCGTGTTCCTGAAGACTGGCTTGGGACTGTGCAATCAACGTAAGTTTATTCCGGGTTACTTCTACGACAGGGGCTGGAACTGTGTGCGTTTTCCTTAGACTGCATTGTGATTACTGTCTGCATTAGTTCGCCTCCGTCGTTTTGGCTACTTGTGTCAACCCATTGACGAGGACTTTGCTGTGACGACTTCTCATCTTGGACCTTGGACTGGACATCGTTTTGGCATTACTCTTCGCTCCCTATTCCGGCTTAGCTTCGTTCTCAACCCTGTAACTACTCTCCGTTACCGACCGTTGGCTTCATTCCTAACCCTGAAGTAACGCTCCACTCCCAATTCCAGTTTGGCTCCTGGTTCTGCAGTTACGCTCCGTTACTGACTGCTGGCTTCGTTCCTGACTCTGCAATTACTCTTCGCTCCCAATTCTGGTTTGACTCCTGGTTCTGCAACTACGCTCCGTTACTGACAACTGGCTTGGTTTCTGACCCTGCAGTAACTCTTTGCCCTTCGTTACTTTGTTTCCGGCACCGGTTTGTTTGCGCTGCCTCCGGCGGCAAAGTTTGGCCCGGTATGGGACATTGTTTGTTTTGAGCCTTAAAACTCTATTTGTAGCCCAGTTGGGATTCTGTTTATGTTGGACTCTTGGGAATTCGGGCCGTAGTTTGTTTTGCCTTCTTCAAGTTATCCGGCAATTTTGAGCTGAATCTAAGCAGTTTTGTTTTAATCCAGATTATATCTCTGGATAATCCAGATTATACTCCGGTTTGGTTTTTTGGAGTTTTTTCAGTTCAAATGTCTTTTTCACACTGAAGTTTAAGTGTTGCAAGCTCCTGTGTTTGTTTTATGAGCTTTTTTGAGTTGTTTATAATAAACTGTATTTCCATCCATTGGCTGGCATCTGACCTTGACAGGAAATGCGCACACACACACACACACACACACAGAGAGAGATTTCTAAATAGATATAAACATAAATATATAGGGCTTGCAAATATTGCAGGAGGGAAATGCACATATATAGAAAGGATATGCAAACGTTTCAGGGGAAAATGCATATGTGAAATTAATATATATAATTATAGATCCATATCTAGCTCTGCATTGTTTATATAGGCATTGAATGTTGCCTATTACTATGTTGGAAGCCGGCCTGAGTCCCCATGGGGAGATAGGACAGGGTAGAAATGAAGTTTTATTGTTGTTGTTAAGTTATTGTTAATAACATATTGTTTTTGTTGACCCTACTTTCCCACTTACAGAGCTAGTTTACTGTTTTTCTTTGAAATACAACAAATATTAAAAAATATTTAACTTGCTGGTGCCTCAATTAATGTAATTTTATTAGTATCTATTTTTATTTTTAAATTTACCCGTAGCTGCTGCATTTCCCACCCTCGGCTTATACTTGAGCCAATGAGTTTTCCCAGTTTTTTAGGGTAAAATTAGGTTTCTTGGCTTATATTCAGGTCGGCTTATACTTGAGCATATACGGTAAGTACTGCCCATGGTGATAGTTGGACTAGAATACTACTACTGCTATTACTGCTGCTGCTGCTACTACTGGCAAAAACAACAACAAAAACGTCTTATCCACCTTCCTTATGGATCAAGTCAGGGAACATCAATACATTAAAATAAAAATAGGGCACATAATACTAGTTTAAAACATATACCACCAGTTAAAAATGTATGTTATGAGTTAAATGAGCATGTAAAGCCAATTCATATTAAAAGCAATCATGGAATACTTTAAATTTCATAATAAAAATAATCTTAATAGGTCTAGCAGAAAAGACGGGTCTTTATTGCTGTTTTGAAATTAGGCAGGTTATCCAGATAGCACGTCATTCCATAATCTTAGGGTGGCAGCCAGAGCCTAGGTATTTTTCAAGTGTAGGCGAACAGAATTTTGCCGCCCCCCCAAAACCAATCACTGAAAAATAAAAGCGTTGGATAAGCGAAAATGTTGGATAATAAGGAAGTATAAAGGAAAAGCCTATAAAACATCAAATTACATTATGATTTTAAAAATTAAGCACCAAAACATCATGTTTTACAACAAATCAATAGAAAAAGCAGTTCAATACATGGTAATGTTATTTAGGGATTACTATATTTGCAAATTTAGCACTAAACATTGAACAGGGATATAGGGCAGTGTGGACTTAGATAACCCAGATAGCCCTCAGTATTAAAAAAAACCTCTAAAATCAGGACAATAAATAAAGAACAACACTCTGAAAACAGAAGAAATCCAGACAGTAAACAATCAGGGACAGCTAACTCCTCCCAAAAAAAGATTCTCCCAGGCAAGAAGAAGCCAGGCCTTGAAGCCACAGGGCCATTAAATGCTAATCAAGGTGATTAATTACAACATTCACACCTGCTTCAAAGAAAAGTTCTTTCTCCCACCCTGGACCTTCTACAGATATATAAACCCCACATACCTAGCTTCCAAGTTCCTACAGACCTCACAATCTCTGAAGGCCCCAAAGGTGGGCTTGCGTGGTGCGAAGGTGGGACTGCGCTGGCCGGAAGGCCCAGCGTGGCCGCTGGAAGGCCCGAAAGAGAAGGAGGTGGAGAGTGGTGCCCTCCTCCCAGGACGATGGTGCCCCCGGGACGATGGCGCCACAGGCAAATGCCTATTTCGCCTTATGGTTGGACCTCCTCTGGTGGCAGCAAAAAATGTCCTCTGTGTAACAGAGCCCCATCTATATTGAGCAGTTATGCAGTCTGAAGCTAGCTTTAAACTGCGGCAGCCAGACAACAAACTTCCACAAAAGTACATGAAAGAAAGCCCTCAATGTACATCAGTGCTCTGTGTGTCACAATCAGATTTCTGATTGGGGGGAGGGCACCATAAATCCTGATGGACACGTTGAGACCAGAAGGAGGTGCTGGTGGGGAGGCAGGGAGGACACCTGGATTTCTGGAAATATTTCTCATGGGAACAGTTTGATAATGGGTTTGGGGGGAGGTTGGACTGAACTGCATGGAAACTGAGAGGGGTAGTAGGAGTAGAAAAAAATGGGACTTTCAAATGCAAACAATACTAGTTATTTTTTTCTTGCTGTAGAAACATAGGTAATACATCTTATTTCCAATGTGAGTTGAGTACATTACCAAAGATGCTCTGTAGTTACTGACACTGGTTTTGTTAGCAAACTGGTTCTATGATTTCCTGTGTAATCATCTGCATAGCGAAATGACTTTTTTCAATACTGATTTGAAAATGCATTAAATAGTCAATGTAGAGGGGGCCAAGATGACAAAACATTACAAATGTGAACAAAAGGAGAAAGGGATTTGCCAGGTAGCAAGAACTTTTCAGGGTAAAACAAGTAATTGCCCTCCCAACCAGTTAAAATGGATGAATAAATGATGTAAAAATGAGAGAAAGAGAAGCAGAAAATTAGGAAAACCAAGCAAGAAGCCTGGAGAAACATTTGAATAATGGACATAGCTAAACAAGTGGGCACTATCAAGTTAGGTTAATTAGATTGATATGCCCATGATTATTATCCTGTTGCTGAAAATCATTTGGATTTTAGAACGTTTTGTGTATAGTAAGCTCTAAGTTATTTGAAATTTTGGGATGTCTTCTTTCCCTTTTCTCTTCTGTCCTTTCCTCCTTGTGATGTTTTGCGGGGCAACTACCTCACCCAACCCAAAATATATACTTGAGACCTAGATGATTGGAGATTTATTTGATGGTGACTATGGTCTTATAGAGACTGTAAGAAAAAGGTCCACTGGAAAAGAGAAACAAAAACCAGTATGGAAACATTATTTTCCCTTTCCCCTCTTCCAGTGAATAGACATAGATGGCCAATCCAAGACAGCACAGTCATTAAAAAAATCTGAATTTGCTCCAGCCAGTTTTGAAAAAAGCATAATATATATTTAACAACTTATGTCTTTGAATAAAATGAGTACCTTTTTTATCTTTTCCCAAGAGAACAAGTTTGGGTTGGTACAATGGTGCTTCAGCCATTGAGGGTCGAAGTTCTGCTATCCTCATATCATTCACAGGGTGCACAAAAGAGTCCTGCAAAATGTAAAAATTATTGCATAATTAAGTAATATTTTAAAAAGAAATCATGCTAAACAAACACTTTGTTTAAAGAGCAAAATAAACTATAGTGCTTATTTAGACCATTATTACAGGGACATATACTATGAGTATAAGCTGTCAAAAGTAGTCTTGAACTGCGGTATTCGTAGCATGACTGCAATTATGCTCTACTATTCATTGTCATACAAGAGTATCATCTAGCCTGCAATCACTGTGATCTATCCTAAACACTTGAAAAAACCCTGACCTTAGAGCTAAATCTTAAATAAAGAAAAAAAGTAAACATCAGTTTGAGCAATTTGTCAGTAAACTATCTTTGTCTCCTCTGGAACTCCAGTCTCATTTAGGCCCTGATTACACTCTCTCAGGTTCATTGGGATGAACCAGATTAGGCACCTAGAAGACCTTAGTTGGACACACCTGCTCCCCACCCCCATACTTTGGGTTTTAAAAAAGGCCACTCCTGGACCAAAATTGTCCTGGGGAAGCACAAAATGTGGCAGAAATGCACCTCAGAGCTCATGAAACATTTGAAGGAAAATCTTTTTTGGAAATATTTTGCAAACAATATTTTATGTTTCTAGGTCACCCAGGAGAACTCTGAACACAGTAGAAATACATTCCACTTCCCACTGAGTGCATTTTAGGATATTCTTGAGAAGGAGATCTTAACAATGGGTCCACAGATCCTTTGGGTTCTATGGGAAGATTTCAGTGGGTCCATGAGATTGAATTGAAAAAAAATCAACTTATCTATATTTTCTTTGGCCACTTCATTTATGAAGGTATGCAATAAATTAGAGCTGCATTCATTAATACCTATGTCAATTGATGATTCAATTGACCTGCTCATGTTATGAACTACTGGAATTAGGTCCTCCTGTCCCCATAATATTTATTTTTGTATTTTCAGTGGTTTTCACCTAAAACAAATCTCCCAGTAAAAAAAAGACAATTTTCCACCTCTGGATTTTAGAGAGAAAAGGAGTGAGGGGGAATGAGTGACAAATAAGCTTACTGATGCACCATCTTAATAAAATGATCTATATTATACTGGTATTAACACTGATTGTTTTTGTGTTGTCGAAGACTTTCAAGGCCGGAATCACTGGGTTGCTGTAATTTTTTTCAGGCTGTATGGCCATGTTTCAGTAGCATTCTCTTCTGATGATTCACTTGCATCTGTTGCTGGCATCTTCAGAAGTTCTGTTGCTAGTGAGACAAGTAAGTTGTATACATTTCTGTGAAATGTCTAGGGACTTTGCATCTGCAAGGCTACTGGATGCTAATCAAGCTTGCTAATTGCAACAGTCACACTTGCTTCAAACAGACAAGGGATATTTCTCCCACCCTGGACATTTCACGGATATATATACCCCACTTGCCTCACTAGAACAGAACCTCTGAAGATGCCAGCCACATATACAGGCGAAACATTGGGTGAGAATACTACTGGAACATGGCCATACCACCCGAAAAACTCACAGCAATCCATTGATTGTTTTAATCCCATTGTTACTTCTTACCTCCACCGATATTTCCTTTGGTGCCATTGGCCACTTGTGCTCATATTTTTCCTTCATCGCTTGCTCTGAACTGACTGTTGGTGTTGAATTCTCAGGTCTCACTCCATGGGGAGATTTACCCACCAGATTTTGAACAGATTTCACCATATTCTTTAAATCTTCTGGGTAGGGAGTTGGATATCGCTTTAAGTTTATTTCAACCTGAGCATTCATTTCACAAAATAAATTAAAAGCACAAACAGGAAATAAAAATAAATCATTAAGCATCTAATTTTGATTGCCAAGACTATATTAAACGCAAAACACAGACAGTGAATTTAGGCATTTGAGACAATGTTAACATAAAACATTTGCTATACTATGTTCTGAACTGTTAGCGCCTATGTCAGTTACAACATGGCAAAAATAGAACTGAAATAATTATCTTCCCCCCTCTTCTAAACTCTATAATTTGACAATACATCTGTTAAATTATATCTCAATGTTCAGACAATTAAATAACTATTTAATCATTTGAATAGAATCTAGAATTCTGGTAATATTTGGGAAGTCACTGTAGACGTACAATGCAAGATTGTGATAGTTATTTGAACGTACTAGTAAAAATCTAAAAAAAGACTGGTTGTTTTGAAGTCCTACCTATCAATTTTTATGTACACCCAGTATGGCAAAGTTTTTGCCCTGCTCTTATGAATGTATTGGTATAAAAGTGTGACATCACTGATTTTACCACAAAAGCAAAAGTGGCATGTACAGCCAAGGTTCCAGTGCAGACATTAATAGGCATCCATTCAAAAAGCTTGACTGATGTGAAGAGTACAAACTATGATAGCAACTTACACTTAGCACTGAAGTATAATAAAGTGTGCAGAACAAACAAACACATCCAAACGTGGCTCTCAATAGCAGACGCAAGATACTACATTACACGTCAATGTGCAGCTACAAAGAAAACTAAATAAGGATGTATAGAATAGAGCACTGCTGTAGCAGCTCTGATTGGCTTACAATGGAAAGACTAATTGAGGATAGTGGCTTTGCTACATGACTTGGGCCATGGTTTAACTAAGATTGACAGGAAACCTTAAGGATAGCCAAATAGTAGTACATGCATTGCAAAAGATACTAAAAAAACAGAGTAACTAAATTAACCACGTAAGAAAATTTGAGTAAAGTCAATTTATCTTAGCGTCAATATTAACTTTCACTGTTACATGTACTTTCAGATGTGCTAGATAGAATTAGGGTGAAGATATTCCCATATTGATATTAAAAATGATAATTACCAATGAAGTCTAGACTCCCTTTCTAGTCATGGTCTTTTATGTTTCACATTTAAAGTTACCTCAGAAGTAGCATGCCGCTGGGGATAAAAACCTTCCAAAGTGCAATATTCCTGGATAGAAGAATTTCTTTTTTAATTTCTAATGTCAAATTCATGTCAGCAAACAATGATATATTTGACCATAAGGCCCATCAACACAAAGTTATTGTAAGATTATATAAAACATTTCATTTAAACAGAAAATAACAAAACAGGCCCTTATTATTAAACCTTAAAAATGAATGCAAAGTCTGATGTAGGGCACTTATTGCTATGAAAATTAGGGCCTTGATATGGAGAGTTGTTTCACTCCTCAGAATAATGTCTTCATATCAGCCAAACAGAAAGGTGTCTGCAGTTGATATGCAACACATTGATAATTAAGATGCCAAAAAAATAAAAATAAAATAAAACCCAATGGTAGCTTGAAAGCACCAGTGAGGCTCCAGCTTTACTCTGCATTATATTTACTTAATAAATATGTAGGAGAGTAATCTTCATATATTTATTCACAATCTATCATTTTGTTAAGATTTAAAGAAGTTAAAATTAGCAAAGAAACAGAATAAAAACACTTCCACGTGATTTAAAAAATACATTTAACATTCCAAAAGTCTAGCATCACTGAGATAAATCACAAAATATATTTTACCTGTGTAACATACTTAATTTGGCATTTCTGCTATTATTAAATGAAAATACTATAGGTTGTCTCAGCTTCAACTTTCAAAAAACCTTCCATTTTATTAAATTTGAAAATACCATTGTGTAGTGAACCTTACCTATTAGGCCGGGAATGAAGCCTTGGAAACAGTGAATGAGGCAGGCATCCATTTTGTAGAGGAATGCCAGGCAGCCATCTTGAGTGTGGTTAGAAAGGGGGAGGAGCTTAGAGACAGACTCTAGGATTGGCCAACCAGAGCCAAATCTTAGAGTGCAGAGAAAAAAAAAGAGCTCCAGGCAGTTCTGGTTTGAGGTTTGAAGAAGAGAGTTCTGTTTGAGGGTTTGAAGAGAGCAGTTTGGTTTTGGAGTTGGGAGAGTGTGTGAGAGAACTGAAAGCTGTGGAAACGGACAGGCTAAGTCAGGCAGTTTGGATCTCTTGGGGGGGGGAGATAACTCAAGGGATTGTCTCTCACTACTGGGCTGGTTAATAAAAGGACTCTAGGTTAGAGTTAATTAACAACCCAGGGGAACTCGTGTCTATTCTCAGCAAATACAGCGAGGGTTTTTGTGACCAATAGATAGATTGGTTGGTTGGAACTGTTTGAAACTAAGTGAAGTAATCTGAAACATACAACTAAGTTAAGATGAAGACCGCCTGTAACCGTTTACGCTTATGAACCTCTCTGAAGTAATTATTTACCTGTTTTTAAGAAAATAAATTTTTATTCTATTTTCAACTTTCAAGAGCCTCCACAGTGTGTATTTTCCATCAAGAAGTCTTAATAAAAGTTTCAGCAATATAACCATAAAATACCACAGAAAAGCCTCATAGTGAACATCAGTTTGGGAGCCAGGGGTGAAAATAGTGTGGGCAGGAAATTGGAGAAATTTATCTCAGACACATTTAACAACAAAAATCCTAAAGACATTTTAGGTTGGTGGCAGCTACCATTTTTAAAAGCAAATCTGTTATAATTAGTCTCTCAGCCTAGCCTCCCCGCTTTGCTCATTCCTTTATATTGGTGGCAGTGGTGGGGATATTATTATATAAAAAGATTCCCCCCCTGCCTCAATATTCCTTTATATTGGTGGCAGCGGTGGGATATTATTATATAAAAGATTCCCCCCCTGCCTCAATTTGCGTTATACATTGTTAAAGCAAAACAGAACATTATGGGTATTTCACACACATTTATTACTCAGTGTGTTTATCACTTGATGGTCTGCAACAAATAAATATGTTTTGAAAAAATACTGCAATTATCAGAGAAATAAATCAGATTTTGTTTTTTTTAGTAAGCATTTTTACAAAAAAGCTGCATAAACAAGAGAGGGAAAGATTATTAATTTCTATAATTAGAGTAGATAGAATCTTGTTAGTCTCTTTGTTTGGTTAAGTTAGAGAAACTATTTCAAAACATTCTGGTTTCACAATATAAAGGGAAATATGAAGTCTTTTATGAGACTGATTGCTATTTTCCAATTTATTCCCCAAACTTGGTAATTTTATTCTTTTCTGTTATTCCCAAACTATGAAAGTGCTCTTTTTGAATTAAACCATTCCTCTCAGTTCAGCAAGGCAGCACTATATTGCTGGAAACACACCAGAAAGCTCCGCCTGGATTTGGATATACAAACTATTGAATGTATGGGTGCCCAACGCTATTTGTTTAAGGATTATGAAGCATTTTGCAGCCACATGAGACAAAATTTAAATGTGAAGGCAACAATGAGGTACACCCAATGATCCACTATGGAGCTTTCATCCTTTCTCTTTCCTACTTCAGCATTCCACATCACCTGAAAACTGGTTGTCGGGTTTCCTAGTCCTCCAGAATCACACTGACACCTGTTTTGGGGGCTGCAAATGGGAGGGGAATTCTGGTTCCAGTGATTACTGCTAAACATCTTTACAAGAAACTACCTTGAGATATTAGGCAAAACTTTGAGATCTAGAACAGGTATGGTAATCATATTTTGAAGACTCACATCAGGAAAAAATAAGAAACATGAAATGTGGTATATCTTCTTGTGGCTATGAGACAAATGACTCTGTTGGACTCTATATTTACTAATGGAAGACAGCTGAATTTTTAATGAGTCTCCTCCAATTTTATGTTAAAATGTTATTGTGGCTCTTATCTATGGTGTATTTCCAGCTTTCGACAGAATCCACAGACATACTGTTGTGACTGTGCCTTCGGGGATGATGGTTGATGGGGATGGAATTCGAAGAGGAAGAAAAAACCCTCGTGATGAGGGTTCACTGGAGGAGTTGCGCAGGAAGCGACTTAGAGAGCTATATGGGGGATCTTCTGAGGAAGATTCAGATGGGGAGATGGATGCTGAGGAACAGGTGGTGGCTGGGGAAGCGGGCACTGAATGGGCACAGCCACCGGAGATGTCTGGGGATTTGGGGTCTATGGATACTTCTGAACCTGGGGTTTCTGCAGGAGCTGATCCCAATTGGGATGCTTGGAGAAGGGAGGATAGTTCTTTAAGTGTTCATGGGGCTAAGTATGGGCAGGATGATTGGGACTCCGACGAATTGCTAGGTACTCCAGATCCACGAGCTCTAGCTGTGTGGAGCTCAGACTCTGAGTAGATTTGGGACACCTGGTGTTTGGGTGTGAGTGTTTGGTCACCCAGGAGGAAGGGGAATAAAATGGGAATGTTTGGCCACTGCACTTTGCGTGTGGCAAGGTGTTGCTGAGGCGCCATTGGGATCTCTGTGTTTCCATGAAGACTGGACTTGGACTATGATTTGAATCTGCTGTTATCACCTAGCTTGGCTCTCGCTGTGTCTTATTGTGGACCTGTTTTGGATGACTGCACCCTCTTCAGACCTTGGATCGGAATTTGACCTTGCTACTGCCTTCGCCCTGTGATTGATGACTACTATCGGCTTTTGAATCCTGGCTTGCTCTTTGGACACCGCTGTTATCTCCTGACCTGACCTTGGAATCCCGGACGACGTCTTTTCACCATCCTTTTGGAGCCTTCGGCTTTATCCACATTGTGGAAGCAGTCTACTGCATTCTTAGTTTATTTGTTTGTTTCCTGACCAATTTGGTGTTTTCTTTTGGGAACTGTTCCTTTGAAAACTACAGAGCCGGCTGGCAGGGCTTGGATTCAGAAAGTGCAGTTTGCACTAAGTTTGTTTAGCTTTGTTTATACCTGCTTGTGTTGCTGAATTATATTTTTGTTTGAACTGCTCTTGAAGCACTGATAGTGAAGTGTTTCAAGGTTTTTTCTGTGTTAACATTACTTTTTGGCTTATCTGCTGAATAAACTCTATTTTTGTTCGCTAATTGGCGTCTGACTCTTGACACATACAGTTACATAGGACTAAATCCAGTTATATGGGACTAGAGTAGACCTATTGAATTAGTAGGACTTTAATCAACATACGGGTCAGTTCCACTAATTATGGTTGGTTCTACACTGCTATATAATTCAGTTTCTGAATCCAAATTATCTGTGTTGAACTGGATTATATGATTCTACATTGCCATATAATCCAGTTCAAAGCAGATAATCTGTATTCAGAAACTGGATTATATGGCAGTGTAGATCCAGCCTCAATAGGTCTATCTTAGTTAGAACTAACAATTATTTTATGTCCAATGGCTGAGTCCCTTCGGGGAGTTAGCGTGGCCTAAAGACAAATAAATAAATAATTTATTGCTGATTATGTTCTGAGACTATGTGAAAATTTAATTCTTCCTGAAGAGAAAACTGTATTATGTCTATGAGCATAAGGGCCAGCATCATCAATAGGCATAACGGGTGCCTGCCAGAAATAGTAGGAATAGAGTGTGATGGTGATACATTAGGACTGAGTGCTATATGCCGTGCTGGGTTGATTCTTTTATAGATTCTCTTGCCTTCAGATGTGGTGAGCTAGTGTGCTCCTCCACTAATGTCAGAAAAAAAATTGCTATTGACTATATGGTTGGCTCTTTGCACAGAATTGAAGGGGTAAATATATTATCTTGGCCCTAAGAAACAAAGCCTTTTGGTAATCTGGTAATCTGGATTGTAGGTATTTCCTTATGCAAGATAATTTTATTCATGAAGGAATATCTTGTGGTAAGACTAGAGGACAATAAGGGTTCTCAATACACACATTCAAGACATTAAGTAATTTTATAACTACATAAGGATTACATTCCTCAATACTAATATAAAAAAATTAATTATCAATATTATCAGTCATCCTTGCACATTAAAAGGTATTTTGTATTTGCTTAAAATACCAAAGAAGAAATTTAAATCTGTATCTACCATTTAAATTGGATCCTCCAATATTCTTCTCATCTCATTGTTGAAGATTTACTTTAATAAAAGTAATCGAGATATAGATTGATACAGAACAGTTATTTCAAAGGGCCATTTGTTTCTCAGTTAGCTAATTGGAGAACTCTATGGGAACTTAAGCCATCAGCTTCCATTTTTCACTTAATGTTACTCTTTTTAAACTGGGTCACGCTATGATGTGTACTTGGAGTAGTCTTATTCCATTTTGGCAAACATGATTCACACAAAAGCAATATATAATTTTCAATCTCCAGAGATATTGAAAAGACTGCCAATTTCTTCCTTTGTAAATGTCACAAGCCTTAATAGACCATTATGACAACTGTCTAGACAATGTCAAGAAAAGGTGCATATAAAGAGGACAACTGACTATTTTTGAAAAAGAGGTCACACCTTACAATACAGTAAAGTGATGCAGCTCCATGTACGTGTTAGATCTCCTCTAAGCCAGCTATAGAGGGAGGGAGCTTTAAAGCACCTGGAAAGTTCTATCTATCTCAATAAAGACAGAGATTTATAAGGCTTAATGCAGACATGGGCAAACTTTGGCCTTCCTGGTGTTTTGGACTTCAACGCCCACAATTCCTAACAGCCATAGATTGTTAGGAATTGTGGGAGTTAAAGTCCAAAACACCCGGAAGGCCGAAGTTTGTCCATGCCTGGCTTAATGACATTCATATTTCAGAAAAACTTATAGTAATTCTATGCATGGTTATTCAGACATAATCCCTTCCTCCAATTCTGAATTTTACATTTATATATGTACAGATTGGTCAATAATGGCTTCACACATTTACAAATAACACTTATTCTCTTTGAGTGTTGCTCACTGAACTTTACCTCAAAAGAAAAAGCAAAAACGAAGAAACACAATTACCTTAACTTTTCCTGCGTTTTCTTCTTCTCCCTTTTTTTCTTCAAATTCAAAGGCAACTGTCATACGTTGTTGTCGCTGTTCCTCCCATAGTGTAGGATTAAAACTATCACTGTCAGACTGGAAATCTAGTTAGTTAGAAAATTAATGCCAGAATCAAATAAAACCTCACTCATAACGCACAATTACATTACCAGCAATGCAAAAAAGTATACTTCATACCAATTATTTACTTTTTTAAAACATGTAAATTGGAAACATTTACATTCTGTCTTTAGGAAGTGATTGCAAATAATTAAATTTTGTCTCACAGGACACAAATTATGAGCATGCTGAGATAGGTAAAGACTTTTGCCTATGGAAAACATCTTTCTGGCTCTGGTTGCCTATAATTCCAACATCGGAGCCAAAAGCTAATATAGAGGAAAACATTCAGGAAGTACATAAAGCTAAATATCAACCATACCTACTGAAAAAAAATTCGAGGGCACCAATTGCTTCAGAAATACAAAAGGGATGCTTTAGGTTGCATTATAAAAGATACAATTACCAATAGAGCCACTGTTTGGAACATTTAAGCTAACATTAAATAATTAATAATTTAATTAAATAATTAAATAATTATTTCATAGATTTCTGTATTTAGAAAACAATGCTGATCAGAACTTTACCTTCATCACCACGTGGTTGCTGAGGAAACATGTAGTTAGTCAGCACTCTTTGCTTTGTTTCTGGATGTGCCTCAGTTTGAAGAGGGATAAGGGCCTTAGACTATAAGTGAAGAACACACAAAAGAACTACAATAACTCTCAAAGGTCTATGTGGGAATTAAACAAAATGATGTTTTCTAACAAATATCAAGAACGTTAAGAAATTCTATGACAATGAGCACTCTTGTTCATATTTTTTGGATGAAAATGTGCTAGCAGTGGAACAGTGTGTTAAAGCACTGAGCTGCTGAACTTGCGGACCGAAAGGTGCCAGGTTCAAATCCTGGGAGCGGAATGAGCTCCCACTGTTAGCCCCAGCTCCTGTCAACCTAGCAGTTTGAAAACATGCAAATGTGAGTACATCAATAGGTACCGCTCCAGCGGGAAGGTAACGGCGCTCCATCCAATCATGCCGGCCACATGACCTTGGAGGTGTTTATGGACAACACCGGCTCTTTGGCTTAGAAATGGAGATGAGCACCAACCCCCAGAGTCGGTCACAACTGGAATTAACGTCAGGGGAAACTTTTACCTTTACCTTTTTCTGCTAGCAGCAGGATTTTACATGTGTGATATTAGCACATCATGATTAGGACATAACACATCCAACCAATACATAAATCTTTACTATTGGATTATTTATTAATTTACAGTTTTCTCTCGCTTATCACAGGGGTTACGTTCCAGGAAAATGAAAATCCGCAAGTAGGGACGCTATTTTTATATTTATACATTATTTTAATAGTTAGGTGGCCTTTCTCCCCCTTGCAAACCCCGGGGAGCCAGTGAAGCCTTCCCTACCAGCACTGGCGGGCCCCTTGCTCTGTGCCCACCATGTTGCTCTGTTTGCTTCTGCTCCTGCAGCCAGGGAAAAAGGAACACCGTTCCGCCTGGTGAATGAACGACCGAGTGGGGGAGTGAGGGTGGGCGGCAGTGACGGCAAAAGCAGGAGCCTGGAAGAGGCGGCCAGGCTCCTGTTTCTGCTGCCACTCCAGCTGGGCCATGCCGAGAAAATGGAGAACTCGGAAGAGGGGGTGGGACTCGTGGAGGATTCCGCCTGCTCTTCTGAGTCCTCCACATTTTCTGGTGTGGCCTGGCTGGAGCAGTGGCAGAAGCAGGAGCCTCGTCACCTCTTCCAGGCTCCTGCTTTTGCCGTCACTGCCGCCCACCCTCACTCCTTCACTCGGTCGTTCACTCACCGGGCGGAGCGGTGTTCCTTCTTCCCTGGCTGCAGGAGCAGAGGCAGACAGAGCAACATGGCAGGTATGAAGCAAGGGGGCTGCCCTGAGGAGGAGAAACAGCAATGGGGTAAATAAATAAATAATTGTCCCGCGAAAGAGCAAGTCTGCAAAAAGCGAACCGCAAAATAGCGGGGGAACACTGTATATGTTGTTTTATTGTTTCATTCCAAAGAATAAATTGTTATGGTCAAAATTCAATGTAGTATTGCTAGCATACTTCCATTGGGATCAATGTTTCTTGTCTGCTGTAAAGGAAGGGTGGAGATGCCCAGTCCAAAAGCAGGAAGGTGGGCAGTTAGGCATCTGGCTAAGAGCTTTGGGGAGCCCGCCAGTGATCATTTTGTTTCACGGAGAGGTGGACATATGCCCATACATCCAACCAGTATATATCTTGTTTGTTAGGTAAAAGGTAAAGGTTTCCCCTGACGTTAAGTCCAATAATGTCTGACTCTGGGGGTTGGCGCTCATCTACGGCATTGTCCGTAGACACCTCCAAGGTCATGTGGCCGGCATGACTGCATGGAGCGCCGTTACCTTCCAGCTGGAGCGGTACCTATTGATCTACTCACATTGGCATGTTTTCGAACTGCTAGGTTGGCAGAAGCTGGAGCAACAACGGGTGCTCACTCCGCTCCCGGGATTTGAACCTGGGACCTTTCGGTCTGCAAGTTCAGCAGCTCGGTGCTTTAACACACTTCACCACCAGGGCTCCTAACTTGTTTGTTATGCCACCCAAATGAACAGAAGGAAATGCCTGACTCCTTAACAAAGTTGAAAAAGGATATTGTCTCTATTAGAACCACAGGATGGCCCAGAAACACAAATGCAACCCCAAATATACATCTACACAAACACTTTCCCTATGTTATAATTTTACAGCTTATATACTTGTTGTTGTGCTCAAATCATTTCTGATTTATGATGACTTTAAGGCAAACAAAGCACATGCATTTCCTGGAATGTATTCAGAGGGGATTGTTATTGCTTTCCTCAGAGGCTGACCGTGACTTCCTCAAGGTCACCCAGTGGGTTTTCACTGCACAGCAGGAATTCAAGCCCTGGTCTCCAGAGTCATAGTCTAGTCAAAAAGTACTAAAAGCAAATCTCAGGCCTCTTCTACACAGTTGTATAAAATCCACATTATCTGCTTTGAACTGGATTATATGGCAGTGTAGATTAAGATAAACGAGTTCAAATGTGGATTTTCTGCTTTGCCAACTATTATTATCAGGCAGTAGGGAAGGGGCCTCAGTGGTCACATAACAGTACAGACCTATGCAGGTTACTCAAGAGCAAGCCCCACTAATTTAAATTTCTATGCATGCCACCTAAGTGAGGCCTGAAAAGATCTGGAATTTGGTGGTGTTCACCAGGACATCTGTGGAAGGGAACAACATTAAGGAGATGTGTGTGTGTACTATGAACATACATGGGTCGTCCTCTGAATTTTTCATTGGAATTAATGTGTTTTCAGACACTCACAGTTCAATATAAACATTGCATAAATACAGCTGAATTTGCTACTTTGTGGTTCAGCAGCTAGGACAAGGAAAGTCAGTAAATAAATATGTACCTGGTTGTCTGAGAGCCAGAGTGCAGCAAGTTCTTTAAGCTTTGTAAAAGTGATAGGCAAATTTTTCAATCTGGAAAAAATAACAGCATTGCAATAATGAGAGTGTTATCATGTATAAAACACCCTATTTTCTAAGATAAAGTTAGTAACAGCTAGTAAACTACAACTAGTCCAACGATCGGCAGTCAGCCTGCTAACCAGAGCAACTTACAGGGAGTGATCAACTCCCCTGTTCAAGGATCTCCATTGGCTGACGGTCACTTTCCGGTCGCAATTCAAGATGCAGGTAATCACCTACAAAGCCCTGTACGGTTTGGGACCTGTCTACCTTTTCGACCACCTTTCCCCCTATGAGCCTGCATGATCTCTTAGATCTTCAGGGGAGGCCCTCCTCTCGTTTCCATCACTATCGCAGGCTCAGCTTGCCGGAACGAGGGAGAGGGCCTTCTCTGTAGTGGCCCCTCGGCTCTGGAATTCCCTCCCTAGGGAGATTAGACTGGCCCCAACCCTGTCTGTCTTTATCAAACAGCTGAAGACATGGCTCTGCCAGCATGCGTTTGAATAACCACCAACTTGATAGATCTCTATCACTGATACATTACTTACTAGCACTTTATTTTCTTCCTATTTATCCTACCCCGCATTATTCCAGCCGACTCTTTGATACTTGTCCATGCACTTTATCAAAAGCCCTTGAAATTGTATATTTTCTTATGCTCGACCCCTTTTTATCCATAGTGGTTGATGTTTGTATCATTTTCTCATTTTGCTTGGTTATTTTATGTTTTACTGTATGTTATGTTTTAACTGATTATTTTACTTGATTGTTGTACCATTGTTTTTAGTTACTGATATGTGTTTTAAATTGTTATACTTTGTTTCTGTGTTGGGTTCGGCCCCATGTTAACTGCCCCAAGTCCCTTCGGGGAGATGGTGGCGGGATAGAAAAATAATTTATTATTATTATTATTATTATTATTATTATTATTATTATTATTATTATTTTGCAGTCAAGTAAAAGGAATGTCCCATTTCCTTTCACTTCATTTATCTTTTTGTACTGCTTTAGAAAATATTCACTTCATTGATTCCCCTCCCCCAATGTTTTCTCATCTAAAAATCCATATTTTACTTAACTTCCTAATCCTTAGATGATATTCATAAGACCCAGATGGTTAAAATAATACATAAAAATACTGTCAGCTTAACTGCACAGATGTGATTTGTTTATCTGTAGCCAACTTCTATGCGGGCACTTAATTTTTATATTTAGGCAAATAGGAGTCTACAAAATGTTATTCATAAAGTATCTATCTATATCTATCTATCTGGAGCCCCATTTTCTAATTCTACTTAAGAATTTTCTAAAGCTCACCACCATAGGATATAATCTTTATTTTCCCCAACCCTAAGTACATTACAATAGGAAAATAAAAAATGTTTAAACAAAATTCCTAGTTCTATTGCTGACTAAATTTGAAATTTTAATTGGTTTAATTATAGAAAAGAGATAAATCCTCAACCCAGCATGCCTCTTGTTCCTTTACAATATTTTGTGCCACACCATGAGCTCTTTTGGTGTGTGATGCATTTCTGTGTGACATGGTAGTCCTGTAGAGGTACTCCTGAGCATCAGAAAGTTAAAAGCCTTGCTGTGAGCAAGCAGACCCTTTCATGAAGCTGAAGAGTTTTACACGAGTGCTAACTTTATTCTATTACGATCAAAGGCTGCCCAGATTATATCTTATCAAGAGGTGTTTTTAAACCTTTAGAAATACTTCAGTCATAAGAAAAGAAGATTGTTCCTGAGATCATAATCTGTACCAGCAGTGAAGGTTTATCATGCCAAAATGATGCCCGCTCTCTCTCAAGTTGAAAGGGCAAGCTTTTTGCTTTCATAAGTATAACTTAGTAGGAAGTGGAAGTAAAAGTTTAAAGCTTGGGAAAATGCCAATTCTAAATGGTAATCTTTCTTCCACAGATCTTTACCTTTCATGCCTGGAGGTTTTGCACTTATAGAATCATAGAGTTGGAAGAGACCTCGTGGGTCATTCAGTCCAACCCCCTTCCAAGAAGCAAGAAAATCAAATTCAAAGCATCCCCAACAGATGGCCATCCAGCCTCTGCTTAAAAGCCTCCAGAGAAATCAACTGGAAATCGAAGTGGACGTTGGAAACTACAAAAACCTAACTCCGAAGGAGGTCAAAAGGAAATCATCCTTCCTCCCTTTTTCTCCCCTCTCCTTTTTTCCCTTTTTCTTCTTCTTTCCCCCCCTCTCCCATATTTTCTTTACCCACCACTTACCCACACCCTTACCCAATCCTATTCATCACAGTAAAAGAAAAAAAAAAGAAAATCAAATTCAAAGCATCCCCGACAGATGGCCATCCAGCCTCTGCTTAAAAGCCTCCAGAAAAGGAGCCTCCACCACACTCTGGGGCAGAGAGTTCCACTGCTGAACAGCTCTCACAGTAAGGAAGTTCTTCCTAATGTTCAGGTGGAATGTTCTTTCCTGTAGTTTGAAGCCATTGTTCCGCATCCTAGTCTCCAGGGCAGCAGAAAACAAGCCTGCTCCCTCCTCCCTATGACTTCCCCTCAGATCTTGATACATGGTCCTCATCATGTCTCTTCTCAGCCTTCTCTTCTGCAGGCTAAACATGCTCAGCTCTTTAAGCCGCTCCTCATAGGGCTTGTTCTCCAGACCATTGATCATTTTAGTTGCCCTTCTGTGGATATATTCCAGCTCGTCAACATCTCCCTTCAGCTGTGGTGCCCAGAATTGGACACAGTGTGATTCCAGGTGTGGTCTGACCAAGGCAGAATAAAGGGGTAGCATGACTTCCCTGGATCTAGACACTATGCAGGCCAAAATCCCATTGGCCTTTTTAAGCTGCCACATGACATTGTTGGCTCATGTTTAACTTGTTGTCCATGAGGACTCCAAGATCTTTTTCACTTCTTCAACTCATTACTGTTACTTGTTTCTCTATAGTTTTGCTAGAACATAACTTTGCTTTCCATTTCTCTCTGATACTTCATAGATCAGTCTGCATAACAGATCTTTTCTGCATCCAGTTGAATAGTTACTGAACTCTATGGAATCTTGCAATTCATTAAAAATTAGATACAAAATGGAAATGAATGGAGCCCTTATCATAATCTCATCCATATTATTCGGTGCGGTTTTCTATTATTTTGTACTTCTTGTTTGGGAAATGAGAGAAAAAAAACTTGTGGTTTGCTATAAAAAATAATAATAATCTAGGATCAATATTTTCAACCTTACTAAACTGATTATTATTTCTCCTAGATTTTGTCAAATCCACTCAAACTTCTGGGCTATATCTTCAGGTCCTACTCAAGAATTTCCTCTGATTCCAATCTTGAATTTTGTCTATAATTCATATTATATACCGTTCTATGATAACACCATGTTCAAATTTCATGTTTTAGTAATGCTTTTTCGTTAAAGCATTCTCTTAACAAAAAACAGAGCTATATGTAAAAATCCAAGATGTTAAGAGATGCTTAAATAAGTTGAAGTTTACTTTTACTATCTTTTCTTGTTATTTGAAATTGTGGATTTGACCACTACGAACGTTTAAGAACATATTCGACTTCATTATTCATAAATGGACTAGTAATATTTAAACATTAAAATAAGAAAAATGGATGATCATAATCTTTTATCTGCTGGAATTCTACATTAAAAACATTACAACAACAACAACAGTAATTCCAGCAGTGAATCTTTAAATAATTGGAAATAAGGCATTTCCAAAGCAGGGTTCTCATCTTGAGGGAAAATATTTGAATTTCTTTCAAACGATAAGCGCAATTGTATAATTCTTATATTAATTGATAATCTGAAAATACTTGAATGAACATTCTAATAACTACAGCCAAATGATAACCTTGAAATGCTTTAAGAAATGAAATTTCACTAACTATCTGGCAAAGTTAGAAACCTATTCAGAGAAACACTAGTTACACATGAAATTTCAAAAGATAAAAAGGATTACCTGTTGTCACTCAAATTTAAGACTCTGAGTTTTTGCATTTGACCAATCTCATCAGGAAGAAATTCCAGCTTGTTTGACCGTAGAGACATAACTGTTACATTTTTACAACTTCCAATCTGTGGGCATCAAGTACAATTGATAAAACACTCCATATGTTTTCATAATTGTCATATATATAAATGGATTAGATATGCTTATAGACTAGTATTTATGTCGATTTCACATAATACCCTATAGTACCCAGTTTACACATAAATTAATTAGGAATTATATCTGATTATTATATATCCCTTATTGATGTGAGACAGTGCCAAATACCTCCCATGTAGGAAGATACATTTTCTTGGAAACTGAAATATAACTCCATTTGGAAGCACACATAATTTAAAACCATATTTCTCTACTCAGACCAATATATGGATGCATAGTTAGTGTTCTTTGAGTCATAAATATAGGTACATTGGGACATAGGACTGTATAAAGCTCTTATCTCACAGAAATACTGCTAAAGACTGAAATCTGGCAGGCTACATTCAATTCTGGAATGAGCTAAACAATGAAATGAGCTAAACAGCTTCTTTTTCTCCAGTAGCCATATAGGGTAACTTTTCCCCATGCTTTAGTTGCCTAATTCTCCAAATTGGCAATACGGATTTGAAAATAAGCTATTGGACTTCTCTTTTCTTAGGCCCCTTCTACACTGCCATATAAAATCCAGATTATCTACTTTGAATTGGATTATATGGCAGTGTGGACTCATATAATTCAGTTCAAAGCAGATAATGCGGATTATCTGTTTTGATAATCTGGATTTTATGCAGTGTAGAAGGGGCCTCTGGGCAGTTAGGACTCAGATAACCCAGTTCAAAACAGATATTGTGGATTATCTGCCTTGATATTCTGCCTTGATATATGGATGTAGAAGAGCCCTCTGTAGATGGTATGGACTTGTATTCATCTATTAGCTTGAGTAGCCAGATTCTGGAAGCCATGTACTGCCTGAGTGGACAAATGCTGTTATGTGCTTTCTCTACTGTTTGAAATGCAGCAGCTGATCACTTTAATCAGAAGGGAAATCAAATAACCCAACAGTGACACTCCACTGGCAAAACACTCCACTTGTCAAGATGGCTTCTGTACCTTTAATGACAGTACAGAAAAGGAATTATCAGCAGATGTTGCTTGTGACCTCACTGTGTGACAAGCAAAACTTTCCTATACAAGAGTTAAAAATATAGGAGCTGTCTCCAGTTTTCAGTCTAACAACGTCCTTACAGACGGCCAATTCTCACTCAAGAAGCGACTCAAGTTGCTCCTGACACGAAAAAAAAGTCTAACAACTCTATATTCCAGATCCTGATTAGCATACTTAAGCTATGCAATGGAAAACAGAAATTGTTAAGGACAAAAATTTCTGAAAGCCATTACTGGTTATCATAATTACTGTGGGAATACAGTAGAGTTTAGCTTATCCAACCTTTACTTATCCAATGTTCTGGATTATCCAATGCAGTCTGTGTCCCGCCCAGATCCATAGCTCTTTCTCTAGGCAGCAAGGACTGAACCTCTTACGAATTTAACTTCTGACAACGTTGTTAATGTAAGTTCATTTTATGCAATTCTATCTTTATTTGTAGTCAATTTGTTAGTAGCTAGTTTTTGCAATCGATGTTTCCAATACATTGCGATGTTTTGGTGCTAAATTTGTAAATACAGTAATTACTACATAACATTACCTAGTATTGAACTGCTTTTTCCTGACGACTTGTTGTAAAACATGATATTTTGGTGCTTAATTTGTAAAATCATAATGTAATTTAACATTTAATAGGCTTTTCCTTAATCCCTCCTTATTATTCAGTATTTTTGCTTATCCAACATTCGGCCAGCCTGTTTATGTTGGATAAGTGAGACTCTACTGTATTCCCATTTATCAGTGTGTGCACAATATAAACCTGACTATTTGTATTTCCTGTTTTATACAGGATCTCATATGAGCCAAAATCATTTTAATTTTAATAACATCTGTTGAATTTTTTTCTAGATGAAAAAAAAAACATTTTTTAAAAAACTGTACTTCATAATAATTCTTACTTCTCTGGGCAGTTCTGGCAGGAAATTTTCATCTACAGCTAGCGTCCGCAGACTGTGCAGGTAGCCAATGGTGGGAGGTAGAGACTCCAGTTCATTACAGCTGCAGTCAAATTCTTCTAATAAAGATAAACTGAAATTTTAAGAACATTTGTAAGTCTGTTTTACAAAACTATCCATTATTAGTTTCCTTCCATTTTATCTTTAACATTCTAGATTTGAAAAATAGGCAAATAGGCGAAAGACTAACAGTGGTTTAAGTGAATTTTTGGGAATGACATTATGAAGATCTATTTGAAGAACATGGACATGTATTCAAAGCAGAGATTTAATTAACACAGAAGAATGGTTCATTAAGGGACTAATTTTTTTTAGAATCTAGAAGTTGCCTTAAACAAAACAATGTCTAATTATTAAAGTCCCACATACAATAATGTGTTTGCAGTAATTCTGATAAATCTCAGTATCTATATAGCCTTGTGATTAACTGCACTCCCTTGCAACACATACTAATGTCAAAATATACACATACACTTGAATAACAAGCAAAATCTTATCATTCAATGAACCATGCTCTGTTAAAAGATCTCTTAATTACAAATGTGGCAAGTTTATATGGGAGGAATTGATTCAGGAATCTTATACTGTTTGGCAAGTAGCCTAATAACAAGCTACAATCCTTCTGCTGTACACATAAGTAATTCTATTTATTTGATTCGGGGGGGGGGGGGGGGGGGGAACACCAGTGAATTATTTCACTGACTGCTGTTGTTATTTGAGGCACATAATATTTCTACATTATTGCCTCACAATTCCACAAACTGTACTAAGAACCACATTTCTGCACCGAGAACAGAAAATAAAACGGTACTTGCCCTGGGAAATGATAAGACAATTGCTGGTGAAAGCACTCAATCTCAGGATATCTGTCTCACCCTAATCTCACAAGGATGAGCCACCATTTGCATTTTCTTTCAAACTGAGAAATAAATTTCTATAATACTGGGACGACATGACCTAAAATTACTCTATTATAAGAATGGAAATTAAAGCAATTCTCATCAGAAGCTTTTGGTGCTTTTGTTTTGTAAAAGCATATTCCAATTCTGTACTCAATCTTCACCATTGATATTACTGGGCCTGATGTACTGCTTTCCTGCCCTTATTTGGTCATCACTTCTCTCGTTTATCCCACCCCAAATTCTCCTCTTATACTAAAGCATTTTTATCTACCTCATTAGCTTTTAATTATGCACTCATTATACCACTGCCCAGCCTTTTATTATTTCAACCTGCTGTATAGTTTTTATCTGGCGGTGTTATTTATCATTACATTATTGTTTTAAAATGATGGTTTAATTTGTGTAATGTGAAATGTCAATGAAGTTGTTTTATTGTGAATGTATTTTATCTTGTTTATTGTGGAAATTTGGGCTTGGCTCCATGTTAGCCACTCCGAGTCCCTGAGGGGAGATGGAGGCGGGGTACAAAAATAAAGTTATTACTACTAACAAGTAACTCCCATTGAGTTGAATGGGTTTTACTTTTAAGTAAGTACTTGTAAATATGCGTTTTCATCCTTGCATATCTTCATAATAAGACAGGAAATTAACATTTACCTGACAAAAAATTACATTTACCTGATAAAAAAGGTAAAGGTAAAGGTTTTCCCCTGACACTAAGTCTAGTTGTGCCCGACCCTGGGGGTTGGTGCTCATCTCCATTTCTAAGCCAAAGAAATGGAGGTGTCTGAAGACACCTCCAAGGTCATGTGGCTGGCATGACTGCATGGAGTGCCGTTACCTTCCTGCTGGATCGGTACTTATTGATCTACTCACATTTGCATGTTTTTAAACTGCTAGGTTGGCAGAAGCTGGGGCTAACAGCGAGAGCTCACCTTGCACCCTGGATTTAAACTGCCAACCTTTCAATCAGCAAGTTCAGCAGCTCAGAGGTTTAACCCATTGTGTCACCTGATAAATAGATTATATTATTGGAATCATAACAATTACAAACCAGTTACTTGTTTGTTTATTTTTTTTACCAAGGTGAATTATTTGGGATAGGTATCTATTACTGTACTTAATTTACAAATGAGTACAAAGTCAATTTGCAAAAGTGAACTGCAGGCTTCATCCTAAGGGGAAAAGTTTATAGCTGACCAAGACTCAATCCTTATCCTACTAGTAAGCACTGGATTACATGTTGTTTTCTTTTCAGTTATATATCTTTAACATTTTTCAGGCTAAAGAATCTCAAAAAACTGACCTACAGCCCACACCCTATCTTTTATTCTGTCACTAACTACAAGACTACGCTAGTCTGGAGGACTGAAGTGTGTCATCCTTTTCAGAGCTACAGAGTGATTAATGAAGTGGGCTGGGAACAGAAAAGCTGAAAGCTTTGTTAGACTTTTTATTATATGCCTATGGGTGCCAAGCTGTCATTCAGACCTGGGGAAGTGATCATTTCCAAAAGCAACATCCAGACAAATTGGCCCAGTTGCACATTAGGTTTGTGCTTGACAGAGGCAGTTGCAGACTTAAGTGAACATGCTTTAGTAGACCACCTGGCAAAAATGTCTTTCTGCACTAGCCAAAAATACATTTTCCATGCTATTCCCCTGTCAGTTACCACCAGAGCTAAAATGAATAATAATGCTGGAAACAATGGCATCCATACCAATATAATGACCATGGATCTGTGCAATCTCAATATAAAAGGTTCTACTCTTCAATTTAGGTAACCATTCACCAGCGTAATATCGAAATATCAGTTTCAGAGCCCAGCAGAGTATCATTATCTGTTCTCCCTTCTCAGTCCTAAATATTATCCATGTTAAACTCCATTAGAATAAATAATTTTTGGACATAATATGAACAAGAGAAAGTCAGGAAGCCTTGGGCCTGAGTGGACAACTTTAGTGGCTGAATTAACTTCCTTATAGTCCTCTGACTACCCTATGAAATATTTGCCAAAAGCCTATGCCAGACTTGAAACCATGTTGGAAGTAGTATCCTAGCCTTAGTTGTATAGCAACTGAGATTTGCAAATGGTATTTCATTTTTTTTCCAGTGACTCTACAATAAGCTCCACCAGGTTTGAGAGTAGTACCATTTCTGCCTCCCCTCCACACTTTCCACCTAGCTATTTTGAAAAATATCCTTTCCAGAATACTCAGTTTGTCTTTTGACCGCAATCAGAATGTCTTAAGACCAATTCAAACATTCTAAATAATCACTACAGACCTCTGTTTGGACACTTTGCTTTTAGACTGCATATATGATAATGTGATGATGTTGACTATTTGACTGCAGTTTTACATACACATTCACAAAGAAAAACAGGATTCTAGAACAACGAAATTGGTGATGGGGTGGAGGGATGATGAGGGCACTGTCCCTTCCAAATGGGAATTTTATCTCCTCAGGTGAACTTTTCCTTATGTCTCCACATTTCCAGTACTACAGTAAAATAAAGTATTAGTTGAGTGTTTAGAAATATATGCATTAAAAAAGGAGGGCAAGCTAAAAGGTAAAAGCTACGATACCAGGGGAATGTGAACACAGCAAGAGTTCTACATGTAAAAGATTTTGTAGTGTTGCACTCTCTGCTATGCTAGAAATTCCGGGAGTGAAAAAAAATCATTTGATGTATGTGAATTCTTATTTGGGGGTGTACACCCTCATTCTGCCACTCCCTCTGTAGATACCTCCTTGCGTTATTTTTGATGTGCTGCTCTTACTACCTCTACTTACTACTACCCTGTATAAGCTGATCTAATATCCACAGTGTCATATAGAGGTTTTCTGCTGGGCTAGTTCTATTTTGCTTCTCAAGGTATTTCCCCTTCTCATTGTACTGTGTAGGCTTCTGACAGATGGGAATAAAGTACTCTCTAGGCACGTCCATCATTTCCCTCAGATTATCGCTGGGATCAGGGTCAGTACTCAAACCAGAGTAGCACTTGAAATATGCACCTCCTTTGGGAACAATGTAGTGACAATTTAATAAAAAACATATCAAAATGGATTGCAAGTACACCTTTCTTTCCTGTCAGTTTCTCTCTTTTTCAAGAGAAAAAAGTATATTTTGCTGTGTGAGGAAGCCTAAAAACACAGTCTACTTATTCAAGAGGATTTGTAAGTTCCAGAAAGCAACACAATAGTTCTAAATATGCTTAAAATGTCCATTTCAAGATTTGGATTAAGGGGCTAACTAATTAGGATTGCTGCTATGACAGTCTGTTAGTCTACCTTTAACTTTTGTTTATCCTCTTTTGACCTTCAGGACTGGCGATAGAGAGGACTGAAAGGTTAGGGTGCTCTCTACAAACAAATAGGTAGTTATGGAAGAGGTGTCAATCTTGTGACCCTCCAGATGTTTGGGACTCCAACTGCCAGAAAACCTAGCCAGCTGGACCAATTGCCAGGAATTCTGGGGGCTGAAGTCCAAAACACTTGGAGGGCCACAAGTTTGATACCACTGGTCTACAGTTTTCACCAGATTCCTTCTGGGGTCTTATACTGCTACAACATCAGTTACAGCTGCATTAGCAGTGGTTATATTTTTATACACATGCATAAGGAGGTATCCGGTATTCTGTTACAGAAACCATGTAAAGGGATCTTGTAGCACCTTCTTCACTGATCATTTACTGCAGCTTAGAACTAGTTTGGGACGAACCAGTTTCACTGTGAAGGTGATTAGACTGACAGGTCTGAAATTGATTTGAGGCCAGGAATGTGATTACATCAACCACAGAACCTGGCAGCAAACCTGTCTGCAGGATCCCCGTCCCCCCACATTTCCCCCCATTTCCAAAGAGATGTACATCAAGCACTCCAGAGGCATAGGAGATTTTTTTAAAAGGACAGTTAAGAATTGAGGTAGTCAATTACCCTTCCCAGAGGTCAATTAACTCCCTGCTAGCCATCCATGCCCATGAGGCATTTTTCGACAGCTCCCTCATCCCATACTCTCCAGCCCCAAAGCGCTTCAGCAAAAGCAGGGATTTATAAAGCACATTGCAATCTGTGGAGCGAATTTTGCCCTGCAATTGGAATACATTAGAATCTGCTGCAGCGCATCAAAGAGTTAAACTCAGACTTTCCTGCAATTTTCTTTCACGTGCTATTTCCACAGTGTAGCATGCATTAGCGGTATGCGTTTTGTAGCTACCACAGTTTTGAGTCAGCTTGGAACCGCATTAAATCAGTGTAAATGGGACCAAATAGAATGAAGTTGGTAGCAATTTGTTCTCTTGGTCTCTAAAGTGCTACAAAAACCCTTTGAATACTGATATTCCAGATTAACCCGGCTATGTTTTGAATCTTACGTATTACATTCCTACAATACAATGTGCCATGTTGAAGGCCAGTGTTGCATACAGGCACAGCCTTGACCACCTCCCAAACCCTTAATAGCTTAGCATGAGTATTGGTAAGTGTTTACAAAATCTCTTGCTAAGTTTTTCAAGGACTCAGACAGAATATTCACAAGAAATATATGCAGGGATAAGCACAGAGTACTGCACCTATTGCTTGTTGCAGATATGAGATAATTAAAGGTTAAATCCAGAACACATGGGGAGACTGGAGAAAAATGTACTGTTTTAAACATAAGTTTCAGTTCTGTTCATGTTATTTGTATTGCTATCTAGTCTGCCTTGAAAACATTTAAAGCTGAAAGACACAATAAAAATACCCTAAACAATAAACAATTGTAAAAACTATTACTATCATAGATTAATATAATTCAGGTGAATGGTGTAACTTTTTAAAGCAGTGAGCCTGATTTAAAAGCATCCTCACAGATATGAATCTCATGCCCTCCAACATTTAACAGTTGAAAACTGAGAGAGGTGTAGCTGAACAATAACTGAATGTGATCAGGGGAAGAACATACATAACTAACACATAAGAATGTGGAGGTGAAAGTACTGAGAGTGATTGGTACTTTAGGCCACATAAATAAGCTAACAGACATAAGAAGTTTCAATTGCTTGCCTGGCCATGCCTCCACTGTCTTTTCTTTCAAGAGAAAAGATAGATAAGATAATTGGAATGCCCCATGGGGACAGAATGAAAATAATTCTCTCACTACTGACAGCGGGAGCTGTAACTGAGAAGCATTAGAATAGACCATATAATAGAAAAGAACATTGTGGGTACAATCCAGCTGAAGATAAGCACTCCCTAAGTTTCATTTGTTTTTAATCAAGTAACTGTTTAATTCTTCTGTTGAAAGCAACTGTGCTTAAAGAAAAATAGACTACTTAAAATGTGCTTGTGCGCCTTCAAGTAGTCATCTGTACAAGCACAGAGGTGCCACCATAGATTTGTTCCTTTTTGGTTTTTGTTCAGTAAAAGAAATTGATCAAAAGATGCAGGACATCTGGGTGCAGAACACCTGGAAGAGCTCCCCAGTCATGGACAAGAATACTGATGAGAGATGTTCTGGATCCTGTCTGAGGTAACATTTTGTCAGTTGAGAAAGACTTAACTGTCAGCAAGGCATGGACATAGCTGAGGTGTTACTGCCTGTGGGCCATTAGATACTTCAGCCTTAATAGTCAGATCAATCACTAAGCAGTACTTTGCTGGTATAATTAAATCATTTTGAAAGCATGCCCTTGGTATTTGCTAGAGATCAGCAAACAAGTCCATATGAGCAGAGATCAAATGTTCTCATCCAATACAAAACTATTAAGAAGGAAATGATACCAGGGTAAAAAAAAAGTGAAGGAAAAAACATGCCTAATGGAGGAAAAGAAAAAAAGTGTAACAGAAACAAAATCTAGTGAATATTCTCACAGATGCTATCATCACAATGGTCAAGAAGTAATGGAAGGAATTTTGAATGTGTGTCATGAGATATGGCTTTCCTCCAAAACATTCACTGCCTACCTTAGAAAGTCTGAATGTTTGTTGTCCTTAGGCTTAGAATCTCATATGTATAAGAAAAAAAATGTGGGTGAATCATGTTCCTGGAGAATAAATTTCCTATCTATTCTACAATCTTAAGCACATTTAAAATGAGTAAGTGCCATGAGCATGGTGGGATTTACTTCCAAGTACAGGATAATGCTGCACACTATGGTTGATGGTAAAACTCTACAAAATCTTTTGAACTTACTTTCCAATGGCATTGGGCAGGACTGTGAGCTGATTGTCATCTACTTTTAGAGTAGTAAGCCTTTTCAAAAGCCCTGAGAAGAGAAGAAGAGAAGAAAAGGAAGATTAGATGAGATATGGAATTAGCATACTCTTTATTTTTGTAGCACAAAGTGCAAGGTTTTGAGTGTTTTAGGCTTTTTTTCTACAACTACTGAATGGTGTCTATTCAGTAGAAGCGAAATGAAATGAAGATCTTTTTAAGATAAAAGGCGCCTGGCATTCTAATTCAAAGTATCCTCTTCTAGAGATGAGCAACCAGCTGTTCTAAACATACCTGAGAGCTTTTGCCATTGGCAAGTGCATTATTTATGCAAGTAATTCATACATTAGCAACAGTAAAACAAAATAACCGCAATCATACCATTTAAAATTGAATTCCTACATTTGGAAATGTAGTTTCATATACAATTAGGGGTATGAAGACATGAATTAGCTGTAATATGAGTCATTGCAGGATATTTCTTCATAGCAAAACCCTAAATAAATTACATATGTGACTTCTGCTGCATGTCCTGGAATTAAGACTACACTGGAGAAGGCATTTCAAAGTTTGAAGAGAAGTTGTGTTCCTGTTGTGTGTCTTCAAACTGTTTCCTATTTATAGCAACCCTAAGGCAAACATGGGGCTGGGAATGTGTTACTTGCCAATGATTGCCAGTAAGTTTCGATGATTGAGTGGTGAATCTAATCGTGGTCTCCAGAGTTGTAGCCCAATGCTCAAACTACTACACCATACTGGTTCTCTGTATAGAAAAGTGGAAGCCTCTATATATGAAAATAAAATACATTCCTTATTATGAAGCAAGACTTCAAATCTGAGGCCAAATTGTGTGTTCTTATAAAGGTAACACAGCTAACGGCTTCTGGTTATTGGCTCAGATAATGCATGGTGGCAATGATGGCAGGAAAGCTTAATCTGGTTCTATGCTCATAGGAAATGTTTGAAAACTAATTAATTTAAATTCCTTTTTGCAATAACAGACCCTCAAAATTAACCATAACATTCATGCTGTTGTTTATTTACCTATAGAATCTGGCAGTTGTTGCAGCATGTTGGAGGACAACAGTAGATCTTCAAGGGCTTCACATCCTGATATGTCCATATCTATACTTTCTATCCTATTTTTTGACACATCCAAGTATACCAACTGCTTTAATCTTCCTATAGGCTTGATGACAACACATAAGAATAGGATTAGTTGTGCAGATTGAAAATGCAAACAATAGCTAATATGTAAACATAACGCAATATCATGAGTTTGTACATTTAGTCAAAAGGGCCTCCAAAGAAAATGTATTTAGTCCTGATGTTATATAGGAAAGCACAAAGATACAGTCCTTCCACATATGGATCTAGTCTCATATAAACTGGGAACACAAGAAATCAGCACACAATACTGAAAGGAATGAAAGTCTTATACATGCCCCTATTTAGAGACTAAGAGATTGAGTTCCATGGGAGCTGGGGGAGAGGGTTACATAAGAGAAAAATTCTACTTTTAATTTTAAGTTGCAATGCAATTTGGTTTCTTCACATAGCACAATTATCTACAGAAGCTGCATGTGTGCAAACCACAGGGATGTTGCCTTCATGTTTTATGATCTCACACATTCCCATGCTCTTGATTTAAGAAGATGTTTTTCTATATCTTTTACATGACTGTATTTAAATAATTGAAATCTATTTTGAAACATTTTGTGCCACCACAACCAAGATATTCTTTAAATGATGCACCAAACCTATTCTTATGGCTACAAGTTGGTGAAGCTACAACATGAGTCAGTCTAGAATATAATTTACAGGATATATTTTCATGTTTAATTCAGTTCTCTCCATCATCAGCTCCCATGATGACTTCCAAAGCCAGCTAGAACTGTCATGGTTGAGGGAGAGCTTACAAAGGAATGTTGCAGAAGTTGGAATGGCTAGTGCAACATATTATACTATTCTATTTTTCAATATACTATTATCAGAATAGTAATGCTATCATGGCATGGTAGTCCTGTCATGGCACCTGGATATTCAACAATGGTAGTATATTGAGTTGGACAGAGTCAATCAAAATGCAGGATTTGCATCAATCATGTAGGTAAGTAACACTTCTCTCTTATTTGCTATGCATCTCAAAAGCCGCTTTAGTATATTTTCTAGTTCCAACAGAATAGCTATTAGGAGTCTGATTATATAGTATCAACATTATTGGCTCCAGATACAGCTCTTCAGAAAGATCTGTTATGCAAATCTGAGTGGCTGCCACTTTATTATGCCAGACATGATTAAATTATGCAACTTGAGAGGCCTGCCACAGAAAAAAAATCAACTTAGTTCAAGTTCAAATGTACACACCTCCCTTCCTCCCCCAACACACTCTAGTTCATTTGAAAATACATTTAATCACTAGGAGGGGGACCCACTTCTTTCACATTTGCAAATAAGCACATAAAATTGAACTTGCTCCCTTTCTGAAACCTGTACAGTGCTGCTGGAAAAAATGTATCATTTACTGAGGGACATTCAGTAATAGTAACAACATGGATAGTTTGTCTGCAAATTAGCATGAACAAAATCTATACTCACACTAACCTTTCTTTGTTATCAGGCATAAATAAAAAAGGAGCAAGAACTTCCAAAATATTCATTTATCATATTTCCACACAAATCTATACAACAAATATCCATACCCCAGGTAGTGTTTGAAGGGCATTATTGTCCATCCATAATTCCTTTAGATTTTGTATTTGCTCCAGAACCTCAGGCTGTAAAAAAGTAAGGTTTTTTTAATACATACAGTATTTAATTAAATCATACTGCATTACAATTTAGACAAACCATCCCACATAAAACTAAACAGAACTGCAACTCTTTAATCTGCCTTTTTGTCATTCCCTTATAATAATGCTGTGTTTATTACTTGTGATTGTTATGTGAACTATTTATAAAAGTTACATTCCTGATTTTAAATGGCTATTTCTAACCCAGTCTCTACTTGGCCTGATCCATGAAGCAACTATAGCAAACTATTTAAAACCAAGAAGGGTAGAAACCAATTACACAAGGGTAGATCTGGGCATGGACATTTTTATTGTGTCATTGTGTCTTTATGGCTTATGTTTTCAACTGTTTTTAATCTTTTTGATAAAAAATAAAAGATAAAATATGATTAAATGAACTACATAAAGTTCCTTGAATCCTAAAGTGGGGGAAAATCTGGATGATAATGGTGATAATTTCTGAAGTATATGGTGCTTACACGTCTCTGTTTCAGTGCCCTAAAGTGAGATCCTTTTAATCTATCAATCTGTTCCCTTGATTAAGTCACATAACAGCAAGTGAGATCCAGAGGGACTGTTCGTATTATTTCACTCTTTATATAAAACATTTCACATGCAGAAATACGTAGAGAGTACATTTCTGAATCTACTGTTTGAACAGAGAGCTGTTGGAGGACCAAGAAAATTCCTAGAGAAAATTCCTAGAGAAAATCCTCTCAGAATTTTCTTGCTCCTCCAGTGAGACTCCAGGGTAACATCTGGAGGAAGCATATCATATAATAGGACCTTAAAAATTCCTAAAGAGGATATATTTTGTTGGATGAAAGTAGAGGAATTTACAGCTATCAGCCCTGCAGCTACATGGGCCTTACTGTATTGAAAGCAAAAAGAGAGAGCGAGAGAGAAAGAGAAGTGGCTTTTCCCTGCAATTATCAGTATACCTTCAGGAGAAGAAAGTCAGCAGGATTGGGTCAGTTTAATAGAGAATTATTCTTCTGTACAATAGCAATTTATTTTGATTTTTGTAAATTAAGTTTCCTTACCAGCTCAGAAAATTCATTATTGCCTAGGTCAAGCCTCTCCAGCTGTGTCAGTTTGTGCATTGACCTGTAAACAAGCAAAAAACCCAGATCATGACAATTGTATCCAGCAGCAACAATTAGACCACACTTACACTGAATAAGCTTATGAGAGATGTGGGGTTTATATGTTATTAAAATTATATAAGGGCATAGATAACACAATGAACATTTCAAATTTTTCATAGTTGAGACCATTAAGAACAAAACGTTCCAAGCTATGTGATAAACCTAGTTAAAATGAGAGAATTTTGGGAGCATATTATGTGTCCACAAACATTCCAAGACACATATTACAGTCTTGTATTAAAAGGCACTTTAAGTAGAAAGGTCTAATATAAAGAGACCTTTTTACTTAACCACAGAATTGTATTCTCATATCTTCCGAGTGTCCTGATTTGGAAGGGCCAATCTGGATTATTCCTCTGTTATCTAACTTTACAGCTGCTTTTAAAATGTACTAGTTTCCCCCTTTCATTTACTTCCCTTTCTCCACAGTTTACTAAGTTCAAAGTGGAAAAATAGTTTGTTTCCAATTAATTCAACAGTGGGGAGAGGAGGCTGGGACACAATTTTGAACTGTGGGATTAGCCAAAAGCACACTGTTATAGTTACTCCTAGCTTGTGTGTTCTTCCCCATTAATCATTTTTGCCCAACCTGACCACACTGATGTTCCTTAGCCATGCAAATCCTAGTCTTCATCAGTGAAATGTTGGAGAACAGGCACCCATCACTGGAAAAACCATGGAATGGAAGGTTCTATATGCACAACATGATGCCTGCACTTTTATAACAATTCCTGGAATTTCCCATTTGAATTCTTTATAGCAGTGGTTCTCAACCTGTGGGTCCACAGATGTTTTGGCCTTCAACTCCCAGAAACCCTAACAGCCGGTAAACTGGCTGAGATTTCTGGGAATTGTAGGCCAAAACACCTGGGAACTCACAAGTTGAGAACCACTGCTTTATAGCAACAAATTGAATAAGCATATCAGATAGATGAACTCCTTTTAAAAAAGAAGTTGAGTGGGAGGAAAACTCCACCGAGTGTGTACTGTCCTGCTATTGTTTTTCGGTGGATTGGCAAAAGTAAGGAAGATTAGAAAGTTGTGGCATGGGGAGTAAGCAGGATAGGGGAAAGGGTTGTATTTCACCTGTGCTTTGAACTAGCCAGATGGATAACATAGAATAAAAATATTAAAATACTTTTAAATATAAAGGGGAGAAACCCAATCAAACCCAAGTACACAGCACAAAATCTAGTCAAAGTTTATAAAAGGAAACAAAGAATGTAAGCAAGCACAGTGCATAATCAAGAAAAAGGTAAGAAGAGAAAAAAGCTATGTTCATGTGCTACTCTGGTGATGGTCTCAGACTATAAAACAGACTGCTGCATTGGATTTAACATGCACATTGCAATCTGCATTACTGCTATTCCAGTCATCTGAACTAATAGTTATTCATTGTGCTCCCCATATGTCTTGTGTAATACAGAAACCAAATTCATTTTTATTTTTATTATGGAAAATGTTTAATAGTTCATACCCCTTCACAATTCTATACCATATAAAAGACATTCTTATAAAATCCAGGAAAAATATAAAATTCTTCTATATTGTATATAATTTCCTCACGAGTCTAATAGCTGCTATTTGTAAATGCACAATTTATAACTTCTGCCTAAAAGAGTCAAAATTTGCCTTTAAAAGGATTACATTGATCTGCTTGCTCTGGACTGGCATATTTCTATTATGGCTCGACAATAAAAAAATTTAAGTATTAGGCATACATAAATAATAGAAGCATATTTCTAAAATGTTCTGGTATTAACTTTTATCACTGTGAAAGGATAAAATCAAATGTGAAGAAATGCATGAGTCATGTTATTCGGCAATGAAAAAACCTGACATTCTTTGATATTTGGAGTAGCTTGGTTAATAATAATGCATACTAACTCCTGGGCATAAATCCAGGAGATGGCTCCAACTCCCAGGTGGCAAGAAAAAACTGTCAAATAGGGTTGGTACAGGCGGTGGCAGTCTTTTGACCATGGAGGACTTGGTGTAAATAATAATTTTTTAGTGTAGAATTGGGGGAGAGGGGGCTAGAGAAAAATATGGGGTGAGATTTTCAAGTGTACTGTAATTGCTTTGGAAATAGATGCTTAAAAACATTCTGCCTTTCTATAATGTAGTGTTTCTCAAACTCTCCTCCTCCAGCTCTCAGAAATCTTAGCCAGCTTACCAGCTCTTAGAAATTGTGGGAGCTGAAGTCCAAAACACTCGTAGAAGCACAGTTTCAGTTACACTGAAGTAGAGCAGTGGTTCTCAATCTGTGGGTCCACAGATGTTTTGGCCTTCAACTCCCAGAAATCCTAACAGCTGGTAAACTGGCTGGGATTTCTGGGAGTTGTAGGCCAAAAACATCTGGGGACCCACTGGTTGAGAACCACTAATGTAGAGGAACAGTGGTATCCAGAGGTCTGTCGTTCTAGGACTCCCAAATCCATGGATGCTCAAGTCCCATTATATACAATGGTGTACAAATTGGGTAAAAGGTGCAAAACACATAATGGCTTCTCTAGACCTTATCAAACCTGGCTTCGGTCATGGACATTCATCCCCCCCATTTATTTCTGTGAGACTAGGACAGCATAAAGCAGAAGGAACAATAAAAGAAAATATGACAACAAATTATATAGGCTACTATTTTCTTACACAATTTAATCTTTAGAATTATCAAGAGTGCTGGTTGTTAGATTTATGCTACATGGGAACACACTTATTAGGCAAAATGAATCATACAAGTGTATGCAAAGTATTATAGTAAGAATGAAAAAGTGATACAAATAATACTGTGTTTGATAGCAAATACGTTTAACATTCCTCTTTAGGGAAGATTTGTACCGCTATTTAAAGAAAGATATGAAGAAGTATTGGTGTGAAGTTTGATTTTAGTTGAATACCTAAATTGTTCTTGTCCCTCAATTCAAATCCCCCGTTTATGATAAAATAAACAGTTGCTCTGATATCAGTATATGCCAAATTAACACAAATAGTATTCTTCAACCATAGATCCTTGAGGATATGGTGATGTGGTTGTCATGGTTTTATGTTCTTTGTTTCTTTTACTACTAAGTCTAATAATCACACCATGCTTCTGTCATACTTTCCTATACCTCTGAACTAAAGCTAATATTTCATTGTTTATACTTTCTACATTTGAGCCATAGTCCAATACATGCAGGCATGTTCAATCCAGTTCATTTTAGTCTTTTAAGACTGTATGTGTACCCCACAACAACTAACATTTGTGACTCTGTAAGAGAGAATCCCAAACCCTTTCCAACAAGTATTTATAAAAATAACATAATAACTTTATTTTCCTATCTTGCCTCCATCTCTTTGAAGGGATTAGGGGTTGCTTACATGGGGATGAACCCAAACATAGATTAAAACATGAATCAGTTAAAATTAGCAGCATTATAACAACATAAAACCACACCATCAAACAATCAATAGCCTAAACAGTAATAAATACTGGAATCTTTTTTTAAAATCAGCTCAATTAAGTATCAGTTTACTGACTAATCAGGCTAGAATCTAAAGGCAAGATCCAATGCTTGACTTCCACTCAAGTATGAAGAAGGAATGCCCCACTACACAAAATGTTCAACTCCCACTTGCAGCAATTTGTCCATGACAGCAGCAGCAGCAGCAGCAGCAGCAGTTAAAAGTAGGATTGCCAAATTTTCAAAACAGGAATAAGGGGCAGTCAAAATTCATGAAGTGTAGCATACACCATTAAAGAAGTAGCTATTAACAAAGTTGTATTCTATCAAAATACCAATTAAATGCATTGAGTGTGCATATGTCATTAACAAGATGCCAACCAAACTACTATTCACATACGCATCTCACATACACCTCTTTCTCTCTCTCTTTCACACACACACACATACATAAACACACACAACTGCAACCTTTGTCTCCCTCTCTACCTTGGTCTGTCATGACTTCTGTAATGAGTGAGTAAGTGAGCATGGTATTTGGGCAGCTGAAGTCATGATCTGTTAGGTCTTCTGTTCCTCACCAGACAACATGCTTTCTTATTCCTGCAAATCAGTCTCCTGTTTTCTTAAAGGGCCAAGACCTGATAATACTTGGGGTTTTTTTTTACAATCTGGTAAATATACAGATGGTACTCCGGACTTTCAGATTTGATTATTCACAGATTTGATTAATATGTCATCTCTAGAAATCTCTAAGTTCTCCAATGTAAAGCATCCGAAAGATCTAGAAATTCTCAAGGATCTGTTCTCTCTGGTAAAAAAATAGCATTTCGAAATCAACATTATTTTTTCTACTTTCGTAGAAACCCTTTTGAAAGCAGAGAATCTACTGTATAACAGAATAAATATGGAATAGTTAAAATAATCTGATACAGTATATATTACGTAAAGGTGAATCCAACCTTGGAAATCAATATGATTTAACAGAAAAATGTTGTATTAAACCAACAAGAAGCTTCTCCAGATTTCTACTGAAATTAACTGACTACCGCCTACATAATATCACTTCACATTTGGTATGTAAATGCTCACTTATTTCATTTTTTCATGCAAGGACAAACAATGAGTTTTCTCCTCATTGTGGGAGTAAATGAATATAGTTCATTATATTCCCTCCATATTTGGAAAAGTCCTAAAGTATTGCAATGGAATGTCCTAAAGTATTGTGTTCTGTGTAAGAAAGATTTCTGTATAAAACAATAATTGACATATCAAGTTTTAAATGGTTCAGTGAGTCGTTTAGGTCATAGTAGGCATGTGCAATTGATAAAAAATGTTTCAGAAGTCATTACAAAACTAGGGGGTGCTGGTGTTTCATTTCTAAAGTGTTTCTAAAGTATAAAAGGTAAAGGTAAAGGTTTTCCCCTGACGTTAGGTCCAGTCGTGACCGACTCCATGACTGCATGGAGCACCGTTACCTTCCCGCTGGAGCGGTACCTATTTATCTACTCACATTTGCATGTTTTCGAACTGCTAGGTTGGCAGGAGCTGGGGCAAACAGCAGGCGCTCATTCCGCTCCCGGGATTTGAACCTGGGACCTTTCGGTCTGCAAGTTCAGCAGCTCAGCGCCTTAACACACTGCGCCACCACCAGGGGCCCTTCTAAAGTATAGTTAGCAAAAATGTTACTATAACGAGAGTAATGAAATTTCGTTACTTTTTTCATTAAGTTTAAGTGGGGAAGCTTCAGGGGCTCATTTCTCCATCATTTCTAGAGCTATTGTGATGAATCATGCTATAATTGTACCACACATTTTCCACTGTTAGCCTATGAAATTTCAGAACTTTACATTCAGCAACTAATTTTGGGGGAATACTTTGAATTTTTTTATAAACAATTAAAAAACTACAAGAGCTATCTACTTGAATTTAATATACAGTGCACAAGACAACCAGAGCTTTAATCCCCAGAAGTTTCAAAAAGATTCACACATCTACTGGTTTTTGGGGACAAAAACATTTATCCCTCAAAAAGTCACAGCAATCCCCTTGAATGCCTGACTGTCTATATGACACACAATTAACCACATAACTTCAACTTATCACAGATTTATACTATTACTTACTTTAGTCCTTTTTGCAGATTCAATTATTTATTATTATTAGACTCACTCTAAATGGCAGGCTACAGCAGCCTTAATTGGAGCTTTCTGATGCTGAGCACTGCATTCTGGGAAATGTAGTTTAGGGCAGGGCCTTTTGATTCTCTTCCATGGGGCCTCGCCTTCACAAACTACATTTCCCAGAATGTGTTCTCAGCTTCCCGCTCAACCCTGTTAGTCCTGCCCCCTTCCTTATGGCAACCGGCAAAAGGGTCTTAATTTAAAACACTAGCAATAGCCTTTTGGCTGAAATTGCTTAATGCTTACACTGAAAACTAACTAAACTAACATCCAAATGTTGCAGAATCTTAACAAAAATCATTGGTGAGTGTTTTGATTCTAAATCGCCTCCCCCTTCCTGCATGTTTCTAATATTGATTTGTATGCACAAATTTAACAAATTTGATACGACTTACAAGGAAACGATATCTTTGCACACCCTTAGTAGTTATGCTTAAAGCCCAAAAGCCCAAAAGCCTGGAGAGAACTCAAAACTGCAACAGCCATTTTTGCTGTGATAAGAAATGTATTTTCCAAGAAGCAATATAGAGTCTGGAAAATGTGTTATCCCTAAAACTGAAGTATTTTCTAGATTGTGCTTTTTCTGCATGGCAAGAGGTTAAACTAGATGGCCTATATAGTCTCTTCCAACTCTCTGATTCTGTGATAATAGGCACATTTTATTCTTTTTAATACTGTAAACTGGAATAATTGTAATGGAAAACATGTGATATTTCCCTTTGCAATAGGAGTTTACAAAAACATGCAAAACTTAAAATCTGCAGTGAGAAAAAGCTTCTTTACACCCTGAAACACTTCTTAGAAAAAGTGGCCAACTGCTATGCGACTCCCTCTCCCTGAATTCTTGATCCCTTCTTGTGAAAGTATTGTGGCAGCTTTGTACTAAAGAACCCATTTTTGCAGATAATTTTTTTGTGCAAAATGTTAAAGAGAACTGATTTTTACACAGATAACTCATTTGTGACAATTTTTTTCACCAAAACCCAAAAAATGCATAGAAGTATTTAAAAAAACTTGTTAATCTCACCCAGTAGGAATAAAACTAGAAATTCTTTCTTCTCACATATGAGAATGAAGGCCCTACTCCCACTTCCACCATCTTCTCAAGCATGGTTGGTGGAGACAAGGGAGAGGGCCTTCTTGGTGGTGCCCCCCCGACTTTGGAACTCCCCCTCCAGGGAGATTAGGCAAGCCCCCACACTGTTCGCCTTTTGTAAGGAACTGAAAACCTGGATGTTCCAACAAGCTTTCGAGAAGGATTAATCCCTAGGACACAGTCCCTAATCACCATATAGTAATCTGTTTTGCACCTCACCACTTCCCTAGCCCTGTGATACGCTGTTTGCACTACCCCTCAACCAGTCCTATTATAGCTAATTAGATTCTTTTTAGTATTCCTGACCATTGAACTCCTGAACTTCACCTGATTTAGTTTCAATGTACTCGGTGTATATATATATATATATATATATATATATATATATATAATCATAGAATCATAAGAGTTGGAAGAGACCTCACAGGCGATCCAGTCCAACTCCCTGCAAGAAGCAGGAAAATCTCATTCAAAGCACCCTCGACATATGGCCATCCAGTCTCTGCTTAAAAGCCTCCAAGGAAGGAGCCTCCACCACAGCCCGGGGGAGAGAGTTCCACTGCCGAACATCTCTCACAGTGAGGAAGTTCTTCCTAATGTTCAGGTGGAATCTCCTTTCCTGCATATATGTGTGTGTGTGTGTGTTTTATCAGGGTTTCTGTATTTTATGATGTTTTATTTTATTTTTATTTCTTCTTTTTTAAGTCTTCATTTTATTTGTCATCATTTTGTTTTACTAAATTACAGCTAGGTTGTTTATATTGCTTAATATACTTTGTCTTGATATAAACTGTTTGTATGATTTGCTTTAGGCATTGAATGGTTGCCATATGTTGGAAACTACCCTGAGTCCCTTTCGGGAAAATAGGGAGGTCTATAAATAAAGATTGTTGTTGTTGTTGTTGTTGTCATCATCATCATTATTTATTATAAGCAAATATTTACATACCGAACTCTTACCACTATACTCGGGCAATCATGTAACGCTGGAAGAGGATAGAAAATATTTAGGTTGTGACAACTGTGTCACACAACTGTTTGCACGCAATTGTTTTACCTTGTCTTTTCTATTTCTAATAAAGAAAACAATAACTGAAGTTTACTTTCTCTTACTCTATTTGTAATGTGCCAGTTTAAAATAAATGGACATTGTTTCTTGAACAAATGTTTTAAAATGTAAATGGATCATATTATAGTTGAAAAAATGCTGCCACTACCATATTTCATATAGTTTTCCATACTGTTCTTACACCACAAGGAATATATATGTAAACTCCATGTTTGTCCTGAAAGATTCCAGACATGGTTCAGTTTTTGACCTGTCTTTTTAGAAATGGATGTAAAATTACCTTATCATGTTAGAACTCATACTTTAAATTTTGACAATGAAAGATGCACGCACACACATCTACCAAAAGACAAATCTTTGAAAAACCCTTCACTTCTTCTCTTCTCTCTCTCTCTCTCTCTCTCTCTCTCTCTCTCTCTCTATATATATATATATATACACACACACACATACACATATACATATATACACCTTTCAAGAAAGTATGATAAATGAAATGATGGCGCACTAACTGGATCAAACATTTTAAATCCATTAAAATGTCCTATTTCTACACTGCACTATAACATTCAGCTTTTCCAATACAAACCTTATCCGAGATCTCAGCAAAATGCCTACCAAGTTTTCTGTTTTAGAGTTTATGAGAATAAACCTAAAAATCACTCTGGTGTTCAAGAATAGTAACTTTGGCAGGGTTGTATTTATTTCTCTATGTATAAGCCAGAGCTATTTGAGACAGCCTAGAGAAACGCAGAGTGACTTTAGCTTAATCTCCCAGTTTTCTATATCCCAGTTTTCCATATCGCACAGAGAGTGGAATTCAGAAACAATTCCCCATAGGGGACATGAGTGTCTGTTAATATGCACTGGGGCTTGGAAACATGTGAATATGAAGAACAAGCCAATCTTGCCTCTCTGGAATGTCTGATGCAGTCTCTCTGTGAGAAAAACATTATTTTTGAAGCAACTTCAACAGGGACAATTGGAAGAATTAATAAAAATTTGAAGCTTACCTACAGTATCCCTATATTGAGATTAATGTCACTTCAAATGTATTGTTATTGTTAAAGAGTATAATACCGTTGAAAAAAGTATTACGCAAGATATAGTGGCTGCTTCAGCTATGTTATAAATTAATAAATATTGATCCTGAAAATGTATGGCTGTGCTGTGAATGAATAAGTTTCCTGGGAACTGGCCCAGTGCACATTTCAGTAGAAGTTCACATATTCAGAGGACAGATTTTCTTCTTCAAGAAAATGTGCACATTCATAACCACAGCAAACATTTTGCACAAAGGTCAATATGGTAAGAGGCAGCCTCCATCAGCATGTAGTATCACCAAACTGTTTTGGTTTCATAGTATAGCGTGGGAGAACTACCTCAACACAGCCTATTCGTGCTGATGCTCCTGATGCTGCCATTTCAGGTGCTCGAAAAGGTGCTGCCTTCACATCCTCTGCTGTTGGTGCCATAGTACTCTCCCAGGCGATGGGGCAAGGGCACACTCTGGATCTTCAAATGCTAAGATGAGAAAAATCAATTTCAATGCCCAAAAAGATGGAACTGCTAGAGCAGAAGTGGTGACTAACACTACCAAATGGATTATGGCACTAAAGAGAGAGCTTAGATATAACAACAGGAAAGAACTGGAAACTAAATTCTGTCTTTCTATGTCATCTTAAACAAAATGATAGATCTGAAGGCTGAGAAGAAATGGGGTATTTTCCCACAGATTTAGGCCATATAGCCACAAGGTGAAGGGCAGAAAAAGGTTATTCTTTGCAGGGTTTTCACAAGGTTCTTCATTGAAATGATCCACTAATTCATGACAGTATAAAATAATTTGGAAATTAGCCTAAACAGCTAAAGTAAAATCTTAGTTTTAGTTCAGAATCCTAACCCAGTTTTTCATGCTTAATGTTTGACTTGTTGAAATCACCATTCTCTGATCATGAGCTTACAATGTGTCCAGTGTCCTCTGTGAATGATCCCTAACCTTATCAAATGTAGTATCTGGGCTGTTTGATCCAGGAAACTGATTCATCCCCTAAATCTCTAAATACCAGAGGAAATATCCATTGAATGAATAAAAAAAAAGATGACAACTTATACTGTGAAAGAAACACAAAGCATGAATAGTTTAGATGAGGCTGCAGTCTTACCTATGAACAATTACATGGAGAAAATATCATTGAACTCTGTGGAGCTTACTTCTAAGTAAATACGATTGCAATCGTGGTATACAGAAGTTAATAATCACTTTTATATTCCCATACAATTACATTCTTTAACTTCTACTCCTTCATGTATCAATAATAAAATTCAAACAAAACTATTTGGTATAAAACATATATGTACCATCTGCAGAAGACGTATAGTGCTATATATGCTTATCAATTCAGAACAGGGAAACTGAACTAATATCTAAGGACAATGATAGACACAAAGAATACTAATACACTCAAATTAAATGAGGATATGATAATAACACAGTAGTGGAATCCAATACTTGATGTAGTTAGCTCCAAAGTAAAGTGCTATTTCATATGGGGACGAAGTCTCATTGAAAAATCAGATTTATGATGGGACGGGGACAGGAGGAGATGATTTCTAAATGATTGGCAGTCATGATGAGGAGTGCATTTCCTCACTGAGCCTGTCTTTTGGCTTTCTTCAAAGACTGTTTATAAACTTTCTTAGTGCGTAATTTTGGTAAGTGACATGTCGGATGCTAAATATCGTGGTTATATTGTGTGTACAATTTAAGATTCTGGATTTGATCTTTTATAAAAGCCTTGAAAATAAACCAAAGCTGTGAGCCTTCAACATAGTTCTATGCCTGCTGAGAGGCCACTAGCCCATGTTTTCATGCTGAGTTTAGCTTCTGCAGCCAGCATGGAAATTGAGGATATATCCTTTTACCAGACCAACGAAACAACTGCTTCCTATCAAGCAAGTCTGCAGAGGAAGAATAAAGAAATCCGTTGTTGTCTGTCAACCTACTTACTTGCCTGCATGGAAATCAATGCATATGTATAGATATTTCTTGTTTCTTATGAGGACCCACCCACTTTAAAGCTTTTAATGTCTTTGAATCAACTTACCTAAATATTATCTTTCTCCAATATAAATTTGTTAGCTCTTTGATATAATATGAGGACACTTTTTCCAATTACTTTTTGAGTTATGGCTGGTGATGCTACACAAGGGGGTCTTCTCACTACTGGAATCCATTATGTGAGGCATGATTATCTCATCCATTGCCAGCATTTCATCATCTGAAAACCTTTTAAAAGAATTTGCAAGATTTTGAATGGTATTCAACCTGCATTTTCTATCAATGGAATATTGTATGTCAGCAAAACAATTTCCCCCTTTCCCTAGAGTCCTTCCCCACTGGCTTAAAATCTGGTCCTGCATGTTGGAAGATTCCCTGAAATATATAGTATGTTGGTATGGTGGGAAGATGGGGAAAAGAGAAAGCTCAATGGCAGCATCCATTATTACCCTTTGATGTCTCTATTTCATATATTTGTTAGTGGTTTTTCCTTTTCTGGTTGACTATTTATTTTGCTTTGAATATATTTGCTTGGTAGATCTTTGGAATCTCCACATGGAGAAGAAAAACAGGTTATATTTATTGAACTAATACTTCTGCTTTCTCATAAATCAGTTCCTATCTAGGTATGTTTTTCAAAGTATTTGTACCAAGTGACTTAATTTGTGATATTTGCTGGCTCCATCGAATTTGTAAGTATTGTATAAAATTGTTCCAGGCCAAGAAAAATGCTGTGGGTACAGAATCAAGGCTACTTTGCAAAACTCAAACGTCTAATAAGAATACAAATCTGAGAAGGAGCTACCAGGGTTTTTTTTGTTCCCAATGCACACATGTTTTGATAAAAGTATGTAACCAACACATTTTCTGCATTTTATAAATATTACTGCTTCCGTCTGTTTAAATCCCTGTATATGACAAGGTGAAGTCTGGGGACACTATAACACTTCAAGGGAGAATGTCATATTTGACCTGTAGTCTAGTTCTGTGTGAATTCTGTATTGAAATATGTCTATAGGGGTCTAAATGAGTATTAAGAGAATATTCTCTGTAATTTTTAGCATATTTAGTAGCTTAATTTTTAAAAGAAGAAAAAGTAACATGGTGTATATAGTAAAACAATAAGGAGTAAATTGCTCAACAAGATGTTTTCAATTGCCAGGAGAGACGCAGATGAGACTCAAAGGCAGGAATCCGATTAGGGCACTACTCTAGTGTAAAACCAGTTACACTTGCTCAGTACTTTAATAAGTGTTGCTTTTAGTGCAACCAGATATTATGCACACTCCCTCACATACAGCTTGGTGATATAGTGGGATTCAGTGTAATTACACTGGTGTACATTTAGACTGTGCAGAAAATGCACAGGCTGAGGTCCCATCTACACTGTTGTATAATGCAGTTTGAAACTGCATGATATGGCAGTGCAAACGTGGCCTGAGATAAAACCCTGGTAAAATTAGTATCGCAAGCTACATTTATCAGAGTCCATCTGCATAGTATTAGACATTTGTTTTTGTTAATTCATGGAAACAATTTGCAAATACCACAGAATAAGGAATATCCCTAGTGTTGTGTTGTTTAAAAGTTGCTTTTTTGGCTATTATTTGGAAACATTATTTTATAAATGTTGCCTAATAGACGATTTTAGTTAGATCAGTTAAATTATCAGACTAATTTCATTTTGAAAAACTTTTTCCTTTTCTTATAGAAAATTACTTATTTTATGAACTCAGAAATAATGTCTACTATTTACATCACTAAATCAAAGCAATGTATCTTGTATGATGGCCAGTTCATACAATTTTGTCTACCTATGGAGTAAGTTTTGTAGACAGATCTTCAGTTAAAGCAATTCTTTAGTGGCAGCCAACCCAAATCAATTCTTTCTTTTTTTAAACAAATTTTTATTTTTTAAAACACAAAAAATACATACTGTAGACATACAAAACATTTACAATTCCCACCACCAACACGAGGATTGTTTTCTTTTTACATATTGTTTCTTTGTGAGACAATCTTTATATCTTTATCTTTATCCATTTTCATCCCATATACTATATAACATTTGTATCTTATTTCTTATGGCTTGATCTTCAGATTGATTCATGATATAGTTCTTTACCCTTGTCCATCTTTCTTCCATTTCTCTTGTTCTATTTTCATTAGTTTTTACAACATTTAGTTTCACATTCATAATTTCAAATTCCATTTGCTCCACCATATATTGGTACCATTTACTTACTGTCCATTTTTATTTATCTTTCCACCCTAATACTATTACTGCTTGTGCACATTCAGTTATTGCTTCTTTTATTTCCCTTTTATTTCCCGTTTCCACTCATTTCCTAGTATTTGATTTGACTCATTTTGTATAGTCTGCCAAAAATATTGTACATATTCACATTCCCACATCATGTGCATAAACCGCCCTTTCTGATGACATCCATGCCAGCACTGACTACTCCTTTTTTTATAGTCGTATGCTAGTTGGCAGGGTGTACGATACCATTTGTGCAATATTTTCCTCCTCGTTTCTCGTACTCTGGTATTCCTTTTCATCCCTATTGTCTCTACCACATTTCTCATCTCTTGTTCTGTGATATGCAACTCCGTTTCCCACATACTTTTCAGATCCCGTATTATACATCCATCAGCCTCTATCAGCATTGTATATATTTTGCTGGCCTGTGCCTTCTTTCCTTCCCCCTTTTCTCTTATTATCTTTTCAAAGGCGTTATCTTCTCCCTTAACCATATTAATATTTTCTTTTGTTTTGCAATATGCACAGATTGCTCTTATCTGTAACCAATTTTCTTGTCCAAGCCATTGTTTAATTTTATTTTCTCATACCGTTCCCTCTCTGTCATATAGTTGTTCTACTCTCTCTATTCCTTTTTCCTTCAATATTTGAATATTTCTATTCATATTTGATTCCTTATCCTTATTAATTATCCATACTGTTGACATTTTAGATTTTAAGCTACTTATTCTTCCTTGCCATTTTTTCCACACTTGCATTGTTCCTTTCATTGGTCCTATTAATTTATCTATATTTCTCTTATCCCATTTTCTAAAGATTATTTCTTCACAAGTAACTCCGTTCATTTCATTTTCAAATCTCACCCATTTTTTATTTGTCACTTGTAATTCTATCGCTCTTTCAATTTGGAAGGCATCACTATATGGCTCTAGGCATGGACAGCCCCATCTCCCTTTCATTTCTTTTGCAATTATCAATTTTTTCCTTACTATTGGTCTTTCCCCCCCTTCAGCCCAATAATTTAGTTTCCTATCCCATTCCTTTAATTTTGCCATGGGAGGAATTCCTGGGAGAGCCTGAAATAAATACATCATTTTTGGAATTATCAATATTTTCAATGCCCTTATCCTAGACATCTGTCTCAAATTTTTATTCTTCCACATACTCATTTGTTTTAACATTCTCTTCCATGCCATTCTATAATTTCCATCTATTATTTTATCAAGTATCTTATATATCCAAATTCCCAAATACTTCATCTTTTTAATACCCAATTTTAATCCTGATTCCTTCCTTATCTCTAATTGTTCCTTTGGGGCGTATTGATAAATAATATTTCTGATTTCTCCATATTAACTGATAGCCCTGATTCTTTTTTAAACTCCCTCAATATTATTTTCATTGATTTAATCATTTCCCTTGGTCTCTGTGTTAAAATTATTGCATCGTCCGCATACAGGTTCAATCTCAACTCCTCTTTCCTCCCAATCTTATACCCTTCCCATGTTTCATCCATCCTTATTTTATATGCTAGGGGTTCTATTACCAGAGCAAATAACATTGGAGATAACTGACAACCTTGTTTGGTCCCATTCTCAATTTGAATGTTTTCCGTTCTTTGTCCATTCACTCTAATACAAGCCATATTCTCCCTATATACATTTTTAATCATTTCACAAAAATGATTCCCCAAATTTAGTTCTTTACATAATCTATACAGATATTCATAGTTTACTTTGTCAAAAACTTTATACACATCTAACTTTAGAATTGACAATTTTCTTTGTTTTTGTCGCATGGCAAATCGCATTAACATTTCTTATTGGTTCACTGATACTCCGCCCTTTAACAAACCCATATTGGTCTTCTCCTATAATCTTTGGTAGAATAACTTCCAATCTATTGGCTATAATTTTCATGAATATCTTATAATCTTGGTTTGCTAAACTGATCGGACAATATGATTCTGGGAGCTCCGGTTGTCTATCTGGCTTCAGAACTGGAATAATTTCAGAAAGTTGCCATGTTTCCAGGACAATACCTCTCATATATACCTCATTAAACATTTCAGCCATATATGGTACCAGCCCGTGCATAAAGGTCTTATAAATTTCTGCTGTATATCAATCTATACCAGGTGCCTTATATTGTTTCAGTCCTTTAATTACCTGAATTACTTCTTCCTGTGTTATTTCTTCATTTAGCATGTTTTCACCCTCCTCATTTACTTTATTCCCAATTTTTATTTCTTCATTATTCACCTGTTCTTTTTGGTACAACTCCCTGTAAAAATCTCTCATTATTTCTTCTAGTTCCTTTCTCCCATCTTTCACCAATCCATTTTTATCTTTTCCTTTCTCCTCTTTAAATCCCAAATCAATTCATCACATTAAAGCCTTCTTAAATTATGGGATGCTATGATGTATTGAAAACACATTCACATTAATGGATATTACTTTTTATTGACAATTATTGAACCATCAGTAGTATAGCCTAAATTAATGTTTCTTTCACTCACTAAGAAATTAAGTAAATCTACCAGTAAATTAGGAAGTAAGCCTTTGAAGAGTTACTCACAGACTTAAGCATTTTAAATAGCAACCTATTTTAATCAAATATAAGCCTGAATTGAATCTTGAGTTAGATCCTTGCCTTTGTTTCTAGCTCAAGATAACAGAGACACCAAAACAGTTGCAGAACAAAACATATAGAACAACAGCATGGATTTTTGTTGTTGCCTTCCTAATTCTCAAGTATGAAGGCACTGTCAATTATACATATGAGAAAAGTTAAACCTCCAGGCCAATATGAATATCCCATGAGTGATATAAAGCTTTTCCTAATACACTGAAAATCTGTCTTACATACATAATTTTGTATTGCTCTAGTCAGTAAACTTATAAAACCCTTCGGCCGACTGATTTGGGAATACTTATACTACACAATGCAGTGCTTCAATATTCCCTCGGAATTATTTTAAATCAAGGATCTTTATTTAAAAAAATACCTTGCTCTGGAATCAACAGCTAGATTAACCAGAAATTGTCTTTCATCCAAAAGCAACCCTCCTTCAATCCAAGATAAACATGACACATGCCAAGTAATTTACCCATGTATTACATACTTATATTTAAAATGCCATATAATTTGAGATGGTAAGCAAAAAGATGCTATTTAATATGGGACTATGAGTATAAACTCTTATGAGCTATTTCACATGGGAATATGAGCATAAACTCTTGTTACCTTCTGATGGATGATAATCTGGTGTTATTGCCTTCAGGGTCTCAACATTCTGTGCCTTACCTGATGGGCCCTATCAATGACTATAGAGCAGACATGGGCAAAATTCAGCCCTCCAGATATTTTGGACTTGAGCTCCAACAATCCCTAACAGCCGGTAAGATGGCTGGGATTTCTGGGGCTTGAAATCAAAAATACCTGGAGGGCTGAGGTTTGCCCATGTCTGCTATAGAACAATGGTTCCCAACCACTGGTCCTCCAGTTGTTTGGGACTTCAACTTCTAGGAGCCACAGCCAGCTTGGCCAACTGTCAAGAATTCTCTGAGCTGAAGTCCAAAAAACCTAGAGGAAAAGAGGTTGGAGACCACTGCTCTAAGAGAACACTAACTAATGATGCATTTTCCCAACACATTCGCTTCTGGGCTTTCAGTTCATTGTTGTTGCTGTTGCTTCTCATGGTGACACGATTAAAGAGATCTCCAACACACCCAGTCCTCCTAAGGTGGCTTCCGTGTTTGGGCCTCTTTTGTTCAATTCTTATTTTCCCCTTCTGATTATTACCTTAGAAATAATTATTGTATTTTCTTATGAGTCATATATTCTCGTCGTGTGTCAAGATTAAAACAATCTTAGTTTAATCATTTTCGATTCTAGAGAAAGTTCAGGCTACAGAACTCTTTTCCAAATCCACATTTCAAAGAAATCAATACTCCCTCGATCATCTTTCTTCAGCTTTCATTACCATTCACAAAAATGGGAAATATTATGCCATTGACAATTCTGACCTTGATAAATCTTTCTGCTTGTGTATCTTATCCAGTTCCTTCATAGCCACTCTTCAAAGTTCTGGTCTCCTTCTAATTAGTGACTCGGCAAAAGTATGGCAAATCCTTAACTGTTTAAATGTCTTCATAGTTTACATCAAAGTTATATAAATCATCTGTGGTCATTATTTTATTTTCTTAAGTTTTCAGTTGTAACCGTGCCTTTGCTTTGTTTAAGGAGCTTCACTGGCTGCCATTTACTTTCCGGGCCCAATTCAAGGTGCAGGTTATCACCTACAAAGCCCTAAACGGTTTGGGACCCACCTACCTTAGAGACCGCATCTCCCCCTACAAACCCGCACGTTCTCTTCGCTCGTCGGGGGAGGCCCTTCTCTCGCTCCCACCACCTTCGCAGTTGCAGTTGGTGGGGACGAGAGAGAGGGTCTTCTCTGTCGTGGCCCCCCGGCTTTGGAACTCGCTCCCTAGAGAGATCAGGCAGGCCCCCACCCTACTCTCCTTCCGTAGGAGCTTAAAAACCTGGCTCTTTCAAAAGGCCTTTGATACTTAATTTGGTGTCGGACTGATCGATCTGCCCATTCTATAATAGCCCCATTCTCGAGGTGTTGCCAATGCTATATTGCACTTTGTCCATTTCAACTGTGAAATTACCTTCCCCATTTCGGCCCATCTCGGCACATGTTGCACGCTGCCTGTTCTATGAATTAGTCTTCAGTGTTAATATTGTATGTTTTATGTTGATTTTAATGATTGTTTTTACTGTAATTGATGTTTTTATTGGATAACTGTTTTATTGCTGTGTTTTGATATTTGATTGTTTTATCGGGCAAGGCCCCATGTAAGCCGCCTCGAGTCCCTTCGGGGAGATGGGGCGGGGTATAAAAATAAAATTATTATTATTATTATTATTATTATTATTATTATTATTATTATTATTTGCACTTTCAGTTCATCGTCTTTTAACTTCCATTTCACAGTGCTACTTTATAAACACATTTTCAAGTTTTCTATATACATTATTTCAGTTCAAATTAGAAGATTACTTAAATAGCAAAATCACTAATAAACAATAACAATAACAAGAATGAAGTTGCTGAAGTTGCAGAGCAATAGGTTCAAATGCCTAAAATGTAAATGCATCTGAAAAACAATTTTGTTTTATGCAAAGAAGATGTCTGAAGAGAATGACTACGTTTGTTTATTTGCAGCTAAAAGCCACATGGGGTCGATTCAGCTTAACCCAAGGAAAAGTTGCCTGGGTTACAGAGTGGGATGGGCAGGGGTAGAAGTGGGCTGTCTCCTGCAGGCTCCTTAGTAACATAGCACTCTGGCAGACAGGGCATTTAAAGACTAGGTAGGCAAATGTCACAGCTGGGGACAGCCACGATACAGGGTGAAAGGGGATCCCTTAGGGTCCGTGTTTGACACTGCTGCGCAGTTGGGATTCCCTGCTGTCTCCAAGGTGCCTCAGGGATTCCCAATCAGACTGCCATGTAGGACTAATCTGGCATTTGGAATACTGGATTGGACCTGAATGTTTAGTCAATGTAAAGCTGCCTCATGTCAGTCTCCTCTCTGGAGACTATCTAGCCAAGATTAAGCACAAGCTATTTGAGATTTATCACCTAAGATTTAATTTAATTGAATGATCTTGGATGAATTGACATGTCAGATGGAGTGAGTTGTATGACAGCCTCACTGTACAAACGTTCTTGATGGCTTTGGTAGAATCAACATATTTACATAGCAATTCACCTGGTGCAGAGGACAGAGTTGTGCAAGAAATAAATGGCTATGATTGGTAGATAGTAAGGAGTCCATATTCCTAGTGATTAATACTATAACCCACACATTTTACTACACAAATTACACTAACAGGTTTGATCTCATAAAAAGTATGATTATTATATACAAGTATTATTTTAACTAAATTCCAAAAATCTCAATTCAGATTTATTAGAACTTGCTTAATAACTCAATATCAAATTACATTGTTCTGATATCACCTCAGAAAAAGGATGTTCATCACTAAAACATGTCAAAAATACTACCTTTGTTTAAAGCAATTCTGACTAGCACAGCTTTAATATTGTAACTTCAATCTTTATATATCTTAATAACAGTCACCATAACATGAGCAAAAATAAGGGCAAAAGAGGAGGACCCTTCCATGTATCTCTGTATATTAAGAAATGGAATAACTACAATTTACTGGGACCTTTGCTGATGGAGTCACTGTGCATTAAAGAAATACATTCTTTAAATTATCCATTCACATTACATTTTAATGAACAGGGTAGAGATAAATCTATTCATTTTCATCAAATGCTTTCTCCACATCCGAAAATATAATTATGATGGTGACAAGGGTTTTTAAATCACCCTAGTCTCTAGAATTTGCATTTTTTTTCGCTCAGAAATATTTCTTTGGAGATTATTTTCACAAGGATCTCCTTGGAAACCAGTTACCATATTTCTTTTCAAATTTCTGGTTCTACTGAAATTTATTTAATTTCCACCAGTGTATGGTTATATGATCTCAACAGTCCCCGAGTTACAAACATCCAGCTTACAAATGACTCATAGTTAAGAACAGAGGTGAGACAACAGGAAGTGAGGGAAATCTACCCCTATGAAGGCGTATGAAATTCACTTCTGAAACAGTTATCATCGGGAAAAGATGTCTCCATTGCCACTCTCTCACCAATCCTTGTTTCCACAACAAGCCACATTTTTCAAAATCTATTTATCACTGGGACAGAAAGTGAGGCGAATTCTTCTGAACAGGGGCACAGATAGTAAAACAAACCCCACAGGGGGGTTAACCTATCCTTTCCAAAGCCTACACACACACACACCCTATGCTATCCCTATACTATTTATTTATTTATTACATTTATTACATCACTTCTACCCCACCCTTCTCACCTATCAGAGGACTCAGGGCGGCTTACAATATAAACACACACACACACACACACACACACACACACATATATATAATCCATCAAGATTAAAAATTACAATAAAATTAAGAATATACATTAAATATACATAATTATACATTTAAATATACATTTAAGGCGCTTCCCATATCCAGGTGGGGTCTGTCAGTACCTATCTTGCTTGTAACTTGGGGACTTACTGTATATGATTATACTTAGGCTTCAATTGATTTACCTGGAACACCCTTAAATCCAACAGATACCATTTCTCAACATACATATTTTCTGGAACATCCTAAACTGATGACCTTTAATTCTTATTAAATAAAGATAAGATAATTGTACAATACCATTGAAGATTGATCTTTCTTCAGAATACTGAAAACTCATCCACTACACTAAATATTTTAATCCTCAAGAGTTATGTTCTTGCAAAATTAATGCGGAATTAAACATATAAGGAATTATTTTACAACACTGACACATGACATTGTAAGCAATGTCAATTTCTCCCACCTTTTTGTATGTTTGTATTTGCAGGAAAAATGTATGATTTTTAATTATTTTCTTTTTTGCAATAGCTTTATTGTCATTGTGCTATTGCACAACAAAATTAAATACCTTCCCTCCCCACACACACAACACAAAATAATACACCCATCTCTACACACCCCAACCACCACCACACAGCCCCAAATACAACATCAGTGCAAAGCTATAGAGTTCAACTTAGCCACAGCTCTAGGATAAAAGGTATCTCTCAGTCTGTTTGTCCTTGTTTTGTTCACCCTGTACCATCTGCTAGATGGCAATAATTGAAAAAAAGAATATCCTGTGTGAGATGGATCCCCAAGAATCGTCTGAGCTTTTTTAAGGCTGCGGAACCTATAAAGTTCTTCCAAAGAAGGGAGAGGACAACTAATGATTGTGCAGTAGTTATGACACTTTGGAGCGCCTTCCTATCTGCCACTGTGCAGTTACCAAACCATGCGCAGGACACCATCTATAGCACAGCAGTAGAAAGTCACCAGCAGTTTTTCACCCAGTTGTTGGTTCCTTAGAAGTCTCAGGTAGTACAATCTCTGCTGGGTCCTCTTAAGCAAGGCTGCCATATGGGTGCCCCAGATCTGATCCTCCTTAAATGACACCCAGGAACTTAAAACTGGCCACCTGCTCCACTTGGTCTCAATTTATAACCAAGGGTTGAATTTCTGGTCTGTTCTTTCTATAGTCCGCTATGAGTTCTTTGGTCTTAATGCTGTTAAGAACTATATTATTGTCCCTGCACCATGGAAGCAGCCAGTCCACCACATCCCGTTAGGCAGACTCATCCCATTCAGAGATAAGCTATGGTTCTATCACCTCCAAATTTAGTAATGATATTGCTATGGTGGGTGGGGGCGCAATCATATGTATAAAGGCTATAAAGCAGAGAACTCAACACACAGCCCTGTGGCATCCCAATTTTGAGAGTGAGAGTTGATGAAATATGATTACCTAATCTAACCCTCTGAGAATGTCCAGACAAAAAGTCCATAATCCAGGAACAGATTGAAAATCCAATAGGTCTCAAGGTGACAAATTTGGATTTTCTACATTTTAGAAAGTGTGGATGATGTTTGTTTTGTTTTCTGGAACCTCTGAACCTGGAAACTGCATCACTCTGATGAAAGAATTTGGGAGTGTAGCGAAAATATTCTTTCTGTCACCGACAAGACAAAAGGTCCTTCTCAGTAATGGTATTTCTAGTAATTGAATCTGATTCACTTCAGCAGTGTTGCAAGCTGCTTGAGGAAAAACTAATATGAGGAAAAGACTCGTCCTTAAACAACTTCAGAAAGTGGTGGGTGATCTAAATTTTGCTTGTTAGGTAGTGCAACATTGGAGAGCTTTCCTCTATGTTTTGTGCAAGGCCATGTAGGGATTTAAGAGATCACAGCACAGGCTCAGGGACAGCAGGAAAAAAAAAAGAAATACATTTTTGGTCTCCTTGGAATGGGTGAACAAGTGCCAGATGCAACTCATGGGACCATCTCAGCTGTAATTTTAGACAAAAGGGAACAGAAGTAGTGTTGCTTTCCCAGTTTGAGACAATGTAATTTTTCTTCCCTTCACTGTTGAGATGGACAGTTTCTTGCTTCCTTCTCCCTGTTTCTCTTGTCTCTGAATGGAAGCAGCAGTCCCTGCTTGGGACTTCACAGTAGCAAAGTGGGGAGAGAGATGCAGAGCTACATATGCAGGGAATTCATTACACTACACAAGAACGATGCAGGAAATATATAAAAGACTAGACAGAAACCAAAATAAAATATTTGTTATTCATTTTTTTAATTATGTAGACAAAATACAGTTTTCTGTAAATGACTTTTTCCTCTTTCTCTTCTCCATCTCAAGTTTTTTTCATGAAATGAAAGGCTTTGCAATTAAATCCTCTCCCTCTCTCAACATACACATATATACACACATTGTATCTCAGTATGGATTTAATTCATGTCAGGTCCCAGTGCTGAAGCAATATAATTTTAGTATCAAATTTAGTTACTAACACAGGAACTCTGGAACACAGCCCAGAGCACCTGGTCACACATCCAAGTATAATCAGATTTGACCTTACTTAGCTTCCAAGATCAGATGATATTTGATACCTTGTATTTAGGTTTGTGTACAAAACAAGACAAAATAAATTATTCAAGATTTTGTGAACTGCTCTACTACTGAGCTGTAGATTAAAATATTTTAGTGATCATATTGCCAACATTGTACAAAATATATGACGTTGTATCAGGGGGGCTGTATATATCAATAATTTAAGGTTTTCTCTAGATGATTTCAATAATCTAGCAGAAGAATTCCTTTTCTTTTTATATAGAGTACTTGATTAATGGAGTCCTCGTGGTGCAGTGGGTTAAACGACTGAGCTGCTGAACCTGCTGACCAAAAGGTTGCCAGTTCGAATCCGAGGAGCAGGGTGAGCTTCCGCTGTTAGCCCCAGTTTCTGCCAACCCAGCAGTTTGAAAACATGCAAATGTGAGTAGATCAATAGGTATCGCTCTGCTGGGAAGGTAATGGTGCTCCATGCAGTCATACCGTCCACATGACCTTGGAGGTATCTACAGGCAACGCTGGCTCTTCAGCTTAGAAATGGAGATCAGCACCAACCCCAGAGTAGGAAACGGCCATAATTAATGTCAGGAAAAAACCTTTGCCTTTTACTATTTGATTAATAGATTGGCAGTGTATCACTGACATTGTGCCAGATCTAATTTTCTGGAAAATACATTCCTAACATTTTTTAAAAAAAGGCAGAATCTAGGTCATTGCTCTGGACAAAAGTATTTGCAGCTATAAAAAAGCATTACCAACATAACTCATAATTTTGCTCCCCTGCTTTGTAACAGATCAATCTTGGATGCAAATCAGTTAAACTATAACTGTCATACCAAACCACTAGAGACTTCATCAAATGGCCGGCAGCCGACAGCGGTAACGCTCTTCTTAATGGCAAGGCATGGAGGAGGTCATCTTACCTTGCTTCATCTTGAATTGCTTTGCCGGCCAGCTGGCGAAGCAACCCAAGACAAAGTGAGGTGAGACGACAATTTCCACGCCTTGTCATTAAGACGAGTGCCACCGGCCATGTGATGAGTGATTCTAATTGGTTACTTGTTAATTCAATTTGGTCTTAAAATTATCAACTTTTTTCATTTTTGTTACATTTCATATTTCTGTGACATGACTGGAATTACAACATGGTAAACTATTTCTAATAAATAACAGTTTGTTTGTTATTGTATTCAATTTCTATCCTATCCTTCTTCCACTATGAGAGAAATCCTCTTACAACATAAATTAACACAAAATAGCTGAAACAATATGTGGTACAGAAGTTCTAAAGTTATTAAACACTCAATCCAATTAAAAAGAAAGATAATCCTCATCATAACCTAATATTAATGGAAAATTCACATTTACTGGCTTTGTGGGAAATGCCATGACAAAATACAGATATTATCAAAACAGATAACTTTTATTACTAACAATAATAAATATAATATAAATATACATCTTATGTATTCTTTATTATTAAATAATATTCATATTTGTATTACGAAAGTCAACATGGTTTAGAGCACTGGACGCACTCTGGAGAATCCTTGCCCAGCAATGAAAACTCACTGGATGATCTTGGGCAAGTTATGCTCACTCATCCTCTGAGAAAGACAAGAAATATTGCTTTTTAACAAATCTTGCCAAGAAAAAACCTATGGTAGTGTCCAACAACAATATTTCTATTTCTGGATATTAGATTTTTAACTACAAAAGAATCAAGACCTTCTGTTTTGCTACAGAATCACCACCTACAGCCAGTGGACCATAGTACTGTGCAGTTAAAGTGCTTGTATAGCTGGCATTAGAAGCTGCAAGGCCAAAACAAGTGATTTTATGCAAAGTCTAAAATATTCTTCTTCACTTTACAAATAAGTAAAGTGCAAGATTATGATTATTTTATACCAATTAACATAGTCTTTTGCTATTCTTCGGTAATTGTTATTTTCAACTGCATTTTCCAACTATAAAATTTCAGATGATAAGGAGGAATAGCAGGGATAATGTGATATATAATAAATTTCTATCTCCATGAGTTGTATGACAAATTAAATGATGCTTTAATGGCAGGAAGCAGCTATTAAATGCCAATCAAGACAATTAATTACAACATTCACATTGTCCTCCAACAGACATGAGTTCTTTCTCTCACCTTGGACCTTCCACAGATATATAAACTAGTGTTGTGTGCAGTATTTGTTTCATCTGTTTCATTTGTGAATTTGTTTCATACCGTCCATTCGGATGCACAAAGCGAATGACGCCATTTTCGGACAAAACAAAAGACGACACGAAAGAGAAAGCTGCACAAACACCATGCTTTGCTTTTGTTTTCGAGTCATGTGGCATCCACTCCTGCAAACCTCTTCCTCATGTGTCAGAGGAGGAGGTGGGAGGAGGTGATCCTTGGCCAATCGGAGGCCAAGGAAACAGTGACGTGGACTGGACAGGGAGGGTATATGGGGGGGGGGGGGACTGCCCCTAAAGCAGCCATTGCGGTTGCGTCCTTTGCTGCTGGGTGCTGGTGGGCTAGCTGGTGGGCTTGCTCTCTCTCTCTGTTTGGCTTGGCTTAATGGTTGCCTTGCCTTGATGGTGAGGGCACTGGGCACTGGGAAAAGATTTAGATTTTATTTTTTGCCGGGCTGTTTGACATATTTTTAAATGTTTTTCTTTGAAGGGAAGGGGATGGGATTTTTGAAGTGGTAGGGGTGGAATTGGCTGGGAAGCATGTGTGGGGCTTTTCTTCTTTATTCTTTGTGTAAAATCCCTTTCTTCTTCTCCCTTATTGGTTTTTTTTAAAGAATTATTTTTCAAAGGAAAAATTGTTGGGCTTCCCTTCTCTGTTTAGAAATCAATCCTCTCTTTCTCTTTAACTGGCCCTTGGAAAAACTACTCTTTTATTTCTCTCTATCTCTCTGTATTGCCTGTCGCTTGGTCCTCCCTCTTCTTTGGACTATATAGAGAACAAATACAATAGGATAGTATTATTTTTTATAGATTACACATATTTTTGAAAGCAAAGACATTTTTGGGCTCCTGTCTCTATTCAAACCTTCAGTCTCTGTCTAAAACTGCCCCTTAGGAGAACTATAATTATTTTTGACCAATGGTCCGAATTTTTTTGTTTTTTTCGGACACAAGATGAATCTTATTCGGATAGGCGGCCCATTTTCGGAAGCGGAGACGAAAACGAAAACGAGCTGAAACAAATGAAACAAAACAAAACGGATTGCAATTCCATACAAATGCACACCACTAATATAAACCTCCCTTGCTTAGTTTTCCAATATACCTCACAAACCCTGAGGATGCCTGCCATAGATGTGGGTGAAACTTCAGGAGAGAACGCTTCTGGAACATGGCAATACAGCCTGGCAAACTTACAACAACCCAGTGATTCTGGCCATGAAAGCCTTCGACAACAGTTTCAGTTGAGTTGGTCACCACTGAAAGTGTGATGTCTCGTCTTTCACTTCCACATGCTTCCTCTTCCTACTCAAATGTCAAATTTCCCTTCCAAACTTTACCTAATGAATAGAGAGGGTTCAAGGGCAGATTTCTATGTAGCACAAAGTATTGTTGACACAAATATAGGAATCCCTCATGCATAGGCCTATTACCCTGCTTCATGTGCTTTACACCTAAATAAGGTTAATGGAGGAGAGAGCAAATCATTTTTACTGTCCTCTACATATAGGCATGAATTTTCTGGGGGAAAAAGACTCAATTCCCCCAATATGTGTGGGCGCTGTAGATGTAATCAGGAATGCTGTTGTTATTGTATGCCTTCAAATTATTTCCAACTTATGGTGATCCAAAGGTGAACCTATCAAGGGTTGACAGTGTGTGACTTGCCCAAAGTCACCCAATTGCTGAGTGGGTAATCAAACCATAGTCTCCAGAGTCAACTATTATACAATGCCAGCTTCTTGATGAATAGTATTTCCACTCCTCATATATTTATTTACCTTATTTCAAATGTCATAACAGATCTATGCAGGAGACCTTCTCATTTATGAACAGACTGCATATGATTGGTCAGGGCCATTTTCCCCTAATGCACTTGGAGGTTTGTGGAAAAGGTTTTTGAAGACTTGTAGCAACCCACAGAGAACCATAGGAACATGACACATAATACAAGTTTAGTTGAAATGTTTAGTTCAGAGCATCAAAAGGATAAACGTGACCTAAAACATTTAGTTTTAAAGCAGAAGTTTCATTCATATTTGAAGCTTTAATCTGTGACTATTCAGGATAGAAGTTTATCATATAAAACTTAGAAGGCAGATTACAGTATTTCCCACAGGGAGTTATCTAAGATAATAGGGTAACAGGAAAATGAAAGCCCGTATTGTCATAATACTAAAAGCAGAATCTGAAGATTTTGTATTTCAAGCCACTGAGACAGATTTTATCAATTCTATTAACTGGAATATGTTTTGAAGAGAAAGATGTGTTTGCTAGATAGTTTCTCAGCATGAGATTATTCTGAGAATAGAAATGGGTGAAAAGTAAAACACGAATCAGGGTATGTTCCATTTTGAATGTTTTTTGACACAAGAAGCTGCTCACAGTTTTCCTACCTCAACATTCCTATATAGGCAATGTAGGTCAAGCATATCTCTGCTCCTCCAAGCACAGTTTATCTATCAGTTGATGGAACATATTTCCATGCCAATTTAGTGGTTAGAGAAGGGTGTGGTGTCCAAACAGTGTTTGGCTGCATTTCTATAGCAAGAAGATGTTGTTCTTGTGGACATCAGGTTTCATGGTATTCAAATCACACAAGTATCACTATTTATACTTACAAGTAAAAGTACATTATGAACAATCAGCTATGCTTTCAAGCCCAAGCTACTTAAGATCACTAACTCATTCTGCCTAATGGTAGGACCAGTCCTAAACATCTATAACTTCCCTAGAATTATAAATTAAGCATCGAAGAAGGCTGCATTCATAATTATGGCTGAAACTTATGAAATATTCACTATCATTTAAAGAAATAACATTGGAAATTATGAACCAACAAGGTCATAATTATAGGTTTAGTGTTGTGACTGCGCCTTCAGGGATTATGGTTGATGGGGATGGAATTCGAAGAGGAAGAAAAAACCCTCGTGATGAGGGTTCACTGGAGGAGTTGCGCAGGAAGCGACTTAGAGAGCTATATGGGGGATCTTCTGAGGAAGATTCAGATGGGGAGATGGATGCTGAGGAACAGGTGGTGGCTGGGGAAGCGGGCACTGAATGGGCACAGCCACCGGAGATGTCTGGGGATTTGGGGTCTATGGATACTTCTGAACCTGGGGTTTCTGCAGGAGCTGATCCCAATTGGGATGCTTGGAGAAGGGAGGATAGTTCTTTAAGTGTTCATGGGGCTAAGTATGGGCAGGATGATTGGGACTCCGACGAATTGCTAGGTACTCCAGATCCACGAGCTCTAGCTGTGTGGAGCTCAGACTCTGAGTAGATTTGGGACACCTGGTGTTTGGGTGTGAGTGTTTGGTCACCCAGGAGGAAGGGGAATAAAATGGGAATGTTTGGCCACTGCACCTTGCGTGTGGCAAGGTGTTGCTGAGGCGCCATTGGGATCTCTGTGTTTCCATGAAGACTGGACTTGGACTATGATTTGAATCATAGTCGATGACTACTATCGGCTTTTGACTCCTGGCTTGCTCTTTGGACACCGCTGTTATCTCCTGACCTGACCTTGGAATCCCGGACGACGTCTTTTCACCATCCTTTTGGAGCCTTCGGCTTTATCCACATTGTGGAAGCAGTCTACTGCATTCTTAGTTTGTTTGTTTGTTTCCTGACCAATTTGGTGTTTTCTTTTGGGAACTGTTCCTTTGAAAACTACAGAGCCGGCTGGCAGGGCTTGGACTCAGAAAGTGCAGTTTGCACTAAGTTTGTTTAGCTTTGTTTTTACCTGCTTGTGTTGCTGAATTATATTTTTGTTTGAACTGCTCTTGAAGCACTGATAGTGAAGTGTTTCAAGGTTTTTTCTGTGTTAACATTACTTTTTGGCTTATCTGCTGAATAAACTCTATTTTTGTTCGCTAATTGGCGTCTGACTCTTGACATTTAGTACATAAATTCAAGGAGCTAAACACGATTATGTGGTTTAGATTTTGTTTTCTCCCTGGTTTGTATGTGTATATGCATGCATATGCACACACATTATGATGAGCCTTTTTGAAGAATGGTAAGTAAATAATATAACTATAAAACATGATTATTTATTAAAATAGCATTTGCTTTGATCGATTCATGGCTGTCAGGTTAACAGAACACAAAACTTTATGTCTTCATCGCTGATAAGCAAGATAACTGTCAAAGATTAAAGAGACAGGTTATCCATACAAAGTATTTTATAACCAGGTACGTTTTTTCTAGTACATATACAGTTATATTTAGAAAGCAGAAAATCTTAACACAGCAAATTTCCTAAAGAGAGGTATATTTAAAGAAACACAGGAGAACGATCCCTTTCCTCTTACTAAAATTGGTGTCTCATGTACAGTCATATTGGATAGTAAAATAGCTTTAGTGTTTAATCTGTGATGATTGGGATGCAGAAAGGAGGATTGGAAAGACATTTTGAAGCCATGAAAAAATCAGGAGCTTCTGTAGTGAAAAAACGCATTGGTGTTTTTTTAAGTAAAGAGGGGGAGAAGAGCATAAACTTATATGTATAAGTTTATATATATAAACTCAGGGCCTCATCACAGCCCAGGGTTGTGATTCGCCAACCTCTGTAGTGAATCTGGCCAGGATCAGGGCAGCAGCGGGGCAAAACCCAGCTGCCAGCTGACGTGTTCCCATCCCACATGGGAAAGGTTTGCCACTCTGCCGAAGCCCTGTTGTTCTCTGCCTTCCACCAGTGTTTCCGTTGCCCTTCATACAAGGCTGACTGAGCACTGGAAAATCCCAGGTAGAAGATATACAAATGGAGACCATTTTCACGAATCTGTAATTTTAAGTATTCTATATGCCCATTTAATTTTTTGGAGAAAAAAAAACCAGAAATGTTTAATTCTAGGCAAGAGGGAGTGTTGCTGAAGGAGGATCTCATTCATTTTTATAAGAGGTTGTAGACTTGCCAGATTAAGCTGCTGAGTTGTGCCCAAGGTTGTTAAATGTTTCATGTACATTTACAGTATCATGCTTTATTGCCTTTGTTTTTGAATGCATACGTTGATGTTATAAAAGAAATACAATTCATGGAGTCAGCATAATTCAAATTACTTATGAAAGGTTTTTCAGAGAATTTCCATAAGGGTACCATATACAGTTGTCTCGCTGCATTTTACGCACCCTCTTTAAGTATTGAAAATTATCGCCATTAAAATAGATGCCAATGATATAGAATATAGTTTTCAAGTGAGAAGTTATTTAATGATTTTAGTGTCCCAGACGAATTATACAGGTTGAATATCGCTTATCTGAAATGCTTGAAACCAGAAGTGGATTTTGCCTTTTATTTCAGATTTTGAAATACCTGCCTTTACATATATGTAGATAATGAGGTATCTTGGAGATGGAATCTTCATCTAAACATTATATTCATTTATATGTGTATACCTTATCAACATAGTATACATATTTTCAATAATTCTGAAAACATTTTCAATCAAAATAATCTATTATCTCAGCTACCTTTGTGGATAATTTTGGATTTTGCAGTATTGCAGATTTCAGAATTCCAGATAAGGGATCCTCAGTCTGTGTACTTTTTACAAAGCAGATATGAACCTTCCTTCTGCAGTTATAATATGACCATGTTCTTTTACAAAGTGGAAGGTTTCTTAAGTTTATAAACTGTCCTCCAAAGCCCATGTTCTAATTATTATTTATATTTAGTAGATTATTTTATAGGCCATTGGTCCAAATACACATCCATCTTCTTATGGAAAAACATATTTTAAATTGTACCACCTTCTAGAGACATAGATTTTTACTCTGCATGTTCTTGTACAGCCCAAGTAGTTATTATGGGGGATGCAAGACTGCCACCAACCCTTTGTCCCCTCCAAACATTTTGAGTAAAAAAAAAACCCACAAGACATATCATAATAGTAGGCATTTCTCAGCCTTGCTTTCACCAAATGTCACTAGGAGACAAGGAACAATCAGAAATATCTACAACATTATAAATAGCCAAAATCATTTTTTATGAAGTTCAGACTTAAATTACAGCATAAAACTAAAGGAAGAAATGGTTTAGAACCTAAAAAGTGTCATGGTTCTATTGGAGTAATTAAGCTATCTTCTATTCCAGAAATTTTCTATCAAGGAAAATGGGGTAAAAAGAAAATAAAAGGGTGTTACCTGAGGTACACTTTTTATCTGTATGTCCTGAAATCCCCAGAATTAAATATTCTTTAACTGTCACTCTTTAACCAAAACATTTTCTTACAAGTATAGTACATACAAGAAGGCATCACAGTAATTTGATAAAATCTCATAGTCAATTCACATGTAATTTGCATTGTATTTAACCAGTACTGATCTTCACCCAAACACAATCCTCAAACACCTGTCCCTCGCAGAGTGATTTTCAGCTACTCACTCTTAACTGGGCAAACACTGATTCCCATCATAGTATCAGACTGGTTTTTCTTTTTTGCTGTTCACTGGTGCAAAATGTAAGAGACAATGTCATTGAATGTGAATAATAACCATAATAGTAAAGCCACAGCACATTCATGAAGAGATGTCTCATATATCCTCTCTGTACTTTGAATACACTATTACAGAATTGCCTTTAAGTGCTCTCTTCTGGGGATACTTGCAGTACAGATGCTTTTTCCTGCCCTAAATTATAATAACTAGGATGATAATTACAAGAGTTGTAACAGCCAATGAACTCACCACCCACAAACACCCAAATCAACTGCATCTTATTATAATTTACACAAAATGCTAAAATGGGCAGAAGCTCTCCTTTCTTTTCCTACTCCAAATGATATGATTATGGTTGCTTTCATATTTTTATCCAAAACTACTAACAAATTCAATCACTAAATGTACAATGTTGAAAGAAAATCCATTTGGTTGTTTCCTTCAAAAGGAAATTGATCTGTTTGTATGGATATCTAGAGATTTCAATGGATTTAACCAGTTCTATGTGGCATAAACTTTTGTGGGTTGCATGTAAAAAAGGTAGATGCAATCTACAAAACTTATGCCAAATAATCTTGTTAGTCTTTAAGTTGATGCAAGACTCTTTCCAATTAATATGCATGTGCTATTGAAAAAATACTGGACATCCAGTATTCATTTCCCATCCAATGTGCGAAGGCATCATCTCTTAGCCAATGAAAGCACAAAGCTATTCTAACTAGCCTAGCAGATAATTAACCCAACGCTGTTACAGTTCTGACTAAGGAGGGGCTATAACTGCAGTGCTCCTGTCCCTCAAAACAACTCAAGCATAGGCTCAGTCTTTTGAACTCCTTGGGAATCTGTCAAATAGAAGTCATCTGCTAATAGTGCCATAATCTTGAAAAGGGATGCCTAGCATGATTCCTTTAACTTCAGAAGTGGTGACTAAGTTTGGTTCAGAAAAACGTTTGAACACACGGAGCAATGATTCAACCTTCTGCTTCTCTGTACCAGTTTCCCTAATGCAGATATTACATGGCATGTTAGCTAGTTAAAAAAAAAACAACTCTTTTCGTTTTTTATGTACTGGACTAAGTTAAAAGCAGTGTTTATTCCATGTTCTACACATTAAGTAAAGATCCTTTTCAATTTTAACCTGTGTCAAAACAGAATTATTATACATGTTATATAGATATCATATCTATCACAAACTATCACAGAAACCATTTCAAGTTCAATAAACTTCTAGCAGAAAAAGAAGAATGTAGTATATATCTCAAGGTGAATTCTTCAGTAGACCTTGTGTGATCCATCAATCTGAGTGCTTTGTTTTCCTATGAAGAGAATCTTACTGGCTAAATGGGTAAACCACAAATAGATTTATTTCACTGCAAGCAGACTTACACCATTACTGAATAATGTACATTTTTATTTTAATTGTAACATTGAAAAATCTCATATTTTTAAAAAGTTCAAAGAAAATTCTTCCATGCTCACATTTTTCCAAACCAGAATTTTTCAAATGCATGAAGCAAATAGACTAGACATTCTGAAGGGGATAAGGAGGTAGGGCCAGTAATAAATGTCAAAGAATAATTTTACTCTGTTAGGAGAACCATGGCTTAATATGAATATGTTTCTGGAGCTGGCACAGCAGTAGTTTGAATGAGAATGATTTGCAATTCCTAATGAACAGCATTTACCCATAACTATCATGCAGTTATACTAATATGTGAGATGTGCTTCTAGCAGAAATGATTTTCCTTAAAGAAAAAAGGCTCCTAAAGTTAAATTACTGTTTGAGATACAAAAACTGATTGAGAAAAGTTAGAGCACTCTAAAGTGACGTAAAGTGCAGATGAACTATAGTAGAATCAAAGGTTTACATAATGTCAAACATATGGTGAGCCACAGCTTGATGAAAGACCATATAATTTGCCTCCACAAGCCCAGGTCCAATACAAGTAAAAATGATCTCCTTGGCTGAGGAATAACCCTATCTGGAACACTAGATATTGCTGACTTAGAAATACTATCCAAGTTGAAAATATTGTCAAAATGAATAATTACGTCAACCTTCTGCAAAACAGCTAATTTTGCTCAAATATGCCAGTGAGTGTCAAAACCATATCAATGAGAGCTTCATTGTACTGGATAGCAGAACTATGGAATTCAGTAAATCAGATATAGGAAAACAAAGTTCAGATTCTGGGGCTTATAAATGATATAAACCTGAAATTATGTGATAAGTAACTCTGGATCAATTTTTTCTGCTGTTAATAATTGTACAACCTTTATTGTTCATAGATAGCATGGAAAGAGTAGACAATACATTGAAAATAATGAAATGTACTTTAACATACCTTTTCTGTATAGTTATGCACAGAATGCATAACTTGATCAGACTTATTTGAGATCAGAAAATGGATGGCCAGGAAATTTTTGGCAAGATAATAACACCCCCCAAATGCTACATGCTAAAACTATTGTGTCTTCTTTTTAAAAAACAAACACACACTACAGTTGTTTTCAATGGTAATGATAATTTTCATAGTTCTGGACTTATTCTGTACAAAATTGTTTTCTCTCTGTAGAAAAAATAGTATGTAGAAAAAGCTATTTCCTGTATAGAAAACACTGTACCGTGTTTCCCTGAAAATAAGACAGTGTCTTATATTAATTTTTACTCCCAAAGATGCACTAGGTCTTATTTTCAGGGGATGTCTTATTTTTCCATTTTTTTGTTTATTGGTGAACAAAAAATTGAACATTTATTATATACTGTACAGTAGTTATCATCACAAACCAGTATAACCAGACAAACTGTGAATCCTATCAAGAATTTCTTGTTACTACCATTATTTCCATGAACAACAATCTATGGTACATACATTTACCAATCCTGCATGCGCTGGTGTTGTTTGATGCGTATGCTTCCAAACACAAACTTTGCTAGGTCTTTCTTTCAGGGGACGCCTTATATTTAGCAATTCAGCAAAACCTCTACTAGGTCTTATTTTCAGGGGATGTCTTATTTTTGGGGGAAAAGGGTAATTGGAGACTCAATCTGCACAAATATGTTACAGTAGAGTCTCACTTATCCAAGCCTCGCTTATCCAAGCTTCAGGATAATCCAAGCCATTTTTGTAGTCAATGTTTTCAATATATCGTGATATTTTGGTGCTAAATTTGTAAATACAGTAATTACAGCATAACATTACTGAGCATTGAACTACTTTTTCTGTCAAATTTGTTGTATAACATGATGTTTTGGTGCTTAATTTGTAAAATCATAACCTAATTTGATGTTTAATAGGCTTTTCCTTAATCCCTCCTTATTATCCAAGATATTTGCTTATCCAAGTTTCTGCCGGCCCATTTAGCTTGAATAAGTGAGACTCTATTGTATTAGTATCTTCAAAATCTATGCATTTTCTATGTAGGAAGCATGTTTATACATAAAATTATTTTTGACTGTGCAGAAATATATTTTTCTTTGCAAAAAGATAGAGAATCTTTTGCACAGAATATACAGGTTACTGCTCAGAAAAAGTTGTCTTCTGTGTAAATTAACCATGTACAATAAATCTCAAATTGTGAATAGACTTTCATAGATTTTCTCACAATGGGAAAACAGTTAAATACTCATTGCTTGTTCTGAGCAGAAAATTGATGGATTACAACCTATTGAGGGAAAGTAGTTCCATACTAATAAAATATATCTAGATACTTTATGACACTATATTGCCCTAAACAAGGCCAATCCTATCTGATACTGAAAGTTGAGCAGGGACAGAACTGCTAAATGAATGGGAAACCCCCAAGGTTCTCTGGAAAGAAACAGTAAAGAATGTCTGAAACCTCTGACAGAAACTGTCGGAATGTGCTGACATATACCAAGTACATGGAACAAAGTTCTGACTCAATATATAACAATTTCTTATATATTTCTACACTTTCCCCTAGTAATTCAGTCTTTCTACATATTACTTTACTGAATTTGAAATTAAGCTATGTTAAATATATATTAGAATGTAGGTATGGTGCCCTTTCATTGGTGCTTAATTACTTACAATTTCTAGTCATAGATATTGTTGCTTTAAAATATATGCCCCAAAAGGTTGTTTTCCAAAATGTATAAAGTACAAATTACAATGGGAATAAATCAGCAAAACAGCAACATTCTCAATGGATGGAGGAAAGTGAAAGCTATCTTCTGAACATTACACGTAACTAAATTATATACGCACTTACTTTGGTAGAGTTTTCAAGTGATTCTCTCGTAATTCCAGTATTCGTAATTTAACAAGTCTAGAAGTTTTAAAAATTAAAAAATAAATTCACCATTTGAAATTCATTAACTGCATACACAAATTACTAGCACGTTCTTTGTTCTAACAGCAATGATATTACCCATATATTACCATGAAATTATTACTTTGCACTTGGCCAGCCTCCAATGAGAATCATAACCATACGTTTTCAGTTGGAAATAACTGCTTTAAATTAATTTTTGCTGATTATTCCAGTAAGATGAAGATACTGAACCTTAATTTCCAGCAGAAATTTCCAGCTCTAGAATATTAAGTAACTTCAAGGCTGTATTAATCAGCTATGATTTCTGGCAGGGCAGATTCAGAATATTTTGAAGCCCCATGAGAGCAATTAAATAGAGAAGGTTGGGACCAATAGAGAATGCTAAAATAAATGCATGTTACAACCAATTACTCTCTAGGAATTATCTAGGTCCTCCAGGTATTTTGTGATATGCTTACACAAGTTACCACAGAGTCAAACAAACTCCTGGACAGAATATCTCTCTAGGAATTTTCTAGGTAGTAGAGAAAAGCTCTATGGTAACTCTTGGTAGAAGTCATTCATTTATATAAACAGTTTCCTGTATCCAATCCATGGTATGTTCAGATATATTTCCTCCAGAGATGCATGGCTTAATAAGTACTTAATAAGCTAACTAATTAGAAATGTTACTAAAATTACAATTTCCAAAAGGGAAAACTATGGAAAGAAATAATTGCTACTAGAGGTTCAAAAAGAGTAAAGAAAAGCTATTCCAAAAGAGTGGTGCTCTTTTTGAGAATTTAAAATCTTAACCATGTCAGGAAATTTGTGACAGGTCTAATAGCTTTGCCATTATTAATATTTTAAACTTTAGAATACAAAGCATAAACTATGTAATTTTGCATGGATTATGTGTATGTGAGCGACACACAATTTGATTTGAAAAATCCCTAATGATTGGTTAATTAAGGGAACTCTTGGAAAACAACATATTACTATAAGATCTGTTCAACAGTGAAATATCATGCTGACTTGAGTCTAACATGCACCTTTTTTGAACTGAAATAACCAAAATTTTGGATAATGTTGTTCCACACTTCCACATTTGCCTTGTCACTCTTAGCTATCCTCCTTTCCTGCAACTCAGAAAATGGACCTTCTACAGATATATAAACTCCTCTGGCATATGTGTTGTCGAAGGCTTTCATGGCTGGGATCACAGGGTTGTTGTATGTTTTCTGGGCTGTATGGCCATGTTCTAGAAGTATTCTCTCCTGACGTTTCACCCACATCTATGGCAGGCATCCTCAGAGGTTGTGAGGCATGGAGAAACTAAGCAAGGAAGGTTTATATATATCTGTGGGAAGTCCAGGGTGAGGGAAGAACTCTTGTCAGTTGGAGGCCAGCGTAAATGTTGCAGTTAATCACCCTAATTTGCATTGAATGGCTACATCTACTAGCTACTTTCTGCCTGGGGGCATTCTTTGTTAACTGCCCCTAGTTCCCATGTCTCAGAGTGTTGCTTCTTATTTACTGTTCTGATTTTTGAGTTTTTTAATACTGGTAGCCAGATTTTGTTCATTTTCATGGTTTCCTCCTTTCTGTTGAAGTTGTCCACATGTTTGTGAATTTCAATGGCTTCTCTGTGTAGTCTGACATGATAGTTGTTGGAGTGGTCAAGCATTTATGTGTTCTCAAATAATATACTGTGTCCAGGTTGGTTCATCAGGTGCTCTGCTATAGCTGCTTTCTCTGGTTGAGTTAGTCTGCAGTGCCTTTCATGTTCTTTGACTCGTGTTTGGGCGCTGCGTTTGGTGGTCCCTATGTAGACTCTACCGTATACCATGCAGCTACCATCAAAACCATCCATTGGATTGACAAGTGTGATTCATTATTTGTTTTAACAGTATTCTTGATTAAAGGCTGGGCCTAAGCAGCTTACTGCATAGCTTCCTGGTTTTTTTGTCAGAAGCAACCGGAGTTGCTTCTGGAGAGAATTAGCCGTCTGCAAGGACATTGCCCACGGGACACCCGGATGTTTTGATGTTTTATCATCCTTGTGGGAGGCTTCTCTCATGTCCCCGCATGGAGCTGGAGCTGATAGAGGAAGCTCATCCGCACTCTCCTGGGTGGGATTCGAACCTGGCAGCCTTCAGGTCAGCAACCCAACCTTAAAGTCACAAGGCTTTTACCTCCTAGGCCACGGGAGGCTCCTATGTTTGGGTGTTGGGTGTTCTATGATCATCCAGCCCAGAATGATTTATCACCTGTTTTTATCATGATCACACCAATAGTACTGTAGTACTAAGATAGATCTCTTTATCTAAGAGTACAAGATAGTTGTCATGAAGAAACAGTAATTAATTCACTTCTAATTCAAAAAGGTAATGGAAGAACCATAGAATTTGAAAAGTACATATTCTAGTATATGTGAAATCCGTATGTTTTTGGTTAACACAGAGGCAATACATTGAAAGCTTACCTTCCAAAGTTAGCTGGAAGAAATTCGAGAAAGGCATCATTTAAGTACAGCTGGGTCAAGTTTAAAAGCTGGGTGAAACCATCTGGGAGCCTAAAAAATGAGTTAAAGATTTAGCTTTGACACTGTAAGAACAATACAAATATAAGTCCCAAAAGATAGATATCCTTGGTTGTTGCACAGTGAAAAAATTATTGAACCATTTGTTAGAGCTAACATTTTGCCTCTTACTGGATCAACTTATATATCATACCTCCTCTTTCAAGGAGAGATTTATGTACCTGACAATTTAAGGTTACATCATCCCTTCATATGTCTGTGTAAAACCTTCAGTGGTGGGTTTAATTTTGAAATGAGAACTAGACTGTATCAATGTCATGTTTTATGATCTCTAGAATGAACCATTTTATTGATACTGAAAGAACATGAAGTTTTACGCAGATTGAGGACACTGCCCTATGAAAGCATTTTGTAAAGTGACATTTTTTTCAATTTTTCTTATTTGTGTTATGTACTGCTCTTTCTTTGAACAACTATTATTGAATTACTAAAAAAATGCAAAGGAAAACTTGTCAATGTAATGGAAGAAAGCTACAATGTATGAAAACCATATTTTATATATTTACTTCCTAACAATTGATTTAATTAAATAAAACAATTTAATTCAGAACTATTACGATTAATTAACAAAATATAGTCAATACGGCAAAGGTGCATTTGGTCTCGTAGAGTGTAATGTAGAAAAGATAGCATATTTATTAAATACAGGCAGTTTTAAAAGAATACATTGCATATTTATGTAAATTAAGTCCTATGGTATTTATCATGGTCTTTTCAGATTATTGAAAGAAAGAAATTAACTATTTAACTGGATTTACTCCACAAGAAAGTATGCACAGGACTGCAATATTGCCTAGTAGACTTGCATCCAATTCTCATCCATCTGGATCAACCTTGTTACTACTGCTACATATACTGTAAATTATATAGTCCCCAAAAGTAACTAGTATGCTTTCATAAAAAACCATTAAAAGTTGATGTTTTAGACATATTTTTTATAAATTTTATTTTTATCAGTATTTAATGATGTTGTAAGACAATAGAAAATCCAAGAACAAGGATATACAAATATAATAAATATATGAAAAGTAAAAAGAAAAGCCTCTGTACTTGACAGAGTTTCTACTGATGTAAATAACAAGCAGGAGAAATCTACTAAATCCATGCAACAATGTTGCTTCTCAAGAACATGAAGTAATTTATATTCTGGTCAATACATATGACATGGTTTTAATTTTCACCACAGTAAATGTACTGCTCACGGGAGTGAATCATATTCTGAAGACCTAATACTTTGGACACATCATTCAATACACATATTCAATTCCCTGCATTCATTATAAACACATGGAGATGGTCCAAGAACAGGTATGTATGTTGGCTAGTGATCATAAGACTTTCAGTGCAACAATATCTGGAGGGCTACAAACCCACCATCTCTGCTTCAAATCAAATGAAACAGCAAGAAGTCCCCTATTTTTAAGACAGGAGGAAGCAAGGTGTAGAGCATTCCACAAATGGAATCGGCAAATGAAAAATCCCTATTATTGTTGGTGCTAGCCTCAGATAGCTCCCAGTTTAGACCCATGATACGTAATAAGTATATCAGACTTTGTATGGAAGAATGCTTCTAAGGGCCTTGTTCCATTATTATGTGGATAGTTAAAAGTTAATTGCTATTTTAACTGATCTAACAGCTGATGCAGCTGTTTCAACACTGGTGAAATGTGATCTGCATTCGAAAATCCTGCCACAATCTGTTCCCATTTCTAAACAATTTTTAAATACAGTAGCATACATCAACATACACTAAATACACATAGCAACATGTATAGGTCAATAAGATTCCCTCCACACCACAAATATTGAAAAAGATGCCATGTATAACAGCTACAATCTGGGCATCCAGGAACAGAATTAGATATAGAGACACCAGAACTGAATGCCAGAATTTCAAGGAACAGCACGGTCCCATCTAGAATGGGGATCCAATGAAGATTTGGAAAGTTTCCTATCTAAAATGTTCAAAAGCTACAGCTAGTTGTTGTAGAACACACTATGTTAAATGAAATAAAAGTCTGACTTTGTACATGGCAGTTCAGATTTTTATGTACAGAAACTGAGGCTATGGAGCAGCAAACTACTTTATTGTTCCATAGCCCTAGCCATTTATAAAAATGAAAACTAAACTAGTACTTCATTCAATACAACCTTTAAAGATATCACCAGTCTTTTCTTCTAGCAACCACTATGGAATTGCTATGCCCACTTAGTTCTCTCTGATTCATTCTGTTCCTGACATATTTTTTATTACAAATGATAATGTTACTACCTCTACTTTATACTACACTTTCATGTATAAAACACTGCACAAATAAAAGAAAGAATCAGTTAACTCCACTGGTGAATACTCACTTAGAAATAGGATTGACACTGGCTTCAATTATTGTTAAACACTTACAGCACTTTATGTTTTCTGGAAAATCTTGGATCCCTAAAAAACAAAAATGTTTTGTTATGTAAGGCACACATCATTGTTCTTTAAAATTGGGAACTTTCAATTTAAGCAAGAGTCACATCAAGTAGTAAGTATTAAGTCTGAACTATTTAACAACTATGATTGTGATTAGGATCCAATGATCATGTATCAGTACCTCTGAACAAACACCAGTTCTTACCACTGCCCCTAATGAGAATCCTCATGTATCACTGATATCTTCTTCCCAATGTCAAGTCAGCAGGAAGAGTGCCTTGCTGAGTAAGTGTCTTAGAATCTGGTATGCACATGAAGTTATCTTTAAATTTGAATCTTATCTACAAACAAATCTGATATTTGTAGTAGCCAGCCACTTGAATGAAATATGTGTCAAGCAACAACCATAACTAAGACAAACTAAACATCTACTTTAGCAATGTATAAAGCATGTTATAAATGTAAGTAATATCTACTTGATTTTATTTTAGGGGTCATTAATGTTGTACAAGAGGTGTCTTGCATCATATTTCTGATCCCTGTACATCAGTTACAATTGGCTTTGTAATACCGAATCAGATAGAAAAGTGGAATGAGTCTTAAATAAATGCATAAATAAGTTCATCCAGCTTGATCCTGGGCACACAGATGACTGGGTGACTTGGAAGATGCTGAACAGACTGCATTTTGGCAGCACAAGATGCAGAGCCAACCTTAAGAAATGGGGCTACAAGGTGGAGTCCATGGCATGCAAATGTGGAGAAGAGCAAACCACAGACCACCTACTACAATGCAGCCTGAACCCTGCCACATGCACAATGGAGGACCTTCTTATAGCAACACTAGAGGCATTCCAAGTGGCCAGCTACTGGTCAAAGGACATTTAGTATAATGCCAAGGTTTTTGAAACTTTGTTTGTGTTTTCAAATACATTACAACTTGTACCCTTGGTTTGCTTCTGACACAATAAATAAAAATGTTTATTTTTTACAAATCCACAGCTCCATGAAACCAAACTGGTATACTAAGACGGCCAAAGGGGGGGGGGGGCGTGTCAAGTTCCTCCAGAGAACCAATATCATACCCTAACCCAGAGGTGTCAAACTTGTGGCCCTCCAGATGTTTGGGTCTCCAACCCCCAGAAGCCCTAGCCAGCTTGTCCAATTGCCAGGAATTCTGGGAGCTGAACTCCAAAACACGTAAAGGGCCACAAGTTTGATACAACTGCCCTAACCCCTAACAGTTGCTTCACTGATTTAAATTGATTGACTGATTCAATCAAAGAAATCAGCTGACATATTTCTCCCACAAAAGGGATTAAAAAATACAAAAGACAAAAAATCTTGATACTAAACTGAAAAAAAGACTCACAACTCATCCTCAGGCTCCATCCTGGGAGAAAGCCAGAAGACTCGTTGAGCCTTCCCAAGTACAGAAATTAGGAACAGGCTAGAAGAAAAATTACACTTGTGGCATCACCACTGAAAAATCCCATTTTCAAGTACTGATCTGCTAGAATGGAGGCAATTCTTCACAGAACAGCTAGTTTTGGAAATCATAGTAGACAGGGTGGTATCTGGAAACAAGCTTCCTAAATGCGTATGTGCCTTCCATAATTTATTGTTTCCTGGGTCAAATTTCAATTTTAATGTATTCAGAACATGGTACTGTAATGTTCCAATGCAGAGAGAAAACTTTTGCTTTAAACATATTATACAGTAGAGTCTCGCTTATCCAACATAAACAGGCTGGCAGAACGTTAGATAAGTGAAAATGTCGGATAATAAGGAAGGATTAAGGAAAAGCCTATTAAAAATCAAATTACATTACGATTTTACAAATTAAACACTAAAACATCATGTTCTACAAGTCTGCTACTTGTTTCAGAGTGTGGATGCACTTGTATTGTTGTTGGGCATGTTGGCCTGCTGCGCGTTGCTGCCCAGAGAAACAGCTGTGGATCCAGGTGGGAGGTAGACTGTGTTGGATAATACAGAATGTTGGATAAGCGAGATTCTAATGTAATTCAAAATAAAGTTTGTAGAAACATGAGTTTCACCTACAACTTTTTATGAGTGCAAGCTCTGTGTCAATAACAGGAAGTTCTGCAACTACACTTGTCTATCAAGAATTTGTCTCTAGGGAAAGAAATGAAGTGCTCTGGGGGATTTTACTGACTTTATACATGTATCCCTATTATTTTTATTTCTTAGCCCATGAGTCACCACTGACACATACTTATGTTAATTTTTATTAGACATGTCAGGGCAATAGCCTGTGGATGTTTATTTGGTAAATGAAATGAAATAAATCATCTGGGGTGGATAAAATGCAAGGGAAGTCATGGGGGAGTGACAGAAAAAACAACAACAAAGTATCACAACTGAATTCATTAGCCAAGGACAACGACAGTGACCTCTTTCAAAGACTCCTTCTCTTTGTAGAGGAATGAACTTCTCTAGTAAAAATAAAAATGTTAAAGAATCTAATTCTTTAATTTTTCTTTTGATTATAATGAATTTGGCAAGAGTTCCTCCTAGTCTTTCATAGGGATGGGCTTGTCCACAGAATCCTATATATTGTCCATTGAATAGCACTCTATAGAATAACCCACAAGATATGTTCTTGGTGTAATATGTTGCCTAAGAATTTTTGGAATTATCCTATTTTTTCTGAAAGAGGAAAACGTAGCTGTACAGTTAGCCCTTCATATGAAAACTTAATGATACTCTTCTTGGACCACAACTCACAGAATCCCACATCCTCAGTGGCCAATCCCACACTGATTCTAATAGGACAATCCAAATGAAACTGCAGCTGTGGTCAATCAGGGGTGCCTAAAACTGAAATCTGCCCATTATAAGCAATGTTTTTAAGTAGTTCTAAGAAACACACTTGAAACTAGTATATTCAACATGTAGTTAATATTTTTATTGTAAGAATGCCTCTTTCTTTCTTTCATTGGGTACTTTGTAGGAGAAGGTTTTCAAAATATAGTAAAAATACTATATAGCCTTACTTGGTCTGAAAAGTGAGCTCGAAGAATTGCTGTTGCATATACAGAGGAAAGCTGAGAAAGTTTAAATTAAATTGGCTCTAAAATAAAGCAGGCATTCACTGCAACGATGTGGGAGATGATTTAATAAAAATAAAAATAGCACCAGCATGCCCTAAAGACAGACTGAATATAACATAATTTTCATCTTAATGATACGGCCCGTGCATTAGGTAACACTTTTTTATTCTGACACCATTAGAAAAGCAGAGTGCCAGAATGCATAGCACTGGAAATTAAAGAGAATCAATTATGTGCAGTGTTGTCAGACTTTGGCCTTTTGAGACTTTCTTCTGCTCAGGAAACCCCCCATGGCTTTTAAAAATTGCTTTGCTTTTGGTGAGTCCCAATTTGAAGACTATATTAAGGTGTATTCTGCAGAGCACGCAGTCTTCCTTCTTATTGGACAGCAAGCAACCCTTTCAGTTTGTCTTTAGAGATGAAGCTACCGCAGTTGTCATTTATATGAACACATTTTTGCGTAAAATGTAGCACTTTCCCATTGACCTTTGCACAAAGTACAATTTTTGTGCAGTATTGTGTTTTGTGACATTTCAAAAATAAATGGGGACAAAACTGTTTGAAATTTCTCACACTTATGTCCAAAACTAAAATAAATGAATTGCATCCCAATTTTGACCAAAAAATACTTCAGTAGTCCCTTGAATTAACTGTCTTGTATTTAAGGTTTTATAGGAGTAACATAAAGCAGATTTTTTCTTGTCAGGAGCAACCTGAGAAACTGCAAGTCACTTCTGGTGTGAGAGAATTGGCCATCTGCAAGGACGTTGCCCAGGGGACACCTGGATGTTTGATGTTTTACCATCCTGTGGGGAGCTGAACCTGACAGAGGGACTCACCCGCTCTCCCCAGATTTGAACTGCTGACTGTCAGCAGTCCTGCCGGCACAAAGGTTTAACCCATTGTGCCACTGGGGGCTCCCACACAGAGCAGTAATTTTATTATATTATTACTTTAATACTCTAATTGTATTGTAATTATCATTACTAAAATAAGTTGGATCCAGAGTTTCTGTCACAGCCTTGAAAAGGTAGGTGACTTTGATTTGACACTTTTGGTCTCCCAAAAACCTGCTCCAGACAGTTGGTATACTTTCTGGAACTGAAGTAGTGAACTAAGGATGAGGAAGAAATTGCCTTTTTCCTTTCAATAGTGGGGTTATTTACTAGATTATGGACCTGTCTATGACACAAAAGTTCCTTCTATTCCAGGCTAGCCAGTTAAACCTAAACCATTCAATAAAAGTGTTGGATTAATTTTAAAAATTTCTTGGATATCTCTCCCAAGGACATTAATCTTTTCCTCACTTTGATAAGGCCAAGAGAAATAATTATTCTCCTGAATGAAGCTTGTAGAGATGTGGCATGTGATCTTCCTACTACACAGTCTCTGCACAAACAAGACAAAAGAAATCAAAAGAAAAAATATGGCAACATAGAATGGGATATATAAGCTTCTTCCATGTACAGAAATCTTAGTTATACACTGTTGTGCTCAAGGAAAACGACTGAGGAGCACATAAACTCAACACTGTTCATTCACATAAGAGTTGAAATGGTGTGTTCTAACCACAAAGAACAAAATTCCTTCCTATACTATACATCTGTTATATACTGTCCTTCAAGGCAACTGAGATTTGTTCATGTTGTCAAAATTATTATGCATGAAAGAAATGGTCTAAAAACAATTTTTGAGCATTGCATCCATCTGTCAGTCTGGTGCAACAAATAATAAAAATCAAAATAAAATCATTTCTTTTAGCGGGGGCCTTATATTGGGTGGGGTTTTATGTTTTTGTTTTTTTGTAATTCTGTATGTACAAAATCAGGAAGCACCAACCGTTTATATAGTGAACAGTCCCTATCCAAAATGACTTTCGTCTAAAATCTAAGGAAAATAATAGGTGAAGAGGACTAGAAAGGATGCACGAGGAAACAGAGGGAAAATGCATTATTATTTTAGTTACCTACATGTTCAATTAGTAATAATAATGCATAACCAAAGGACTAGAAGAGGGAACCTTGGGATTAACATTTTAAGCCTCCTCTGACTTTAAGAACTACCGTAATAGTAAAGCTCATCATATATGCAGAATTTTGCATTGGTTTGAAATACTGATAAAGCATTTCCCACAGATTGTATTCATTTCTCATTATCAATTAGAAGCCCGAAAAGGCCAGCAAAATTGAACTTCTTTGTTGCAATATATACCAATAATTAACTGACACTCATAATTTTGTGTAAGTGTTATTTATTGCTATATAATTGTATTGCTTTACCTTGTTTAATAATGTGTTATTATGCTGCTATGTAATGTATGTGTTCTTTTTATGATTGGAAACCGCCCTGAGTCCCATCTGGGAGATAGGGCGGTATATAAATAAAGTTTTATTATATTATTATTACCTACAGAAAAAATTATACAAGCCTCTTCATGAATCCATAAATCCTTGAAATTGCAGTTGTTTGGCAATGCATTTATGTATTTTCCCTGGCACTAAGTCATTGCTTCCTTTATTTTTTGATAGAAAATAGCATCTAGCTGGCAACCTTGAGCTTGTTTGGAGGTTCTAGCATGGGAGCGCAGCTATCGTATACCCGGGACCGAAGACTGGAGACCTTGGTACACTCCTTCTATACCTGGGACGTCGTCTTCTTCCACCGAGCACGCAGCTTCAGGAGGGACACACATAGAATCATAGAATCATAGAATAGTAGAGTTGGAAGAGACCTCATGGGCCATCCAGTCCAATCCCCCGCTAAGAAGCAGGAAATCGCATTCAAAGCACCCCCGACAGACGGCCATCCAGCCTCTGCTTAAAAGCCTCCAAAGAAGGAGCCTCCACCACATCCCGGGGGAGAGAGTTCCACTGTCGAACAGCTCTCACAGTGAGGAAGTTCTTCCTGATGGTCAGGTGGAATCTCCTTTCCTGTAGTTTGAAGCCATTGTTCCGCATCCTAGTCTGCAGGAGTGGTGCGGTGAGGGAGGAAGGGGACACCCGCCTAGCCAGCCAGATCAGCTGAATCAACCCTGGTGATCAATGGGGTGACAGATGTTGCAGCCAGATCGTCCTCACATCTAGCTGGCAACCAAAACTGCACTATTTTGTATGGCCTTTGGTCCTTACCAATGTTAGCTTTTGAGACTGTTGTGTGAATGTGGTTGATTAAAATGAATTGGTTTATTAAAAATTCTCTGACATATTTTAAAAGAATGCTTTCTTTGTTTCTGTTTTTTGTGCATTGCCTAAGGTGCCCTGGAGGACTGAGAGGTGACAAACAAACACACAAATAAATAAGCAAACATGTTTTGTTTTTCAGATGTGCATCGGTTTCTGATTCATGTGGCCATAACCAATGAAATAGAAGGCTAATAGCCCTATAATCTATATTAACTGCTATGTCAAATAAAGTTAAAGCTGTGAAGAACTGTGATAGAGGAATTTTCTTTATGTTTTAATTATACAATAAAATTCAGCATTGTCACTATGCAAATGATGCCCAATTAAAGCATGCAATTTTGTACTATGTCCTTACAAAAAAATGATAGGGTTTTTGGGGGGGCAATCTTTGGGCATTTCTCTATCATGCCTCTGCCAAACTGGCCTTTTACCATTTTCCTAACTAATTTAAATAGGAAAAAAAAACAAATGGGAGAACACAATCACTATTTGCACAACAGCAATTAGCACATGTTCGTGGAGTCATATTTGTTGTGCAGCTTTCTGGCATTATTGTGGATACACAGCAGTTAGTAAGCCAAAAACAATGTTGTAGTTGGACTCCAATGGTAGAAGATTAAGGGAGAGGGGAAATACATAAAAAGGGAGAACTTAACACTATATAGAGCTGTTTGCGTTTAAGTTAGTTAAATCATTTTATCCGTATGAGTGCAAAATGAACAAGATAGCCTTTAATGTTGTATTATTGCTTATGATCCTATAATAATTAAAACCCAGTAGAAGAACAATTTTTCCTTACCATTTTTACTGATGTCAAGTTCTTTAAGATTAACTAAACTGGCAATGCTGGTTGGCAGGCTTGAAAGGTCATTGTCTGGGATACTCAGTTTACGCAGAGCTTGACAGTTGAATAATTGCTACAAAAACAAGAGAAAATTGGTTACGATACTCCCATGTAGTTTTACTGCAATGTTAACATTTAAAGGCAATATCAATATAGCATAAAATACTGCATGTTTGCTCATAGTCAATGAGGACTAGTGCACACAATACAGGACTGTTCCTTCAAGAGTGGTTAAGCATGCTCAGACTATCCTGAGTAAACTGGCTCACATCCTGTCATGATTACAGGAAAAGGATACATCAACACAAGACAAAAATGAACATTTCTCTCTCCTCAGGACCTTATCAGAGAGTAAAATACCTCGTGTCTGATGCCCTTTGCATACTGGTTTCTATGGGTCCCATCACATGATGCATGGCCCATTTCACAGGAAGCCCATAGCAACCTGTAGGCAAAAGATCTACAGACAGCACCTGTAGGCAAAAGATCTACAGACAGGTAGCTCTTCCTCTGTTAACAGATCTTAGGTTTCCTATTGAAAGAAATGGATTAACAGATAGTGGTGTTTACATGCCTAGAAGTACTTCATTAGAGGCCTACTAGTTTTCCCACCAAAAAAACTGTTTAGAAGATTTTGGGTTTCCCACTGAAAGAAGTGGATTAACAGAGTATCGAACCTGTATAGCTAGAAGTGATTTAGCAGATTGTGCATTTCCCACTGAAAGAAGTGGTTTAGAAAATCATAGTGTTTGCATAGCTAAAAGTGGTTTAGCAGATTGTGGGTTTTCTGTTGAAAGAAATGATTTAAAGACTGTACATGTTTCCCTTCATTTACTGTTTTGTTTTTAATTTCGGAAATGTGCACATTCGTAGGACCAAAAAGATGTTTTTATCCATTTGGCTGGAGGTCAAGGAGTTGCCTGGTTGTGCAAGATCTGCCAAATTTGATTTTTTTTTCAAAAAAGGAAGACAGTGACATGGAGAAACAACTGATGGATTGGAAGGCGTCATTCCTCTACCATGTGATGTCACATTATTTTATTAGTGTGATAAGTGCGATGGGGTGGGTATGTATCCAATATGTATGAAATCCTCATCAAGCTTGCTTAAAACATGGGTTGTCTACTTAAAAGGTGTTTCCTCTAGTGCAGTGGTTCTGAACCTGTGGGTTCCCAGATGTTTTGGCCTAACAATTGGTAAACTGGCTGGGATTTCTGGGAGTTGTAGGCCAAAACACCTGGGGACCCACAGGTTAAGAACCACTGTTCTAGTGTGTGTGAGTGTGAAGTAGTTGGCTGGTAGAAAAATTCCCACACCAGCTCTAGGTTGATTAAGAGCAACAAGTGTGTCTGCACACAGAGTGATGTTGGAGCCTTGAAGACTAAAAATTGGTACAGGCAGTGTTCAATGACTGCATTTGATTACCCTATTTTACACATTTTCTAAAAGAATATGAAACCATCAATCTCCTTATATATAAACTGTTATAAAACTAAAAGAAAAAGGAGCAGATCCCACTGTGAGAGAAGGCTTTGCTAGCTCTGTGAAATCATCATCTAGCAATATATACCTAAGCAATGTAAATTTGATATTAACATTTGCAGAACACCAACGAATAATTACCAATTATTGAAATTCGTTGTTTTTGGATAATCTAGTATGTGTGGAATCTTATGTATATTTTATGTTGGGTCCTATGACCTATTGAGAAACACAATCATTCAGAAAACTGTTGAACAGAACACATTCAATTTGTGCTGGTAACTATACAGCAAAATGCAAACCAATTTCCATTAAGAAAATTGTTCATTTTTCGAATAATTTTGTCCTCTTCTTTTCACTCTGAAAGGAATGGCAATGGCATTTATTTAAAGTTACTTTAAATAGCTCTTACAACAGATACATTTTCTCAGGAAATCTTATTTAACTGATAAAACTATTATGACCTTGAATATTAAGACTCCATAGCAGAACATACTTGCAATATATATTCCTATTTAAATATGGACCCATATAGTTTTAATATTACTCTCATTTAGGTTGCACATGGTCTATGCTGATCATGTTCTGGAAGAGTTAAATGACTCCTTTCATTACTTAGGCCTTTAGATCTTCTCAAAAATAATGATTCCATCAACTAGAACTTCTTGGATATTTTCTTGGAATCTGTTTTTGAAATTTGTACTTTTGGGTCATTTCAGATTTAATTTATATTCTATTTTATATTATATAATCTCAGGATGATATAACATTAAAATCAATACAACCAGATTAAAACAATTTAAAACAATTATTATCTAAACAGGCTAAAAGCACATTAAACAAGTTGACAAGTTCAAAACAGCTTCAAACGGTTAAAATAATTTAACTATAGGTGCATAAACATTTCAGATTGAATCAGTTAAAACTACAGGCTTAAGCAAATAGTCCTATTGGTATTGTTTCATTATCCAAGCATGGGTCACAAGGAGGCGCTAGGCAGAGAAGGACAGTTCATTTTATGGGGGAGGAGTTGAAGGAGGGAAACCATTTTCCCCAATTTCGCTGGTTAGTCCTCCTCCCCGCTTCCCATATCATAAAGAATGGTTGTTTTGATGACGGTGACATGGGTGGGTGGAACAACAGAAACACAGGGGGAAATGGTTCAACTCCTTCAACTTCCATACCACCTAAAATGGACTATCCTACTCTATCCAGCATCCCCTTGTGGCCTCGGTCCACATAATGGAACAATTCCATCCTATTTTACTTGTTGCCTAAATAAATCCAGTATTGGTGTTTACTGAGCCTCCTGGACATTCTACGGTCACGTTGTTACAGTTCAGATGACCCTCTCTTGTATCTTCATACAGCATATTGACAGAGGATGGTCCCTCCAGCTGACTTCAATTCATAGTCAAGCACATATGGTAGGATGTGCTCTTTCAAGCAGCAAGGAACCCAGCTGTTTTGTTTTGAGGGCTCCAAACTGATGTTGAGATTCAAGGACCCTAAAATTGTGTGCTTTTATCTCAAAATGGAAGTTGCAACAAGACCCTGTGGTTAAACTATAACAACTGCCAAACATGGACAGCTTCATGTGTTTGTGTTGTTCAGGAGAAAGAAATGAAACTGTTTGTGTTTAGGGCTTATAAGAAATGGTGAACTCTACTGAAAAGTAAAGTTGCCCTGTAGCCTATTTTCTGTAGATATTCTTTTATGGACACTTTTATAAGCAGAAGGAATAATAGTGTGCTTACTTTGAATATATTTTAATGGATTTTAACTGTGAATTTCTAATACTGTTATGTCTAATTCTGTTTTAGTGTTTGCATTTTTGCATATTTTAAACGGTATGGTCATACTTTTAATATAAGCCACTTTCAGTCTTCTTCATGAGAGATAAAGCAGGGTATAAATAACAACAACAACAACAACAACAACTTGATTGGTCATAATTCCTAAGATTTCTTCCCAAACCATCCATTCACACCAGTAACAGCTCGTCTTAAATTATTATCAAATATTGTAGATAGATATTATTATTTCTGAACTAATGGCATGCAAATAAATTTGTTTTCCCACTGATATAAAAATTTAATTTCTTGGCCTGAAAGACTTTAATGCAGCAACCAAGAAATGAAACATAGGAATTTAGAAACAGATACATTGCATTTTACCTACTACAGACATCTGAAGTATAAACCTAGCTTACTGAATTGGCAGTTTGGGATAGATTACTGCTTATTTTTGTTGATTTCAATGAACTGCCAAACATTGCGGCCAAAAATACATCTTTCATTGTAAAATTCAAAAGGTACATACAGGTGTTAACAGGGGGAAAATGAAATCTACTCTTTTCAGGTTTACTATCTCTCTAAATAAATTGAGAATGTCAATAGATTCAAGCACATATAAATACAATTATCCCCTATATCCATGGATTCTGTATTCGCACGCTTGATTTTGCCATTTTAAATAAGGCCATTATGCCAGCATGGGACATGAGCATGCATACATTTTGATATTAAGTGGATCTTGAAACCAAACCCCACCAGATACCAAGGGCTCACTATATGCATATATATTTCCTATCATGTTTTATAAAAGGCTTGCTTTTCTTTAATGTTTTCCATCTGAAATGCACCAGTAACCCAGCTCTAAAGCTAAGGTGCTCCCTTTGCTTTATGCCTCCTGTTGATATCCTACTGAAATTTCAAGCTCACTGATATTTCAGCTTGACTCCCAAAGGTATTCATTTAAATTATCTCAACATGACATCAACAACATCTTCTCTTGATACTTTGCAAGTTTGGGAAGGTAGAATGGGAATAGTAGCACATATAGACTTTGACTACATTTATTCAAATGCAAACTATGTGTGTGTCAGCCATATTGGGGGATGTGGGAGACGATCTATCTCTTCATGACACAGTATATTCTATACAATAAGATATATAACTACGTACTTGGTTCCGTTACCACTCCATTTTTATGCACACTCAAATATGTCCCTTATCTTTTTTTGTATACCTTTAAAAAGGGTAATCTTAAAAAACCTAAAAGCCTTTTTACATTATTAGTATCACAGATCATGATTAAAAAGAAAAAATAACTCTGAACTATACACCTACAAATTGACCTCTGTCACACTCAGTTTCATCTCTATGAGGCAGAAAAATATGGTTTGGTATCCAGAGTCTTCACTGAGAACAGATATATACAGCTGGGATGTAACTCACTTCTCTATATCACTTTTCTTTCAACCTCCTGGTGAGTATAACTAAATTGCTTCTGAGTTATAAAGCACAAAACAATTTCATATTTAGAGTTGCATCCCATCTCCATTAACATGGAAATGCAATTATTCTAAAATCCAAAATAAAATCCCAAATCCAAAACATTTCTGGTCCCAAACATTTGGCTAAGGGATATTCAATTTATACCATATGAATATGAATTGGTTTAGGCATCATAATATCTAAAATGCATGTTTTATTTGTTCAAAAAGAGCCACAGATACATATCTGAAATGAACTACTAGTAAATAATATGATGTTTTCCACTGTGAACAGAACTTGAATAAGTGTGGAAGAAAGGCAGGCAAAGAAACATATAGTAGAATGTGTACATACAGGTAGGAAAGAAAGACCAATAGAATGATAAAATATGTGGAATGATTAAACACCTAAACCAAACATCTAATTGCAATGTATATTTTCCTTTGTCATATTTTTCAGTCCAAATCAATCCCCACAATTAGACACACCCAACTAACTACTCAATGGGGTTGATAAATCAATACTTGGATATGCTTTCTGCCACTTTAAGTAATACCTTACGGTCCTATTTACAAATATGCTATTTTATTTGGCTTATGGACTTCCAGTGGGCAACAGGATGCTCATCATTATGCAAAAAGAATACTGGACTAGAATGACTTCAGCCTAATATATTTTCATGTACCACAGATCTCTTTCTCTGACCATTTTGTGAAGCTCCCATCTATCTCACTAAGGAAGAGAACAAACTGAAGACAAGGAAAATCTGCCCACAGAAGTGAGAAAAGGCCGCCACTGCCAGCTATAAAACTACACACAATTATAAAGATGATACAGTGGCATAGTGAAGCATGGCTTCACCACAAGGTGCTGCTGTAACATTTCAAGTCCCATTACCAAATAAGTAAGAACAGGAAAGAAATTTGTTAAGTCTGAACCCTGACACACTATGGTGACATCTGTATGTGTACCTATGTAGGAGCAGTTACTAATTGGGTTTATGATTCAGCCTTTCGATTGTCGTTGTGTGCCTTCAAACCATTTCCGACATACAACAAACCTAAGGCAAACCTAATGGGGTTTTCTTGGCGCGATTTATTCAGTGGAGGTCAGATTTTCTAGCTTTAAGATAAAGGGAATTTAAATTACAGTGTGAGTCCCTTGAATTATGCATCTTTTGTTTCAACTTGTGTTAAAACTTGCAATGACGCTACCCCTGTCTTAAGGATTCTGTTCCAAAAGAGGCAAGGCATAACCTGTTTTGCAATGGAAAGAAAAGATAAGGAACAGCTAGTAAACAGTGTGACAGAAGGCATTGATGGGCATAAAGTGATGGGAGATTGACACGGATATATCTAATTTCTCACTGGTGTATCTTTTGCAAAATTCAATGAAAGCTCTAGTATGTGAGTGGTGTTAAGTTTTCTCAACATCAATGATCCAGAAGATCCAAAGCTGTGGCTATCTAGTTAGTGGTGTATATTGGGAGGCTTCAGGTATTAAGTCTTGCCTTTATAAATGAGCAAAAGGGAGGGGCGTGGTCTACCATGGCCGGGTAAGCTGCAATTCCGACCTGCCGAGTGCATTTAGCAAGATTTATTGATAAATAATGAGTTTGGAGGTCCATGCACTCCCCCTAAAGAATATCAATCAATCCAAGAAAAGATAAGGAAAATTCCTCCCGGAGATGTGAAGGATTTAAAGCTCCAGTAAAGCCACAAACCGCAAGCTAAGTCAGTGTGAATGCTTCTGGAGAAGGAGAAGAGGCAGCCATTAAACGCTGTACATATCAGTGAGACAACTCTCACCGGCTAATGAATCAAGTAAGTTTGGAGCGGGACTAGGATAGAGAAGAGAAAAAGAAATTGGAGCCGGATTGTAAGTGAATACTTGTTTTGATTTTGATTTGAAACCGAAGGGACGGAGAGCTGGGAGAGAGCTATTGAGATCCTTAAAACAAGCCTCCAAGTTGAGCTCCCTGGTTAAATGAATGAAAAAGTTTGGGTGAGGAGGAAAGAAAAACCTTCAGATAAAACATACCGGCTTCAAAGATTTTCTAAACAAATAGAAGAAGAGGAGGAGGAGGAGATAAAAATGATGAGAAGTCCCCCCAAGAAAGCCCTCTCTGTACAGTATAAAGAACCCCTCACCCCACCAAAGAAAGGAGGGAAAAACATGGAGGACAAAGCAGCTTCAATAGAAGCAGAATCGAGTGGCCATGTAAAGCCTCCTGTGGGGGAGGGAAAGGCAACACACCTAGATATGGAAGAAATGCTGACGAGATAGACACAAATAATGAGGGACGAATTGGGAAAACATTCCCAAAGTCTTAACAAGGTTATGGAAGATAAATTGGAGGAGGCAATTCAGAAAATGGAAGGAAAAATTCAAAAAATCACTGAGAAGATGGAAGAGAAGATAGAGGCAAAATATAAAACCAATAGCGAAAAAATTGAGGAGGTGAATGGGAAGATCTTGGAAATACAGAAGGAGGTGCAAGCTATACATCTAGAACATGGGACTTATAAAGAGGAACAGGAAGAAAAACAGAAAAATCAAAAAGCTAAATTTACAGAGATTGAAAAAAAAATGATACATTTAGAGGACTCACAAAGACGCAATAATATAGTAGTGAAGTATTTTCTTCTATTCTTCTTCTGAAGAAAGGAATTAGGTATTCCTGGGGATACCCAGTCTGCCTGAGATTTCAGTGGGCTGGAAGAAGATACAAGATCAACTCGGTTGAACAAGGCCTTCAACTACTAAGGGAACTAGGGATCCATGAGGATAGAGAAGAAGGGACCGGACTGAACAATGAAACATCTTAAGGAGGAAAAGAAATATTGGATGTGGTACAGGGAGAGTAAAAGAAAGAAGTATTTGAAGAGGATGAAGCAAAGGATGGGAAAGAAGAAGTAAAGTAGAAGACAGATAGAAGAATCCATAGATCAAGTTAAAGAAGAATTTGACATTTTGTTATATGAGCACTCGGGGGGAGGGAGAACAGCGGGCCTGGGATTACCACTCCACCGCTCTCCACAAGTTGGCCTATGGGGCCAGGGCTGGGACGTAGTGTCTCAGAAGTGGAGCGGAAGAAAGAAGAAAGGGGGAGGGTAAGGGGACAAGGGGGGAAATGGGATGTGGACTTTGGGGGTGGAATGCACACAAGAGAGCCAATAACAGAAATTAATATTGAATATAATGTCTAGTAAACTGAAAATAGTGACACTGAATGTTAGAGGTCTGGGAACAATATGTAAAACTAAAAGAATTGGAAATTTATTGAAAAAGGAACAAGCACATATTATTTATTTACAAGAAACTCACCAGAAAAGGGGGGGGGGGGTTTAAATGAAATAAAGGCAAATTGGATTAAATATTATGAAAAAGCATATGGGAGTTCCAAGTCAAGGGGGGGTAGCAGTAATTATAACAAACAAATGTAATTTTGAAATTAAGAGTGCAAAAAAGGATGATGAGGGGAGATATATTATTATAGAAGGGGAAATTGGGGGAGATAAGTATGTATTGGTCAATGTGTATGCCCCAAATGAAAATCAAGGAGAATTCTATGAAAAAATATTAGGAGAAATAAAGAATTGGCAGCAACATTATGTGATTGTGGGAGGGGACTTTAATATGCCTATGGATAGGATGAAGGATAAGTCAAACCCAACAGTAAAGGATAAAAATAACAATATAACTGAATTAAATAGAATTATGAATAAATGGGGACTAAAAGATTCATGGAGACTATTAAAGGGAGATGAAAGAAAATATACATACTATTCAGCAGTACATAAAACATATACTAGACTAGATTACCTTTTTATCTCAAAAAATATGGTAGATAAATTATTCAGTTCTGAGATAGGAATAATAAGAATATCAGACCATGCAATAGTAAATTTAGAAATTATAAATAAACAAGATTATGAACAAACAAGAAGATGGAGATTAAATTCCAATATATTAAATTATGAGGAAATTATTAGAAGAATAGGAGCAAATTGGCAAGAAATATATTATGGGACACTATGAAGGCAGTGGCAAGAGGATTATGCATAAAAGAAACCTATAATCTCAAAAAGAGACAAGAAGAAAGGAAAAACAAATTGGAAAAAGACAGAAAAATTAGAAAAACAATATATAATAAAAAGAACAACACAAATATATAACGAATTGAGAGCAAAGAAAGAAGAACTAGATAAGATAGAAATAGATGAGGTTCAAAAGAACTTGATATATTTGAAAAGGGAATTCTTCGAATATAGCAATAAAAACTCAAAAATGTTAGCCAGAGCCGCACAAAAGAAAAAAATGAAAAATGAGATAAACGCAGTGAGAGATAAATCTGGAAACATTTGTAGGTTAATGAAAGACAAATTAAAGATATTTGAAGAATTTTATAAAGAACTCTATCAGGCTGGGAAATGCTCAAAGGATAAAATTCACAAATATGTGGAAACAAATTGGACAGTAAAAATAGAAGAAACAGAGAGTTATTAGAAGCACCCATTAAGAAAGAAGAAATAGAACAAGTAATTAGGAAATTAAAAATTGGGAAAGCGCCTGGACCTGATGGGCTGGGCCCAGAATATTATAAAACATTTGAGGCAATGATAACTCCAAAATTATTAGAATTATTCAATGCAATAATGGATGGAGAACGAATACCAGGATCATGGAAACAATCATTAACAATACTATTACCCAAACCAAAAAAAGACTTGACAGACCCTGGTTCTTACAGACCAATATCATTAATTAATCAAGATGCAAAAATTATAACAGCGATTATTACCAACAGAATTAGCAACTTTATGTATAAATATATAAAACAAGATCAATGTGGGTTTGTTAAAGGGAGACAAATGTCCAACCTGATAGGAAGAGTAATAAATAAAATACAAACAATAGAAGGGGAAAAAAACAAAGCGGGGATTCTAGCACTGGATATATTTAAAGCCTTTGATAGTGTGGAATGGCCAACTATTCAAACAATAATGAACAAATTTGGATTAGGAAAAAGGTTCAAAAATATAATGAGCCAATTGTATTCAGATAATTATACAAAGATAATACTAAATGATGGAATCACAGGAGAGATAAAAGTAACATGAGGTACAAGGCAAGGATGTCCTATGTCGCCTATACTATTTGCAATGGTAATGGAATTACTAGCTAATGTAATAAGAAAAGACAAGGAATTAGAAGGCATAGGAACAAAGTTAGGAAAAATTAGCTTATTTGCGGACGACACATTGATAACAATTAAGGAGATAATGAAGAAAATGGAAATAATTAAGAAACATTTAACAGAATTTGAATGGGCAACTGGATTGAAGATAAATTGGAATAAATCAGAAGCAATGTTATTTAATTATACCAAGCAGGAGGAAGAGGAGTTTAAAAATGGATGGATATAAAAAACATGAGAATAAGCATAAAAGAAAATATAAAATACCTTGGAATAATCATAACCAAAGATCTAAAATCCATAGAAAGGAAAAATCTAGAAAAATTAAGAAAACACATGGAGGTGAAGTTAAAGGATTATAATAATCTGCGATTATCATGGTTCGGCAGAATAGCCCTAGTAAAAATGAAAGTCTTACCCAAAATAAATTTCTTGTTCAGAATGATACCATTAATGATTTCAGAAAAGGAAATAAATAACTGGCAACAAATGATAAACAAATATTGCAATAATGGTAAAAAGAACAGATTAAACAAACAAATTTAGTACAAGCCCCAAAAAGAAGGAGGATTGGGCCTTTCGAATATAAAAAAATATTATGAGGCAAACCAATTAAGATATGTAGTAGAGAAGATGATGGATGGAGAAGGTTTGGAATGGATGGAATCAGGGAATAAGGCAATTGAGTGGAGGAAGGATAACATATTCTTTAAGGAAATCTCAAAGAAAGAGATAAAACAAATTGGAAATATATCATTAAGAAATATAATGGAAATATGGAATAAATATAAAGGACAATTAATTAATAAGAATTCAGTTTTAACGGCAATAATAATGGAAAAAGATTTCCCAAAGGAACTAAAAGGAACACTAGATAAAGAATTAGAAAAAAGGGAACTAAAAAGGGTAGGGAATTGGATAGAACAAAAAAAGGAAAAGGTAAAAATGAGAGAAGAATTGAGAGGAATAAATATTTCTTGGATTCATTGGATTCAATTAGAAAAATGGAATGAAAACTGGTGGGCCCGAAATAAAACTGGAAAACAAATAACGCAATTTGAGGAATTAATAATAAAAGCATTAAAAAGAGGAAATAGTGAGCCATTAAAAGGAACAAGTAAAATATATAAAACACTAATTAAAGACAAAGAAAAAAAGAAAAGACTAACATTAAGAGAATCATGGGAGGAGGAATTAGGAACAAAGATAACGGAAAAAGAATGGGAGGAGATATGGAAAACAAGACAATTAAAAAACATGTCAATTAGAATAAAAGAAAATTATTACAAACTAATTTGGAAGTGGTATTTAACACCAAGAAGGTTAAATATTATGAATAAGAATAATAATGAAAAATGCTGGCGAGGGTGCCAGGAAATTGGAACCTACATGCATATGTGGTGGGATTGTAAACATGTAAAAGGTTTTTGGGAATTGGTCATAAGGGAAATAGAAAATATTATGAATATAAAAATTAGAAGGAATCCAGTGGAAATATTACTTTTAATTAAAAAAGAGGATGAGAAAGATAAGAGGGAAAAAATTTAATAGACATGCTATTAACAGCAGCTAGATTACTAATTGCAAAATATTGGAAAGGAGAAGTGAAAATACAAATTAATGAATGGTATAAAGAAGTTTGGCGAATGGCACTGAATGACAAGCTAACATCAAATTTAAAAGTAAAGAAGGGATTATGGAAAAAAAATGATTTTGAAAGTATTTGGAGAAAATTTCTAGAAAAATTATTGGAAAAAGAAGATGGGAATTTACCTCCAAATGAAGAATTGAACTTTTGGTGGGACTACAGAAGAAGAGATGACTCTGGGGAAGGGGAGCACAGGGGTGAATGTAAATAAAAGAGGGGGAAATGTATAGAATATGTTTATATAATTGTAACTTTTTCTCAATAATAACAATAAAAATATTTTTTTTTAAAAATGAGCAAAAGGCGGGTGGGGGTGGGGGTGGGGAAAGTGTGCAAGCTCTTCTACTCAGACTTGCTATGTAATCATCATAATTAGCAGTAGTATTCTCCTGTAGTCACCGTATCTCCATTTTGAAAATGTCTTCACTCAGATTTTGCCCTAATTTCACATAATTGAAAGCAACCTTAACATTTTTGAATGCTGGGGTTCCAGTTTTGCTTTCTAGACTGTTCCTTTGAGAATCAATGCTTCTTCTGCTTCATGGGTGTCTGTGAATGCATATGCAGAAGGGAGACAGAGAATGAATGTACTGGCACAGAGAAAGAGCAACAGAATTCAGCAATACTGTACCATGCATCTCATGCAGTTTCTGCTGTGATTTCACTCCTGCTCTTTTTTCTCCAGTGGGTTATTTTCATAGAAAAAAGCAGCCCCATTATATATAGACCAAAATAGTTGTCAATGGGCACAAATTTCACAATTTTTTGTATATCAATTTTTTGCATATATTTTGTTATGGATCTCCAGAGGTTAACAGGAGATTAAAACTCAGTAGTCAGCATATTGTTGCCCTACATTTCTTTTGCAGATGACTATCTTGTTGTATAGTTCAGTTCTCATTGCCAATTATTTCAAGCTATTTTCTAAGAAAATCTTATTTAGAAAGATCTACAAATATTTATTTCAACTTGTTAAACACTGTGTCTTTTTATCACAACAGAAAGTGTAATTTACTTGTCTAAACACTAAAAAGAAAAGAAATCACCCACAAACCATGGCTTTCATTTGGTATCACTAATTAGTGCCCAGAGAGCTTGTATTTTCTTAGTTTATCTCTCTTCCCCCACAACCACTGGCATTTATGCAGCTTTACATCAGTCCACAGACAGATGTTCTAAATGCCTGTTTAGTCTTCACCCAGTATTGGAGACAGCAATAGCTGTATAATAAAACATATAATATCACTCAATCATGTACTCAGAAAATACTGAGCTGGATGGAATGGCTTTAAAAACCATCAAACCAAACTTCCTCAACCTACGAGTATGCATACTATTTGCAGGGAGTATTTTAGGACAGTCAATTGCACTAATTGTTTCACTGGAAGTCTTGCCAGCTGCAAAATTAAAAATAAAAATGTCTGTGTCAAGTTAATGCCCAAACTTCAACAGTGGGGCATTACTCTCAGGAGGGTACTAGTAGACCCATTGATTCGCCCCCTGGACATCAGGCGGAATCTTGGTAGACAAGATCCCCCAGGTTTAGGCCATGTCTATGTTACCTCTCAGTCCCGTTCTCAGACATCATTAGTGCCTAGCCCCCTTCCCACGCTAGATGATGATCTGTTAGATGACTCCTTTCCTCCTACACCAGCGGAGATAGGCCCCTCCTTTAAACAACCAAGTATTGCTGATGATTTTCTATCTCAGGACAGCTGACTATCCCCTTCAATGGGCAACCTCAATCAGTCATCTCTCCAGGGGGGAGAGGGTTTCCACGGGCAGGGTCTCATTGAGGTGGTTTGGGGGAGAAGGAAGAACGGTCACTTTCGACCCAGGGAGAAGCGCAACAGAGTTTTTGCGACCCTGGAGAGGAATAGGTGTGGTAGTCTTCAGGACAGACCTCCCAGCCTTAAGGTCCTGCTTTTGAACGCCAGATCCGTCAACGGTAAAACAGCTGTTATCCAGGATTTGATCCTGGATGAGGGGGCGGATCTGGCATGCATCACCGAGACGTGGTTGGACGAGCAGGGTGGTGTGAATCTCACTCAGCTGTGCCCACCAGGTTTCGGGGTGCATCAGCAGGCCAGGGCTGGGGGGCGGGGAGGAGGAGTCGCGGTGATCTTTCGGCAGTCCATCGCCCTGATCAGATGCGCCGTTCCGCAGTCTTCGAGGTTTGAGTGTGTCTTCCTGAAGGTGGGAGCCCGAGACAGCTTGGGGATTCTGCTGGTGTACCGTCCACCCCGCGACCCAGCAGTCTCTCTGTCCGAGCTAGCAGAAGTGGTCTCCAATTCGGCCCTGGTCTCCCAACAACTCATAGTTTTGGGGGACTTTAATATTCATGCCGAGACCTCTTTGACAGGTGCAGCTCAGGATTTCATGGTTGCCATGACGACCATGGGGCTGACTCAAGTTATATCTGGGCCCACACATCAGGCGGGACACACGCTGGACCTCGTCTTCATTGTGGACGGTGGGACAGTCAGAGTGGAAGAGCAAAATATTCTTCCATTGTCATGGTCTGACCATCATCTGATCTGTTTGAGTTTCGCCGTGTCTTCTAACCTCCGCAGGGGTGGTGGACCCATTAAGATGGTCCGCCCCAGGAGGCTGATGGATCCGGATGGACTCCTGAGGTCTCTTGGGGATCTTCCTGTTCTGGAGACTGGCGATCCTGTCGATGTCCTGGCTGATCGCTATAATAGTGAGCTGACAAGGGCACTTGACACGATCGCTCCCGAACGTCCTCTTTCGCTGCGTAGAGTCATGTCGACTCCTTGGTTCACTGAGGAGCTGGCTGTGATGAAGCGTGCGAGGAGGGGACTAGAGTGCATCTGGAGGAAATCTCGGGATGTGTCTGACCAAACACGGGCTAAAGCCGCTATTAAGGCTTACTCCGTGGCTCTGCGAGCAGCCAGGAAAGCTTTCACGACTGCCCGCATAGCGTCTGCGGCCAACAGGCCATCGGAGTTGTTCCGAGTTGTTGGGGAGCTCCTGCGGCCTCCTGAGACCCAGGGGCTTCCTGATGACTTGGCAACTAGGTGCAGCGATTTTGCGCACCACTTTGCAGGCAAAGTTGCTCAGATACGCCATGAGTTGGACTCCAGCTTAATTGTAGTTCCAGCGGAGGTAACCGAGGCACCTGTCTGTCCGATTTTGTGGGATTCTTTCCGGCTTGTTCTTCCGGATGACGTGGAGGGGATTCTTGGGTCTGTGAGGGCGACCACTTGTGCTCTGGATCCTTGTCCCTCTTGGCTGGTTAAGCAGGCCAAAGAGGGGTTGTTGGATTGGTTTGTGGCTATAATAAATGCCTCCCTGGGTCAGGGGTCATTTCCATCTTGTTTTAAGCAAGCGGTGGTAAAACCGTTACTAAAAAAGACCTCGCTAGACCCATCTGTATGTAACAACTACAGACCAATTTCCAACCTCCCGTTTTTGGGCAAGGTTCTGGAGCGGGTGGTGGCCACGCAGCTCCAGGAGTTCCTCGATGACACTGATTTTCTGGACCGCTCGCAGTCTGGCTTCAGGCCTGGGTACAGCACTGAGACGGCTTTGGTCGCCTTGGTGGATGACCTCCGCAGGGAACTGGACAGGGGGAGTGTGACCCTGCTGGTTCTCCTGGACATCTCTGCGGCTTTCGATACCATCGACCATGGTATCCTTCTGGGGAGGCTCTCCGGGATGGGACTCGGTGGCACTGTTTTGCAGTGGCTCCAGTCCTTCCTGGAGGGCCGTTCCCAGATGGTGAAGCTGGGGGATACCTGCTCGGACCCCTGGCCTTTGACCTGTGGGGTCCCGCAAGGGTCTATTTTATCCCCCATGCTTTTTAACATCTACATGAAACCGCTGGGAGAGGTCATCCGGAGTTTTGGAGGGTGTTGCCATCTCTACGCAGATGACACACAAATCCACTACTCGTTCCCACCTGACTCCAAGGAAGCTCCTTGGGTGCTGAACCAGTGCCTGGCCGCTGTGGCGGACTGGATGAGGAGGAACAAGCTGAGGATCAATCCTGACAAGACAGAGGCCCTCCTGGTCAGTCGCTCGTCGGATCGGGGTATTGGGTGGCAACCTGTGCTGGACGGGGTTGCACTCCCCCTGAAATCACAGGTCCGCAGTTTGGGGGTCCTCCTGGATTCAGCGCTGACGCTTGAAGCGCAGGTGTCGGCGGTGGCCGGGAGGGCTTTTGCACAACTCAAACTTGTGCGCCAACTGCGACCATACCTCGTGAAGTCTGACTTGACCACGGTGGTGCATGCATTAGTTACCTCTAGACTGGACTACTGTAATGCGCTCTACGTGGGGCTTCCCTTGAAGACGGCCCGGAAGTTACAGCTGGTCCAACGTTCGGCCGCCAGACTAATAACGGGGGCGAGTTACAGGGAGAGATCTACTCCCCTGTTTAAGGAGCTCCACTGGCTGCCGTTCATCTTCCGGTCCCAATTCAAGGTGCAGACCATCATTTATAAAGCCCTAAACGGTTTGGGACCCGCCTACCTTCGTGACCGTATCTCCTATCATAAACCTGCCCGACCTCTCCGATCATCGGGGGAGGCCCTCCTGTCGCCACTACCTATATCTCAGGCTCGCCTTGTAGGAACAAGGGAGAGGGCCTTCTCTGCGGTGGCCCCTCGCTTGTGGAACTCGCTGCCCATTGAAATCAGGCAAGCCCCCACCCTTTTAGCCTTCAGGAAAGATTTAAAAACATGGCTCTTCCGGTGTGCTTTCGGAGAGTAAATGTTCTATGCTACTCCCCCCCGATATTTATCCTCTAGACTGGTTCACTATCTGATGTCCCGTCCCTCGAGGTTTTATTCTGATCCCTTTCTCACCCAGAGTTTTAATTTTTAATCTAGTTTTTAAATGTAGTATTCATGCGGCCCGCTCGTGTTATATTGCTGTTTTGATCTTATGTTGTACTGTTTTATTTTATGTAATGTATTATTTAATTGTATTATGTTATGGTCTATTGTATTGTCTTGGGCATGGCCCCATGTAAGCCGCCCCGAGTCCCCGTTGGGGAGATGGTGGCGGGGTATAAATAAAGTTTTATTATTATTATTATTAATGGATGTCTGTGAATGTATATGTACAAGGGAAACAGAAAATGAATGTGTCCTTAGGATAACATGTGAATTATCTATTCTGTGCCCTCACCAGCAACAGCCAATAACATGAACCATATTATGCCATGGCATGGTGTTTATTATATATAAATCATATTTTATATTTCCACAAAATGTTAATGGGAGAGGAGAGCGATACCAGTCCAGGATTCACTATGTCTACAATTCTCCAGCCTCAAAATGTATAATACCTTTTTCATTTTTAACCAAGGAAGCATGTCATTGACTTTTGGTTAACGTACACAAGGACTGAAAATTTACTATGAATCCTGGAACTCATTCTAGCTTATTATAGATCAAATCCTATGCAGAGGTCTTGAGTAAAATGACTTTAACAAAGAGTTTTTCACAGATGTATTTTCAGGAACAGAATCCAATCAAACCTCTTATCTGCTGGAAGAACAGTATATTTTCTAAAATCAGATATATTTTTTGTTAATGGTTACCCTGAAGAAGTTAGTTATTTGTCAATACAAATTCACAGACAGCATTCCGGCATGTTTATCTAACAACAGCATGTGCTCATAACAAAAAAGTTAGGGTTTACCTTAGGTAGCTCTTCAATTTGATTGGCATCTAGATAAAGTTCCTCTAATGTCCGTTCAAAGTTAAAAACTTCCTTTGGCACCTGCTGAAGGCTGCAATGGGAGTAATCAAGCACTGAGACTATTTCTTCTTCCCCTCGAAAACATCGGCATGGCACCAGTCGGCCAATAATTTTCCTTTTGGTTGTCATCTCCAAATGCTGCACTGAGGGAGGAGGAGCAGAAAGAAAAACAGAGAAATTGTTGCCCAAATCATTACTCATTTTGTTATAAGATACCTATTTGGAATAACTAAAGTTAGTTTCAATAGCATGTTTAACCCCAAACCAGTAAATTCTATAAACTATCAATATAAATTATATAAGGATCTTTACATTACACACAAAGTCCATACCAAATTCCCATTTTTTCATGTTTGAATCTTTTCCAGATTGGTTAATTCTGTATGCAGTTGGCAAACCAGGCTAGCAAAATTTCCTCTGAATGCAAAAAAAAAAAAAAAAAAAGTTTTGTCCTTATGATTTTTCTTTACTACACACAGACCTCGGCATTCATTAGAACTTGGGCAAACTCATAACTCCCAAAATCCCCAATCAGCACATCCAGAACTTTATTAAGCTCTAAGAGTTACATTTGGTCATTGTGATTTAGAATCATAGAATCATAGAATAGTAGAGTTGGAAGAGACCTCATGGGCCATCCAGTCCAACCCCCTGCCAAGAAGCAGGAAATTGCATTCAAAGCACCCCCGACAGATGGCCATCCAGCTGATTTGCTTCACTTTTCTCTACTTTATAACACAAAGATACATGCCCAGACTGCAAAATATGGTTTAACGCCTTTAGTCAGATTTTGCTAGATGTCTGTGGTTGTTGTCACTCCTGCAGCTAGTCACTCTCTTATACTATGGCAGTGGTCCCCAGATGTTTTGGCCTCCAACTCACAGAAATCCTGGCTAGGATTTCTGAGAGTTGTAGGCCAAAACACCTGGGGACTCACAGATTGAGAACCACTGTTTTAACAGCTATGTTTTAACAGTTAACAGTACTATGGTTCCGTTTTTTCCCTGGCATTCTTTCTGGAAGATTTAAACAGAGTTTATTATCTTCAATCTATACATAAGGGCCTTCATATGTCATGAGACTTCAATGTGTTTCCCCCCTCAAAAGGCCTTCTGCTTTAGCACTAAAATAGTAGTCCCCAATGACATTACTGGTGTTCTGAGAAAAGTCATCTCCCTGTGAATTTTAATGGTATTTCCCTTCACCCTCTCCCAGCCACTGCTTTTTAAACTGTGGGTCCCTACCCCAAATGGGGTCCCTTTAGCTCAATATTGGGGTCATGAAAATTTTGGCCACAGTAAAAGGCTCTTGAACACCAACCATGTTCACAAGTCTGTTAGCAACAACATAGAGTGTTTGCACTAGATTCTGCAGAAAATTCTTCAGCTGTGCTCCACAAGAAGGAAAATCTGGTTGACAACAAGCCTTGCAAAGGGAGCAGAGGACAACAGAAAGGAGGGACTGTGGGACTGGAATCAAACCTAATGACAGGAAAATGTAATGAATTTTTAAAAAGAACATCTTTTGATTAGACCACTGCAGAAATAGTGGGATATTGCCTGGAATACCAGGAGAACTGGCCCCGTTTAAAAAGTTTGGGGACCCATGCAGTAGAGTCTCGCTTATCCAACATAAATGGCCCAGCAGAATGTTGGATACGCAAAAATGTTGGATAATAAGGAGGGATAAAGGAAAAGCCTATTAAACGTCAAATTACGTTATGATTTTACAAATTAAGCACCAAAACATGTTTTACAACAAATCGGCAGAAAAAGCAGTTCAATATACGGTAACGTGATGTAGTAATTACTGTATTTACGAATTTAGCACCAAAACATCGCAATGTATTGAAAACATTGACTACAAAAACACTGATTACTAAAAGGCAGACTGCATTAAATAATACAGAACATTGGATAAGTGAAGATTGGATAAGCGAGACTATACTGTACTTCTATTACAGTATATTATAATCATCCTTTTGGTATCAGCTATTGTTAATTTCTCACTGTGTCTAATTTATAAATTAAACTATCTCAGGTATTTATGTATACAGGAAAATATATAGTAATATATACTGTTCTTGACTTATACCTAAGTATATATGGTACAGATTGACACATATTCAATATTTGCTTCAATACAGATCTCAGCAATGCTACTGCCACCATCTCAGTTCATCATATCACTGTTTCTCCCTTCTTTCCCTCCTACTCCCTCATCCCTTGTCTCATCTTAGGCTCACACAATGTGTTGCTTTCTTGTTTCCTGAACTTCTTGATCTCTATCACTTGTGCTATTTATTCTCACTTCTTGCATTCCACTGCTTGCACCTCTCACTTTGTCTTCCCTTCTATATTTTCCCTTGCATTACTCGCAACCTTGTAATCTGTACTTTTTTTTTGCTTATGACAGGCAAAAGCTAGAGCTGCTACTTTCAGAAAAACTGGGCAGAATATGGGCAGTGCACATATCTCAACTTCTACAAGAGCTGCAAACCTGCTTAAAAATAAAAATGAAAGTTTGAAATCTGAGCCAGATAATGATCTAAATGAGTGTTCGTAGTGGCATGTTTAGAATCTGGGTAAAACATGGCCAGTGGTTTGGCTACTCTTTTCTGGGACATTACTCTATTGGTCCATGTAATAGACTGAGGCAGGGATGACTGAGATGGTGATGTGACAGGGAGGAATCCTTTTATCCCACTGCTGTCGCTTAATTGTAATAGATGATTATTGTGATGCTGTGAAAGCCAATTGTAAATGCTGTTTCCACTGCTGAGGGGATTTTTTTGAATCTTTTAATCCCTCTAGATATATATATCACCTTTATATAAGGGAAAGGATTACAGGGGGTGATCTTTATTCCAAGATCCCAGCCTCTGTTTCTGTGGTTAGGGATTTCTGTGTTGTGGTTCCCTTTCTGAGGTAACTGCGAATATTATTCTTCCCCAATTAGGTGATTTATTAAGGTAACTGCCACCAACGTGAGGCTTTTGAATTATCACCGATGATATTTAGCTCCACAGACGCAGATGAGATGAAATGAGTCAGTTGTTAACAAAGAACAACAAGTTTATTGCGTTCAAGGCTTATGGTTGCTGGTTGATTGATTTACTTATGGAACTTTAAATAAACAAGTGGTTTAATAACTCTTATAACCACCACAACAGTAGTCTTTGGTGTAAATCCACTCTCACTCTCCTACTGATGATATAAATTGTAGCGAACTCTAACCTCAGCTGAGTTCCTTAGTGAACAATGTCCCAACTACAATAATAGCTTTTAATTTGATCTAATACCGATCAAATCTCTGATCACTAGTCTTTTCTCAACTAGAGATCTTAACTAGGCTCCCTTTAGTCTGCCCTGACTAAAGATTTTTTGGCCAGGCCTGTCTCCTCAGCCATTCTTGACTGAAAAGCCTCCAGCCACGCACACACACACTCTCACACTCTCCCTTCTCTTTTTAAAACTGCCCGTTTTTCCTTTTCTTGGCTCCACCCACTTCTCCCTCTGATGAGCTAGCCAGCTTCGTCTCCTTGGTAACCGCACTACTGTGGATTGAAACAAGATGGCTTCTGTTTCAGCTACTGTCCAACTGAACACAAATACATACTCCAACAGTCAAAATTAAAACAATAACTATGACTTCTCCACAGTCCACTTGCATGTATATTTCTTTGTAGAGTTATTATAGGATTTTACATTACATTGTAAACAAGTAAGTTCCTTTCTTTGATTTTTTTTTGTTTAGATACATTGTTTGCAGGTATGCCAGTTAATTCTATTGTTACTGTCTTACTGGGACCAATCTCTCACAGTAGATAGAGTTTTTATCCCAACTACACGCTAACCAGTTAGCCTGTACAATCAATGAAAAAATGTTTGAATGCTTACTAAGAAATTAGGGAGTGGGGGAAAAATAGTTTCTAAAGTGTTTCCAAAATTGGATGGGATCTGTATCATAACTATAATGAGTTTAAAGGATGGAGTTTCTGTGTAGGTTTACGAAAGCTGGATAGTGTAGAAAGCTGAAAGCATCATTTGAAATATAATGCTTGAGAAGGGTGCCAAAGATATTAGACTACTAAAAAGATAAATAAAAAGGTCCAATTGAAAATTAACCCAGAGCTCATCTAAGAATCCAAAATGACTAATCTAGGGCTTACATACTTCGGACATATCATGAGATGACACATTATGAAAGATGATGGTAGTAGGAAGAGATGCCCATATTACAGGTGAATAGATTCAGTTAAGGAACCCACGCCCCTGTGTTTTTCAAGACCTAAGTCAGGCTATTAATAACATGGCTATCTTTCCTAAATTGGAGATGACGTAACAACCACAAAGCTTAAAGAAGCAAATTTACTTTGTGTTCAAATGTATAGCAAAAAATTACTGGTCTCTTCTTCTTTCTTTCAAGTTATCATATAGTTTTGCATTAACAGAAATCTGCTAACTTTTTCCACCATGATATTTCAACTATAACCTCAAGCTTCATCAAAATCTCAAAATAAAGAACACTGACTCTACACTCTCTCTAACTCTTCCCAAGTGCCAAAACCTCAATTTTTTCAATATCTCTCTGTTTGGGTACACTAAAATTAATGCAGTTTGACACCAGCTCGATACTATGGAAATCTAGGTCTTGTAGTTTGCTGAGACATCAGGACTCTTCGGCAGAGACGGCTAAAGAGCTTGTAAAACTACAATGATTCCATAGCATTGAGCTGCTGTGATTGCTAGCTTATGCTTTTAGGAAACCCAATTAACATTTTTTCCTCATTCTGCAGACAACACCCTAGTAGCCTTGTCATTAAACCAAACCTTTTGTTATAATTTTCTAAGTATAAACTATAACATTTCCAACCTGATCCCATGCATACTTTTTCAGGAGGAAATATTGTAACACAAAATTCAAGAGGCTAATTCTAATTTAGGCCAAAGTCTACTTTTATTATACATAGCATGCATATAAACTGTATTATTATGGCATAGGATTATAAAATTTGTATAAAGCAATCCATTTAAATAAATACATTCGTTCATAGTTACACTGTAGGTAAGCTTATTTTTGGAAATTTTTCTATTTCTACTTGGAAGAGGGTTTTTAAAAATTATTCCTTGTTTTTCCCAACTGATTTTCTAGTATGCGGACCAGGATTTAGAACAGCGAAGGGAAAGCTGGCATGGTAGGAGGTGTCCTCTCCCAAGTCCCATGAGGATGTGTGCAAATCCCATATCTGGATCTTTGCCAACTTCTGATTCACAGTATCTGAGTGGAGAAACCTATTTCCCTTAGGCTAATTTCATAAAAACTTCATACTCAAATTCAGGTTTATGAATTTTGAATAGTTAAGTCGTGTGTTTAAAAGTTACAACTCATTAAGTTCATGAATTATAATATTTGAATATATGATGATATGCAAAATCATTAGTTTTGAATTTAACTTTTCATCTTATTTTCAAGTCTCATTGTGCATGATACTTGTTTGAATTGGACTTGCATGGCAATGTCGAATATCCCACTTTGAATATTCATAACACACACTATATTCCATGCTGGAAGAATGAAAGCCAAAATGCATGTAAAAAAGGAGATTATTGAGCAGAGAAAGAGATTATGCTAGGTTCCTGAAAAATATAATGTTTTGCTCCTGGCAAATAGTTGGAATGATAAGGGCTATATTCATCTGAGCACAGTCCTTAAAATGTATGCTATACAGGATTGCAAATCCCTTGGAAAAGAAGGTGTGGCAGCAATGGGGGCTGCAATGTGAAGAGGTAATTATAAAAATTGCCATAAAAATGGGAAAGAAGCAAATCACTTAAAGATCGGTACACTGGTAGAAACTAGAAAGTTCAATCAGCATGTGCCAGTGTAGAAATGATTTTCTACATGATTGTCCTCACTTTCTTCTTCTAATGTCCAAAGGAATTTAACATAATATCTGGATGCCAAAAACTAAACAGAAAAGGTCATAGGTATCCCACCCAATAAATGGAAGGAACATTTCCTTTTATTGAGGGCTATGTGCAAATCCAAACCAGGATGGTGTAGTGGTTTTAGCACTGAATTATAATTCTGGAAGACCATGGTTTTAACAACAGAGCTATGGAAACCCACTAATAATAATAACTTCATTCTTATATCCTGCCACCATCTCCCCAAAGAGAATCGGGGCGGCTTACAGGTGGCATGAGGTGCCTAAAAACAACAAAAAAGTGAACACAATATAAAATACAATAAAATACGACACATGCAACATATAAAACATCAATTCAGACTCAATCAAGCTGAGATCCTCTAAGTGAACCATTAAGTGACCTTGGACAAATCATGTTCTTTTAGCCAAAGGGGAAGGCAAAGGCCTTCTAAAAAAATCTTGCTAAGAAAATCCACTATTCTGTTTACCTTTGTTTTTGTGTGACTTCAAGTAATTTCCGACATGGTGATCCTAAAGCCAACCTATCACAGGATTTGCCTTTGCCTCTCTCTGAGGCTCAAAGAGTGTGCCCCAGTAAACCAAAGTAACCTTAGTCAAACCTAGAAAAAGATGAAAAAAAATGAGTGAGACAGAGGAAGGACCAGTGAAGTGCCCCCATTTAGATGATGTAATAAACAAATCGTGTGCCAGAGCTTTTTATTTACCCTTTGCCTCTGCTTCACTGGTTTCTTTTTCTTCTAGATGTGGTTAATGTTACTTTGGTTTGTTGAGAGACAAACAAAGCAGAGAGGAAAGCATCGATACTCGGATAACATAATAAACAAACCATGGAATTATTTAGCTAACCAAGAGATCCTTCTGTTCTCTGGCCATTAGGTTGGAGTCTACATGGCATTAGTACACTGAGCTTCCTACAATCTTTCAGGCACAAAGATACATACACATATATAAATATAACTGTATCAGCTAGCTACCTGAGTCTGAATGGACAAAGGTCAAGAAAAAAACTAATATTCATTATTCAGGGACTCATTAGCAACTATTTGCAAATACAGGAGCTCATTACAGTAACTACTCTGTGTTTACTTTTTAGTATTTAAGATAAAAAAATAAAGTCATAATTTCATATTCAGTTCATATCCCATTCATCTGGCAGGGATGTATGGCAGGGAACACTACTTCATGTGCATATATATATGTATTTGATAGCACACTATTTGGAAGAAGCAAATCACTTAAAGATCGGTACACTGATAGAAACTAGAAAGCTCAATCAGCATGTGCCAGTGTAGAAATGATTTTCTACATTATTGTTCTCACTTTCTTGATGAGAGAATGATGGAGAATACATGGCTGGTGTATTGAGAATAGAACAGTAAACAGCGAGGTCTGAAGAAAATTTAATGTAGAACGTCCTGCAAGTGACAATTACACTAATAAGAGTAGCTACTATCTGCAACAACAAAACAGTTACTGCAGATAACAGAAATGCCAATTATATAAGTCAATTTAAATGCATGGAAGGGAGGAAAGAGAAGGAGAGAGAGAATGTTCTAAAAACCTTAACTCAATTTAACCCTCCGGCAGTAGAACTGAACTCTTTGATGAACTACATCTTAGCAATCTCGTTTTCCAATTCTCCTCTTTTAAATTTCTTTTCTGTCCAATGCACATTCTCCCAAAATTTCTTGGATATATTTTTTGCTATCAGATTTAAACCTATTTGTTATTATTTTATCAAGACAATGGCCTGCATGCCTTGTGTTGAACAAGGCCATTGCTGACCCGAAATGGCATGTATCACATTGAAATTTGAGCAAGTAGATTATGATGTCAAGATGTTTTATAGCAGTGGTTCTCAATCTGTGGGTCCCCAGATGTTTTGGCCTTCAACTCCCAGAAATCCTAACAGCTGGTAACCTGGCTGGGATTTCTGAGAGTTGTAGGCCCAAGCACCGGGGGACCCACAGGTTGAGAACAACTGGATTAGAATTACATGTGTGTAAACATTAAAGTGTTGAGTAGTACTCAGAGCATGCCATTCAAAATACGTTTGAGACTAAATTTTAGATTGATTGTTACAGAATATAGAACAATTATGTATTTCCTTTGTATTTTCTGTGTAAAGAACATATATCTTGTGGCTTTTAAAGAAAAGACTAATGAAAAGTAAAAGAATACCAGTTAGAATAGATGCTATGCAGCAGTTTGTGTCAGACCAGGTAAGCAAGCTGTAATGCAGTAATCCTTAATATGAATACTATATATGAAAAATAAGAGAATTCAGTGGTAGTGTATTCCATGCCAGCAGCTGTTGTCTTCTGGACCATGAGAAATCACTCTAACTGTGTTATGAATGAAAGCTAGACCTTTCACAACTGATCTTGGCAGCTACCATAGGGAAATACAAGAGCCAGTGCTGTGTAATAGCAGAGTATTGGGCCAGAACTAGAAGACCAATACTGAATACTTAATTAAAGAGAATGAAGAAGCAGACATTTCAGCTTCAACATTATGGTACACATTAAAAGCAACTCTAAGAGGAGAGTGCATTGACCAACATAATTACATGCAGTATCTTTCTCAAGAAGAAAGAAAAAAAACATAATAGTAGATATCCAAGCTCTTGAAACTCAACACAAATTAACTAGTATTCAATATGGTTAAAGTTAAATAAATGGATATTGTTACACCTAGAACTAAAATCACTTCAGGTTGAAAAAATAATGGTCTACAATGTACTAACATGAGCTTATGAGGCAATAGATGAATATAGGCAGTCCCCAAGTTACAAACGTCCAACTTACAATGACTTATAATTAAGAATGGAGTTGAGACAACAGGAAGTGAGAGAAATCTACCCCTCAGAAGGGAAAGTCATTCCTGAAAGAGAAAAAGGTGTCTCCACTGAAGCTTTATCACCAATCCTTGTTTCCACAACAAGCCAATTATTTCAAAATCCAATTATGCAGGGACAGAAAGTGAGGTGAATTCTTCTGAACAGGGGTACAGAGTTGAGGCCTGTGAAATCTCTGAGGATGAGGAGGGGGACTTTTTGGTGGAGTCTGAGGTTTTTACTTCTGAGCCTGTTACTTCTGTGGGGGAAAATGAAAGTGTTCCTCCTGATGATGGGAATGTTTTGGTTAGATTTGTTTTTAGGGAAGCAGAAATGGTTCTCATGAGAATCTGCCAGGGATTGTCTTTGAAAGGAACATGGATGAAACAGAAGCGCTGCCTATGACCCAATGTTTATAGTTATGAAGAGACAGTGCAGAGTAGAGATAAGTTCATTGTTCCTAGAGGCTGAAACATAAGCAAAGGGAACCCAGGTGTGAGAAAGAAAAAAGTGATGTCATGGGTAAGAATTAGAATTTTTACGTGTTTTGAGATAATGTTTGTCAGGAGATCACGCTGGATTTTCATGGGTCAAGTCACCTGTATTGAGAGCTCCAAGTTAGGAGTTCTTGTCTTTAGTTATGTATCTTGCTTTTCTGTTTAAGATCAATGCCTCTTGATTGGATTACAATTCTTGGTTCAAGTTTTCAAGCCTTTGGATATAGTTTTGTATAAGTTTTCAAGGCTTTGGATATAGTTTTGGCTTAAGGGTCGAAATCCCTGGATTACAGTTTCTTGTTTTGCCCTTTTGGGATTTTGGATTCATATTCAGAGTTGGTCACTGCTATTTGTTATGCTCAAGAATATCAAGCTTGTGGATATAACTTTGAAAATGCTTTCACAGTCTGGTTTTTTATTGTACCTTAGTGATTGCTTAGTCTGCTGATATTGGAATGACATTTGGATTATTGTCTACTCGTTTTTGAAACTGCTTTTTCTATTATATACTCTTTTCTTAATAAACTTATTACTTATTGTTGAACTGTGTGGTGTTTTGGTGATAAGGGATCACACAGGCGGGCTGGATTGCAACACAGTCAGCAAAACACAAGGGTGTTAACCCTCCCCTATGCTATCCAAAGCATGTGTGTGTGTGTGTATGTACTGGATGCAAAGAATAGTACCCTCAAAGCAAATAGGAAGCAAAAGTTAACAAACAATAAAAAAGCAAACAATATACACTCTGCATGGGAATCCAAATGGGCAGTGTCATTGATCACATAATGGTCTCTCCTGGGTTGTTTCCCCTAGTAAATGCATTTGAAATCCTGGAATGCACAGAAAGCGACCATTCTTTATAGTCCTGTCCTTAGACCCAATACTTAAACAGGCAGTATTAACGAGAACAGAAATTTTAACCGGAGAATTGTTGGCGGTAAGAAGGTTGAAGTGGTGAAATGGACTGAGTAGCATCAACAAAGAGAAATTACATAGTAACTATTTGATAAGCATACATTAACAACTCTGTAATAATTCAGAAAAACATTTAGATATCTATCAAAAAATATAAAAAAGCTTAGACCATGTGTAACAATATCTACTGGCTGGTTCAACACAAAATGCATGGCTGAAAAAGAGACTGGCAAAAAAAGTGAATCCCTCAAAAGCTCATTTGGAAAAAACATGGAAAATGTACCTAAATGTAGGGCAAAATATTAAAATCTACTCAAAGATAAGAAAGATGAACACATAAAATCGAAGTGGCAGAAACTGGACCAGGCAGTAACAGAATGGAGCGAAGACAAATTCTGGGAACTTGTTACCAGAGGACTTCAAGGAGTAAGATGTACACTGGAAGCCTCAATAATTGTCTCCACTTAGATCAAATACTTCTCCAATATCTTCTACAGCCAATCAAGCACCTTGGAAGTGGCAGAGCTGGACAAAGATTTCTCTATTCTACCTGAATGGGAACCAGTCTCTGACAATGAGGTTGTTTGACTTGCATACAGATTCAATTTAAGAACAAACCTACAGAATCTATCTTGTTTGTAACTTTGGGACTGCCTGTATATGAAAAATGAACACTTCCGCAGTTTTAAAGACAATTTTGTTTAAACTTTGCAATTATTAAAGAAAATGTGCTAGAATTAGTATATAGACCAAACTATACATCTCAACCAAATAACCAGGTCACATCTCCTACACTATTGGAACTGTGAACAAGAAAAGTTTTTGTGAGGATAAAATTGGAACAAGACTAGTCATAATGCCTATTTATATATTACCTTGAGATCTTTGAAAGGTGGAATATAAATGTAATAAATGGCAAAGAAATAAAGGCTTACTGGGTTGCTGTGAGTTTTTTTGTCTGTATGGCCATGTTCCAGCAGTATCAAGAATTAAGTTCTATTTTTGATTGATACATCGATCCTGGCCAGTTTTAATTTCTTTCAAGAATGCATTTTTAAAAATTCCAATTTTGATTACATAATCAGGGTAAATAAGAAAAGTTGCTTTCATGGCTATGTTATGTGTCTTCTGTGCTAGAAGCACTTCATTGGTGCCAAAACACTCAGATTCTTCCTAGTCTCAATATAGAGAACATCCTGCCTGCCTCTGGCAATCACAAAGGAGATTAACATATGAATGCTGTCAGGACAAATCTCCCTTTCTCCTTCATGATTTTTCCAAATCTGAAGAAGTAATGAGGGAGGCAGAAATGAACATCCCTAAGACTAAAGTGCACCTGGTTTCATGTTTATCAGTGCCAACAACAATCTTTTTGTCTGGCCGCTTCTAGCCAAAGAGCATAAGGAATAAAGCCATTTTTATAATTTGGCTAGACCAGATGCTGACTTTTGATACATCATACAATAATTACATTTTAATTACAATTAGTGTTTAAAGTTTAAACATATTTACAGTGCATGCAACTTGGGATCCTTAGATGAGAAAGGGAAGGGATTATCAGGTGCACTCTCTATCATAATATAAAAAAAATTATAGGATGGGGTATGAAACACCATTGTCAATGAAAAGATAGAAATATATCCAGTAACATATGAGACATCCTGCAGTTATCACCTCACGCCCAGGGCATTCATATATCTTAATCCATTCTCATGAATTGTAATGACACCTGCTTCAAAATTACAACATGTTTGCCCTATTTTTAAGAGTGGTGTCTTCTCAAAAGCAAGATTGATGTTATCCAAACAAAAAAAGGATGACATTTTAAAATATTTGAATACACTTCTACTTGTGTAATGTGGCCTTTCTTTCCGTCTCACTTCAGGATCCCTTGATCTTCTAAATCGGCTTTAAAGGGTATGCCCTCAGCCCTAGATAGTATATTTTGAGGGTGAATGGATGGAGGCAAAGGACAAAACCAATCTCTTCCCTTTTTGTCGAAAATATAATTCCATCAATGAGACAGTTAAGGAATTGTTCTGTTTTTTTTTTTTTGGTTTGGTAAAATGGCATGATAGCCAGAAAACACATTCAAGGATAAAGATACCAAAACTACTAGACACAATAGCATTAGGTTACCATCAGTATCAGAGGTGGCATACAACTTCATAATGATAATGTGGATACCTGGCCTGATAATTGGATTTGGCCTCAGTTAAAAATAATAGGAGTCCTGAAGTGAGTTTGTTCTCTAAAGTTGCCTAGAGTCTTTGTGTGGGAAAGGGGTGAGGTGGGGTGGGGTGGGGTGGGGTGGAGGGACACAGAGCCATGCTAGCCCACAGTGAGCACCCACTGGTCATCACCTGCTCTTTGACCCATGCCAGCAAATGCCTCTTCCCATGTCGTATTTTCCTCGGTGGGTAGACAAGATGTGTTTGGGAGCTGTTATCAAAGGCAAAATACCTGATGAAATATTCCTGTCACCACAGGATAGGTACCTATGGTTTCATCTACCTACATTTGACAAAACATGTCTCTAAACATTTTCTAGGTCCTCCAGGTGATTCTATGCTACACTTTCACCAGATATTACCATGGAGTCATGGCGGAAAATTCCTATAGGGTATCTCTCTAGAAAATTCTAGGTTCTCCAGTGCAACTCTATGGTAACTTCCAGCAAAAGTTGTTCCAATAAGGTTCACTATTATCCACAGTACGTTCCAGAATGCTTCCTGATCCTCCACCTCCTTTGGGGAGCTGGAACCAAAGTGGGCAGGTTGCATCCAGATCCTTCTTTCAAGCTGCTGCAACAATGACTGATATTCTACCTGATGCCGCCTATTTTTCCCTCTCATTCCCTGCCTCTCATTCAGTGGTGCTACTGCTTCCCTTTGCTCACCCATGCCTTCCTTTCATTTCCTTTCATTTCCGTTCCCCAGACCTCTTACAGCACAGCTGGACCTGCTAAAAAAGTTTATTATTTTGTAATGCAAAATGTTTAATATCATGACTGACTTTACAATGGATGTCAAAAACAAATGAAAATGAATGGTACTAACGATAAAGATGAAACATTTCCAACATAGTCTGGTCCCAGGTGTCCTTCCAAAGTGCCAGAACCTGGTAATTTGTAATGGTCAATGGCCCTGATGTCATTAAGCCTATTCCAATTTGTGGGCCATTGTGGGAAGAGAATGCAGGAGGAAACAGACAAGCCCGTGCTCTGATCCAGAAAAGCTGTTTTGCTTTTCATATTCTTTTAACCCGGATCTATACATGCACACACAAACTGAAGGCATCATCCCCCTCACAACCCAAAGGTTACTTGTACTGTTTTATTTGCTGACTAATAGTTATTAACTACTAGCCAAAATTCTTCCAAGTTTAATATTTTTTTAAAAAATAAGAAATCTTTATCTGACCTTTGTAATCCCTTTGCATACAAAGCTGCACAATCATAGTGTTTTTCCAAGTTTGATATTGTATAAACATATGCTCCTTGGATATGACATCTTTTGTAGTTTCTAAAATTATATAAGGTTAACAAGTAATGGGGCAATAACTTGTATTTAGAGACCTCTCCAGAAAACACGTTTACCCAGAGGGTTTCCAAAATCAGCATTAGGATTGCATATATTTATTTTACAGCAAAGCTGGTGCTTAAAATGAATTGCAAATGCAATTTTGATGGAAACCCAGAACAAACAGAGGAAATGTGAAATGGGGTTACTTTTAATGTAGTGCAACAGAGAGAAACATTACAGCTTTAAAATGTCAATAGCACAAATATGCTATTGCTATCCTTCTGTTATTTCTATTATTCCAAAAAACATTGCAATTTCTTATTGAACATAAACAGCTTTTTAGTTAAAGTCAAACAATCTTCTCAGTTGTTTATCTTAAGAGACTGAGTAAAGGGTGAACTACTAGGATAAATCAAATTAAACTGAGATTCTTAGCTATGTCTATAGGATTCGTCCATCTAATTTGGGGAGTGGGGGACACGCTTTACCATAACAATCTGTCAGTATTTAGAACATAAATGAATATTAGCTTTTGAGTATGAAGGTAAAAATATTTTTAATGAATTTCAAAACTTTGTGGTGAGTTGTTGTTGAGCTCATACTTGCTTGTACCACACTTAATTCTTTGCTTCCCTCTGTAACAGCTGCTCATAAACAGTAACAATCGCTATAGCAGTAACAAACAACTTAATGAATTGTTTACGTACTGAAAATGTATGAATGGTTTTGCAATGAACTGGCCATGTCTTTAAATATTACATTAAAAAATTCTTGAATTTAAGGGCAATCATCTGAAAGGTTTTGACAACACACATAGAACCATGAATAAAGCACCACCACCCCCCACGCGCACCCTGAAAAATGACTCAAGGGCAAGGAAATTACAAAGGAGGGGGTGTGATGACCCATGGGCAATGTAGTCCCATTCCTGGCACTGTGGTGCCAGATGAAGAGGAAAACCTGGGTTTTTCGCCGTTTCAGTCAGAATTGGAACTTTCCCAGCCAGATTTGGAAACCTTGCACCTGCAAGAGATTTGTCTTCCAGAAGTCTGTCAAACAAGCCCTGAGCCTAAATCTCCTACGTTTTCTCGCCATGATTTTTGTAAACAACAGAGAGGAGTCGATCAGGCGTCTCGCAGGAGTGCTAGGATAGCTGCTAAGCATTCAGCTGATTAAGCCTGCTTCCCATGGGAAACTTTAAGGAGTCATGCATCTGGACTCAGAAAATAGCTTTCGTTTCTGGTTCTCCAGAGAACTGCTCTTGGGCGGGAAAACGGGACCCTATTTAGGTGTTTTACCCACAAAGGGATCTTGCGGAGTCAATTCGTCAGCAACCGGAGTAGCGTGTGTGGACAGCTACTCCGCTTCCAAGCCTCCGTTCCTGTCGCCAAGCCTTCGTTCCCAGCTTTGTTTACTCCACGAATCCTGCCTTGCTTTCTAAGACTCAGCCTCGTCTTGTTTCCCGGATTTTGCCAAGAAATTACCACGGATCTTGTTCTTGTTCCTTGTTTCCTTGTTGCCTTGAATCAAGCCTCGTTTTCCCAAGAATCAAGTTACTTCCTAGCCTCGCTCAAGTTTCACGGACTAAAAGACCTTGTCATCTCCCCTCACTTTGCCTGGCAAAGTGAGTGTTTCGGTTATTGGATTACAACTTTGGACCTTAATATTTCATATTGGACATTGTTTCTTTGGACTAATTTTGACCTTTCCCGAAAGGTCTATTTCTGGACTATTTCATACACTTGCTTTTATTAACTTTATATATTCCTTCAATAAAGATATTAGTTAGATTCTGGCCTCTGTGTATGGTTATTGGTGCTCTGCAGCCTGGGTCGTGACAGGGGGAGACTGGAGTGCCATTTCTCCTGAAGTCCATAACTTTGGTGGACTAAATAGGCTACAAGATTGACAATCAGCCAAAGGGTCAGCTGGTGCTGACTATCCCCCCTTCCCTGCCCAGCCATACTTTCATTAGTACTATTATTTATTTACCGTGTCAGAAGCAAATTGAGAATACAGTCACAATATATTTAAAAAACCACAAACAATTAAAAACTTGGCATTATATTAAATTTCTTTTGACCAGAAGCTGGCCATTTTGAGTGCCTCAGGTGTTGCTGTAAGAAGATTCTCCACTGTGCATGTGGTAGGGCTCAGACTGCATTGTTGTAAGTGGTTGTGGTTTGCTCTTCTCCACACTCACATGTCATGGACTCCACTTTGTAGCCCCATTTCCTAATCTTGTGGTATTTGACATAATGAGGCATGTCTTATTAGTGGCCACATCCACTGTTTTAATATAGTGAGATGTATTCCACACTAGGCATGAGCATTCAGCAGCTGAGTAGCAAAGTGCAAGGGCAGATGTCTTCATTGTATCTGGTTGTGATCTTCAGGTTGTGCCAGTCAGCTTTCATATGGTATTATTTCTAGAACCCACTTTTTGCTTGATAATCAAGCAATGCTTCTTGTAAGTCACAGGATGATCCAGGGTAACTCCCAAGTATTTTGGTGTGCTGCAATGCTCCAGTGGGATTCCTTCCCAGGTAATCCTCAGAGCTCAAATGTTTGTCTGAAAAGCACACATCTGCATTTTAGATGGATTAGGGATCAGCTATTTTCTCTATAGTATGCAGTAAGAGCACCTAAAGCTTCAGAGAGCTTCTGTTCAACCATTTCAAAACTCCCTGCTTGAGTGGCGATGGGATGATTGTCAGCATAGATGAAACTGAGTACTGTTCATCCCATGCATTCCTAATACTGCATTATTGCAAAATGATGATAGTCTTTTCCTTTCCCATTTCTTACAAGCCTCCCTCAGCCTCTCCCCCATTCAACAGCAGGGGAATTCCTCCAGGATTTGAAGCAGGCAGCTTCTATTTTTCAGCCCTGGAGAAAACTTGGGTGACTGGATGAAGTACCGTAATTAATTTATAGCAGATGGGTACAAAATGGGTGCCAAATGTTGGCTGGCAACAAAGAGAGCAGAATGTCACCTCAGTATTATGGAGATGATTATGCTATGACTTATAGCTGGTGTCACACACCTTGAGCACACATACGACAACGCTTTGGCATTGCTCAAATTGCTAGCAAATGATTAGAATCATGCCTCAGATGGTATGGTCATACTGTCTGACATGATGATGAATCCATTTGCAAGATTGCTCTTGATTTAGAAGTGCCTGGCAAGAGACCAAAGGGACAACCAAAGCAACGCTGGCTGGACACGCTACACAACGATCTGAAAACTGCTGGCATACACCCTGATAAGGCACACGACTGGTAAAAAATGGCGCCAACTAACCAGTAAAGCAGACTCACCATCAAGTGGGACAAATACTGAATAAAAAGAAGGGTACAAAATGCTACTAGATCAGGCATGGACAAATTTCAGCCCTCAGGTGTTTTGGACTACAACTTCTGTAAATCCCAGCCAGCTTATTGACTGTTAGTAATTGTGGGAGTCAAAGTCCAAAACACCTGAAGGGCCAAAGTTTGTCCATGCCTATACTAGAAAGGCCATTCTCTCTTTACTACAAAATCCTCAAGGGATTCAGTGAATAGGGCATCTATGCCAGATGCTGATATCTTTATAACATCACTGACAAGGTTTGATTAAAAACCAAAAATCATAGTTACTGTATAATATGAGAATCTAATCAAATACTAAATACTGGCAATGTCCTTTTCCCAATATAGCATTGAATTATAAACAGCATCTCATTAAGGTACACATATCTCAGCCAATAAGAAAATCTGGGACTAAAATCAAACTAAAATATAAGTTTTCTTTCATTAAGAATTCTACTGGTCTCTTTTCCAATTTTTCTGTGAATAAAAATATATATTTCTCCCATGAAAGCCAGTTATCCTATTAGGCTTACACAGACAATGGATAATATCCAAAGCCTTGGCTTGAACAGCAAAACATAGGAAAGAGGGAAAGTGAAAAGAAGGGTCGGAATCACTAAAAGCAGAAGCTTTGGAAGCTAACAGGAAGCATAAAATGTCAGAGGCAATTATCCAGGAAAGCCTTAGGGTACAATGATAGCAGTACGGTGTTAGCCTTAGGAAGTCACCACAAGATATAATTCTGAGATGTCTTTAGCTGTGCCCTGGTTCACAAGTTCCTTCCAAAAGAAAAATAAGGGAATGCTAAAGCAAACCTGGGGGAATATGAAAGAAGACTGACAACTAAATACTTTGTTCAGTGTTCCATGTGGAACTTCAGGTCTAAACTGTTGAATCATTCTGGGAAAGCTAACTAGGATGGAGGTAGAAACAGAGACAACTGGGTCAACTGCTTCCTTGCAGAGACATTATTCTGAAAACTAATAGGAGAGGTAGAACACATTAATGAGATCTAAATTGAGTATTTTATCTACAAATAAGCTCTTATATAATCTTATTTATTACCTTTCTTCACACATATATAGCCCATTGTGGTGTATTATGACCACAGAAAACATTGGCCCTATACTATGAAACTAGGTAAAGAGCAGTACATGAAGGTAGCACCCAATTTATTTCCTTGCACACACACACACATGCTGCCATTAGTGTCTGATATTCATACTGTCTTTTGCTCTTCATGTCTATATCATGCTTACACTATATATTTTAAATTTATGTACAATTAACTCAACATTTTAGGACAGGTCTTGACCAAATGTCTTAGTTGTATCTTGCTGTATACAGGCATGTAAATGAGATTTCACTATTTTTATCTCCTAGAACGCTGTAATAATTCATAAAGTAGGACCACCTTCCTTAAATTGGCATCATCCAAATGGGCTGTATTCCTGTCACTGCAGAACATTAAGTCCAAAATATATATGAAAGGTATCAGGTTGGAAAGGGATGATGTAGATTGATTGCCATTTGAGGTCTTTATTTTATTTATATCCCATCTTTTTCTTTGCACAAGATTCAAGGTGGCTTGCATCTAATTAAACACAATATATAGATTAAAAATGAATAATACACATTTTAAAAACAAGTGAACAAATATATTCAAAATCCCACAAAGTAAAAAAAGTGTATATAAGAAATAATGAAAATGATAAAAGCACAACTCGATTAAAAGCCCTTTCTCTCCCATGAATTATGAGGCAAAGTTTTGCCACAGTTTGGCGAAGGGAAGCCAGCGAGAGCCCCTTTGCCCTTTTTAAGGTATTCACATCCCTTGATAAGACATTAGAGGATCTGGTAATTTTTGAATCTTACTTGGTCCAAGTGATTGTCAAACCTGGGCAAAATAAAACAACTGGAAAGTATTATTCCACCACCAACAACATAAAAACAAGTATGTTACTATTACAAAAGTGTCATCTAGAAGAAACACTCCTGAAGCAGGAAACATTTTAAATTAAAATGTTTGTGCAATAGTCCATGAAATTATATTTTGGACATGCACCAACTATTTACAAGAATTACTGGGTAATGTGATTCTTAAGAAACATACAAGAGAGCTAGCAGTAGTATACATGTTCCAGTAGCTTCAAGTTTTACTTTTTGCTTTTATTCAAACTGTTGTTGAGTGCCTTCCAACTTATAGTGACCCAAGGTAAACCTGTCAGGGGGTATTCTTGGTAAGATTTGTTCAAAGAGAGTATGTTTTGCTTTACTCAGAAGCTCAGAAGATATGGCTTGTCCAAGTAAGCTTTTGTATTGCCTTAGTTTGGGTAATTTTGCTTCTAGGAAGTGTTCAGCCCCATTTATTGCCTATATTGACGACCTATATTATTTGCAAAACTTTCCTCCAGTATCAGGTTTCAAATCAATTGATTCTCTCCCTTTTCTTTCAGAACTGTAAAAAGAAATCAGAAATATGATTGTGACTTTACACTGTATCCCCATAAAACAGTATGATGAGGACTGAGCTTGTTGACAGATCACAATAACCACAGCGTCACTGCTCTATCACTAAACAGTGATTAAAATGAGTATTTGTGTGTAGTACTAAATATGGCAGACAGGGAATGGCAAGGAATGGAGAGGCTGGAGACCTGAATAGAACTACCACACATCACAGCATATGGCTACCAGCTCTTCTTGTTTAATGTCATTTATTGTATTTTCTACTAAATACATTATTCTGCAGAGAATTTCAATCCAGTGCTAAGTATATAAGCACTACCCTTTTTACTAATGCCTAAACCAGAGATAACCATCTGTATGATAAATTCCTTTCTTTTACCTTTTGAATTGCAGATTAGATCAGAGGAGAAAAAGGAAACACAGCAGAAAACCAAATGTAAACAATGCTGTTTAGTATCTGGGTGCCAGCTCTTCTTTATATTTATCTGTAAAGCTTATCCTCTTAGAAAGACTCCATTTAATCTGGAAATAAACCATTGGTTGTAAGGAAATTAATTAAAATAAAATCTGATCTCTCCTCAATTAGAAGATCTTTTGTGTAGCAAAATCACTAATCCTTATTTTCCACTAATCTGAAGGGGGGGATGCTTTCTCCCCAGCTTAAAAATCAGAAATAAACAGCTCAAAATCAAAACAGTACTATACTTGTACTCATATATTACTGGCATTTTATTTTCACATTAACACATTACATTTTATTAATCTTCTACTCTAAGAATTATGGGAAATGAAAAAGAAAGAAGATAGTCAAACTGAAATTCAGCTTTTATTACTCTATCTTTGTGAAATATTGATATAATTTCAATTCCCTGTTGTGTATATCATTGCACAGTGATTTCATGCACAATTCTATAATTTTATGGATCATTTCATATTCATTATTTTACCTTACTTATGGTGACTCCTTTCACCTAATGCGTGCGTACGTTGTACATAAAAATAATTCAAAGAGTTGCAATCCTGTTTGCAGTAGACCACTTTAAAAGGAAGCTAAAGAGATACTAAAGCTTTATAAATACCCTGGGGGAAAAAACATGAACAGTTATGTGGCAGAATATCTTTTGTTCCCAATGCATCTCAAGACATTCTGACTGCTTTTTGTACAGAGCTATAGAGCTCCAGGCTTTGCACAAACAATGCTTATACCATAGAAGCTTTGTAAAGACTGTGCTTTCTGGAGAGGTAATCTAACTTTGAAACACACCATGTTTTAGCTGCAAGATGCAGCTAAAGAAAATTTAACAAATGGGATGGTTACATAGGTACTAATGACACTGCTTTTGTCTTTAGTAGTTCCCAGGCACGTTGTTGGCAGTCACTGAGTCATTTGTTCATCTATTCACAATGTTTAAATGAATTTTCAATACTTACAAGTCCTCTCCTTATATAATTGGCATATGACAATTATATTGGTATCACATTTGCAGTGGAGTATTCTGTTTTGTTATAATATCTTTGATATGTGTGATCTTAGTAAATCATTTATATTAACAGTAAATGAGACATTTCAATATTATGTGTCCCTGAATAGGAATATCGCTCCCATTAGACATGCTGGCAAGTGAATACTTGAAGGATTTCAATCAGAAAAACAATAAAGTAAGAAAGGCTGAAACACCCTCCCAAGAAGGGTTGATACTATGATCTTCTTTACCTATTTTCCTTTTTAAAAGACTCGTGAGTCTCCATTAAAGCAAAACAATGGACAAAAGTAACCAATTTTGCCCCATAGGAAATCAATAGGATGGGTCATTTCTGTTCTGTACTGAAACCAGTTAGCTTCTAGGGCCCTTTCCAAACAGCTATCTAAAGTCCACATTGAACTTGATTATATGGTAGTGTGGACTCAGACAATCCAGTTCAAAGCAATATTGTGGATTATCTACATTGATATTCTGGGTTATATATGGCTGCGTGGAAGGGCCCTAGGTGAGAGACAACTTGTGACCATTTAGATTTTGAGGGCTTTGCCTGTCAATAGCCCTTGATGAGTTCATTGTCATCGGCAACAACATCATGTGATAGAAACTGTCATTTATAATTTTGATCCTGCTACTGTGCTAGTTCACCAGCTCCATGGAATAAAGTCCTCGATCAAGAGATCTGAAAACAATTCTTGGTGGAGCTAGAAGTTGCTGTCTATGAGCATAATTTATTTCTAAATAAGTTGATGTGATCTACTATGTGAAAAAGTATGGACAAACATGCATATCTTATGCATATATTATATGGGTTAGAATGCAAAGGTCATATATCAGTGGTTCTCAACCTGTGGTTCCCCAGATGTTTTGGCCTTCAACTCCCAGAAATTCTAGCAGCTGGTAAACTAGCTGGGAATTCTGGGAGTTGTAGGCCAAAACACCCAGGGACCCGCAGGTTGATAACCACTGTCATATAGTATCACTAAAAATATCACTTGTAGAATATTATGGGAAGTAGATAACAAAGGCATAATGCATATTGTCCAACAATTCACAGATGAAAACAGAAACATCTAGGCTGCTAAGCAACAGCAGGGTATGTCATGATGGCAAAAGCTATGAATGAGGAAGAGCAAACAAGTTACGAGATGCTGCAGCAGTTTGAAGATGCCAACCAAAGATGCAGGCAAAACGTTAGGAGAGAATGCTCTGGAACATGGCCATACAGCCTGAAAAACTCGCAGCAACCCAGTGATTCCGGCTATGAAAGCCTTCGACAATACAGTTTGCTTTTGAAGGTCTCTACTGAAAAGGGCAAGACTTCCTCCCCCCACTGAGACCATTGAATACCACCTACTCTTGTCCTTTGAACTCACTTTGTAGCAATGGAGGTCAACTGAAGGCAAAGAGAGAATGTGGGATGAGGACAGAAAAATTGGGATATTTTAAAAGCAGCTGGGGTGGTGGGATAACAGAGGTGGAGTGGGATGACAGAATTAATCAGGACTGTCCCTGCCAAATCAGGATGGTTCGACGGATGATAATGATTACATAACAATATTTTTGAAAAGTAAGGTAATGATTGGTAGCATCACTATTGTATGTGTTATAAGTAACATTTATGTGTTACTTCTAAGCTGTAGAAGGGTCATTTTAAGATCATTAACCATTTGTGACCATTTTCTACTTTTAAGTACCTTTTGTTTTTTAAAAAAAGAAAAACATGTTAGTAACACATTATTCATGCACATATGCGAATGAGTTACTCACTACATAATGAAAAGTTTTCCTCCCAAAAATAGTAGTTGGTGTGTCACCAAAAATGTTCCAACCTCTGCCTTGTTCACATTGCAAGGAAAAGTCAGAGCATTGTCTTGTGTGTACATGACAGAGCTAGTTCAATTTATGCAGAGAAAGAGTCAAAATATAGTCCCAAACCTATCCAGTGAGAGTATTTTACATAACAATATATAATCACAACTATCAGCATTGTTATTTGGAATACATCCTGCTTATTTCAACAGAACTTAATTCTAAATAAGTACGCTCAGGAGTGAACTTTTTAGAAAGAATGCTCACCATATTTGAGAACACTTTATGTATGCTCCATTTACTCTGTTCACTCAATTTACTCTCTTCAGATATTTTAAAACACCTTTAAAAGCATTAAAACACTTTGAAAAGCATGAAAATATAATGAATTGAAAACATTCATTTGAGTAAAAAAAGCTGGCAAACTATTCTAAAATTTAACTTCTAAATCTAGCACCACCAGGACCCACTCCATTATACTGTGATTTTGTCTATTCCTTCACAGAATTTACTTCATAAGCCTGAAGCAAAATACTCATTCAGCAGCAAATTCCTGGATAATCTATTTGCAAACGGTATACTGCACAATCCTCATGCTATACATGCTGGGTTTAAGAGCTCTCACAGGGCACAAAACTGACCCCGGGCAAAGTAATATGTAGAGTTAAGTTGCTGGTAAGTAGAGGCTGAAGCCTGAAGGACCATTTTGCTTGCAAGAATGATCCTCCATTGAAGCTGAAGCATAGCAAAAGCTATACAAGTTCATTTTGCTTGTACAGCCAGCCTTAATGCATTATGAATATGTAGAGATGCTGCCAAGCTCATATCTCAGAGGCATTCACATGGCAAAGCTGTGCTTTCCCGAGGGATATGGAGGTGTCCAAACAGCAGCTGTCATGTGCAGGACTTTAGTAGCTTTGAAGAGGGCTGTTACAATCACAGAAAAGAGAAACGAAGATGGGCAAGATTGGCTCTTTGGACTGCCCCAAAACATGTGTAACATTAGGAACATAGACTTCAATCTTTGGTAAATTCTAGTTCATGATCCTAGGCAGGCCTGTAGCGAGAGGGGGGGGGGGGTTAGGGGTTCACCCCCCCCCCGAAATTTTTCAGGTTATAAAAAAAACCTGGTTTACTCATGAATTTTAACTGGTTAACCAAATCCCCATGCTAAGTCTATGAGACACAAAATATTAAGAGTCCCTCCAGGCACTATTTCAAGCAGATATTGACAGGTTTGTAGCGGGGAGGGGTGTGTGCTAGGGGTTAACCCCCCCCCTCCCGAAATTTTCAAAACCCCTCCCGAAATTTTTTTCTGGCTACGGCCCTGATCCTAGGTACACTCAAAGAGAGAACACATCACTCACTTCTACTCTATGGTAGAATTTTCCTTGGCTCGCATATGGTTGCGTCTACATGGAAATGCCATCAATATGTGTCTGTCTACCAATAGCAAGTGCTCCTAAATCATAGAGCGGAAGAGGAGGGCACCAAGTAGTATCAACTGGCTTTATATTCTCCAATTTCATTTCATTTCAAGGACCCCCCTGGATATTGCCAAGAAGCCTTGTAAGTCCCAATCCCTTTATTAATTACTGAGACTTCCCATTGTTGACCGTAAACACTTAGGGCCACTTCACATGGCAGTCGCCAGCAAAAGGGTGGCTTGTGACACCCCAGACAATCTCCCTCCTTCCCCCATCATACAGTGAGGATGGGACAGGGTGTGATGGGAGAAAGGGTGGCAATGCACATTACCCCAATGCCCTTTTCCCCATCATCCATTGGAGCTACCCAAAACACACACTCCTCCTCCATAGTGCTGGAGGTAGCACCTTTTGGCACTTCCCCTCCACTGAGGGAGCAATGTGGGCAGGGTCTGCCGTGCATTGTGTATGGCATGCCCTATCCAACCCATGATTAAAAGTGGCAAAAAGGAGCTAAAATGACCTGTGTAAAGAGATCCTGAGTGTCTGTAGACCATGGACACCTAGTGTCTACAAATAGATTTCATATGAACAAGGTGAGGAGGAAAATGATTTCTCACACTTCAATTTCATTCCTGTTAGTTTAAAGTTGGCCTTTGTATGTGCGTGTGTGTGTGTGGGAGGGAGAATCTTAAACTTTTAAATTTAAAATTATGTTACTAATTTATTGTTTGACACCAAACAAATGTAGCATAGCACAGGATGCTGTTATATACATTTAGATTAGATGCACTCATCATTGTCACTTTGTTATGGAAGGAAGTGGATAGCTTTCATTGTATCCTCAAAAGGTCTCAGCACATTTTTATAGCTCGAATGGCTTTCACCTGATTCTTAAAGGGGTTCATAGAATCATAGAATCATAGAATAGTAGAGTTGGAAGAGACCTCATGGGCCATCCAGTCCAACCCCCTGCCAACAAGCAGGAAATCACATTCATAGCACCCCCGACAGATGGCCATCCAGCCTCTGTTTAAAAGCCTCCAAAGAAAGAGCCTCCACCACAGTCCGGGGGAGAGAGTTCCACTGCCGAACAGCCCTCACAGTGAGGAAGTTCTTCCTAATGTTCAGGTGGAATCTCCTTTCCTGTAGTAGCTCCCAAAAAAGCTCCCAAAATCACCATTTTAGACATTAGTACGTTGACATTTACTCCTAAAAGGACCCCTACTTTACTCTCTGGCAAATTGTTGTCCTTATGAGAACAATGAAAATTAAGTAATGTATAACTCCCCGATTCCTCTTGTGATGACCACACAGAAATGAGAATCAAAGAACAACAGTGGGCATCCAGGGATCTACCCATTTACCTTGTCAAAATTATTGCTAAGTTAACCATTTGATTGTGTTGTTAACTGCCATGAGATACTCACTACATAATGAGTACAGTGTTCCCTCACTTATCGCAGGCGTTAGGTTCCAGAACCATCCACAATAAGTGAAAATCTGCGAAGTAGGGTCGCTATATTTATTTTAATATTTATACATTATTTTAGTAGTTATACGCTATTTTAAGTCTTTATCAAACAATCATGTGTTGATAAATCACCTTCTTCTCCTCCTGTTGCTGCTTGGGCTCCTTTTCTCTTCCTTTGGCTTCTCCTTCCTTCCTTCCTTAGGCTGTAAATTGTATTTTTTAATGATTTATAATAGTCTTTTAGAGTTTATTGAAAAACAGCGAATCCACGAAAAGTGAACCGCGAAGTAGTGAGGGAACACTGTACCTCATTAATGCGACCTCCAAATCAGCCTCTCATCAATAGCTCAGCTCAGGTCTTGCAGACTCAGGAGTGTGGCTTCCTTGGCTAAGGGGCCATCTACACATACTACAAATGTGATACTCTGAATCAGCGTCACTGACATTCACACAGCCAGCCACTGAGCTGGCTTGGGATCTGACAGTGTTTGCACTATGCAGCCCCACAACAGCCTGGTGGCTGGATGGGATACTCTGAAATACAGTTGCTGGAACTGGTTTGGTATCAGTGGACTGGCACCCTTACTCCCCCCCCACTTTTGATCTTAGTGGTGACTACCAAACACAAACTGCGGTTGTCACCACTTGGTGCCTGTAGTGGTGTGGGAGTGTGGAAGGGGGAAAAAAAGAATAACTCCTTCTCCCCCCCCCCCCCCGGGCTAAAGTTACTACAGGTGCTGAGCAATGAACACCACAAATTTTGTGTTTAGTAGTCACTGCTATGCCCAGAATGACAGGGAAAGGTAAGTGCCATCCCCTGGCCTTAGGCTGCCTGTGGAATAATATTAAGTAAATGGGTTCCTGGTTATACACTAAACTAATATATACCAACAAGTACAATGATATGCACTGGCAAATAGTCAATAAACAGGTATAAAATATAAACTTCTATTGAATGACTAAGAATCGAAACCGGTCACGTATTCTACATGCTCTTCAGTTCAATTAATTGATCCATTAACTTTGACATACGCCAACAGCTGTGCAAATCAGAAGCCCTCCCACCCAGGCTTTACGGACTCCCAAAAACCCACAAGGACTCCATCCCACTCAGACCCACTGTAAGTGCCATTGGATCACTGACTTACAACCTGGCAAAATTTCTGGCTACACAGCTACAAACCCACATTGGGCTCACTGCGCACTATATCAAGGACTCAACACACTTTACAGAAAAGATCAGCAACCTCAAGCTAAGCACCAACAACATCCTGATCAGCTTCAATGTGGTGTCCCTATTTACCAAGGTCTCGGTAGCTGACACCCTCACACTAATCAAACAAAATTTCCCAGAAGACATCACAGCCCTGTTTCACCATTGCCTCACCACTAGCTACTTTCAGTGGGACAATGGATTCTATGAACAGAAAGATGGAGTGGCCATGGGGATCCCTCTCAGCCCAGTAGTAGCAAATTTCTATATGGAACACTTTGAAAAACAAGCCCTAGAAACAGCACCAAAAAAGCCAACTGTTTGGTTCAGATACGTAGATGACACCTTCACCATTTGGAGCCATGGAGAGGAAGAACTCAGCAAGGACCATCTTAACAGCATCCACCCAAACATCCAATTCACCATGGAAAAAGAAAAGGAAGGAAAACTGCCATTTCTAGATGTTCTGGTCATCCGCAAACCCAATCAACAATTGAGCCACACAGAAAACCTACACACACAGATAGATACCTTCATAAAAACTCCAACCATCACCCAAGTCAAAAAAGAAGCACAATCAAAGCCCTGACAGACCGTGCTCAAAGAATCTGCGAACCTCACCTCCTCCAAGGTGAACTAAACCACCTAAACTGGGCTCTCCAGGCCAATGGATACTCCACCACAGACATCAGAAGAGCTGCAAGGCCAAGAACAAGCCATAAGAATTAAGACAAAGATCCACTCAGAGGAAAGGTGTTCTTACCATACATCAAGGGAACCACTGACCGCATAGGCAAACTGATGAAGAAGCACAACCTACAAACTATCTACAGATCCACAAAGAAAATCCAACAAATGCTACGGTCAGCGAAAGACAAGAGGGATCCTCTCTCCTCTGCAGGAGTCTACCGGATACCATGCAGCTGTGGACAAGTCTACATAGGGATCACCAAACGCAGCACCCTAACATGAGTCAAAGAACATGAAAGGCACTGCAGACTAATTCAACCAGAGAAATCAGCCATAGCAGAGCACTTGATGAACCAACCTGGACACAGTATATTATTTGAGAACACATAAATGCTTGACCACTCCTACAACTATCATGTCAGACTACACAGAGAAGCCATTGAAATCCACAAGCATGTGGACAACTTCAACAGAAAGGAGGAAACCATGAAAATGAACAAAATCTGGCTACCAGTATTAAAAAAAACTCAAAAATCAAAACAGTAGATGGGAAGCAACACTCTGAGGGCAGAGGAGCCCCAAGGATGGCTAATGACTCTGAACAAAGGATGCCCCCCAGGCAAGAGACAAACCTTTCCAATGCTAATTAGGGTGATTAACTGAAACATTAACGCTGGCTTGCAACTGACAAAGGACTCTTGTCACATTCTGGACTCTCCACAGATATATATTTTTTCCTTCCTTGCCTAGTTTATCCATGCCTCACAACCTCTGAGGATGCCTGCCATAGATGTGGGCAAAACGTCAGGAGAGAATACTTCTGGAACATGGCCACACAGCCTGAAAGACATACAACAACCCTGTGATCCCGGCCATGAAAGCCTTCGACAACACATTCATTTGATTGATTTCACAAGCGGCAAATTTATATATAGAGCAAACATTGTTTGGTTATATATTCATTTTTATATACGGAGCATTAACATTACAATTGTAAATTCTGTACTTATTGTATCTAATTCAATATAAGTTTATATTTTATATCTGTTTATTGACCATTTACTAGTGCATATTGTTGTACTCTTGAGCTGCCTGAGCCCAGGAAAAGTAGGATGACTGTATGAACAACTGTGGCCACTCCCCCACCCCCCAAAAAAGCAGCCCAATTGTTTATATTGGTCCAAAATGCGGGGAAGCTTTGGAATGTTGATACTTTTCTTAACGTGGAACAAGGCTGTGTAAGGGTGAATGCTAAGGCAAGTGGACCCCGTGCATCATGTAGACACTATGGGGTTCATTTAACCCCTCAAAAACTTACATAGCGTGTGTAGATGGGCCCTGAGTCTGTCCATCTGGGGTGCAGTCTTTCTCTTTTGCTACTGCCTTCTACTCTTTACTTTCTTTGATATTGTATTGTGTATTGTGTATTGTGTCATGTCTACTCAGGAAATGGCAAAAGTATGACAGTTATAAATCACTCATTTTGGTTCTAGGAAAAGTTCATGTTTAAGTGATAATTTCTATAAGCTGTTTTGTACAAAATGTTGATTAGATGATGGTGTTAAACACAGATTTCAATTAAAAGTCTGAGAACTATGCAAATATATCCCAGAACCAAAAAATGTTTTAATTTACAAGAAAAATGGAGGGAAGTCAATCAATTGACATGCCATAGATGTCATAGTGAACAACCAAAGCACACACCCCATTTTCTAAGGTTGTAGGATGTTTAAAAAAAATAAATTTAATAATTTCATTCATGTTCCAAACTGCCTACAACATTCTTTAAGTTTCAATCATGTCAATGAAGATAACTGATTATGGCTGGTCTACAAAACAACTGAATTTCTGGTGTTCTTGAAATGTAGATATATGTTAGTCAGAAAATACCTTATTTGCTTGGCTTTACTCAGCAAAACTCTCAACCCGTCTCTTCCCAAAAGAAACATACAACAGAAACTTATTTTTTCCAAAATGTGGAATACATGAGTATATATTAAGAATGTGTGATTCGTCAAAAAATGTTTCATTTTTGGTCCCATTTTTGGCTGCGCCCCTCCCCCATCCTATCTACTGAAAAATTCCCAATATCGGGTGATGGGTGCAGTTTTCGTTCCAGTAAGTTTTGCCCATTGGCAGGAATGGGGAAATTTTAGAGGCTCATTTCTCTATCATTTTTAGGCCTATCAGGATGAAACTTGTCTAAGTTGTAGGCCAAATTTACGACTATCTGCAAAGTTTCAGAATATTTCACCAATCCACTGAGATTTGGGAACTTTTTAAAGTTTTTACCATAACATTTTTTAAAGCCCACAAGAGGGGGTTCTGGGAATTGAAGTCACAACGAGCATTCCACAAGAGGGGAGAAGAATGGACAGAGTCAACCAGGCCTCTGATGGTTGAGGAAGAAACACGAGAAACAAAGAGAGAAAAACCTCAACTCCCATCATGTCCCAGGAGGGAGTGCAGAGGCTCCTTCAATGCCTGCCCTACGCAAGTAGCTGCTGGGAAAGTGAATTCTCAGCAGGGTTCTTTCTGGAGGAGTGGCCTAGGAAAGCCTTTCCTGTCTTGTTTATTCATTCAGTTGCTTCCGACTCTTCATGACCTCCTGGACCAGTCCACGCCAGTGCTCCGTCGGATGTCATCATCCCAGCTCCTTCAAGGTCAAGCCAGTCACTTCAAGGATAACATCCATCCATCTTGCTCTTGCCCTCTTCCTTTTTCCTTCCATTTTCCCCAGCATCATTCTCTTCTCTAAGCTTTCCTATGTGGCCAAAGTATTTTATCTCTGCCTCTAATATTCTTCCCTCCAGTGAGCAGCTGGACACTATTTCCTGGAGTATGGATTGGTTGGATCTTCTTGTGGTCCAAGGCACTCTCAGAATTTTCCTCCACCACCACAGCGTCTTATTTGCCTAAAATGGACACTCTGCTGGGGGGGGGGGGAGGGAGGAGGCTGCCAGAGAAGAAAGAAGAGGAAGAGGTGATGTTGCCACTGCCATTAGGCACCCGTTCTTGCCTGATTTGCAAAACCACCTGCAAAGCCTCAGGTAGAGTGCCACTCAGTCCCATCACCCCCATTAGCCAAAAAATCCAGCTGTCAATATCAGTTTCTGGCTGAGCCTTCAGCTGCACACACCTGGTTCATTTTTGGCGATTCAGCATCTCCAAATTTCTCCGAATCCAGAATCGCCAAACGAAATTGTGCACACCCCTAGTATATATCTTTATTATTGCTCCTTATGTGAAATTATGTTTGCAATTGAACAAGTAAAACAAAGAATAGTAAACAGATGCAAGGAGCCAATCAGAATGCTCACCCATTTGTTGTATTCCTGAAAACATTTCAGTAGCTTCCATGAGATCATGGCTTCAGTTTGTCTATCGCCAAATTTTCTTTCTCACATTTTTTGCTATGTGATGTGCTAGAGGAATGTCTAGTCTTAGAGGATTTGTGAAGTGCCATGTTTTAGATAAATAGAACAGTAACCAATTACATGGTTGATTACATGTCTGTTAGAGCATATGGACTATCATTAGGAGAAACATTGCAGTGATGTCTTTTGAAATTGGTGCATTGGAAACTTGTCTCATGCAAACTCTCACTAACCCTGTCCAAAATGTTAGGATATGAAGCAGAGCTTGTAGTGAATGAAGTACTGAATCCTTTTTCAAATTGGCTATTAAATCCATCTAACTTAATGATGCAAAATTAAAGAATAAACAAAGTACAAACTACGAAAGATTGTCAGTAAATATCTGATACAAAAATGTCTGTTTCCTCCATTACTGCTTTTCTTTAATATATGTTTGTGTATGAAATGTAGGTATATGGCAAGAACATAAACACTAGGAGAGTCTGCAGCACTTTCACTTTTGTCTGAGCTCACAGGGAAGGGCAATTTTTCACTTTCATTCTTCTCTCTCCCTTTTGCTGAGTAATTGAATGCAAGCTACTTTTCACCTTGAATTCAGTTTGAAGCAACTGAAATAAACTGAGGACGAAGGGGGAAAATGAGAGGAAGATAAATATGGGACATTTTTAAAAACAACTTAAAAAGTGGTATGATAGGGTATTAATTGAGACTGTCCCTGCTAAATCTGAACAGCTGGAATCTTTGTTTTAGTATAATAATAATAATAATAATAATAAAACTTTATTTATACCCCGCCACCATCTCCCCAACGGGGACTCGTATATGTACATATTGCCTAAGGAATGCATATGCGATGGTACCTAAGAAGTCTTCATTGACAGTTTTTAGGGGGAGAATCACATTAAAAATGTTTTCAATATGAAAGATCATGCGGATCCAGAAAGGTCTTCATAATCATGTACAGATCCACCGCCAAGACTCTGCCTCTGGAAGACAATCAAGCGGTAGCTCACAACATTACATTGATAATATCCATAATAGATCCAAATGACTAGGTGTCCACATCAGTGTCCTTAGCTCCATCATGTCATCTAACTCATTGATATCAGAAAGAAATGGAACTATAATCAAAATGTTGGATTAATGAATTTACTAGTTATTGAGAGTGCATTTAGAGCTTTGTTACCCCAAGATACCCTTGACTAGCCATGGGCAGAGAATCCTCTGAATTACAAAGCTCTAGATGCACTCTAACTAGCAACATAATTAAGATAATAACAAATGCAGAGAAAGAGAGCAGAGTCCCTGAATTTCACCATTAATTATTTTCTTTATACAGATGAGATAAAATCATTTCATGTCTTCAAGATATGAACTCAAGAGAATGGGCTTTTAGTCTACTAGGTTCTCAGCAGCTTATAAACTCTTGTCTTTTATTTTTAAATAAGTATACCTCTAAAGAAGAGATATATATCCCTGTCCTTAAAATCCTTAAGATAGGTCAGACATAGATGTTTCAGTATCAGCTTGCTTTTTTTTGTTTCAGGCTCTACTTTTTAATAGAAAGTAAATCTGACCTTTGAAAAGCAGCAAGATTTCATTGATGAAACATAGTCAGTGAAGTCCTAAACAGGTACATCAGTCTGTTTGTCTGCTATGCACACAGGAATTTGCACAATTTGTAACTGACTGCTTTTGTAATACCTCTCCCAGATAAAGCTGGATAGTTATTGGAGTGGTAATTTTATGAAATGCTCAGAGTGTCTTTAAATGTGCATTATTTCTTATCAGGAATAGAGAAGACAGTGTTGAGAATTCTTTAAACACATCTCTCAAACTGCTCCAACGGTCAGAACTGCAGCATAATAGTATGATATCTTGAATCTCTTTTCTTACACAGGCAATTCTGAAGAATGTATGTTCCAATTTTCCTATATTCCATGTACTAACATTCTCCTCCTTTTTTTACAGCCACAGTTTAAGCCATTCTTGTCACATATGATCTATACAACAATCTTGGGAGAAATTGGAAAAGTGATTGCTGGCCACTACAGCATCATCTCATTTCTTTATGGAAATTGCCTGGTCCTTTATTTGCATGCAACCCCAATCATCAACCTGCTATGAAGGCTGATTGAGGATGGCCTTTCCCATTATGCCAGTCACTTTGACTTTAGCATGAAGACTGCAGAATGTGCAGGAAATATTAACTGTCCATTTCACTAGTTGTAAAATGCCCAAAGGGTTTGAAAATATTGGAATGTATGAGGGCTGAATGAAAAGTAATGCCTCCACCTTCGTAACTCCCCAACAGATGGCAGTACTGGTATGTGGCAGGTACTGGCTTGTTCAGTAGACTCTCCTCTACAGTTCCATTTGATGGGAAGCCTTAGCATTGAACAGTTGTGTTCTTAAAGTTCGAATTATGGAATCCTGCGCAGAAGGTCAGTCAATGCAACTTAAGTAACATGCAGCCATCGAATTCTTGACAGCAGAAGGTGTCACCCCAAAGGAGATTCATCAGAGAATGCAAGCTGTTTATGGTGATTGTGTTGATATGAGTACTGTGTGTCATTGGGTGAATAAGTTTAAAGATGTTGAGGTGGGAACATCTGACTTGCATGACAAATAAAGAGTTGGACGTCCTGTGACAGCAACCACCGAGTTTCACAAGCAAAAGGTTGACATATTGATTCAGGACAATCGTCGTATCACTCAGAGAGAAATTTCAAGCATAATTGACATTTCACAAGAACGTGTGGATCGCATTATTGCTTTGCTTGGTTATCAGAAGATCTGTGCACGATGGATACCCAAGATGCTGATGCCTGAAATGAAAACGCACAGACTTGAAATTTGCCAGGAACTCCTCTCGCGTTACGAGAATGAAGGTGACGAAACGTGGGTACACCATTATGACCCGGAGACGAAGTGTCAGTCTATGGAATATCGACACAAAGACTCGCCCTAGAAAAAGAAATCCAAGGTACAGCCCTCAGCTGGAAAAATCATGGCAACAGTGTTCTGGGATGCAGATGGTGTTATCCATGTTGATTTCCTTGAACGTTGAACAACAATAAATTCAGAGCGTTACATCACAATGCTGCAAATTTGAAACGGCGGCTAACAAGGGTCCGAAAGGAAAAGGGAAATGTTTTCCTGCAGCATGACAAATACCAGACCACATACTTCACATGCCACCACAGCAGAACTTCAGAGACTGGATCCCACCACCGTACGGCATTCTCCATATAGTCCAGATTTAGCACTGTCTGACTTCCATCTGTTCCTGATAATGAAAGAAGATCTGTGGGGGACATCATTATGCTTCTGATGAAAACATTCAGAGAACTGTGAGACTCTGGTTGCGGAAACAGAGTGTCGACTTCTTCCGTGATGGCTTCAGAAAACTTGTTCATTGTTGGCAAAAATTTATTCAATTGTCTGATAATTATGTGGAAAAGTGAGTAGTGGTAGTTAAAGAGCACATTCTAAGGATTATTTCTGTGTTTGATTTATTAAAATATTCCCATCTAAACTCAAGTAATGAAGGTGGAGGCATTACCTTGCATTCAACCCTCGTATACTACTATACGTGGCTATGAGAATTAGGCATACATCCAGATAGCCTTCTCCTCTAACACTCATGCTTATTTTTCCCCCAGTTTTATTGTAACTTGCATGACATTCTTTGAAAAAATTGCTCATACTATTAAAAACAATGCTTTTTTAAAAAAAAAAAACAAAACATACTTCAGAGATATTTCAGACATTGCAAATCTGTCTGTATTTTTTTTTCCAGAAATCAGTCCTTATGAATTCAATCAGGGTTTTAGATTACAGGCAGTCCCTAAGTTATGAACAAGATAGGTTCTGTAGATAAGTCAGAACAGGAACATTTATTAAGTGTAACTCCAGCCAAATCTTTCAATGGCATAGGGAAGGATTAACACCCCTGTGGGATGTGTTTTACTGTCTATACTCATGTACAGAAGATTTCACCTTATTTTCTGTCCCTGTGATAATTGATTTTGAAAAATTTGGCTTGTTATGGAAACAAGGATTGATGATAAAGCTTCAGTGGAGACACCTTTTCCCATGGTAACTCTTTGAGGAGTAAGTTTCCTTCCTAGGGGTAATTTCTCTCACTTCCTGTTGTCTCACCCCGGTTCTTAATTAGGAGTCACTGGTAAGTCAGATGTTTGTAATTTGGAGACTGCTTGTATAGTTTTTATGCTTTAAGTCCCTCTTTGGTGCCTGTTTGAAAATTTCATATAACAGCTTTCACATTAGAGAAGAGCAATCTACAAATTCCTAGCATAGCTTCTGAGAGCCAGCATAGTTTAGTGGTTTGAGCATTGGATTTTGACTCTGGAGACAAGGGTTTGACTCCCAACTCAGCTGTGGGAATTCACCAAATGGCCTAGGGTAAATCACACCCTCAGTTTCAGAGGACAGCAATGGCAAATTCCTGCTGAATAAATTTTGGCAAGAAATCCCTGTGATAGGGTAACTTTAGGGTCTCCATAGTGAGATTACTTAAGGTATGCAACAAAAACAACAAAGCACATACTCTACCAGTGTAGGCTGTTCTGTTAGATCAAATGGGACAACTCACTCTTGCCCACTTCATTGCTAGTCATTCTTGCAGAACTTCTCAAACAACTCTCATCCTACAATGACTTATAAAACAGATACTTTTTCCTCCTTAAAGGACAAAATGATCTTGCTCATCCGAAGAGGAACTAGTTTTCAGACTAGTTTTTAGTTTGACAAGGTGTGCAAATCATGCAGCCATTCAGTTGTTGTTGGACTCTAGCTCACAATATTCTTCACCATTGACTCTCCTCACTGGGGTTGCTGGAAGGATCAGTCCAATGGCATTTGTATGACTGCATATTTCCCATCCAATCCCCTTTCCATCTACTGAAATCTTTAAAAAGTTGCACCTTCAAGGAAAGTTTTCCTACCTATCTGACCCCCACCCACATGATTACACACTAGATATTTCAGTCCTGTATTTAAATGAAGACCTAAATGCAGAACTGGTTATCTAAGCAACCTTCCTATGAATAAGAGTCAATACATTAGATATTGGAGGCAAAAATAATTTGATTTATGCTAGGCTTTTAAGACAATAGAACTATTTTTATACTGGCTATTAAAAAGTTAAGTGCACGAATATATGCACATTCTGTCATGCAGTGAGAGCCAGTCTGGTGTAGTAACTTGAGCATTGGACTGTAGCTCTGGTGACCAGGATCAATTTCCCCACTCAGCCATGAAAATCCACTGAGTGAGCAAGTCACACACTCTCAACCCCTGAAAACCCCAGAGTGGCCATATGTAGATACAGCAGGGTGTAGTGGTTTGAAAATTGGAGTACAACTCTGGAATTCAGGGTTCAATTGCCCATTTGGTCATGAAAACCTACTGGATGACCTTGAGAGAATCACATACCTTCAGTCCCAGAAAACTCCAAGGTAAGGTCACAAGTTGGAAACCACAAAAACATTGAACTGGCCAACAAGTGCTAGTACTGTTTGTGGAACACTGAAAAGACAGCGGATATGAAAAACACATGCACACACATATCTAGTAATAATACAGTATGTGTATTTCCTGAGCACATGTTTGGCAGAATTTCATTAATGAGGTTCCAATTAAAAATAAGATATATTCTTTAGTAACTGGGTATTTAATTACTAAAAAAATTCCAAAAATTCACATTCCCAGGTCCCAAGACAAGATTAGAGAATGACATGTTTTAAAGTGAAAGCTTTTTTCCTTTTAAGCATATTTGTAACAAAATAATGCTACATTTTCCTACAATTTGCTTATAATTCTTGGCAGATGTTTTGTAATTAGAAGCTTGAACGTCTTAATGGTTCAACATATACCACCTATGAGTAAAGGGGACAATCTAGAAAAGAAAGAACAACATCCATCCATTCCCTACATCAATATATGCAGTAGAAAACAACACTTTGTTTTCATCTTCAAATATAAAATGTTTATAAGATCTGAGTTGCTCAAGTTACAGAGTACTTTGGAAGATATCTCTTGAAGCTGAGAAAATCTATGGGGAAGCGGTCCAATCTGAAGGGTCCAAGTGCCACAATTCTTTTGGCAAGATTTGCCATGAGAAGTGTTCTGCTCATTTACCAGTTTTCACAGAATGCTGGAAATAAGTGATGCCTTTTAATACTGTATTAAGCATGGACACATAGTTACCATTGTTTGCATCTTCTAAAAATATTACTTGCCCCACTTTGTCCCATCCACAATTGCATTTGTGTCATAGACAGCAAACCTAATGGCTCATTCTGGATGTCTAGTCACCCTTGGCATTCCAGGTATGCTTGAAAGTTCAGTGTTATCTACTTTCTGAGCTTGGTTTTTCTAGATCATGATCCTAGAAAAAATGGGAAAGCATGGTCTAGTTCCTTGGTACTCATTTCTATTTCATTTCCATAATAGATTCTTAATTTGTAGGAGAATATAAATTATAGCAGAGAACAACAAATGAGAAGCTATAATATTTCAGATATTTATTTTCTTAGTTTAAAAACAACATCAGTCTAACTTTAAGACAGGTACTTGAGTATTGTGCAGTAGATGTTTGTAAATATTTCCTTGTATTTGACATATTGCAAGATTTGTAAACTAACAGTCAGATTGAATAATTGAACAATTAACTTTATCTTTCCAATGCAGAAATGCTTGTCAAGAGCTTTTTTCTTTCATTCTGGTAGCACAGTTAGTATGAAATCATTGCAGTACACACATATATATGTTAGTTAAATGGGAGCCATTTCAAGATTTAAGGCATGGTTAAACACCATGCAAATGCAAAAGTGGAGGTATAAATTGGAAAAAAATTGCAGGTCCTTATCAGAAGGTGGTGCTTATGTGTTATTCTTACACTTTCAAAACATATTGAGATTACGTTATATGACTGGCCTAGCCAACACTGCATTTCTCCTGGGATTAGAAAATACCAAGGGAACAATTTAAGGGGGGCTTTTGGGGGGGGCAATGCCATGCTGTTTTGAATCCCTTGAATGATTTCTGGCATGAGACAAGTGGTGACAAATAAATCCTAGCTTCAAGTAAAGAAAGTAAGAGTCCCACAAGATCACATACATTTCTCATTCTCCATCAGTCTCATCTTATGACACTTAAATAGTTCCACAGGAACAATCACTGCAGAAAAAGTGATGGTCTCAGAGCAGCAAATGTGCCTCTTCCAATATGTGTCACAGGTTAGCTATGCAAGTGTCGGATATGCTTAGCATGAGTATGTTCACTCAGAAGTAAACCCAAGTGAATTCAAATATATTTCTGTAGGAAATTGTTTTATGATTAAGGGCTAATTGTGGGACAAGGGTCGCACTAGGTTCAACAGACGTTACTCCTAGGAAAGTGTGGCCCTTTAGATGCTGCCAGAGTGCAACCTCCATCAGTTCTAGCTAGAATAGGGAATGGTAAGTGGTGCTGGTAAATGCAGCTCAATAACATCTGTGGCGCTGCATGTTTCCCATGACCAGTTTGTAGCACTGTAGCTTAATGTGACAGTCTTAACCATGCTTAATCTGGAAGTCCCACTTTATTTTGCCTTATAGGATTGCCCTTAGTATATAATGGTTGGGAATATCTTGCCTAATTTCTGGAGGCTCATTCAGATATAACAACAACAACAACAACAACAACAACTTTATTCTTATATCCCACCCCATCTCCCCAGAGGGACTCGGGGCAGCTCACATGGGGACCAAGCCCAGATACAGCATAAAATACAACAACAAAATGCATTTAAAACATATAAAAACAAAGTATATAAAATACAATAAAAACATAATCAACCAATAGTAAAGGCGCAGTGAGGATATTCAAGGTTGGAGTAAGGCAGTGGAATTTATATATGTACAATATCTTCCAACCTCTGGAGCTGGGCCAGAATAAAGTGCAATGGCTGGGTATAGGTGGAGGTAAGATATTCCTGTAACTAGATCATGGGCAACTGGGGTTCACATGACCAATTAATTGGGTGCCAAAGTTTTAAAAAGATCCTTGCCTTTAATTTCCTACCCGCTGCTTTGAAGTTTTCTTGTTAACTTTAATGTGAATGAAAAAATTAGTGTTCTCAAATGTGCATACTTTTTTCTTGCAGATAATTCTATGTGAAGGAAAATAATTTCCGATGCAAAAAAAAATAATTCTGAAGTGGGTATGTCAATCTCCCTCCCAAAATGTCAGGCATGACTGAGCTACATTCTCTTTTTTTTCCTCTGAGGAAAGCTTTGTCTGAGGATTCTGTGATTCTCAAATAAATGCTGACAACACCCTATTCACATACTATAGAGCAGTATTTTTCAAACTGTGCTCTTCCAAGTGTTTTGGATTTCAGCTCCCAGAAATCCCAGTCAGCTAATCAGCTGTTAAGAATTGTAGGAGCTGTTAAGAATTGTAGGAGAATTGTAGTCCAAAACACCTGGAGGAGCACAGTTTGAGAAACTTTGCTATAGCGGATTTGTGAAAGTTGGAGCTCGCAGGGTGGCCTGTCCCCAATATCTAAATGTGCACCAGGCTCTTAATTTTCAACCCTCTCTTAGGAACACTAATGCAGGAATTATTTGCAAATTCGACTGAATGCAAGTAGAATGCAACATGTATTGATGAGAATTAATAAAGCACAACTGTCAACACCAGACAAATCTACCTTTTCCCTCTTTCAAACAAAAGTAAACACTTGCTTTGGCCCCTGTGCAGGATGTCCAGCTTTGATGTAGACAATACTTTTAAACTAAGGGAAATGAGTAATTATTAACTACAAATATTGAACCAAATATTGGGTTTGTTACACAGGGACTGGAGATCTGACGTTTCTTTTGAGTTTTTCTCAGATATTTATTTAAAGTCCCCAGGGTACTGAATTTTTCATCAACACATTTTCCCTCATTTTGTAGGACAGAAAAGGTAAACATGTGCTCAAAACTTTTTCAAAACTCTGCATATGATTTTATATTACTTGCATACTATCTGTTTTTGAGATCAGCAGATGAAGGAAACAAAACATGGTCAGAAAATTGCAGTTGTAAATAAAACTACAGGAATATAGGCTAAAGATACAGTAGTACAACTTCATCTTTAAGCAGGCAACAAGGTCTCCCTCAGCATTACTTTTCATTTTTCAGTCTCCTTGATAGTTGAAAAGAATCTGATTTCACAGCAGAAAGGACTGATAGCTTCTTATAAATTTCAAATTTGAGCAAAACAGTATCACCTCAATATCTGGGGAGGGGATACCTGAAACTGCAGATAACAACAAAGCATGCATTTTGAGTATACTTGTGCTGAAAACATCCACAGAACAGAGGGACATACTAACAATGGAAGGCAGGAAGGAAACTGGTCGTGAAAATGTGGCTAAGAATAGTTTCTTGTTTTAGCAGGTCCTAGATCATGATTCATCCTTCATGGGCATCTTTCTGTTAAAGTAAGCACCACTAAGTTCAGTGGAACTGATTCATAACTACACATAACAGCTGCCAAATTGCTTTCCCATAGCTCTATCTTATCTGTGTTTGTTCAGGAACAAATCTGACAGAGTTCCATAAAACTGACTACCAAATAAAGTTGCACAGAGAGTCAGAACATTGTAGTGGTTTTGGTATTGGAGTATGACTCTAGATACCAGATTTTGAATCCCTGCTCAGCCATGGAAACCCAAAGAAAACTCAGTGAAAGGGTTGTTTTAGGGTTGTCATAAATCAGATATGACTTGAAGACACAAAATAAAAACAACGCTTAGTAATGAGCCAGCATGGTATAGTGCAGTGATGGTCAGCACTGACACGCCTAGCCATTTTTGCTGACACAATGCAGATTGATTGGATGACTATGTCTTTTGTGGCCAAATTTGGTGTGATTTGGTCCAGTGGTTTTGTTGTTTACTCCATGGAAATTATGCACATTACATTCTATTATTATTGTAGTTTATTATCATATTATTACTATTATATTATTATTATTATATTATTCATTATTCATGACTACATTGAAACTAGAATAGAGAGAAATCAGCATGGAAACGGCAAGAGGTACCATAGATTGTTGTACATGGAAATAATGGTAGTAAATAGTTTTTGATTTATTAAATACAGTTATATATTACAATTATATATTTTTGTTATTTAAACTATACATATTGTGAAATTATGGGTTTTTTTCTCGAAGTGACACACCACCCCAGTCATCCTAGGTTTTTTGGTGAATTTTGACACATCAAGCGCAAAAAGTTGCCCATCATTGGTACAGTGGTTTGAGTGTTGGACTTGGATTCTGAAGACCATGGTCTGAATCTGCTGCTTGGTCATAGAAACCCACTGTGTGACCTTGGACAAGTCAAGTCTCTCAGGCTTATAGGAAAGCAAAGGCCTCTCAATAAATTCTGCCAAAAAGAATCAATGATTGGTGTACCTTAGAGTCATCAAAAGCTATAACACAACAACAATGCTAATTACTGAGCCCCCAATTTGTGGTTCCTTTATTAAGAGACTTGATGGGTAACACATTTCACATGCTGAAAACATCTTGACAACTCCTATCCAATTAAAATTATTAGTACAAAAGCTCCTGTCAGCTGTATGGAGAATGCTGATAACCTGATCACAAATTAGGGCCAAGACTCTGCTACTAAGCAACATTTTTCTGAAGAGCACACCTAATGTGTGCGTGTAGGAAAGGGGAAGCACAATGTCAAATAAAGGATTGCTACTGGAGAAAGAGGAGGAAAGATGGGTTAGCAATTCTAAAAGCATTCTGTAGATTCCTCCTTTTTATTATGTTAACTAGATCAGCCCCTCCAGGGGAAAACTGCTCTTTAAAATATTTTTAATGAACAAGAAAGGAGAAATATGCATATTCATGCAATAGCAATATTCTTTGAAAATATACTCTACCCATTCTTTGCTAGATATCCTCATTGTATTACATATCCCAGTATGAATGAGGAAATATTAGAAAGTGATCATGCATTCAGCAGATTTGGCTTTTTAATAAAAATGTTCTGTGTGTGTATGTGTGTTGAAAGGGTTTTGAAATCTCCAGAATTAAAAAAAAGTTATGCAATGCCAAAGCTAAGTTTTTTTAAAATGTGAGCAACTAATGCTTTTACATCCATAAGGATCTTCAAATACAGACCGCAACTGCATATTAATATTGATGAAAGAATGAGCCTGAATAGAATTGAAAACTTTGTGGAACCCCAGCCTTCTTAGTTCAAACATTTATATTTCATTAATCTGTAACATAAGAATTCTGGGTAGCATTTCCAGTTACAATTTACGGAAACAGCAAATACCATATTGCATTTAAACAGCACCTTGTTGCTCACTGTTTAAATTAACAAGTTGAGTTTATTTTAAACTAGGAGTGGAAATAAAGGCTAGAATCATACAGGAACACTATAAATAATTAAAGAATATGCCTATCCATTGTGAGCAAATTCTGTACAGAGGCAAAATATAGTTTTGCTGTAGCTTTCTGCTGTGGAACACAGGGAAATGATATTAGTGCCTAGCCAAGTGGACTGTGGACTGGTTCAAATAAATGCAGGTCCAGTTGCCCAAAACTCAACTTCTCCTAATGAAAGGGTTTACCTCTTTTACCTTGCGTTACCGGCTGGAACTCCCTGAATGTCATTTGGATGTCCAGAAGCAACTCCTCATCAAAACTGGGTTATGCAGTCAGTGTAGACAAGCACTCAGTCTATTTAACACATTTCTCTCTCTCTAAGGAAATTCATCTACTACACTGTATAATGAATACAGTTTGACACTACTTTAAATGCCATAGCACAATATTACGGAATCATGGCAGTTGCAGTTTTACAAGTTCTTTCATTTCTCAGCCAAAGAGTCCTGATATTTAATTATGTTGTCGAAGGCTTTCATGGCCGGGATCACAGGGTTGTTGTATGTCTTTCGGGCTGTGTGGCCATGTTCCAGAAGCATTCTCTCCTGACGTTTCGCCCACATCTATGGCAGGCATCCATACCTCACAACCTCTGAGGATGCCTGCCATAGATGTGGGCGAAACATCAGGAGAGAATGCTTCTGGAACATGGCCACACAGCCCGAAAGACATACAACAACCCTATTTAATTATGTTTTAATGTTTGTATACTTGTAGATTTTAAACTGCCAGTGCCAGGATTCCATAGCATCATGGCAGTGAAAGTAGTTTTACAGTGTAGATGCACCCTAAAGATCCTGTTTTCCCCTCTCGTTTGACTTAGTGCAGTGGTTCTCAACCTGTGGGTCCCCAGCTGTTTTGGCCTTCAACTCCCAGAAATCCTAACAACTGGTAAACTGGCTGGGATTTTTGGGAGTAGGCCAAAACACCTGGGGACCCACAGGTTGAGAACCACCGACGTAGTGTCAGTCTTCTATTTGCAAGCTAAAAGAAAATAGTTCAACATTTCAACAATTTTCAGTTTTTGATAGTGCTGCAGTCCAAAACCATCTGGAATATCATATATTCCCAATATATGTTTTAAATATTAGACAATATTAAGAGTAATAACTCCTTTGTTGATATGGATCCTGTGAGCACACGTGGTGCAGTTCGGGTAACCTTACGGCTGAGAATTAGGATTGTTCCTTCACATGTCTACCATAACTTCCTGGTTTGCAAAGATTGTTGTCATCATCTTCTCACCCAAAGTAGCCCTATCCCAGCCTACATAGTGAAACTGTATTTTTTTAATTTAAAGCATATGCACACACACTGTTTCTTTCACTAATTCAAACCGCAGTAATCTAATGAACAAGAATAAAGATGCACACAAAGGTCAAAGCTGCTTATGCGGAGCTCCTATCCATTACAAGCAATCAGATGCACCAGAATGAAATGTCATTAAATATTGGATAACATCTTTGCATTTGCCTATGGGCTTCTTGAGAGGTCACAAAGGCAAGAGTTGGGATAGAGTTTGTGATCTTTGGATGGCAGACAGAAGATGACGACAACACTAGGTTGAATCTTATACTGTACTAAATACAGTATCAACAGAATCAGTGATAATATCTCTCTATCACGAAACGGGAAGTCAGTAGTCAATTAGTTAGCCAGGAAAGAAGATGATTTGTTTTATGTTCAGAAGGTAACTGAGGATCACAGGAAGCTAAAGTCTAGAAGAATCTGGTACAGTACTACTCCCTTATCCATGGATTTAAGAGTTACGATTCCACTTGCCCACATTCAAAAATATATTTTCCCTCTAAAGTGTTTGTGGGGAATGTAGGGTGCATCTAAATTGTAGCAATTTGATACTACTTTAACTACCATGGCTCAGTGTTATGAAATCCTGGAAACTAGTTTAGTGAGTAACTAGCACTCCTTAGCAGAGAATGTTAAAGACCTTGCAAAACTACAATGCCTATTGTTTTATCTATCGCATTCAGTCATGGCAGTTAAAGTGGTATCAAACTGTAATAATTCTACAGTGTAATCTACAATGCAATTATATGATATGCTTCAGGTCCAAGTAAGGTCAATATAGAGGGGGTCGCTATTATCTACATTTCAGTTTTCTTTGAAAATATTCCATATGAGGTGTCGTATTGTAGTGAATAATCAGTTAATAAATTGCATTCCTTCATCTGACGTATCTCCTCTTGACATCAAGGCAGGGATTGTGTTTGGAAAAACCCCACATATTGGGCACTCTAACCAATCTTAAGGAGGAGTAGCTGGAAGAAATACCAATACTTTAACAATTCCATTCTCATATTATCCTGCATTATAGGGTCCACATTTCCAATCTTTCCCATTATTTTAGGCTACATGGCCATAGCGGTTCTGCCTCCTCACATTATGCATGCAAATACATATATTTTCTGTTAAGAGGAAATGCTCAATACTGATATAGTGATATGCACTTGTATCTGTAGACTCACACTTTCCTTAAAGAATAATTCAAATTAAATCCAGTAAAAAACCACTTCTGTGCAGGAAGGATCACCTCCTACCAACCAGTTCTACTCATTAGCTCCGCTTACCAATACCACAGTAAGGTCATGGTATTTAGAGAGTTGGTTCTATTTTTAATTTGTATTGTGTCATGTTTTTTGTTAGCAACCTTAAGTCCCTATATTGAGAGATAGGTGGGATAAAAAGAAAGGAAATAAAATAAATAAATAAGCACAAGATGAGTATGATTTTTTTCCTACAGTGTGAACAACCCCATAAAATTTGATTATTCAGTTTGCACTCAGATCTGTTCATCTTGCAAGTGTACCTGTGGTGGTTTTTTTTTTTTTTTGGTTTTTTTTTTGCCAGACAGTGTTGAAACCCCTGTTATAGTGAAAGGTTCCCTTGGAGTCTACTTGGTAGATAGCACACTGCTAATAGCTTGGGGAAGCAAGACATCCCCTTAAATAAATGTTATGCTCAGTGAACTGCAGTATCATTTTGCAGTACAATGATTTCTAGAGAACTTCATTAGAAATGTGGGAAGTACAGGGATATGATATGCCTCTAAATGAAACTGGGACATCTTTATCAGAAATTACATCTATGAATTTTTCATGCATATTATTTGGTTTTTAACATGTAAGGGAGAGTAGCATGTCAGAACCATTTGAGAACCAGCTATGTAGAGTTATGTAGAGACATATTAACTATGGCCCCTTCTACACTGCCATATAAAAATCAAGATAAAAATTATCTGCTTTGAACTGGTTTATATGACATATGATAATCTGGATTATATGGTAGTGTTAGAAGGGGCCTATGTTCGCATTACAACTTAAATTTCCTTTGTTTCATGTGTTCAGTTCTAGGTGCTTTTAGGAAATGACCTTTCTTTTGGATTTTAACAGTTGACAGGAGTTGGGCAATTTTATCCTTTTTACAACTGTATGGGATTTTTGAGCATATTTCTTTATGTCTACTTTGAAGAAAGACCTAGTGAGATTTAGGCTCACATACAGTGGCCATTTAATCAGGGGCCAGTCCAAAGCAGAAATGCTCCAGACAGACCAAAAAGTAGCCACAAACTCCATCTCCAGTCTACAGCAATGGTGGGGTAGAGTCCAGCCCTTACATTACCATCCATGTGCTGACATCAGGCACTCATGCATCCAGGGAAAAGGAAGTGGGCAGCAACAATAGCAATAGGGAAACCATCCATTATCTTTTCCCTGATATGCACAGGAAAAGAGGATGGCAGCAGACACAACTCATGTGGTCAGTCCACATCAAACTTGGTCTTAATATTTTCATTATACAGAAATCACAGAACTGCTCCAAAGGTTTCACCAAACTGCAAAGTATTCTGACTTTTCTTTATGTGAGGCTACCCTGTGAAAAACACTTGAAGTTTCAGAACACTGTGGAAATAGCCAGGAGTGACTGCACGCTGAGAGTGGGCTGTTAAGCCCATACAGACAAACCTTGTTCTTTGCTTTATTTAACGGGAAGAATTTCTAAACCTAAATCATAAAATCTCTTTAATACTACCCAAGTTTCACATCTTCTATTTTTATTTTAAACATCTACGTTACTTTTCTATTAATAGAAACAGGCACAACAATTTAAGAAAAAAGCAAAAAGCAAAAAGACAACAATAAAATTACCTATTTTTTGCCCAAGATTTAAGAATGGTTTCAACATAACAGAAAAGTATTTACAGAATCATCGTCAAGAAGGCTGATTGGAAGAGAATCTACTCATTTGCCCAGGGAGAGTTCTATGACTCTCAAATCATTGCTCAGATATGGAAACCCAGTGGGGGATCTTGGGCAAATAATTCTTCAAAGGAAGGCCAACCCCTTGTGAATAAACCTTACAAAGAAAAGCCTGAGATAGATTTGCCTTAGGATCACCTTAATTAGAAAATGAATAAATTGTCAAAATTTGACTGAGATAGTGCTTGCAATTCTGGAGGGATTCTTAATTTTTGCTTCTGATAGACTTAGCATAAGGATTTTGTTAACTAGTTCAAATTCATGAGTAAACCAGGTTTTTTGGGGGGGCGTTGAACCGCTACCCCCCTCCCCCCAGCTAGAGGCTTGCTACCATTCCCAATGATTTACAGCATCAATCTCTACATTGGTGATGCTCCACATTCAAAATGGTTTTGCAGTTCAAACTTCACCTTGAATTTTGAAATAGTAAAAAACAAAAAAACAAACCCCTAAACATTGTAGCAGCTGAGCCTAGCATTTAAAAACTAGCCCAGTAGGTATAGGAAGATCAGATTACCATGAAGGCAAGTGAGTGCATTTATGAATTACAGAACATCCCATCTTTTTCTGAGTTTAGTACAAAAACTGAGCAGGCTATTAGAAGGGGAAATACCCCGCCCACAATATCCAGCACAGAAAATCAGTTTCAATTATATGCCTCTTTTATTTCAAATAAGACAGAAAATATGGCTCTCCCTTAGAATGAAGAAGTTCTGTTCCCCACCCCATATCTATCAATTCCAAAAAGTTCCATATCTATCGGTTCCATAATTTCTCTTAAATTATTCCAGGGAGCTTATTTACAATCCTGAGTCATAGATACATGAACATGCATCATTATGTTGCTGATACCAACATGGCCTCATGGAGCAATATCCACAAAGATAAATATTCATCCATATAATATCTAAGGTGCTTTTGAAACTCAGTGTAAAACAAGTTTTTGTTTATTTTTTCATGAAATCAAGAGTGAGTTTTTTCATATGCAATTACACAGTCCTTTTTTTTTTTCTTATTAAAACCCAAAAAGAAGTTCAGAATTCCCCTGAGGAAAACATTAACTACTTCAGAGATGGCTTGCAACTTGGCCTCATTAATTGTTGTCTTGTCTGCTACCAGGATGAAGTGCCAATTAAGTACCAGAACACTTGAGGGTTTTTTTTCTCACCACTAAGGATCTTAACCACTCACCCACCCACCCCATTCCTGAGAGCCTAATGACTGTCCATTCAAGATGTGGAAAGAAATTCCTGATTTTGTTCCAAAACAATAATGAACAAAGAAATAATCATGTGTAAAGAACTCTACTGTAATTTAATAGAACTGTGTCTAAATTTCTGAAGTGGATAAAAGCTATTAGAAAAATTCACGTAGAGCCTAGAGAGCAGAAGGGAAACAACACATTTGATTTTAAACATTAGGAGGCAAAGATAGAGGTCCATTCACATGATAGGTTTTTATGACAATTCTTAAGTATTTACAGGCATAACCACAATTTTTTCACTTTGCAACTCTATAATGTAAGGCAACAATAAGGGAATATTATCTCTGGCTCATACCTCCTTATTGCTTCCTTACAAAAGTACTTAACTATGAAAAGCAGTTCTGTTGTTTTCATGATAACCAACTCATGATCTGGCCATGGTAGTACACATCTTAGTCACATCCAGGCTAGATTACTGTAATGCACTCTACGTGAGGCTGCCCCAGAAGAGTGTTCGGAAACTTCAGCTGGTTCAAAGGTCAGCTGCTAGACTGTTTATGGGATATAGAGAAAGAACTACTCTGCTCCTGAAGCAGCTACACTAGCTTCCGGTTTGTTTCAGGGCGCAATTCAAGGTGCTGGCTTTGGCCTACAAAGCCCTCGGGGGAGGGGGGGATTGACACCTTGTCGCGGTGAGGGGGCTTGCGTGTTCCGATGAACCTGTGGGCACAACCACTGGAGTCGTGCACTCCCAGGTGTCGCCGCAGGGGAGGTTCCAGACCAAGCACAATCCGAAGACCCAAAGACCTCAACTGTGGAGCAGGTGGAGGATAACATGGTACATGTTACAACGGCTGTAAAGGCGGAAGAAGGCTGCAACAGACTGAGAAGCCACTCTCTTTGTGTTAACCACATCACTGCTGGAACCTCACTCTGTGAAGATTGTGTGTTGACTGGCCCGTGCACCGACCTCCACACATTAAAAAAATCACGCACAGGCATCTTCCAAGAAAAATAAAAACAAACCAAAAAAGTCCCATGGCGATCAGCGAGTAGCGATGGGGGCAGGACTGTGAAATCTGGAATCCCCTAGTCACAGACTGGCACATGGGCGGTGGATATGGAGTCAGTCATTCTACCTCAAGGACCGAGGCAGTTGAGTAGTCCGGCAGCTGTATCCATGACTGAGCAGCCCTTTTTAGGATCCGCTCTGCTCACCCCACACGGGGAGGGGGTTAGAAAAGGTGCCCTAAACATAGTCTGCCTCGTCCAGAGGGGTCACCACTCTGCGGCCAAAAAAGAGAAATGAACTTTGGAACATGGAACGTATGGACACTGTTAGATAACACTGACAGCGAATGCCCCGAACGCAGGACTGCTATCATTGCAAGGGAGCTAGGACGCTTTAAGATTGACATAGCAGCCCTTCAGAAGACCCGGAGAGCAGGAGAGGGACAGCTGAAGGAAGAAAAGGGAGGCTACACCTTCTTCTGGAAGGGACTGTCTGAAGAAGAGCGAAGAATACAAGGAGTTGGCTTTGCTATCAGAAATGACCTGGTGAAGCACCTGACTGAGGCACCCACTGGCATCAATGAACAACTCTCAACTCTCCGAATTAACCTTGCCAAAAACCAACAGGCAACCATCATTTGTGCCTATGCACCAACTCTAGATGCTGACGAAGACATCAAGGAAAAATGTTATTGTCAGCTGGACACCATCCTATCGGAGATACCTAAGGAGGACAAAATCATCCTCCTGGGGGACTTTAATGCAAGAGTTGGACGGGACTCCGACCTGTGGCCAGGGATCATAGGAAAAAACGGGGTCGGAAGCAGCAACTCGAATGGCATCTTGCTTCTTACCAAATGCGGAGAGTACAACCTTGTCATCACCAACACGCTCTTCCGCCAGAAAAACAAGCTCAAGACATCATGGAAGCACCCCCGGTCAAAGCATTGGCACCTCTTGGACTATGTTATTACACGTGCCAGAGACGGCCGCGGTGTGCTTCTCACAAGAGCCATGGTGCACAAGAGACAGGTGCCGATGACTGCTGGACAGATCACAGGTTAATCCGATCCACGATGGCTATCAAGATCATCCCCAAACGCAGATTCCAAGGAAGAAAAACAAGGCGTAAATTGAACACCCAAGCCCTTCGGGAGCCCTCCAAACGAGCCCTTCTCCAAACAACACTCAAGGATCATCTACCCACAGAACACTCCAAAAATGTTGAGGAACATTGGAACAAACTGAAAACCTCCATCATCACAGCCTGCGAAGAAACCATTGGATACCAAACTAAGAAACATCAAGACTGGTTTGACGATAACGACAAAGAGATCCAACAGCTAATTGATAACAAAAGGAAAGCCTTCCAAACATGGAAGAGACACCAACTGTGCTGCCAAGAAAAAGATCTATGCCAGTGCAAAAGCTGAGGTCCAAAGAAGGACCAGAGAACTCAAGAACATCTGGTGTACAAAGAAGGCTGAAGAAATCCAACACTCTGCAGATACCCATAATGCTCAGGGATTTTTCAAAGCCAAAAAGATCATTTATGGACCAAGAAACCATGGCATACTGCCTCTACGCTCATCAGATAGAACCAAAATTCTGAAGGACAAAACATCAATTGCACTACGTTGGAAAAAGCACTACCAGAACCTGTTGAATCGCAGCTCCAATGTGGCCGAACAAGAAACCAGGGATGAGCTTGCAGGATTGCCTAGTTTGGAAGAAGTTAGCAATGCTTGAGCACTCTAATTGGAGGTCAGCTGTGACCAGCAGTGCTGCGGAGTTCGAAAAGGCACAAATGGAGGGCTTAAGGGAGAAACGTGCCAAGAGGAAGGAGCGTCAAGCCAACCGTGACCGGGACCGCCTTCCACCTGGGAACCGATATCCTCACTGCGGGAGAACATGTAGTTCAAGAATAGGTCTCTTCAGCCACCTGTGGACACATCCCCAGGACCCCACGACTGGAAGACCATCATCCTCGGCCTATGAGGGATCGCCTAAGTAAGTAAGTAAGTACAAAGCCCTATATGGTTCGGGCCCAGCCTACTTGAGGGACCGTATCTCCTTCTACCAACCCACTTGAACTCTGAAATCCTCAGGAGAGGCCCTTCTCTCAGTCCCACCACCATCGCAGGCGCATTTGATGGGAACAAGAGAGAGGGCCTTTTTGGTGGTGGCCCCACAGCTCTGGAACTCCCTCCCTAATGAGGGACGATCAGCCCCCTCCTTACTGGCCTTTCGTTCACAAATTAAAACCTTTCTGTGGAGCCAGGCCTTCACAGACAAATAATAGGCACTGCCAGTCTGATAAATATTTTGATATTTATAATACTTGATAATAATTTCTAAGCATTTTTGCAATATAAGCCATACCCCAAAAATAAGACATAGGTATGGCTATGCAGCATACCAGCACAGAGCGGTAAAAAAGACAGGCAGCCCTTCTCATCTGCCCCATTGTGACAGCTGCTATCTTGGAAGTGACCGGAGAGGTGTGGGGAACCCCATCAATAAGAGATAAAATCACTGACAGTGTTGCTGCCAATGCACTCCAAAAGAGGTTACATGGATAAGAGCTGCTCATTTAATGAGAGCTCTATTGCTCAACATGAAAGATTGGGGCTAATGGTTCAAAAGGAAATGGAGTCGCAAGAAATTCAGGATGGAATTCTGGGTTTGGAGAGTTATGATATTCCAGAAGAAAACGACTTAACTATATTTGAATAAATGTGGATTGTTTGGCATACTTAATAAAAATAAGACATCCCCCGAAAATAAGCCATAGTGTGTCTTCCTGAGGAAAAATAAATATAAGACAGTTTCTTATTTTGGGGAAAACATGGCAGGTTTCCCTGGTTGAGTGTGGATTCAGACTCTGGCCTCCAGAGTCACAGTCCACTACTCTGGAAAATATTGGATCTCTTCTATGAAAAGTACTGTCAAATATTTCAGTATAGCTTTTTGTGTAAACAAGTGCTTCAACACATTAAAATATGATGTCATTAATTTAAAGAAAAGCTCAAATGGCAAGTTATATTACATGTATTAAACAGAACAAAAACAATGAGCAAACTTGGTAAGTAAATAACAAAGGTAGGAAAAGAAGGGGGAAGGATGCAGATAAAATGCACTTGCTGAAAAAATGTATACATAATCTATAAGCCAAAGTGGCCTTGGAATAAGGTTAAATAATCTATCAAATATTAAATCACCTTCTGGAAGTCCATTTTCAAAAGACAAGCATATCTTGAAGAGGTAATAATACAGGTTGCTCACATTTTTTGCCAGGAGCCAGCAACATGAAGAGACAGCCACAACAGATAAAGAAGTGTTATATCACTTTGTATTATGAAAAAAATAACATATTCCCCCTGTAAAGAATTTCATCTTGCCAACAGAAAGAGCAGCACTCAGCAAAATGTATTTTTATAGGCCACAGCTCAGTGATTTAACAATCACCTTATAGATCCCTTTTCAATTCACAATACCTTGCAAGGTGTATTAACTCCTATGTCATTTTTTCCACATTTTGTTATGTGATAAAGTGAAATGGAAATGGGCTGAGTTGCAATTATTATCACATGACGTATACAAGATACTCAGCACTGTGCAGATGCAAAAAATTAAGTTCCCACCAGCTGCCATAATACTTGTTGATTCTGCCATTAATTGCATATAGTTCCCAAGTTACCATAATTTTCTTGGTTCATCACACTACTGTATCATATGGACAAAAATCAGTAGGAATTTGCTCTCCCCAGCTTGCCATTTATTTATTGTTGGCATGGCAGTTGGGGGAAGCAATGGGAATATAGAGGACAGCAGGGGAAATAGTAGGGTAGTGTGCACTGACTCCTCTGGGCTCCATTTCTCTCTGCTCTTGGCACGCTTCTGGCACAAAGTCCATGGAGCCCTACCAGAAGTAGCCCTGCATCATGTGGTGGGTTCCGAGGGACTCTGTGCTGGCAGTGCAGTGAAGCAGGGAGAAGACGCTTCTCTGCCTTCACCTGATGAAGTCCTCAGGAAAAGGAACCCTAGATCTGCCAAATTTGCTCACACCAGTTAGAGTAAATATGGGAAACACATTAATACATTTAAAATTGGACATTGTAGCCATATCTCATCTTCTTATATAATGAAGAATATTCAGAGTTGGGCAAAACAATATATGTGCTGAGTTCCAAAACAGTCAAGCTGAGGCATAAACTGTATATTACAAGACACCTGTTGGCACTCAGTGCTAACTAAGAACATAATCTCATGATCTGCTTCTCCACAGTAGTTGCATGATCACTGACAGCAGGAATATGTTGGAATGAATTTTCTCACTTTCACACTTCTGCATTTGCATAATAGGCCAGTCCATGGTCCAGCAGTTGCACTTTTGCATAACCTCATAAACTCACCTTTCCACATGTCCGCTGCTCCATAATTCTTTACAATAATCTTTAGAAAGTAATTTCACAATTTTAGCTAAGGTTATTAAATCTAAATCTAAATCCATAATAAAAGTGAAAACCCGTATGTGTGTATGTGGCACAGATGTCCGCTCTCACAGACAGCCTCCACAAACAGGCTATAGTTCCCAGTGCTGAGGAGCCAGCAAGTCACTCTCTTCCACTGACATTGCAGTTACAGTGAGTGCCATGAACATGTAGCCCAACCCCTGCCAATGTCCTCCCCAAACGGCCCACCACCTAAGGAATGCTTTCGTTTGGGGACCATTTCATCCTAGATTTTGCTTTTTTGTTGATTCTGCCATTAATTGCATATGGTTCCCAAGTTACCATAAGGCATCCCAGGTTCTCCATTGGTGTGGAATTTGCATGACCCCGCCTACTGCCCTTCCATTTCAAATCTGTCTGGAGAACAAACAGAGCAGAACTGAGCAACAACTAAACTTACTGGAGGAGTTTAGGGGATTGAAGTTGTAGTTTACCCTGCATCAAGTCAGAGCAATGTGACTCCTACTGGGGAATTTATAGGAGTTGTAGTTCACCTACACCCAGAACGCTATGAACCCAAACAAGGATGGCTCTAGACCAAACTTACCATGCATACCTGATATGCCCAGATTTGAATACTGGTGGGTTTGGAGGGGAATTGGCCTAGACATTTGGGAGTAGTAGGTACTGGGATTTATAGTTCACCTGCAATCGAGCCCCACCGATGATGGACCAGGATCAAACTTGGCACAAAGAGCCCCCATAACCAATACAACATATTGGACAAGTCTGGGGAAAAGGGAGTTATAGTTCACCTGCATCCAGATAAACACTGACCCCCCACCGACCCCAAAATGGCCAACTTTGAACACTGGCAGGGTTTGAGGAGGATTGAACCACGATTCTGAAACTGAGCATATCTAACATTCAAATACAAATAATGCCTTTTTCAAATAACCCAGGCACCGCTGGGTTCCCAAGCTAGTTGTAAATAAAACTTAAAATCAAATAATTACTTTCTTGGGAATGGTGAGAGGGAGAGTTGGATAGGGGAGAATTCCGCCCCCTGATGTCACTTCAATGCTGGAATGCCGGCACAGAAGCAAAATGGGCTCATTCTACTGTGACAGGAATGTGGAACAATCTATGGTTATTGGTGGGATTTTCCATCAATAGTGGAGATCAGAAGAAGGCAGACTGGCAATGTGAAGTCCATGGCAGTTTGCCTTTCCTGTGTAATAAAGTCAAAAGCATTCTTCTTTTGTGATATCATGAAAGGAGTGAATTAGCAAAAGTATATTACCTCCAACTCCATTGTTCCTGGTTGTGTCATCATCCATAACTTCAAGTCATCATGCTTGAAAAAGGGAATCTCCTCAGGCATAATTTTGAATCAACTGGAGGCACTCCAAATCCAGCTAGAGTTTGAGCAACTAGGGAAATGAAGTGCAGTGATGTTTTTTCACAATTGGATAGCACAGCAACAGTTGCCAAAAGAATGGATAGTTTAGAGAAACTAATTACACAGGCAGTCCCCGAGTTACAAACATGAGACTTACAAATGACTCACAGTTACAAACAGAGGTGAGACAACAGTGATAGACATCTAACCCTAGGAAGAAAAATTCACTCCTGGGAGAGTTTTCTTGGGGAAAAGTTGTCTCCACTGAAGCTTTATCACCAATCCTTGTTTCTACAACAAGCCATTTTAAAAAAAAAATCTAGTTATCACAGGGACAGGAAGTGAGGTAAAATCTTCTAAACAAGAGCACAAACATCACAGGGTGTTAAACCTTCCCTATACTATCTAAAGATTTGGCTGAAGTTACACTTAAAACATGTACCTGTTTCAACTTGCAAGCAAATTCAACTTAAGAACAAATCTGCAGAACTTGTCTTGGTCGCAACTTAGAGACTGTCTGTAATCAGACGAGAACTTGGCAGAACTAATCAGGACATTGAAGAGAATACAGGATAAAAGTTTTGCATCTTTTACAAGGTAATGATAATAAATGAACCCATGCAGAGGAATTTCTAAATTAGGGGATTAATATGACTTCCATGACATTCTTTTCCTGGACAAAATCTCCTTCTTGCCCGCTGTCCAGCAATTTCACTGTTTAAAATACTCAGTTGCTATAACTACTGTAAAGCATTCTACATGTGGCAAAAAGAAGGCCGTTGATGGGAGAAGAAGAGGCAAAAAGAATATGTTAGAAATGTATATTTTAATTCATAATGTATTTTAATAGTTTTAACTGGTTTATGTGCTGTTTTATATTGGTTTGTATGGGCATCTAATTGTTCCCATTGTTGTAAACCGCCCTGAGTCCCTTCGGGTGAGAAGGGCGGGATATAAATGTGAGAAATAAATAAATAAATAACTGGAGGAGGACAGAAAATAGAGGAAAAACCCAATCACTCCCATAGGTGATTCCCAGGCTGTGGAGTTTCCTTCCATGGACTACTACATGGACTTGTCCTTCTTGCAAGGGAAGGCCTTTTACTGTGTCTTCTTTCTCTTTTCCATATATACTTTGAGAATTTTTAAAAATGTTTTTTGTAGTTTCAATATAATTTGTTGTAGTATTTGTTATTCCACATTCAAGGCAGATCAAAGCATTTAATAAAATTATCAATTGAATTAAAATCAGCTTAAAAGTATACTCTGTTTAATTTTGTTTTAATATTAACACATATTTTGTTTGTACTTGTTTTGTAAATCATGGTCTGAGCTGCCCTGAACAGAACATTAAAATCAAGTACATAATCAATGAAATACAAGAAAGAATGAGATAACAGATAGGACATGTATGAACTGGTATGAGCTAATGATGGAAAATGAGGATGGTTTTGCCCTCAACTGCTTTCAGCTCTGGCATTATGAACCCTAGAAGATTTTCCATTAGGGAATATAAAATGGAAAAAAAAAGGGGGGGGGGTAATATTTCTCCTGACCCTGACACAAGAGTTAAGGAGATCTGACCCTCAAAGCCCAAAATATCCAGCTGTTTAAGAAAAAACACTGTTATCTTAAAACCAAGAGTTTCTGATTAACCTGGATTTATCTAGGACAGATCAAGCACTTGCTTTCCAGCATAATTTAATTTGGGTTAATGAAAGCTAGTAAGGTTAAAATCATCTTGTCATGCTCAACACAGAAAAGGGCTTTGTTTCAGTAAATTGTGTTTTATGCTCTTAAAGACTAGATTGCCTACATTGCCTGAAGATTTGTAGATGTATTTTGGAAAACAGTCAAAGTAATAAAAAGAAGCATCTGTCACTCCTCTTATTCCCTTTGATTGCAGTTCAACATGTAAAATAGTCCTATTAAGACAAACATATACCCTATGAACAGAGTAGAATTATTTGACGCTGCATCACTGGAAATGAATTTGCTTTAAATGTTGTTCTTGCCAGTTTCTCTTGTTTCTTGTTTATACATTAACCCTTCTTTCTGCCTGGACAGAGAAAAAGATTCCTCCCCGATTCAGCTCACTGAACAGAGGGGTAGAATATAAGTATGCCACCCTGATATTTCTAAATATGACACACTTATGAAATGTAATGAACAAGATGGCAGAGACAATATCCACAGGTGCAGAGGGCAACTGCACTCACACAATACGCTGCACAACAAGGTGAGTATATTTTGATCTAGCATGTGGTTTTTGTTTGTTTGTTTGTTTTGTTATTCTGTTCTAACCATTAAGATGACCTCTTTCTGCCTTTTTGACTGGACCAGCAGAATTGGTTATTGTTATTTACTCCAAAGTCAGCTTCAAAGCACCACTACAAATGAGATACCTCTAAGAACTCCAGTTGTCAACTGCCTTGCTCAGGTCTTGCAAACCTAGGGCCATGGCTTCCTTGACTGAAGCAATTCACTTATACTGGTCTTTCCTTTTCTACTGCCTTACACTTTACCAAGCATTATTGGGGGTTTTTTTTTTCATTGGGTCACATCATGTCACAGTAAGTCCTGAGTGCAATAGTCTCAGTTTAGTAATGTTTTCTTCTGGTTAAAGTTCAGACTTGATTAGCACTAAGACCCATTCATTTATTATTTTAGCAGAATTCTTCTCCACCACCTTTCAGATGCCTTTTTCCTGTCAGTTTTCTTCATTGTCCAGCTTTTAGAACTACAGTATATGGGGAAACCAGAAATACTATGACTTAACTGTATTATAACAGTAACAGACCAAAGAAAAGTCTTATTGGTGTCTGTCCCAAGACTTTGGTTTGACATTTAACAACCATAATTGAGTGAGTATTGGAAAATTAGACTCATTTATATACAGACACATATTTCATTATATATGCTCTTTTGACATTATTAATGTCAATTTTAATGTGTAAAATGAAACTCTGTCTTTTCTATGTTTATCAAACATTAAACAAAATGCATAACATCTGCTGCAAGAATACAGTTCCTCTTCATACATCCACTCACTTCTCCACACCCTCAATGATTCAAAATGTCTCTTTTCCCAACATGTCTATTTATAACTGAATAAAGGAACCAGCAGTACAATGCAAGACTGAATCCTTCTGAAGCACAACACAATACCATTTCATGCATTATGTAAAAACAAATCCAACCAGTTACAGTATCCTGATGAACTCACTTTTTATGCATACGTGCATCTGTACGTACATGGTTGTGAAAGAAAGGGAGGGAGAGAGGAAGCTTCCCATTAATTTGAAATGAGCATGGGGCCACTCCAAGCTTTATCAAAGATGATTAATGGATTGTGATTTAAATATTTCTGTTGTGAACTTTTAATGCAAACAATGTGATTGTGACAGGCACCTCACTCAAATTATGTTCACATCCTACCTCTCTGCCAATTAGGCGAAGAGGAGAAGTCCCATGCCACCATCTTCCAAAGGCAACTGAGGGCAGTACTCAGAGAGCTATTATCATCACAACTGAACAATGGCTGAGTATCATAAAGATCAAATGTGATGAATAAAAAGTAAGCTTTCTTTCAGGCCGATGCACTCGTAATTTATTACTAGCCCATTCTCCATTCATGCATAGTATTCATTATGTCATGGCCCATATTCTGAACGACCACACAGCACAGCCAATTCTGAGCATGAGGGACAATGCTGCCATAGAAATCTATGCTGTAGGAAGGAGAAAATTAAGCTTCGAAAAAAATTACATTCATGCAAATACTTGTGTATACTTTTTCCTAGATGGGAATTTCATTACTGGAAGTGCCACAGAAAATAATTTTTCTGAGAAAAGAAAACTACAATTTGGCTCAAGCGTTTAGTCAATTATCAATTTCATCTGCATAAAACTGAGTTAATACCAATTCTTTAGCTACTAGCTATTCCTACTACTATGTAGCACACAAGTACACTTAAAAGATCAATTTTGAAATACAGTATTTACATCTAATGGGTTATACTTGATCAGTAAATGTATCCCAAATTATGCCATCATAGATTAGTCCCATTACAATTGGACAATCATTAACATTTTTATGGCTTTTCTTTATTTAAAATTTGAACAAAAATTGTCTTGTAATTATAATTAGATGCACACTGCTCACTAATAGTTAGATCTCATACAGTACAGCTAAACAAATCTATCACACAGGGAAACTAGAAGAGCTCATTGCAGATATTCTGCAATATCATAAGTACAAGATGAAGAATCACAAAACATTTCAGCAAGTATAGCTCCATAAAGAAATCTTTCCACATTTTGTGAAACTTTAAAAAAATCAAGTTTTGTAGCTTCAACTTAAGGATCCATCCACATACAATCTTCCTCAACTGTTCCATTAGCAGATTTTCAAAGTCAGTCAGAGAAAAGATGCTGAGCCAGTAACTTGTCAAAGTATTTTGCCAGGAGATCATACTGATTAACAGAAAGTGCTGATTCAGAAGTGTTGAAGATCTCCTTTTTAACATTAGCCATTTCCCATCCTAATTTCCAATTAGCTTTAGACTGCTGCAGTGGTTTAATCCCGAAAACATGCTGAGCTATCTTCTTTTTCAAAATCTGACTTTAATGCTAATTTGCATTGTAATACTGACAACAGTTCTCAAGCTCCATGTTAATTTTATTCAATGATATAATGATTTAGACTAAGTTCACTATACAATGAAGAAGTGAGATGTTCAAAGCAAACATTTGGAGCCTTTAAAATAAAGAAATCTTTTAGATGTTAGTACCCACGTAGTCAATGAAAATTAATTCCTTCATCTTGACAAACCAGCATATTCCATGACCATCCAGCCATCATGGTAAAAAAACTCAAGAAGTGGTCTAGCTTCCAAAACTGGCCACAAGACATTTTATCTTTTTTGTTATCAAGGATAAAGAATACCATTCTGCTATAACCAGCATGGCCAACTGTTGACTTGTTTAAAAAGATCCATGTTCTGCAAGAAAATTATATTTTGCTAGGCATCATTATCCATATGTTGTCTGGATTCCACTTAGGTTACCTAATCTAACAGATACTGAAAACATTATCAGTATATACTTATATATGAAGTACTTGCATTAGAATTGGGTGACAAGCTGTTGCCGTCCAGATATTGCTGGATGGCAACACTCATCACCTCTCATTCTTGCTATTCTGTTTAGTATCTAGAGCAGTGGTTCTCAACTTGTGGGTCCCCAAATGTTTTGACCTTCAACTTCCAGAAATCCTAACAGCTGGTAAACTGGCTGGGATATCTGGGAGTTATAGGCCAAAACACCTGGAGACCCAGAGGTTGAGAATCACTGATCTAAAGGATCACAACATGCCTACTCAACTTTTAATCTAATGCAATCAATCAGGATCAAAGCTTTCTGACTATTTAATAGAAGATATGAAATGACTGGTCCCAGTGAACATGATGGCAACCCAGACACCAAAATCCTTCCTGTTATGTTCAATCAGAAAAGGGAAACAGCCATTTCATCATATGGCTTTTATACACTCTACAATCCCAAGTATGTGATACCTACCATTATCCTTCAGTGCTTCAGAATGTTGATTCCATAAATGTTGTTGTGGCATAAATACTAGGATTTCAACTAGCAGGACTGATTTATTCTCTGTGTTGTTGATTTAGTATAGACTAGAGAAAAAACTCTTCAATGTTTAGCAATTAGCCTCAGGGCAAATTTACTTACAACAGTATTCACTTAAAGGACTAGTCAGCTGATGCTTCTATACAAGCATCAAGTATCCATAACATGCACCACATACGTATTTTCTCTAGGAAAGGAAGGAGGGAAGGTTGTCACAGTATTCCTTGTAATTGCAAGTGTAGTGATACTTTGAGTTAAGAGTTTAATTCTTTCCGTGTCTGAGCTCTTGACTCAAATTGCTCTTATCACAAAGCAATTTCCCACTGAAATGCAATTAATCGGTTCCACCACTCCCGAACCCCTCCATTATTGTTACATCTTTTTAAATAAAAAATGTAGTTTATAAATAACAAATAATGTATAAATTCCCATTCACATGGAATAATAAAAAGAAAGATCAACTTTAAAATAGTAGAAGCTCAAAGTTGTGGCAAGGAAGCACACATTTGAGGCAACAAAATGAGTGTTGGCCAACATAACAGCAAGGCAAAGCCTGCACATTCACATAGAACAATAAAAAAGAAAGAAAGATAAACTTTAAAGTGGTAGAAGCACTAAATTGTGGCAAATCAGTAATAGCACAAAATTGTGGCAAGGAAGCACAATTAGAAAGTGAAGAGGCAGAAACATCATTTTCTTCATACTGAACTCATTCCAGTCTCCCCCTCCCTCTCTTGCTCTCTCTCCCTCTCTTCTTCATGAAGCCAAACATACCAAGAAAAAAACCACACAAAATCACCTAACCCAAAGTTCCTCAGAGCAGACAGCAATCTCACAAAGCAAACAAGAGTATGAGGCACAGAGGCTGCTCCCTTGAAGCCCTAGAACCCTGTACTCTTGCATTAGCACTCCCTCTGGTACTAGCTCATAACTCAAAATGCTGCTCGTATGTGAAAACGAAATGAGGCTGAGTGACAGCTCTTAAGTTGAATGCTCTTAAGTCAAGGTTCCACTTGACTAGGTATGTTATCTAAAATGCCACAGTAGTAATCACAACAATCCACAAGCTTATTTGGAACTATTAATAATAATTAAAACTTTCCTATTAAAAAGAGGTTGCTACTTCAGATTCCAAATCTGCTCTTTGACAAAAAGAAAGAAAAAAAAACAGGAGGAGTACAGCTAAAATGATCAGATTAGGGGTTATTAGATTTAAAACAAGTTGGCAATTTTTGTGTGGTGAACAAACCTCAGGCAATATAAGGAAACAAAGAGATAAATAATGTGATTTTTAAATTGATTCTGCATATGGTTTATAAATTCTAGACCATAATTCAAACTACGAATTAGGCCAAATCTAGCCACAGAACACCCTCATACCTGCAGGGGATATGTTCCTGGATACGTGAAACCATGGACAATAGAGAACCATTTTATTTTCAGTGGTATGAACCATGAAGGTACTGAGAAGAGGATGTAGCTTAGATCAGAGGACCCAAGAGAGGAACCGAATAAATGAAATAATGGGTAAGTAAAACTGTTTATATTGGTTCTGCAGATACAGGGGCCATAGTGCACTTGAAAAGGATAGGGTAGCTACCTGTAAATTAATATAAACTTGTGGTACATAGTTTGGTAATGCATATAATTAAGTGCCAGAGTTTCTTACTCATATAGGATTTAAAAGGAATAAAAACTAACCAGAAAGGGTCATGAAATGCAATGAAAACCAAGTGTGATAGATTGAAACTCTTGAGTAAATGGATATGACAAGAAAGTATAAAATCATGAATGGCTTGGAAAAGAATAATGACAATGAGGAAAGTTTATCAGGTCAAGGCTTCTCTTGTCACCCTTGTCCTGTCTATCTTACTTCAATCATAAGTAGTGCAGTACAAAAACTTGTCATCGTGTTCAGCCCAATATATAACATCCTGCTGGCATTTAATCAATACAACTTCATAACAGTCAGAGAGACCAACTGTGGCAATGAGGTAAGTAGAACTGGGTAAAAATCAAAGGTAGTACTCTTGTTTCCTATGTCACCCGGTGCAAAATCTATTACAAATTTTGTTTTATTTCAAAGAGTGCACAAATATCTCAATATGCTACATCATTGATCTTTGCAATACATCGTCATGGTACATAGAATAATGTAAATAAATACTTCTGAATTCAATTTCACAGTGACTGGAACATTATCTATCTATTCCTTTGATATATGTTTTAAGCATTAGGCAACCAAATGGTTTTTTTTAAGGTGGAGATTTTTCTTAGGATCTAGGACTTCCAATATTTTATTCAGTTTGCATACTGAAGGTGAGGCTTCTGTTCCAAGCAAACTCCCATCAAAATAAAAACAAGTTATCCAACTGTTTGTACCTGGAGTATTCCAACAAATCAGCTAGAAAGATCATCAGCACATCATTCTACAGAAAGGACCACAGAAATCACACACACACACACACACACACAATAGATGTGTGAGTACTGGCAGAAAAGATGCTCGTTTGTGCCTGAATAGCAGACATCCAAAGAATATTCTAACAATTTCTAACGGGAGCCGGCTATAGGGAGCACACAATGCCCCTGTTAAAGCCCTACACGGCTTGGGCCCTAGCTATCTCCGTGATCGCATCTCCTCCTATGAGCCAGTGCGGACCTTGAGATCTTCCGGGGAGGCTCTTCTCGCGCTCCCACCACCGTCTCAAGTGCGGCTGGTGGGGACGAGGGAACGAGCCTTCTCGGCAGTGGCCCCCCGGCTCTGGAATGCATTGCCAAAAGAGATCAGGCAATCCCCTACATTATCCAATTTCCGTAAGGAAATGAAGACCTGGTGGTGTTGGCAGGTTTTTGAGTAATTATATTGGACTACCGCCGACTTCTGAGCCTGAATATATTGCATTAGATTTCCCTTTATGGTTCCCGTCCCCTTGATCTGGTCATGTAAGTGTGATTTATTGTTATAATTGTATTATTTTACTTTGTTTAATAATGTGTATTATGTTGTTATGTAATGTTTGTGTTGCTTTTATGACTGTAAACCGCCCTGAGTCCCATCCGGGAGATAGGGCGGTATATAAATAAAGTTTTATTATTATTATTATTATTATTATTATTATTATTATTATTATTATTATGTTGCATGTGAGGTAATGATGCAATATTATCAGAAAATACATGGAATTTAACCATATGGCAGTTAGAAACTTAGAAAACATATTTTTCAATGATAATTTGTTGCAACTAACATTTCAAGGCCCAAAAATGTAGCACATTGCTTTGAACATTATTTAAAAATTACTTTCCCCCATTATTTAAAAGAAACTTATACAGCATGCTGAAAACCACTGATATATGACAAAATGTACCTATAGAACAGGGACACCTATTCCTGTAACTATACAAGCAATTTTAAAAGTCAGTTACATGAGAAAAAGAGTGACATTATCCCTTGTGTTAAATTACAAACATAATATACATTTGGGTGTGTTTATTAGTGTAGAATGAAAGTAATGACAAATAACTGTTATTCATTCCTACCAAGTTTAGAGGTTGATTCATGTCTGCCATCTTTTCATGAGTATGAACAGCCAACTGAAGATTTCACAGGGCCTGATCTTAGTATAGATTGAACTCCATTGGAATATGTAGTTCAATTTACTTGAAATAAACTGTGCATTGTTTTAATTCTGTAAGATTCACTCTCACATCTAGCACTGGGCTTCCCATTCAGAAGTCTGCCTTCACAAATTAATATAGAGAATAGTTTGAGACTTTGGTTTTCTGGGCAGCAACACTAAGCTAGATATAGAATTCTCAAAGAGTAGATGTTCCCTACATCTATGTGGAGAAAAGTGGGGGTGGGGGTGGGGGATAAGACATAAGAAATTAATAGTTAAAAGAAAAATGGTGTTTAGTTTTAAAGAAGTCTAGGGAATATACAGGAGTCCATTTTCTGGACAAAATAGTAATTAACTTGTTCTTGGTTTAGTAATGTAACAAGGAAAAAAGGTGAATAGCTCCCAGCAAAAGGTTCATCTGCTTTCTTCACTGTTTGTTTTTAAACAAGCTTTTTAAGATGAGTTTTTTGCAAGAACATACTCTTAAATATAAGGATTTTTATAAAGGTGTTGCTACCCTCCTGGTGATTTTCAACCACAATTCATTGTTGAATATATTCTCAAGATACTAGAGTTCGGTTTTGACCATGAGGTATACCCTAATACACAAAGGTATGATCTCCATTATAGGTCTGCTGATAACAAAACAAAAACTATAATTTCTCTTTCCTGTTGTGCTCTTTGTGTACATATATCCAAAAATATTTGGATGCCAAAAACTCAATATGATAAATAAGCAACCAGCTAATTGGAAGGAGAATCATGTATTAAGAAACCATTCCCCCTGAATGCTCAAGATTTCAAAAGACTTCTTGACTTACTTTGCTAATTTCAAAATCAATTTCAGCTCAGCCACTGAAAAGAGCAAAAATATGGACCTATCGATTTTAAATTTGATAAGGTCTATCACATTAAATGGAAAGACTGAAAAATAATGAAAAAATAGTGTCTGTCTTACAACTATGAAAGACTATTAACAAAAATAATACAATATAGAGATAGATTGAATACATAAACAGAAAAGCACAAAAATGATCAGATAAACTGGGTAGAATATTAATACACATTTTTCCACATGTGAAATTAAATGGGCACAAAAGATTGAGATTAAGGACCATAAAAAAACAAGAAAAAAGAGTGAGATTATTATAAAGAGAATAAAACTCATCTTTTTTGCCTCTCAGCAACACTGACCTTAAAACAGGCTGTTCTACCAACGCCTACTGGCTGCAAAAGGATGTACACATGACAAATGCTACATATTCTAAGCAAAGGCAGATGGATAAATGCAAATGAGAACTCTCTCTCCTTTTAACTACATCCCCCAAAGGCTTGGAAAGAAGCAAGGATAAGCAAGTAGCCCTGTGGAAAGAACAACAGACATTCTTTTCTTAAAAGGAAATGTATTAGTAGTTTCTTGCTTTGTTTTTTAAACTGGCAAAACCTTTTGAAAACACAAACTGGAAAAATCATACTATACTGTGCACAAAGAGTAAAAAGGCTGGTATTGTAGGTCCAAGTCTCCCATTAGAAGAGTTAAGAATAACAGGAGCCTTAGCATGCTTGGCTTCAAGGGGGAAAAGAAAGAGCTTAACCTCCCAAGCCCCATGCGGAGATTATAGAAGATAATTCCTCCCACTATGTTGGTCCTTTCCCAAGGAGTTTATGCTACAAATATTTGTTCATGCTAATTAGGTCAACTGGGAAAGTAAGTTTACAAAGTCCCCAAAAGCATTTTAAGCTTTGAAATTTAACAGTGTTGAAACTATGTATTGAATCTTTACACCATTCTTTTCTAGAGGTTTCCATCTGACCCCACCCTTATATTGCTGTTGAAGACCCTACATTAAAGACATTAGCTGGGATACAGAAAGACAAAAAAAAAGAGAAGGTCACAAATAAAGATCTGGGAACATGACATTTCAACCATGTGCAAATAACAGGTTAGACTATATTGTTCAAAGGTGACTCTGAAGAAAAAGAACTTTGTTTAAAAAACCCCAGTGAGCTAATTTTTAAAAAAATCACAAAATTAGAGGTTCTCCTTCCCCTTGCCTTACCTGTCTATGTGATAGGCATGCAAATACATTTCTGTATCAAATTCCTGGTATTCTCAAGTCTAAACTTCTGTTTTGGGAATATTCCTCAGAATCACCACACAAAATTTGGTACCTGAAAAAAGAGTGTTTTGTTTATGCAGCAGAACACGCCATCTACTGGTCATTTCTAGTGATGTAATTAGCAATAATTAGTACCACTCATCTTTCTCCGCTGTGTATGTTCCATGAACCTTTTAACAATTTCTCCTCCAGTTATCCCACTCATCTAGGTATCATCAAAATATAAACAATATTTTTAAATGACAAAGAACTTCGAAGCTGACACTTCTGTCTCCCATTCCAGTTTCACTGTCCTAGTCTCACAAGACTAATTTCTCTTATAGTCAGCCCTCAACATTTGCTGGAATTAGGGGCACAGATGTACCAAGAAAGTGAAAAACTGTGAATAGAGTATTTGTATATTGTTGCTTGAGTACACCTTTTTAGGAATCTCTAGGTCGTCCGCCATGAGTCTGTGCGAAGGTTGACCATATACAGTAGTTTTAATGAAGGATCTAGAGCAGTGGTTCTCAGGCCTCTGGGTCCCCAGGTGTTTTGGACTACAACTCCCAGAAATCCCAGCCAGTTTACCAGTTGTTAAGATTTCTGGGGGTTGAAGGCCAAAACATCTGGGGACCCACAATGATAAGGAAGACATTAGATGCATTACAATCTGCATTATAAACTTGGATGTAAAAGCCTGATTAGAGAACATTCTTCATTGGAAGAAGACTGAAATGTAGGAAAACTGGATTTTGTTAAAATGCAAAGATCATAATGATACATTAAAGGGAGGAATAAGGGACCTTTGGTCTTCCATTTGTTTGGCCTTTGTGTTCCATTAGTCCAGTGGTTTTCAACCTGGGGTCCCAGATGTTTTTGGCTTACAACTCCCAGAAATCCCAGCCAGTTTACCAGCTGTTAGGATTTCTGGGAGTTAAAGGCCAAAACATCTGGGGACCCACAGGTTCAGAACCAATAATCTAGAGATTCATAGAGAGAACATTTTAATCAAATCCCTGAGTAATCTAATCTATAAAAGTCAAATTCTCTAAGGTGGGAGGTTGGCTACTACTGCATCAGGTACTGGAGGTGTCCTCTACTTAAACATCTCATACATGCTCATGGGCAGTCCTATCTTTAGGCAGTGTGAGTTTGCTATCTCAGTTGCAAAACTGAGAAACTTGGGGGGGGGGGGGGAGATCTTCAAAGTATTTCCTGATCTCCCTGACTATTATTCTCAGTACCACCACATCAGTAACAACACTGGGGGGCTTGTTGGTTGAGTGGTTGCCTTTTCTTCAGTTTGTCACACAACAGCCTGAACAATCAAATAAGCAAATAAGCAAGCTGCGAGGCAGTGATCCCAGTCGAGTCATGCACACCCACAGATACTGTGTGCACCGATGCACAGCTCTGCTGTACTCCCTGGCATTGCTCCTGTTGCATTCACTGAAGTCATCAGCCAACACATACCTAGTGGAGCAGTGGGCAAAGGTGTTCAACAGACCTATATCTGCCCTACAATCTGTTCTCTACTCCTTACTTATAGGGCAGGGAAGGAAGCAGTAATCTTGTCTCTCTTTTGATAGCCATGTGTCTTTGTGTTGACTATGTATTCTCAACTTGATAAAAGTCACCTTCAGGGTGAGAAAGGCAGGATATAAACACAGTAAATAAAATAAAATAAAACTTTGCTTGTTGTACATGAGAACCTGACAGGTTTATCTCTTCTAATTATTTCTGAAATGTTTGATCAAAAAGAAAAACTGATACTGGTTTAAAATTTAAACACTAACACTGAATTTGTTATGCATACTTTTACAACAGCATAACTTGTTGACCGGCAGTTTTTCTAAGATTTCATGCATTCCTTCTATCCCTAAGAGTTAATCCATAACACTGAATAAAATTAAAATATACTAGCAATCACTAGAGGAAATGGAAACATTAAAAAAACACAATCACGCTTCTCTGACTATACTGATGCTTATTTATATCAATTCTTGTATTTAATTGTTCAGTTTTCTACATCAGCTCACCTGCAAGTATCAAATGGTTTGAGTATCATATCCACAGATTTGGGCACTATTCCAAATTAATTAGAGATGGAAATTAATGCAGGACTAACCGTAGCTACTAGTGCCTGATATGTCAATGGGAGTGAAGGACAAAGAACACAAAAATATGTTTTATATGGATGGAAGAACAAGGCAGAAGTTGATTTACGGTTTGGTTTAATTTATATAGATTTTATCATGCAGTGAACAAGTTATTTATTACTTTTTCATTTTCCTAGCCAAAGGTGGCATACAAAATTTAAAAACAACTACATATAAAAAAACTCACATTACAAAAAATACAAAAAATAAAATATAATTAAAATATTCATAGAATATATTTGCAGCCAGCTATTTTTTTATCGTGTCAGAAGCGAACTGAGAATATACTGCAAGCTAATTTTGGTGTGAGAGAATTGGCCGTCTGCAAGGATGTTGCCCAGGGGACACCTGTGGGAGGCTTCTCACCATGACTCCTTAGCCAGCGAATAGATTCTAGAAAATAAAGAAACCTTCTCACATTGGCTGAAATGAAACCCAAAGAACCCAATGCTAACTCATTCTGACACAAGTAGGATAATGTGGTAAACAATATATGTGGCAAATTTCATTTATACAAGTACGCTAAAGGAATTGCACTGTAGATGTACTCATAACTAGTGGGTGATGTGTTGACTGTCAGCATGGTTAAATATTTTTATAGGCTGTACATTTAGCATAATGGGTTTCTGGAGTAACCAATGCAAAACAATCTTACTGATTGTAAAATCAAATGTCAGTGCAAGCAGTCACATGTGAAGGTATAGCAGCATTTCAGCAATGCACACAGTTATTGGAAGTAAGTTCTGCTACATCATAAGGCTTGTTTACAAATAAATATGCATATGATAGCTGTAGAGCTTTATGCCCAGAAGAAACAGAAAAGGCAACCCTTTCAGATTTTATCTTAATTGGACACTTTTGAATCACTGACAGTTTTAGAATATGTCCTTAGTATTTCTACAAGACAACTTAAGTCATGTCATTATTGAAGACACTTGCAAATTTAATCTATTTTTACTATTGCAGACAGGTCTTGGAGAAGGTTCTGCTGGGTATGCAGTTCTTACAAGTGATATAGTTACGATCTTCCTCATACAAATTTTATTAGCTGCAGTCTGAGAATAACTGCCACTTTACTCATCTATCCTCTGCACTAGAAATCTGCTCAAAATCTAGCAGCCATCTACTGATTTAGCTCTGAAATTTATGCTTTAAATGTGCTAGATTGCAGTATGTACCTTCACTCCTTTCATTAAGAAAAAAGAAAATAGAGTTTAATTAAGAGTATGAACTGCTGCACAGAGCAGGTCAACTGACTTTTTTTCTCATTTAATTTCTACATCCAAGAATTTCCATAAATGTATTTAAAAAACAGCTTGCTCTGTCAGTAGGAGAGAGAAGTAACAGAAAACCTTGAGTGGTGCTCAGTATACGCCTTTCATTCCCAACAACCATGGTAGGATCATTTGAAGAACCATCCTTCCTTGGAGAAAGGGATGATATTTTGTTTTTGGAAAGGCCCCTCCCCCTCCGTTTTATTGAAATAATTGATTATTAAGATCTCACAAAAGTTGTTGTTTATTAGTTCAGTTGCTTCTGACTCTTCGTGACCTCATGGACCAGCCCACGCCAGAGCTCCCTGTCAGCTGCTGCCAGCCGCACCTCCTTCAAGATCAAGCCAGTCACTTTAAGGATTTATTTATTTATTTACAGTATATATTTATATTTCGCCCTTCTCACCCCGAAGGGGACTCAGGGCGGATCACATTATATACATATAGGGCAAACATTCAATGCCCATATACACATAGAACCGAGACAGAGACAGACAGATGCAGAGGATACCATCCATCCACCTTGCCCTTGGTCGACCCTTCTTTCTTTTTCCTTCCATTTTCCCGAGGATCATTATTTTCTCCAAGCTTTCCTGTCGTCTCATTATATGGCCAAAATACTTCATCTTTGCCTCTAATATCTTTCCCTCCAAAGAGAAGTTGGCCATTATTTCCTGGAGTAAGGACTGGTTTGATCTTCTTGCGGTCCAAAGCACTCAAAATTTTCCTCCAACACCACAGTTCAAAAGCGCCTTCACTCAGCCTTCCTAATCTTGGTTTTTTTTTTTAAATGTTTAGCTGCAACCCAGCTTTTGCACTTTCTTCTTTCATCTTGGTTATTAGGCTCCTCAGCTCCTCCTCACTTTCAGCCATCAAAGTGGTATCATCTGCATATCTAAGGTTGTTAAAGTTTCTTCCAGCAATTTTAACTCCAGGCTTGGATCAATCAAGCCCCGCATGTCACATGAAGTATTCTGCATACAAGTTGAATAGGTAGGGTGAGAGTATGCAACCCTGCCGTACTCCTTTCCCAATCTTGAACCAGTCTGTTGTTCCATGGTCTGTTCTTACTGTTGCTACTTGATCGTTATACAGATTCCTCAGGAGACAGACAAGGTGACTTGGTATCCCCATACCACCCAGAACTTACCACAATTTATTATGATCCATACAGCCAAAGGCTTTAGAATAGTCAATAAAACAGAAATAGTTTTATTGACAGTTTTTCTGAAACTCCCTACCTTTCTCCATTATCCAACGGATATTGGCAATTTGGTCTCTCGTTCCTCTGACTTTTTTTAACCCAGATTGTACATCTGCCAACTCTCACTCCATGTATTGCTTGGAGTCTACCTTATAGGATCTTGCGCATTACCTTACTGGCATGTGAAATAAGTGCCACTGTACAAAGGCATTCTTTAGTGTTTCCCTTTTTTGATATGGCTATATAAGTTGATTTTTCCAATTTGATGGCCATTCTTGTGTACTCCATATTAAAATTAAATTAAGTGCACATTATTATGAGAGATTTGCTTTAGAATGGGCTACTAGAGACATTCTAATCAATCTTAGAAAGTATGATCTGCAAAAATAAGACAGACTTCTGCCTACTGCATACATTTGGGGAGAAAACTATAGAATGAATTATTATTATTTTTAACTACCATGAAATGTGATTGAATAATAGTTTAAAAGGTACTTTTAATAAAAAATACTTTGTTCAAGTTAAAAAGAACCAAGAAGGGACAGTCAATTTTTATTAAAACTACTTTACACAATTCTTCAATCACATCCCCACAGTGGTTTACAAACAGAATAATTATAATGTAAATATATCCCCCCTTTCCCCCAAAGACATATTAATTCAGTTCAGAGGGTATTAAATTTGCTATGCAGATTCTATTCATGGTACAATACAAAGAAAGAATACTGAATTCCAATATAATGGACTATCTGATCACCTAATATCAAATAGAATGATTGAACAGTGTTAAAATATTGGCAACAATCTTGTAACCAGATTTGTTCAAATGCTGAAATGGTGAGAAAGTATTACATTCACCTAGTTTTTAAAAAGGGGTGGGACAGCTGAAATAAATGTCATATGCACTATCAACCAGTGACTCTTTAAACATTTGACATATGATTACTTAATAAGCAAGCAAGTGACTTCATATTTCAGTGAACCTGATTTTAAAAAATATTTTCAGAAAGCAACTGGCATAAATGACCATATAATTAAAATTATGTTTTGTCTTATATTAATTACTTTGGTGTTTATTTATTTATTTAAGGTATTCTAGTAGCAAGGTCTAAATCAAGGTAAGGCAGTGATCTCTCCATAGTAAAATAAAATTACAGTATGTTCCTAAGAAATAGATAACTACTTTTTTGCCAGTTACAAAAATGGATGTCCAGCATATGATAAATTCTGGAGACCTGACAAGGACAGACAGTACTCATTACAGGCACACACCCTGATGTATGAACCAAATGCAGGGTCCCAGTTATTTTACTTGTAGTCTTGCAAGACACATGCCCAATGTTTTGAATGATATAGCATCAGCATTTGAGGAAATGGGAATTCTGCTCCCCAAGTTGCCATTACAGATAAGGAGCCTTACGCTCCTGTTTAATTACCATCATAAGATACTGGAAAGCTGCCTTACATGGATGTGAACACAGCAGGTGCTTGCAAAAAGAAAAAAAAACTGATGACATTGTGCTTTTCATACCGCTGTCTGATATTACTTGCATTTCAAAGGTGCAATGAGTCACAAGTGCTGCAAGACCAGATGGTAGCTGTGAATACAACAGCAATAAAAAATATATAGCCGTTATTGAGGTCCAATAAATAGAGTGGCCATGCAAAGGCAACAATGTGCTAATTGCTATAAATCATACTCATATATAAGTAAATATCCTATGTACGTAAGTTGAGGGCAGGTTTTAGGGCCAAAACAAATTTTGATGTGACCTGTGGATAATTCAAGAATCATTCCACAGAAAGGAAAGCACCAGTGTTGCTTCTGGAAGGCAACCAGCTCTTTCCTAACCAGGCATTCAAAAGGTTCAGAAGCAGTGCTGTGGGGCAAAGAGCAGAGGTGGTCAGTACTTATTTTAGGTTTTCACAGGATGAAACAAGCTCTCACTCTGCTCAGAGGTGGTTTCTTTCTTGATCAAAGTTAAGGAATTACTGAGCCACTGATAAGTCGATCAAGGTTTTGTGGATTTTTTTTTTACTAAACTTACTTGACTTATACATGAGTATATGACATAAGAATATATAATATATACACATATTATAAAGTATATACTATATACAGAATATACTAGTATATTCTGAAAGCCAACAAGCTAAAAAAGCAAGACTCTTATTTGTGGAATCTTAACAACCATGTATTTTGTTTCACAATAAACAGTTATGTTTTCCTAGAGCAGTGGTTCTCAACTTGTGGGTCCCCAAGTGTTTCGGCCTATAATTCCCAGAAATCCAAGGCAGTTTACCAGCTGTCAGGATTTTTGGGAATTGAAAGCCAAACATCTGGGGACCCACAGGTTGAGAACCACTGTCCTAGAGGAAAGACAATCAATATCAATATCAATAGCTTATTGCATGTCTGCAAGTTGTTTTCAAAGTACAGCAATCCTTTTATCATTTTTGAGCATTCAATTATTGTCTGTAGAGGGGAATTGGGATGTGAACTCTAGGTCTGGCTTCTCTGCCCACAACTTCTGAGTGTTTACTAGCAAGGTCTAAAGGTAATAAGTATCAATGTTCAAGTGCATAATCAGGAAACTTAATGAATGTATGCCTTTTGATCACCACCTTTGGTTAAACATAAGCCCCATCCTCCACTGCCATATAATGCAATTTGAACTGCATTATATGAGTCTACACTGACCATGTAATGCAGTTTCAAATTGCATTATATGATAGTGGAGATGGAGCCACAGTTATAATTTTAGTGGAGCTACATAAAGCATGATTAAATCTAGTTCCAGTGCATTAAGAGTAGTTAAAAAAACCCAACTACTAATATTGGGCTGAATCCAATTGCTAGTCCCAGTTAATGAATCAAATACTGAAAATATGTCAGCATTTATCTAGATCCCACTGATTTAATGCATCTGCTCTAGGTGGTTCTAGCAACTGTGTTTAATTCATTAATTTTGTCATAACAATGTTTATCACTAAGAAAGTAGCTGAAAAACTTTTCCAAAATATTGCATATAATCCAGTACAAATAAACAGATTCAAACAACTTGCTGTCATCCAGGGATACAAGTGCATCATTGTTGCTCCTAAAATATGGCAGAAATAACTACCGAATCCATAAAGAAAAACAAACATACCAGTATACTAACATAAAGTAATAAGGCCTCAGAAAACAGTCTACAGAGTCAGTGTAAGGGTTTTTTTTCCAGCAGTGCTGAACCAGGGTGCACATTCTGATAGAATTAGTTTGGCTTAATTAGTTTGGAACTCTGTTCTGATCAAAGAAAGAGAATGAGGCCATAAAATACAGTGCCTTATTTTGCAGATAAAAGCATGAGTGTCACTTAAAGCACGTAAGAAATCCAATTACAATTATATTCACTCTCTCTATGCAGAAGTAAAATAACTTTGTTCAGTTCCATTCTGATCAAATGCAACCGATATTAAATAACAGATTAGGCACAACAGAAACATATGTCTGTTGATCCTAAACAATGAAGAGCTCATGATCTGAAAAACAATAACACCCTTGTCTACACTGTTTCAGTTCTCTTCTGTGTCATTCAGTTATGCATGCATATGTGACTAATTCCAAGGTTCTGCTAATCATATATAAACACGTTGTTAAATGGTCTATACTTACAATTGGGCCATGGACTGGATATGCTCTGCACCCCAAGGGCTGTCATTACAACCTAAGGGCTCATCGACCCATTCTTGTGTACATGTATTTTTTTACCTAAACCACTTAATGACCTTATCTAGAGGGAATGTTTAACAATTCTACACTATCTTTCATTCTGCCTGTGTTGTGCCTTATGTTTTGAATGGGGGCTTTCCCTCCTCGAACCAAAATTGATTGGTTCCCTTTAGACCAAGAAAATGAGGAGGGCATTTCAAATGTATGGCCTTTTAAGTAAGAATGTTATTATTCACTATTCTCACTCCGCCCCAAAGAAACTATTAATCATTTCAGTAATTTTCTTGGTCCTATGACAAAAAGTTTAAAAACCAGTTCATTCACAATCAGGAGGAAATTTGTATTTAATTGTTTTGAAATTTCCAAAATATTTATATGTAGGAATTTCTGTTTCCTATACAGAAAAGGCTGTTTTCTGTTAAAATTGACTATGTGCAAATGTTGCATTTAATCTTCTGCACAGGAAATACAATTCTATAAATATTATAGGAAAAGCATCTCCTACACAAAAAATGTTGTTTTCCATGCAAAAAAATCACATGCAAATTTTGCACAGAATAACTCTCTGCAAATAGCCCAGGACTCTTCTTATTCGGTTTTCTTGATACTTGAAAGATATGTTTGTTGATCGTCAAATATTATTTCTATCATTAACGTAAAAGTCTCTAGAAGTTGGCCATTTTATCATAGTAGTAATGGCAGAAAGCACATGAGAGGAACTATGCACCTTTACCTTTACCTTACTAGGGGAAACAGGCTGCTCCATGTTGGCAGGTATTGCCTGCCTTGTCTCACTACTGTTGTATAACTGTGGAAACTGCAAATACAGCAAAAGGACTCAGCCCATATCTCATTTAAACCAACAACACTCAGGTGTTCAACCATGGCTAGACTTTACTACCTATTTTTAACATGAATGTGTATATGGACACAAGGGATAAAACAGGAAAGTAAATATTTTAAAAAACATACTACAGGCAGTCTCCAAGTTACAAACCTCTGACTTACAAATGACACATAGTTAAGAACGGGGGTGAAACAACAGGAAGCGAGAGAAATCTATCCCCATGAAGGGAAATTCACTCCACTGAAACTTTATCACCAATCCTTGTTTCCACAACAAACCAAATTTTTCAAAATCTAATTATCACACAGACAGAAAGTAGGTGAAATCTTCTGAAAAGGGACACAGACAGCAAAACAAATACCACAGGGGTGTTAACACCTCCTTATACTATTCATAGCTGGAGTTATACTTAAAATGTACCTGTTCCAACTTATATACACAATCAACTTAAAAATAAACCTCCAGAACCTATCTTGTTCATACCTTGGGGACTGTCTGTACTCTGGGCATCTGAGTTTTTAGTATGACAGTTGTTGTATTGATCTGATTTGAAAAAAACATTTGTAAAGAGCAACTTGAAAGGTAAGTTTTCTGAGCTGAACATGTAATTTCTGCTTCCTCTGACCTGCATTATATGTCTGTATGGCATGAGGAAGTTTTTGAGAAGACAAAAAGAGTATTATTTTCTTCATTTGTTCCACTTGGGAAGAAATTTTATTTTGATACTAGATCAGATTTGCTCAGGTATATAGATTAGGTGTTTATCTGGTGGTGTTCTATAAACTACATAATATAACAAGTTATGCTACACTTAATTAATCTTTAAGAACCTCATCCCATAAGGGGGGACAAGGGGGGGAAGAGTCTTCTAAATGTGGTGTTCAGTGGCCTTTCATTTCCAAAGAAAATTGAAGATTTAGCAATAGTTAAACCCAACAGTCCTATCCCACCTTGAAATAGTTTCCATCCCACCTTAAATACCTAGTTTTAGTTGTCTCTCTGTGCAGGAAGAGCAATAGAGTTGATTCCTCTGTGGCTTCCCAAGTCTCAGTTTCTATACACCTTAAACACAAAATTCACTGGAAACAGTCCTGCATCGTTTGATGGGCTTCTTTAAGGTGAATAGAAACTATAAGAAGATGATTCCCTCCCCCTCACTTCTCCCCCATCCTCTTGTGGGATGAGGTCCTAAGATTCTTTGTTTTGACTTTGTATCTTCCATACAAATTCAGAGACGCTGTAGCAGAATTTATTGTAACTGAAATTAAATTAAATATCTTAATATAACACATTTTTAGCAAATTTAAGGATCTGCTAAGATTCCTAATTTGGATTTGCTAAGAGCACAAACAGCGAGAGGTAAGAAGCTCACAGAATAAACATAAATCCACAGATTTCTTATACCTACTTCTTTGGGGCACTCTTTTGCATATCTATAAAATGAAAAGGTTCTTTGTGATGGTCATATATTGATACATATGGAGCTTATATATGAAGCTTATATATGAAGCTTTCCAAACAGAAAGCTTAAAAAAATACACAAATACACACATTTTTAAAATGTGGGCTATAATTACTCACTTGGAATATTTTTGAAGGGCTAAAAAAGCAGGAGTGGCATTGATGCTAAGATTCATAAGCAGGCAAATCAAGATTGCTGAAATTAAAACAGAAGGAGCTGCGGAAACAGATTTAATTTTTAGGAATTCAGATAGCAGTGGATATCTTTATACCAATCACCCAAGGATTTAGGAAATCAAGATTTAGTTTTATGTATTTTTTATTGCCCACAGTGCAAGCCCATAATAGGGTCAAACATCTCTTCAGTAAATCACAGGTCATCATACAACAAAGCTGAATGAGTACCCAAATTCTTAAAACCCAGAAAAAGTGACTTATTTGCTTTAACAGTCATGATAAAGAACCATATCACATAAAGCAGATGTCACATGGAGGTTGCACACAATGAATCTAATTGCAGGTGTTGGATGAATGATGGAAGTACCGGTAGATGATGTACCTTGTAAAGGAGGCCCTAAGTAAATGACAAAGTGAGTGGAACAAGGGATGAGTGAAACTGCATAAATTGGTTTTTCAGATTACATTGGAAAAGCATGCTATGCATAAAGTAATGCAAGACTTTTCTTCATGTATCACCCTTGGAATGACAATTCTAAAACTCTCAATATTATCAATATCAGGTAAAGAGCAGAATCCTGAAGTTTGTTAAACAGCCATAAGACTGTACGTTAGACTCATATTGCATGTATCATATATTTAGGGCCCTCAGACAGTGTCTTTTCAGATTGTGTTCTTCATGGCATCTCATTGTACTTCCCTCGGGGGTTACTTGCAGAAAATTGTACTATTTACCATCCCATATTTAACTCAAAATAATACAGCTGTCATTTTCAGAAGGTGGATTTAATTTTCCAGACTTGGCTTTATTTAAACTGGTTTTAAGTAATAAATGATTTCACATGCTTTTAGCACTCTATGATCTGTGCTTTGTTGGTTCTACGCAGACTTGCCCATCTTTCCACTTTCCACTCAGGTTACATCTACATACACTGTAGAATTAATTCTGTTTGACACCACTTTAACTGCCATGGCTCAATGCCATGGAACCAAGAAAGTTGTAGTTTTGCAAGATCTTTTGCTTTCTCTGCCAAAGAATGCTGGTGCCTTACTCAACTGCAAATCTCACGATTTCATAGCATTGACTTAAAAGTTGTGATACTTGTATTAATTCTACAGTGCAGATATACATGTCTTTTTCTTTCCTTCTCCCTTTTCCTTTTCATGCTCATAGGATCATAAAGTTGTAAGAGACCTCATGGGCTATCCAGTCCAACCCCCTGCCAAGAAACAGGAAATCATATTCAAAGCAGAAAACAGGAAATCATATTCAAAGCATGGAACACCCTCCCAAATGAAATTAGACAGGCTCCCTCCCTCCTGTCTTTCCGAAAAAGAACGAAAACATGGTTATGAGACCAGGCCTTTGAGCAAGAGTAGCAACGAGATACGATAATTATACGACTCACTGATTGCCCCCACTTGGACTTGGAACACATCTAAATGTATATTTACATGTCTAACTATGTAGATTTTTTAATGTAAGCTCTCAATTTTAATGTAATTTTTAATCTAAATGGATTTTTAAATGTTATATAAATTGTTTTAATACATATGTTCATGTTGTAAGCCACTCTGAGTCCCCTGAGGGGTGAGAAGGGTGGGGTAGAAATGATGTAATAAATAAAAAGCACCACTGACAGATGGCCATCCAGCCTCTGCTTAAAAGCCTCCAAAGAAGGTGCCTCCGCTACACTCTGGGGCAGAGAGTTCCACTACCAAACAGCTCTCACAGTGAGGAAGTTCTGCCTAATGTTCAGGTGGAATCGCCTTTCCTGTAGTTTGAATCCATTGTTCCGCATCCTAGTCTCCAGGGCAGCAGAAAACAAGCTTGCTCCCTTCTCCCTATGATTTCCCCTCACATATTTATACGTGACTATCATATCTCCTTTCAGCCTTCTCTTCTGCAGGCTAAATATGCCCAGTTCTTTCAGCCGCTCCTCATAAGGCTTGTTCTCTAGATCCTTGATTACGCTGCAAAAGACTAACATGGCTACTTCTTTCAAACCAAGAGATCTCAATTTTATAATGTTAATGAAATCAGGTTCAGTGGAACAAAGAGTCAAATGTTCCAAATGACATGTGCAAATTAACCAATGGACAACTGTCATGCCTGAAATATCTAAAACCTCAAGCTATGTTTCATGCAGGGGGGGAAATGAATACATCTGGTGTATTGAACACCATTACATCTTTTAAGAAAGCAACTGCCTGTTTCAATTAAATACTGGTGAGACAATGTAGACAATTTTTGTGACATGGTCTTCATTGCTTACCCCTTTTTGGTTAGATATATGTTATAATTTATTGATTTTTATTGGTGAATTCTTTGTAGATGCACGTGTTCTTCTGAATTTCATTCCCATGATGGGGAAGGTAACTGAGAGTCAATGCTGTTGAGTCCCGTATGCTTTTACTATTGCAAAATGACTTATACTCCATGGTTGGAAAGATAAACATTTACATCTATTTCTCAACAATCAAAATACCAGATTTTATAACTTCTCTAGATATTTTCAAAAACAGGTTAGGTAGGAATCTGCTGAGAATGTTTTGCTTGACCTCACACATTTAATGTATCCAATGTCCCATAGGGCTCCTTACAATTCTATGAATCTATGGTTTGTTATTATACTTTAAAAATACTATAAACAAATCACAGTGAAACAGATGTGGATGTCTAGGACTTTCCATGCCCTAATTCTGCAAACCATGCCTAATTTAATATTATCCCAAGAGTAAGAAATCCAATACAGTAGGGTATCCCTTTATCCGAAATACTTGGGAACAGAATTTAGAATCTGAAATCCACTGGATGTCTTGAGCAAATTACTTTCTTTCAGCTTTAGGGAAAGGCAACTTCTCTGAAAAAATTCTAATAATAAAATCTATGATAGGTTACCATATGTCAGAGTTAACTTGAAGGCACATAACAACAACAAGGGATGTGTTCAATACAATTTTTTCATGTCAGGAGCAACTTGAGAAACTGCAAATCGCTTCTGGTATGAGAGAATTTGCTGTCTGCAAGGACGTTACCCAGGGGACGCCTGGATGTTTGATGTTTTACCATCGCTGTGAGAGGCTTCTCTCATGCAGTGAAAGTTGAAAGTGCAATGACCCAGGACTAGTGTTTACAAACAATGGCTATATCTTTGTGTGATAGATGATGTTATTTTATGTGTGTTTAATAATGTTTAATGTTTTATTAGGGGAGGGTCAACTTTGATGTTTTATATAGTTTTTTATCTAAGGCATTGAATTGTAGCCAACACTGTGAACCGCCCTGAGTCCCCTTCGGGGTTGAGAAGGGCAGTATATAAATACCGCAAATAAATAAATAATGAATACGTGTCCATGCATGGGGAGCTGAAGTGGACAGAGGAAGCTCACCCGCTCTCCCCAGATTCAAATCACGACCTGTCGGTCAACAGTCCTGCCAGCACAAAGGTTTAACTCTTGTTATACAAATTATAACAGCAGATTTCCTCAGACTGACCTTATTTTTTGTTCACTGTTTCATTAGTGTTGATAATGCACAACAATTTAAATTGGTATGCATTTGTCTCAACTTCATGGTAGATAGTCACTCAGGGATGTGAAATGACCCCAATTTGAATGTAATATTTATGATTATATTTTAAAGGAACTTTCTTATTTGCTAGATATGATCCATGTTGAGGAAGCAGATTAAATGTGACTAAAATGATAAAATATCAACTACACCGAAGGTGCTACATAAGCCAATTAAACCATTAATCTATGGACATAACATAGTCACATATGATTTCAGATTATATTGATATTAATGAGAAAGTATTTGCAATACATTCCTACCACCATAATTCTAAACAGACTTGTCAATCTGAACTGAGTATGACCTATGAAGCAACATCTTAAAGATATTAAAGATATTATATTAAACAAAAACTGTGTTCAGTTCTAGACAAAACATGAGAAAAAGGAAAGAGCTGGAAAGAACAGATAAATGAATAAAACGTGAAGCTGTTACACGTCCTTGATTTAGTCTCCGCTTCTTTCATGGTCCAAATCCACACGAGTCTCTCCAGAATACAAACATACAAAACAAGGTATATTTGTTCCCCCAGAACAATGCATTTTTCTTAAAATAAGCACAACAGAAGGGTAATAATAATAAATGAATTTAGGTAATTTAAAGTTCAATTCCCAACAAAAATGTGTATAAAAACAGCAGATTATCCAGGTGATAAATGGCGAGAACATGACAATACAATGCATGTGTTGTGATGGAGTCTTTGAGTAATGATACTACTAGGTGCACTAGAAGAGGAAGAAAGACTACTCGTGAGCAAGACTCCGATGAGGAGCAACAAAGGAAGTGGATTCGGGAAATACTTATGGAGCCTACTGATGATGACACATTTGAGTGCTTTGAGGGGGGTGATGGGGTTGAGAATGACCTGTGTATGACCTGGACTGGATTTCGTATTGCAGACTTTTCCTTCTCTGACCTGGACTGGATTTCGTATTGCTGACCCGGATTGCACTCAACAACATCAACATTGTGTTTGGGTGACTTCGGGCCCCTGCTGTCGTCAATTCCTGCCTGCTGACGTCCTGCTGGGAATTGGAGTGCCTTCTTTGTTGTTTTACAAAGTTTGTTTTTAAACTGGATTATATTCCAGTTTAATCTGGGTTATTTTCCAGGGTCTGGGGTTTTGTGTTGTTTGCTGGGAATTCTGTGTTTCACACTGAAGATTAAGTGTTCTGAGCCTTTTGAGTTTGTTTTTGGGCTCCTTTTGGTTGTGAACTAATAAACTGTATTTTTACTAATGTCTGGTCTGGCACTTTAAGGAGTCTGTGTTGCAACAGAATGAGTAGGACATTGCCCTTGTTAAAGGGCTTTGAAGTAACAGCCTACCTTTTAGTAAATCAAACTTGTGGTATAGTTTGCTAATTTACCTGATAATAAAGCTGTATCTGAACATATTCAAATGTAAGCATTTATAAGCATTTATAAGCCTAAACTGAAACTATATGCAACCTGGGCCAAAGTCGTATGTATATTTTCATACATGAATGGATATTTTATTAATCGCAGTGGGTCCCATTTTTGTGTATTACTGCTTCTGTCAGCAAGTATTTGCTCCATTTCAAACTTCATCTCACTTCTTCCAGCTATTGCAGAAAAGAAAATGTCTCCATTTCCTTATGGTATTCAAGATTTTGCCCGTAATTTATTTCTTATACTTCCATTCTTCCCAGCAACAAAATTGTCTAGAAGTATTACAGAAAAATTAAAAACATAAAACACCTAATAATAAAAAAAGAGCAGAACATAACAATAACGAAAAACCACTGGGGAATAAAAATAATGCAACCCATTAAATGAAACAGCGCAAAACAATTAAATGCACTCAAATAATTCCTATAATGTTTATAAAAGAAAAAAAGTCTTTAACTAGTGCCTAAAAGACCATAAGACAAAATGAACCTTAATGGAAAGAGCATCTCCTGTTGAATCTAAGTGTTTCTAACAATCTTCATAGCTATGTTTGGCAGTCAATTGTCACAACATTTGGCTGCCATGCTGAATTCAAGTCATGAGATTACAAAGCATGCCATTCTAGTTTCATAACTGTAATTATTCCACAAAGTAACATTACAGAACAAGTTAAAGATTTTCAGACCTTTGTACATAAAGGGTCAATTCGTGAACAAAACAGAAATCCTAAGAATATTTTAGACCTCTTGTTTATTTGTAAAAGCAAATGTGTCAAGTGTTAAAAATTTCTCAACAGTGGGAAAATATATACCCTCAAGATTATAATAATTTAACATTCAAGGCCAATAAAAGACAATCTCTGACTCTACGTTATTTCTATCTATCTCGCCACACCTTTGTGCTCCAGATTATAAATAAATAGCCTAAAAAGTGTAGATCTTGTGACAAAGCATGCAATATTGAAAACTATATTTGGCAGTAGAACTTTCATATGCAATGAAGCACAATTGCTGCAAGAGTTGACAGTCATGTTTACAACAGAGGGAAAATCTACCACATAAGGACTGTCAAAAATCCCATTTCAAACTCAAGTGTGGGATCAAATTAGCTAATATGGAAATTTGTTCTGTTCTCTAACACCCACAAGTCCCAGAACATTAGGCTGAAGTGCTGGCATGAATAAGAACCATTTGTCAAGGAAAAAAAGAAAAATATAACAGGGTTGTCAAGAGTTTAAAACTGAACAATTCAGAGGTGTTTTTTTAAAAAAAAAAATGCATTGCAGTGATTGATGCACTGACATGGAGATAGACATAGAAGATTACTGATTGCCTAGATTTGATATTGCCACAAAACAAAACAAAACAAAACACACACAAGAACAATCAAATGGCTAATCTGAATACAAAAGTGCATAGCATTTTATAAAAGCTGCATGGAACATACAAATTAACATATCTGGATTTCAAAACTTGAAATGACCAATACGCAAAGGAAGACATGGAAACAAATGAGCAAAACAACTTGATAGTGATTATTATCAGGGTTTGCACACGGATATTCAAGAGCACCTCTGCCCAAAGTCCTAAAAGTAGGCGAAAAAAGCAGGAGCCTTCAATCAGCTAGGTTCATAAACCTACCTTTCCTGGAGCCTGCTCTCAGGAGCTGGGATTGTTATTTTTCCATTCATCAAAGTTAGCTGGTAGTTGCCATATCAGAAGCTTGATGGCTTTACTCTGAACTTGTGCTAGACCTATTTGGGTTTGCTGTTATGTGCCTTCAAGTCATTCAGTCCTATGACAAACCAATGGTAAACCTATCACAGTTTTCTTGACAAGATATGTTCAAAAGAAGTCTGCCACTGCCTTTCACTGAGCCTGAGAGTGTGTGAATTACAAAAGGTTTCCTAGTGAGTTGAGATTCAAACACTGACTCCAAGGTTGTAGTCCAAAGCTCAACCACATTACATTGGCTCTCTCTGTTCAGCATCTTGAAAATATTTTTTAAAATCTGGATTAAGTCCTTGAGCAGATCCAATAATGCACTGACAGATTCAATACACATAAATCGTATTACTATCAAATAATGATTAATCAGGAGCTTCCGGTGGTGCCCTAGGTTAAACCGCTGAGCTGCTGAACTTGCTGACCAGAGGGTTGGCGGTTCGAATCCGGGGAGAGGAGTGAGCTCCCGCTATTAGCCCCAGCTTCTGCCAACCTAGCAGTTCAAAAACATGCAAATGTGAGTAGATCAATAGGTACCACTTCTGCAGGAAGGTAGCGGCACTCCATGCAGTCATGCTGGCCACATGACCTTGGAGGTGTCTATGGACAATGCCAGCTCTTCGACTTAGAAATGGAGATGAGCACCAACCCCCAGAGTCAGACACAACTGGACTTAATGTCAGGGGAAACCTTTACCTTTACCTTAATGATTAACCAACTTGTTGGAGACCAAGGAAAAAAGCGATTCATGTTTAATCTGATATTACAACTTAGGTTTAGACACTGACATTCTGTCTAAAGAACTATGCAACTTTCCCCTACTGGGAACCCCTAACCTCCAACAGCAGTTGTCATGCTAGGAATTGTGAGATTTGTAATCCATCATCCAGTTGGGGAAGATTGAATTTAGAGGGCATAAGATGGTCATCTCAGTTTTCTACAGCCTCATCACACTAGAGCATAGAGCTACTTTAAATCTGGTTTATGCCTCTTGCAGAATTCTGGGATTTGTAGTTTAGTGCGGTTCAGGGCCCATCTGGCTGAGCAGTTTAAAGGCCCCTCCCTAAACTACAAGCCCTAGAATTTTGCAGGAAGCAGAAACTGGCTTTAAAGTGGATCCATCATAGGGACCTCAACACACTAGAGCTTGGATCCACTTTAAATCCACTTTGGGGGGGGGGGGCTTTAAACAGCTCAGCCAGACAGGTCCTGGGCCTCACCAAACTAAAAAACCCAGAATTCTGCAGGAGGCAGAAACTGGATTTAAAGTGGATTCATGCTTTAGTGTGATGAGGCGGCTAGTGTGATGAGGCTGTAAATAATAGTGCTACTCAATGTGGTGAGCCATGGTGTAGTACCAGATCATTAGCTACTGGTTGCCAGTCTGCACAATATTTTGAAGAAATAAATATAAGGCCAGTTCTTGACACAACAGAGGTCATCCAGTCTAACCCCATTCTGCCATTCAGGAACACCCAATCAAAGCATCTCTGACAGATGGCTATCCAGCCTCTGCTTAAAAATCTTCAGAGAAGGAGACACCACCACCCTCTGAGGCAGGATATTCCACAGTAAACTAGCTTTTAATCTCATTAAGTTCTTCTAAATGTCTAGGTGGCATCTCTTTCCCCAAGATTTGAATCCATTGCTCTGTGTTTTAGGGCCTTTCTACACTGTGGGGTCAGCTGGCATCCTGAATGCTGGATAGGACCCGCATGGCAACTAAACAGGGACTCTGTGAACCTTGGAGGCAGAAGGGAATCCTAACTGCTCAGCCATACCAGACATGATCAGCACTGTCGGGTGGCCACCCTAGAAGTTTCCTCTGCCCCTTATGTTGCTGCTGTCACCATCACACACCACCTACCTGATCTTCGGCACTCTGACTGATGTCAGTCAAAGTGCCGCCTCACTATGGATGTTGGGTGAGAGAAAGAAAGACCCCCTCTCCCTCATCTCATCTCACTCAATGCATGGGCACTCTGGCTGATGATAGCCAACTCGCCAAAGAGCAAGGTAGGTGGAGTGTTGTAGTTGGAAAAGTAGTGACAAGGGACTGCCATCTAATATCTTCTGCCAGCCTGGGAATGTGGATGGACAGTCAAGAGAGATGTGGCCAATTTTGGTTAGGAATTAACCTAACTGTCCTCACTCCTAAGTAGGAGTAGGATTCAAGATTTCCCCTAAGTAATGCAACCTAGGGCAAGGTTACATTTAGTCATTTGAAATCTTAGTTTGGTTAAAAGTTCTTTGGACATAAATCCTAGGTATTTTTAGAAAATGTCTAATTTTTCCCTCCTCATTGGAACTGTGTCTTCAATATAGCTCTAAGAAACACCCATCCATCATAAATTTCCTTTTCTTTTAGTATTGTTGACCACGGGATTACATCCAGTTTTTCTCTCAAGTTTACTGAAATCAAATTTCTTAAAATCCAGTATGCATGTGTAACTATGATTGGCATCCCCTTACTACTAAATAATTACAGGAGAATATGGTCGTTCTCACATAAGGATCCTGCCACTTTCATGCCATTAACCAGACTATCACTATTGCTTAGCAAAGATCTAAAATAACTGATCCACTTGCTGCCTCTTCCATCTTGGGAGCAATGAAGTTTAGTGCATGCTGCTTTGAATCCCACCCATGAGAGAAAAGCGGGATAAAAATAAATAAAATATTAATAATAGTACTAATAAAAGTGAGGATTTTGTTGGATCTTATATTCTTGTTAGATTTTGACCTCTAGCAAATATCAGGATATTGAAATCTCTCATTACTATCACATCTCTTTTTTCTGAGTATGCTCTATTCTGAATATGCTCTCAAACTGACTTCCAAGATTTAAGTCACAGATCTCTTTACAGGCATAAACATCCTTCATATATACTGCTACTCTTCCTCTTTTCCTGGCTAATCTATTTCTACCTTTGCTTATCTTTTTCATGCAATAACCTATGCTTAAGAATGGTACTGCCATATGTGAACGGCAGGTCATAAAACAAAAAGAAAGCTAATAGTAGCACTTTCTCCCAAATCTCAATTTGAAGACTATTTCATGTTTTTAATGAAACAGTGGTTGACAAAAAAAAAGATGTGAAATGATTGCAGCAGCTTCCACAGCTGTGATTTGTCAGTCATTCTATTTAAACAAGATTGGCAAATAATTTTAATTACATGAAATTAAAATGTACACACTGCAGTCTGCTGGTGAAATACATATATAAATCAGCTGTCAAACTTGATAGATCAATATGAAACAAATGGAACCCAAAAGCTAAATGTCTACTTAATTGGACTAGAATGTTTTCCTACTATATAAAACTGAATTCTAAAATCTGAAGCTCAGTCAATCTGAACTGTGACACAGAACATGTCTGTTTTTCAGTGCCACCGATTATAACTCTAATTAAATAAATAACAGTTTAGACTTCTTGGTGAGAATGCAGTTATCACCTTTTTACTATCATTCCATTTTCCATGACTAAAATTGACATGCTTTTTTATGGCACCTTCATGACATCAGATGTGTTCTCAAGAAGTGTAGCCGTTACCCTCTCTAGTTGTCATTTATTTTTAACTGTGACAGATACACAGATACATTAATTTTTTTTATCTCTCAATTTTTTCCCTCTAAAACAGTGTTTTCCAAAAAAGGTTTAGAAACAGCATGAATTCCATGAGGACAAGGCACAAGCATACTCAAAGCTAAAGCTGATTTGTAGCTTTGCTTCAGATGGGACCACCTACATGTTGATGCCACAAGAGACAGTGCCTGTTCGAAATATTGTATACTTCTGCATAACAATGTCAGAAGTATCATAGGCTCCTGTTCTGATTTGTTGTTGTTGTTACAAAGTGCAATAACATATTTCAGGTACATCCTTTGTACATGGTATATCTGCCGAAAGAGCTTCGACAGCTAGATCAACTGTCACAGTCTAAGACACAAGTGAAGACCTATCTCTTCTGGCAGGCCTACCCCGACAGTTTTAATGATGAATTTTAAACTTGCATCTTATATTTAATCTTTGCTTTGTATATTTTAATATGTATTTTGAGGACATATGTTTTAATATGTGCATTTAAAAAATGTTTTTAGATGAATGTGTGTTTTACCAGTGTTGTATTCTGCCTCAAGCTGTGAGGACAGGCAGACAAGAAATAAAACTATTATTATTATTATTACAATTATCATCATCATTATTATTATTTATCTGAAAGATACACAACTGAGTCATGAATAATCAATTCTCTACATTTGTAGATTTAAATTTTGCAGATTTTAATATTTACAGATTTGATTACTATGGGGTGCAATTATACTGTAGAATTCATACAATTGGGCACCACTTTAATTACCATGTCTCAGTGCCACAAAATTCAGGGATTTGTATTTTGGTGAGTCGCCACTGCCAGTACTATTTGGCAGCAAAGGCAAAAGACCTTGTAAATCTATCCCATGATTCCATAGCTTTCAGCCAAGGCAAATAAAGTTTATCAAACTGCATAGATTTCACAGTGTAGATAAACCCCTCTCTGGGAATCTCCAGGTCCTCCAACATGGTTTTATGTTTTTTGAAAATTAAATTGATTTAAAGTAAAGGTAAAGGTTTCCCTTTGACATTAAGTCTAGTCAAGTCTGACTCTGGGGGGTGGTGATCTTTATTTCTAAGCTGAAGAGCCGGTGTTGTCCATAGACGCCTCTTAGATCATGTGGCCGGCATGACTGCATGGAGCGCCGTTACTTTCCTGCTGAAGTAGTACCTATTGATCTACTCACATTTTGCATGTTTTTGAACTGCTAGGTTAGCAGGAGTTGGGGCTAACAATGGGAACTCACTCAGTCCCGCGTATTCGAACCAGCAAGTTCAGCAGCTTAGTGGTTTAACCCACTGTGCCACCGATGCCCCTTATTTATTTATTTTATAATTAAAACATAATAATTTTATACAAATACAGCTCTATGAGCTCTCTTGCATTTATTCTAATTTTATCCATTACATATAGTTCTTATGGTATGCTTTTTGAATTGTTCATCCATAATTTTCCTTGGTTATTTCATGGTTTAAATTCACCATTATTTTTGAAGATGTATCTAATAAATGGCTTCCATTGATCTCTGTATTCGTAAGGGAGAATAAGAATAAGATCTAGTAAATAAAAATCTTATTTCACTCATGTTATGTGCTGCAACACTTGAAATAGCCAGAATGTGGAACAAACTAGAGAATTTATAAATAATAATGGGTTAAATAGGATATGGCCAATAGTGCTATCTGAAAAGTTAACCTAAAAATCAAGATTAGCAAAAGGAGAAATAAAAGAAGACATATTCAACGTGGTTCTATAATGTTGTACTGAATGACTGAGAGATACCTAGATTTAGTCTGGAGGGAGTTGACCATAGTGTGATCTTGGAGGATCTAGAGCAGTGGTTCTCAACATGTGGGTCCCCAGATGTTTTGACCTTCAACTCCCAGAAATCCTAACATCTGGTAAACTAGCTGGAATTTCTGGGAGTTGTAGATCAAAACACCTGGGGATCCACAGGTTGAGAACCACTGATCTAGAGGTTCCTAGAGAGGTGTTCTCTCAAGTTAGCAAAACAGGAACTTTTCACTGTTCATTGTTTTTCCACTTTCACAAGGGTCCTGCATCCTTACCCTCACAAAAGAGAAGGGCCTATTGTGGCAATTTAGAGGTAGTCTAAATATAATTATTCTGTTAGCATATATACTCGAAGATAAGCCGAGTTTTTCAGCCCTTATTTATGAGCTGAAAAAGCCTCCCCCGGCTTATATTCGGGTCAAGGTCAAGCCAGCAGCGGAGCCTGGAGGCCACAGTATGTTTTCTTTTCTAAAACCTCCCTTTTTCGCTTCTCCTCCCAGGCTGGTTATCTTATTTTTTTGAGAGAGAGAGAGACAGAGACAAGAAGCTAATATTTTCAAAAGCGAAAGGAGAATGTGAGAGAAACCCTTGCAAGCCAGATTGCATGGGTAGAAGGGGAAGGAAAAAAGATATTTTTGCAAATTTTCACGATTCATTATTATTATTATTATTATTATTATTATTATTATTATTATTATTATTACTACTACTATTATTATTGCAAGAGCATTTGAGTCCAAAGGGAGGGAAGGAGGGAAAAGAGAGCAACAGAAGGTGTGTATTTCTTTTTATTCCTAAGGAAACAAAAATAGGTGGGGGGTTTTGGGAGGGGGAGAGAAGTTTTTAAAAGCCTTTTCTGGCTACTTTCTGAGTATGAAAAAGGGAGAAAGAAAAGAGGTGGAAAAGGGCAGGAGAAAAGAGGACAAAGTTGTTTTTAGGGGGACTTTGCTTGCGTTTCTTCCTTGGGTAAATGCATGCCCCAAAGCTTCTAAATATTTATATAGATGTTCCCCCTACAAATACATTAATATATGAATTTTCCCTTCATATGTTTACAGGTCTTTGCAAATCCTATGTAAATATAGAGATTTCCATGTACCTGTATATCTGTTCCTATATGTATACATTAATTTTATATATGAATTTTATATGAATTTTACCCTCACATGTTTGCAAGTGCAGAGGGAAAATGCGCGAGCGCACGCACACACAGATGTCTAGATAGATATAAACATTGATAAATAGGGCTTACAAATATTGCAGGAGGAAAATGCACATAGAGAGAGGATTTGCAAAGGTTTCAGGGGGAAATACACATGTGAAATTAGTATATATAATGATAGATCTATATCTAGCTCTGCATTATTTATGTAGGCATTATATGTTTGCCTGTTACTATGCTGGAAGCTGGCCTGAGTCCCCAGGGGGAGATAGATAGGGCAGGGTACAAATGAAGCTGTTGATGATGATGATTATTATTTTTATTATAAAGTTATTGTTGCTTTTCCACTTATAGAGTTAGTTTACTGTTTTTCTTTGAAATACAGTAAATATTCAAAACATTTAACCCACTGATGCCTCAATTAATGTAATTTTATTGGTATCTAATTTTATTTTTGAAATTTACCAGTAGCTGCTGCATTTCCCACCCTCGGCTTATACTCGAGTCAATAAGTTTTCCCAGTTTTTTTGTGGTAAAATTAGGTGCCTCGGCTTATATTCGGGTCGGCTTATACTCGAGTATATACGGTATATACTCGAGTATATACGGTAATTACTATAATCTTTTTGTAGTCTAGAATCAACATTTACTGTTAGGCACTTTCCCCTCTATTCACTATAGCCAAGCTCCTTAATGCTGTGAACCAATCCAGTTAAGTGTCCTTCTGTCCTGTCCTTCACTTCCTAATCTCCCCACTTATTAGTTCTCTGTTCTCCTACAAATTGTTTGCTCACTTTGTCATGTTGGTTACAGAGGAATTCAACAGAAGTCAGGTAGAAAATAACAGAATGAAAGGCAAAGCATCATCATGATGTATTTCATAAATATGCAGGTACAAGCACTGTAAGAAATGCAGAATGGAGCAGTACTGCACACCAGAGATTTGCTTTTTAAAAAATCTAAGTTATCCTCGTACCTGGTTTTAAGACAGAAAGGGGCTTCCGATTTTTAGGAGTTCAGTTACTTTCAAACTTGGTGACGGTAATACACTGGTTCAGCTGACAAAAACCAAGGCAGCATTTTGAAATAAGGTTATGGAGGAAATTTTATGTTCACACCCTGCTTATGCAGAAAAATAACCAAAGAAAGGTCTACATAGACAAAAATACCATACCTCATACTGGCTGCTATCCTGACACATGACATTTGTGATTATCCATATCCTAACCAGCTCTTTGACCTTTAAACCACTTTAAAAAGAAATGTATATACAAATGCATATATCGATATTAACAGATCTATTTAGTATTATATCAATATTAGCACACCACTGCATAACAGAACTAAAGGATTCTTAGTCAGATAGATAGATAGATAGATAGATAGATAGATAGATATTTACATGCATGACAGTAAGGGGGGGGACGCAAAGTGGCTGGCAATAGTGTGAATGCTAAGTTGTTTGCAAGTCAGCTTATATCAAGATAAGTTTGACCAGAAGACATCTGTGACCGATTAAGACCAAAGTGTGCTGAGTGTGGTACTAACAAGACAAACATGGTGTCTGTCTACTTGAGTCAGAAGAATACAGAGTGAATAAGATTTTTTTCCAGATGTAAATAGGCCTCAAGTCTGTTAGATCCATTAATCTTCTGTGAACCAGGATAAAAGGTACATATTTCTGGGCAAGCTGACTTCTGCATCAGTTTGATCAGCACAAGAAACAGATTTCCATGGATCATACCTGTCACTATTATGTTAACATGTTCTAATGTTTCTATACTTTATTGTTTGCAACAAGTCATCAGTGTGAATAACAAATCCAAACTAAACCAGCTATCACACCAAATCATAAACCATTGATGGGTAAAGTATAGCTCAATATGTTAATTAATACTTCCTCTTGGGAATGTTAAATATAGAAAAAGATAGAAACAAGGAAATCCTATTTAATTATCTCACCACTGCAGCTAGAATGAAATTTGCCAAATCCTGGAAAGATAAAGAGATGCCGGATGTAAGATGTTGGTTAAATAAGATCTGGGAAATAATGAACATGGAGAAATTAACATACTTGTTACAAAACAACCAAGGTAGACCTAAGAAACAAACTGGGAAATGGTCAAAAATTATTTGAAAGGAGAGGAATATGTGATTATCTAAAATGTAATCGTAGATAAGATCTACAAAACAATTGAGCATGTAAATAAAAGGAAACATACAAAACAGAGACACTAGACAGAGATGGTTGAAAGAATAATAAAACTTTGTGAAATATTGTGTATATTGTTGTATAAGACACTATGCAAAGATGGAAGCCAATTTTAAGTTAAAGTCTGTGTTTTTGTTTTTGTTTGGTGTTGGTTTTGTTTTTGTTTTTTTTCCTCTTTGTTATGTCCGTTTGTATTATTGTTATCATTGTTGAATCCCTCTTTCTTCCCTCCCCTCTAATTTCATGTCTTATATTGGTTTTATTTTAATTGTATGTTGAAAGCATTAATAAAATTATTTTAAAAATATGTTAATTTTTGTACTATTTAATTTCCTGTACTCCTCCTTCCAACCAGAAAAAAAATGACAAAAGTGGTGGGTTTTCCATTGTAAAGGCCATTAAACTTTAAACAGGGTGCTGGACTCTGAAGACCACTACCCTCCAAAATTTCCCCCAAATCCATTTTCCGATTTTTTTTCATAATGTCTGCACACTTCCAGAGTTGTGAAGACAATATATATCCTGATGACATATGTTCCCTAACTTTCAAAAGTTCCTTACTTCTGTGCTACACCAAAAGCACTCCTAGCATTCATCTCTACAGAGAGACAAAAATGTCTTTAAATAATCTTCAGTGCTGAATCACTCTCACAGTATGGACTTTCTCTCAGATCTGAATCTTCTTATTCATAATTTAAGCCATCTGTTTCATGTCCTTTCCTCAATACATACAGTACACAATCATTCTCTTTATATTCTCAGGATGTCATCTAAATATTTGATAGTTATCTTCTCTCAAGGCTAACTGTACTCTTGAAACTCCACATTCACTGCTGGCGGCAAAGAACATGACTTCTAATGGACAACTTTACAAAATTCTCTTAGCTTTCCTAGGAGATCTTGATAGCACATGGAGGGAACCTGCCATCTACCAGGCAACACTAACGCATCTCCCATCAACCAAAATAATCATTTATGCTGGTTAGCAATGATGGCTGTTATGGTTTCACAAGACACGTCATAGGATCTTTTGCCATTACTGCTATGCAGTGAAGTCATTATTTTTTCATTACTGTAAACAAGAGAGAGGAGGGGGACATTTCTACATATATGTAAACAGATACCAATCATTAATAAGTCAACATCCACATGGAGCCACAACATAAGCAGGCAGACTCACTCGTTTCAAATCGAGAAAGCTGACTCACGCATACAAATGGATGGATTTGAACAGAGCTGAATTAAGGTTGTGGGGACCTTAGAGCAGTTCCAAAAATAGGTCCCCATTTCTGAACATGTTTGAGCCGTTCCAGAAATGGTGATATAAAAATTAAATGAAAGAACAAATGAACAAATGAATTATAAATGTATAACAATGTATAAGTAATCGATGGACATTTATACATGTACATTAGTGAAGTTATAATGATAGTTATGCAAAGTTTAGTGGAGATTAGCAAATACATTCCATATCCAAAGTGTATTTCTACCATGTGCAGTCACAGCTTGATCCTATGGATTTCTACTAGATTCCAAGAATAATATACAATAAGACCTCCATATCTATGAAAGATAAATTCCTGACTAGACTGTGATTATGTGAAACCAAAGATATGATCGAACAACACCACTGAATTACCACATTCCTGGTCCAGGATAAGAGTTGCACTGGTGGCCATAGCAATCCAACAAAACTTAGTGGTAATGTCCAGGGGAAGTATACCATAAAATCATCTGCAAGATCTAAATTGCTAGAAAGACCCTTTCAACTGTGGATGGGGGCTTTGTGGTTATGGAATTCTACAGTGCTGATGTTGATAACCTAAATATCAGAAAATTCAGGAAGTAGCTGAAGATGAAGCACTGGACCTCAAGCCAGTAAGTGATCTAGAGCAGTTACATCAATAGAATAATTGATAATCTTGGTATCCCACACTGAAATGAACAAAGGGCAACCAGCCTATCCATTAAAATGCCCATATCTAAGGTAATTCCTGAAATGGTACAACAGTATTTTGAAAGTTTTGTCAACTGGAGCCCATTTTACTGACTATGGCAATTGTCTGCAAGAACATGAGCAAGTGAATGTTCTCAGTTCTCCTCTTCCACTGACATCATGTCTAAAGCCATTTTATTGTAAATTGACATTCAGCAACCTAAATTTTATCATAGAATATTTAAAGTAACTTTCAATATATTTTGGTATATTTTATGTGAATTTAAATAATGCATATACTTTGAAAGATCCCTAAATAAATATACAATGAATTGTTATGGTTTCAAAGAAACTATGATTGTTTTTTGGATCAATATACTTTCCCACTTAAACTGTTGTTAGTATACACAGCAAGCATTAACCACTCATTACATATAATTTTATCTTGCGGAAATGTTCAACAGAATTAAAATCTACAGTAGTTGCAATCCTCAAAATAGTAAAAGTGTGCCATATGTCCAGTGCTGCTAATGAATGCATATATACACTTTGCTTTGAAATATTGCCCACTTATGGTTTGTTAATTTCCCATAGTCTATTGCTTTTGATGTATTAGCAGATGTTTATGTAAAGCAAAACCATCTGATTACATCTGTAATATTTGTAGATATAATACCGTGACTCCTGATCCATCCAGAATAAAATACATTGACATCTCCCCTAGATTTTAAAAAAGTAATAGTTTTAAATATGACCTTGCCTTAATAATGTGTTCTAGATATATTTTCCCTGTATTTCCTCTACTAGCAGTTGGTCAATACTCTTCAGAATTTTCTTAACATCAGTCTAGCTTCCACAATCAAATTCAATAAAAAACAAGGATCTTGAATGGAGCTTTTAAAAGCCATTTCAATTGCAATTTTCAGAACCACCCAGACAGCATAGTTTAGGGCCATGCCAGCTGGAGGATGCCGGGCCCTCTAATCTCCCCTCCGCAAGATGTTTTCTAGGCTCTGATTGGGACCTTTCATAATACCCAATAAATTATTTAGGGATAAATACCTCTGTCTCTGTTATTACTTCCTAACACGTTCAGACCTAAATATTGTTGCTAATATATCCCAAATGACATTATGTATAAAGAAGAGAGAAGGACTAACAAACTTGGAATTTGTAAAGGCACAATTAATCTTTTTTGGGAGGAGAAACCTAAGGGAAGGAAGACTCCCCAGATTTTAATTAAGAAATAAGTTCTCTCAGTGGGTAAGAAATGCCAGCTGACTTTTCTGGAGGTGGGGAGTACAGATGGAAAAAATGGAGTAAAGTGTTGCAGTGTGGAGGACCGTTCCACACTTCATTTTGTCATTCGTCTCACATGTTACAAGGCTAGTCTATAAGACATTTTGCATTCCCAAGACACCCCCCAGTATTAGAATCATTGTATAATTTAACCAGGATCAAGTACAGTTTGAGAATCCCTTATTCAGAGTTCCAAATTCTTAAATGGTGTAAAATCCAAAAATGTTTGTGGAGAGAGTGACGGAGATAGTCACATCTCTGCTTTCTGATGTTTCAGAATGTACAAACTTTGTTTCATGTACAAAATTATAAAAATATTGAATAAAATTATTTTCAGATGATGTGTATAAGATTTATGAGAAACTTATATGAATTCTGTGTTTAGACTTGGCTCCAATCTCCAAGGTGTACATATATGAGAATATGGGTATGGCTGGCTGCCAATTAGTTTCCAGGCAAAGTACATGGTGTTGGTTTTGGCTTTTAAAACCCTACATGGTTTGGGTCCAGGTGACCTATAAGGTCACCTTCTCCTGTACAATCCACCCTGAACACCTAGGTTCTCTGAGGGGCTACTCCAAACAGCCAGAACCCAACTGGTGACTGTCACTCAGAGGACTAGATCTATCTCTTCCGGTAGGCTTATGCAGTCAGTTTCAATCATGAATTTTAAACTCACATTCTGTGTTTTATTCTTTGTTCTGTGTATTTTAATATGTATGTTATAGAAATATGCTATAAAATGTGTATTTCACTGAAATTCATTCTAATATGTGTATTTTATAGAATGCTTACAATTATTGTGTATTTTTACTATGTTGTGACTTAGTTATAATTATTTCAAAATCCAAAAAAAATCCTGAAATTTGCAATTGTGGATGAGGGATACGCAACCTCTACCACTGAATAGAAATGTTAGAATAACTATTATTTAATCTTGCACAACCAGACAATTGTAGTTTAACATGTTAGAAATGCAATCAAGTACTTTTTAGTAATTATGCCTCAAAAATCTGATCCACAAGTGTTGGAATTGTTTACTGGATTCATACTATTTCATCTCTCCTCTAAATTACATCTGTAAACTGTCATGGTGCAGTGGTTTGGGTGTTAAATTAGGACACTGGGTGCCACTGTTCAAATCCCTGTACAACTATGGAAACCCATAGCAAGTCACTGAGGAAGGCAAACTCCCTAAGAACAAATATTTCCAAGAAAATGTGTAATACCGTAGGTTCGTCTTAAGGTCAACATAAGAAACAACTTTAAGGAATGCAACCTCCACCACCAAATTAAAGCAACACTTATGAAATGTCCAGGGACCAAATCTTTGCTATGTAAGTTCTTCTACTATACTAAGGATGAGTGAAAATTTTATTTCAACTCATGTTTAAAATTGGAATTTACAAAAATGAAAAATGCATTTATAAAAAAGTACAATTGGCAAAAGTTTGGGCAGGAATTTTCTTTGAGCTCTTTCTTTATCATAATTTTCAAAAAGTTATAAAGTTTGAATGCACAAGAATGGAAAACAGGTAGATCTGTCAATTCCTGCATCAGTATTTGTGAACTCCTATAAACAAAAAGAGGGCCCCCGAGTGGCGCAGCGTGTTAAAGCGCTGAGCTGCTGAATTTGCGGACTGAAAGGTCGCAGGTTCGAATCCGGGGAGCAGAGTGAGTGCCCGCTGTTAGTCCCAGCTTCTGCCAACCTAGCAGTTCAAAAACATGCAATTGTGAGTAGATCAATAGGTACTACTCTGGTGGGAAGGTAACGATGTTCCATGCAATCATGCCGGCCACATGACCTTGGAGACGTCTATGGACAATGCTGGCTCTCCAGCTTAGAAATGGAGATGAGCACCAACCCCCAAAGTCGGACACGACCGGACTTAATGTCAGGAGAAAACCTTTACTTTTACCCTTTATAAACAAAAATACTATTTATACTAGACTTAAACTGGTATAATTTTTATTGACAGATGGCATTTTCACATTATTTATTTCAATTTAAATAGCAGCCTTATACACTGCTTTCTGGGATCAAATCCTACTCCATTCAAAGCTCATCTACAGGAACCATTTAATCATCACTTTGGACCAACCCTGAAGGTGGCTACACTGCCTGCCTCCATCCCACAGTGGTAGTGAGGTGGAGTTTAGACCATCCAGGTGGCCCAAAACCAGTTCAACCCCACTAGACCGCCACCTCACCTTAACTCCCGTCCCCTGTCACTGCTTCGAGATTCCCCCCTTCCCTTTTCCCTAGCTGCAGGAGCATTTTTTCTTATCTCAGCAAATGTCCCTGGTGATAGTCAGGAGCCCTCCAAAGCTCCGCTGTAGAGAGGAGGTAGACAGCATAGGCCTGATTCATCCCCATTTACTGGTTTGGGGGCTCAGGGGAAAGGGAATGGTGACACATCAAAACAAGTCCAACTGCCCACACTAATCTCAAAGTACGAGGTGACTACAAAGTTTCAACAAAACTCTGGAGCATTTCTCTTCATGCAGGGTAAAACTGAGTTGACTTGTTTTACCCTGCATAGTGGACTAGAAGTCCCTGGATGTTATCTGAATGTCCAAGAGCATTTTCTCGTCCAGTAAGGGTAGAGGCCAGTATAGAGAGGCCCTCAGAAGGTTTTCTTTATAAACAGGCACTGTGAAGATGGTAATGTAAATTGGTGTGTTTTCTTTTGCCAATGAGATAAGCAAGATCCAGTCTAAAGGCATTTAGGAAAAGCCCATATTTACATTGACTATGGATTGCAGAGATGCTAAGGTAATATTCAAAATAAATAAAAATTAAGAGAAACAATGAAAGCTTCTGTTTTAATTAGCATCCTACATCTCTTCAGTAAAATTAGAAATCACTGTTGGAAATCTTCTTCTTCCTCTTCTTATACCACATAAACTTTCAATTCCATTAAATGATTGCCTGTTCCAAACATATAGTATACTGAATATGTGGAAGCAAGGAAAGATAGGGATAAAAGATAATTCTAAAATTATCAGGGAGAATGTGCATTATATGCTCTGATGTTATGAGGTATTGCTTTCACAGAGTTATATCCAGACTCCTACGAGCAAAACGCTTATACCTCCTTCTTACAATGTCTCCCAAAAGCCACTCTGATGGTTTGGGAGCTTTCACATATAGAGTGGGTTGCAGCTTTCTCAATCTGCCACTGCCAGATTTTTTACTGATCTCATTTTCAACTGAAACCTCTAATGCAACAGAACAATTTTCTCAAGTATGAAATTTCAGGTGATAGGAACAATGGAGAGAGCCAAGTCACACTCTCTCAGTCCCAGAGGAAGGCAAAGGCAAACTCTCCTCTGCACAAATTCTGCTACAAAAACTATGATAGTTTTCATACTGTCACCAAAAGTCAGAAATAGCTGGAAGGCACACAACCACAGAACTTATGGATTCTATATTGTTATGATTGCAAAACAGTTGAAACATCACAAGATAACAACTGGTTAAGTTAATTTCATCTTACCAATGGAATAAAAGTTGAAAGCTATAACAGTTCTAAAATCTTAAGAATGGCAAATTAACTAGGAATTAGGTATATAAAAGACACTTCCAGTTAATATAATATGTTTCCACATAACAGACCTGTCTCATACTATCACTGTTTCACACATACACTATATAAGAGATGTGTGTGTGTGTGTATTAAAAACCAAAATTACCCAAGAATAATTAACAGATGACCACTAATAAATAAGTTATTTCAGTTCCACTGATTTTAATGGAAGAAAAATATGCAGAAACCTCTCTCCCATTGGAAAACATTTAGGTTGAGGGTTCTGCCATTATGAGGCATGTCCATTAATATATACAGTGTTCCCTCACTTATCGCTGGGGTTAGGTTCCAGGACCACCTGCAATAAGTGAAAATCCGCGAAGTAGGGACACCATATTTATTTTAATATTTATACATTATTTTAGTAGTTATACACTATTTTAAGTCTTTATCAACCAATCGCGTGTTGATAAACCGCCTCCTTCTCCTCCCGTTGCTGCTTGGGCTCCTTTTCTCTTCCTTCAGCTTTTCCTTTCCCTCTTCCTTAGGCTGTAAATTGTAATTTTTTATGATTTATAATAGTCTTTTAGAGTTTATTGAAAAACCGCGAAACAGCGAATCTGCGAAAAGTGAACCGCGAAGTAGTGAGGGAACACTGTATGTAAAAGGGATACTGTTTCATAATTGGACACTAGAGGCCCTGTACAGCCGGCATGGGCAAACTTCAGCCCTCCAGGTGTTTTGGATTTCAATTCCCACAGTTCCTAACAGCCAGTATAAATTAGTTAATAATAATTTACAAGAAATATGATATACAGACAGCTTTTGCCATTTTTTCTTATAAAAAAAACTGCAGGATGACTTAAATTCTCATTCAATTTTGGATGAAAAAGAATCACATTGTTAAAACCATGATTTTCTCTGATGTACTTTTTTTAAAGCAGTGTAAAATCAGTCTTATCTAAAATCTATGTTATTTGGGGAGAAGGGAAGAACAGGCCAATGTTCTAGTCACCTATCCATATACCCATATTTGATTTCAGTCAGAATACATATTCTGCACAACTGAGTTGTCTTTCTGGATTACAAATTGCACTGTTGTGATTTCTTTAAGAAGGTGCTACTTTTTTCTGGCACATACGCACAGCCACATTTGATGAAGAAATGAGGAGGTTGCCATGGTAAGTCTGCACCTTTTGTTGAGTACTAGAATAAACTGATGCATAGAACAGACACCCACATAACTTGTCAGCACAAGTTACTGATGTGTGTGTGTGCATGTAACACTAACAGGAACACATTAAATGTAATTGCTGTTATTCAAATTTCAACCTTCTTTGCTTTCTAACTGCCCACCAACACCCTTAGAGAAATAAGAATAGAAATCTGTGTTGAGCTCTCTTTAGGTGAAAATGTCAGAGGCCAAGTACAAAGCATGAAAATGTTACCATGGTGACAACATTATAAATACCTATGGTAAGAATATATTTATCTTCCTCTTATCAGGAACTTGGGCTTTATACAGGATATATTATGTCTAAGTGGGCCAGGAAGAGACACATCCAGAGATGTCAACCTGCCTCATTCTTACAGCAGGGGAAAGGCTAATTAAAATCTCATTAAGCGCAATTCAGAAACCAGATACTCTAAACTCAAAAAGGGACTTGTGTGTCAGAGATCTTCTGAGATGGCCACAGTTACAAGAAAGCAACCTGCAGTGATGGGCTACAGAAACTTCTGTTCCAAATTCCTAAACTCTGCTGAGAGAGGGAAAAGAGAAAGAGAAGCTGGAATATAATAAGCATCATTAAAATACACAGAGTGCTATTATCTACATACGTGACCTAATTAAGGGAACCTCACTATCTTTGTGTAACCACAACACCATGGCTCTCCAATTTTTTCTTATACAAGCTGCCTGCAAGGAAGGCTTTCAGATAAATCACAAGCATCTAGAAACGCATCTATACCTAACAGTCAAACAATTACTCCTTACCATGGCTGCAAAACATTACACAGAAGGTTTTCCTGTCTTTCTGGACAAATAGTAAGAATAATGAAAATAGTGAAATTTCTAGGAACAATGAAAAATTAATTATTCGCTGAAGAATAGGTACAACCAGAAAACATTATTCCAATTCAAATATATTGGATATTTTATATATGTCTAGAGATATTAAAATTACTGGAAATTCACATGAGTCAATTGCAAGGCCTTTGTAAGCTTTAACTAGAAACAAAAATATCCTGTTCGTAGATTTTTCTACAATAGACATTCATAACTTCCATTCTTTGTAAGATACATGGATTTAAATTTTATTTAATCCAGAAAAGTGGCACATCTCTCTCTCTCTTTTAAAGGAGAACAATTCAATCTACTTCTAGAGCACAAAGAAGAATGTAAATACTTATGTGGTCATAACAGAACCATCCAATGCCTCTGCTGCCCTGGATGGACACCAAGGTTTGTAAAAATAATAGTTGTTTTAATACTACAGTATCTGCTATGGGATAATACTACTGAGGTTGAAGAGAGACACCCAGAACTTCCCACTGAATACTAAGGTCCCTTCCACACAGTTGTATAAAATCCACATTGAACTGAATTATATGGCAGTGTGGACTCAAATGATCCACTTCAAAGCAGATATTGTGGATTATCTGCCCTGATATTCTGCAATATGGCTGTGTGGAAGGACCCCATGTATGCTCAAAAGGTATGATATGTTGAATGTCAAGTCAGTTGGGGGCTTCAATATTCAAAAGCCACAAGCAGCTTGGCCAAACATCAAGAAATGAACTGAAACTCCAAACACCTGGAGGACAAAGTTTGAGAATCATTAGAGTTAACCAAGGGTCCTTCCACGCAGCCATATAACCGAGACTATCAAGGCAAAAAAATCCCACAATATCTGCTTTGAACTGGGTTATCTGGATCCACACTGCCATATATTCCAGTTCAAAGCAGAAAATGGGGGATTGTATTCAGCTGTGTGGAAGGGGCCCAAGTTGAGAGGGGGCAAGGCTACCAGGAATCCTGAACAAGAGCTTTCCACACTGATATTTTGCTATAGCTTCCAGCTTTTGGATTTACCGCCTGCTGTATGGTGTCATAGAAACAGTCTCCATACTTCAGATGAAGAATCATAGATAGGAAGGAAGGTAGATATAGGTAGTCTGTCATAGGCCAAAATTATTTCTCACATGAATTCACTGTAGCACTGGGACGGCTCTGAAACAACTGCAAGGTTGGGTCACAGATTTCTCTTTCACATAGATTCCCGCATTTGAAGGGCAAGCCATTCTTACATTACATTCTTAAATTACAGTTACATACCATTGGAGGAGAGATGGTGGAGAAACAGAGCTCATAATGATAGGCTGAAATAGAAGGCCGTTTCTCACTACACTTATGAGATTATGAATATATATTTTTTCATGACAGTTTCATGTTTTTTAACAGCAGTGATACAAGGTGTGTGGGGGAGGGCTATAAAATAAACCACCACTTTGGATTCTCTTTTAAACAACAACAACAACAAAAAAGAATACTGTGATACCCACACCTCATTGCAGAGCAGTTACACTGGGGACAGTCTGTTTTCAGCCCTAATATTCTTTTATATACCATTTCACTCTTTTTTTTAAAACGTCAACATCAAGAATTCCCAATTGTGTTCTTATCTACAGGCAACGGAAACATAGGAGCAAGCCCATGTATGTACACATACACTGAAAGCACCTGGAACTACAAGATTGAGCAGTTTAATGTCCCTAAACCACGCATGGGCAAACTTGGGCTCTCCAGGTGTTTTGGACTTCCACAATCCTTAACAGCCTACTGGCTGTTAGGAATTGTGGGAGTTGAAGTCCAAAACACCTGGAGGGCCCAAGTTTGCCCATGCCTGCCTTAAACTGTGTGGTTTCTCTTTTTTTCACACCTTTTCCCAGCATGCTTGGAGGCCAGAACCTAGGGGTCCTTCTACACAGCCATATAACCCAGAATATTAAGGCAGAAAATCCATAATATCGGCTTTGAACTGGGTTATCTGAGTCCACACTGTCATATAACCTAGTTCAAAGCAAATAATGTGAAATTTTATACAGCTGTGAGGAAGGGACCTAACTCTGTACTCTCTAACATTCGTCAATGATTCTCATTCCTGCAGATCTTAATATTTCAATACTGAGATCAATCTAACTTTGCCATATCTAGGAAGTCATCACGAGTCAGTACTGTAGAGCAAATGTCAAAACCCCAGCTTCTGCGAAAGACCCATTGATCTTTCTGTGGACACAATGCTCCAGAGGAGAACAAGAAGGACTGGCCACAAGAACATGTGTGAACCAGAGAAGGATGGTACAACCTCTGTTCACTTGCTGCTGTCTCAACTGGGCTATATTGGGCCCAATGGCACTGCCCAGAAAGAACTGCCTCTTCCCAATTACTTGCCTTTTCCTTACGATGTAGTGCTGCATCTGTCTCTAGCTCTAAAATAACTGAAAGGGTGGAGTGCATGGAAATAGTACTTTGCATGTGCAAGGACTAAAGCCTTCATGCCCTCAGTTGTTCTGATGTGAACTGTAGCAATAGGTATTGGTCCCAGCTGCACAAAGCTGGACACAGGGAAATCTCGGAGCATGCCTGCTTTCTATCACTCTTCCATCTGCATAATCTTGACACAATGGTCATCAAGAAAAATAGACCAATGTAATATGAAAAGGGGGATTTGGGCGTCATGGTGCTTCCTAAATAGAAAAGCCACCTGGGTGGCACAACACAGGGGAGTGGCCCTGGTGTGCAAAGTGGCAGAAAGCGGCAGCGGTTCATGCAAGTCGCAACCGACTGCCCCATCTTCTGGATTTATTATTTTTTTAATCTAAGATATTAACACAAAGAGATCATAGGGAGGGAGGGACAGAGCCTCCCGCAGAGAGGCAGAGAAAGCGCAGATGAAAGCGCTCTTTCCATCTGTCACTTGCCCAGACCTTTCTGCCATGCTGCCAACAGGAGGCAAAGGGAATGAAACTGCAAGGAGGAAGGATCCAGCCTCCAAGCAACATAACCCCCGCTTCTCACTTGCTTGGCTGCGAACAGAGTGGCAGGGAGGATGGAGTCTGGGTTACTGTGAGTTTTCCAGGCTGTATGGCCATGTTCCAGAAACATTATCTCCTGACATTTCACCCACATCTATGGCAGGCTTCCTCAGAGTTTCAGTTCACTTAACCTTGCAATTTCAAGGCCTGGCTGATTCTTGCCTGGGGGAATCCTTTGTTGGGAGGTGTTAGCTGGCTCTGGAATTAATGTCTGGAATTCCTTGTTTTCAGAATGTTGTTCTTTATTTACTGTATTTTAGAGGTTTTTTTAAATACTGGTAGCCAGATTTTGTTCGTTTTCATGGTTTCTTCCTTTCTGTTGAAATTGTCCACATGCTTGTGTGTTTAATGGCTTCTCTGTGTAGTCTGACATGGGGAATTCCAGACATGAAACAATCAGGGCCGGCTAACACCACCCACAAAGGATTCCCCAAGGCAGGAATCAGCCAGGCCTTGAAACTGCAAGCCTTTTCCATGTGATTACTTGCAACATTCACACTTGCCTCCAACAGAGAAGAGTTCTTTTTCCCACTCTGGACCTTCCACAGATATATAAACCTCCCTTGTCTAGTTTCCAATATACCTCACAAACTCTGAGGATGCCTGCCAGATGTGGGCAAAGGGTCAGGAGAGAATGCTTCTGGAACATGGCCATATAGCCCGAAAAACTCACAGCAATTCAGCATGGAGTCTGTTTTTCCACTGCTTTACCGCCAAAGGCAAAAGGAATGAAACTGTGCAAGGAGGAAGGGATCCAGCCTACAAGAAGCAAAACCGCTGCTTCTCACTTGGGCCCCTTCCACACAGCTGAATAAAATCCCACGTTATCTACTTTGAACTGGGATATATGGACTGGTCCATGAGGTCACGAAGAGTCGGGAACGACTGTGTGAATGAAGAAGATACGGCAGCGTGGACTCCGATATTCCGTTCAAAGCAGATATTGTGGGTTATTCTGCCTTGATGTTCTGGGTTATATGGCTGTGTGGAAAGGCCCTTGCGTGGCTGTGAGGGGGGTGGCAGGGAGGATGGAGCCTTGCTTCCACTGCTTTATTGAAATCGCCCAAAGCAGACGAGAAGGGAAGCCATCGCATCCCGTATCATTCCTCCCGTATTTCTGAACCTGACCATCACGAGTGCTCCCGTGATCAGCCAAAGAGTGAAGGAAGAAGGCAAGGGGGTGGCTCTCCTCCTGAGAGCTCCACAGGCGAGACCCGAACTCCAGGCAGGGCACACCTTCCTAGAGTGGCACCGGATTGGGCCCAGTATGGTATCTAAAGCAAGAAAGGAGGAGGAGGAAAAAAAGAGAGAAGAAGGCACCGTGGCAACAGCAGGCAGCCTGCCCCTGGGCCCTTCCACACAGCCATATAACCCAGAATATCAAGGCAGAAAATCTCACACTGGATGATCTGAGTCCACACTGCCATATATTCCAGTTCAAAGCAGATCATGTGGGATTTTATTCAGCTGTGTGGAAGGGGCCCCTGCCTTTCCCTCCGCAGTGACAGGAGATAAGAAGGAAAAAAAAGGGGGAGGGGGGAGAGATGAATGTGCTTAGTAGCAGACCCTTCCTCTCCCTTGGATATTAACCATGCTCCTCGCCGCACTGGTTGCCCAAGAATGGCCAGGTGGGCACTCCCCCCTTTGGCACCCACACGTCTTTCCAGGGGAGGGGGCGAAGAGGCGGGGGAAGGTGGCATCTTATCCTCCACACACCCCTCCCGCCCCTCCCTCGCCTTCCCCCCTCCCTCCTCCTCCTCCTCCTTTGCAGCGAGGCTTTCTTCCCTTAGCAACCACCGCATCTCCTCTAGTTACCACCACGAGCAGCAGCAGCACCCTGGGGTGCCCGCCCCTCGTGCCGCAACCCACCCACGGCCGGGAGAAGACGTGGGGCGGGGTGGGGGGCGCCCCAAGAGAGCCCGTCCTGGGCCGGGAAAAGGGCGCAGCCCCTCACAGCATTGGGAGGGAAGGGGGTTGTTTAAATCACAAGAAGGGAAGCTATGGCGACCCCCACCCCTTTGCCACGCTGCGGAATATCCCACCCACCTACACACAGGGAGAGCGAGAGAGAGACCCGGCTTGCCGGTGCCGCTGGCTTCCCCAAGGTACCTCGTCAGCTGAAGCCTCTTCGCCTCGTGCCAGAGCCCCGCGCCGAGCACCCCACGCGCGAGCTCTTCTTCATCCAGTAAATCCTTTAGGGCCCGGAGAAAGGACGAATGAGGGGCTTCTCGGGCTCCTGCCGCAGCCCTGGAAACGGCCACGCGGAGAAAAGGGAAAGGAGGGGGAGGGGGACACACACACACACGCGCGCGCTCAGCCGCCCCCTCCCCAGCGCATTTGCAGGAGCCCGGATTCGCAGGAGCGAGGCTCCACTCCTGGGCGGGAAAGGGAGGGAGATAGGGGAGGAGGGGGCTCCTCGGCTCCTCCCTCTTCCTCGCAGCCTCTCCGTTTGGCAATAGGGCTGGACTCCGAGGCGCTGAAGGCTTGGGGGTCCTTTAATTATGGTTGTCACTCCCCTTCCTTCACAGGTGTAATGGTGTTGCCATTAGAGTCGAGATTCAAGGAGAAAGGGCGGGAAAGGAAGCTGCTTCTGTCCCTGCGCTGGAGGCTTGCAAGAGAGGGGGAAGGCTACTCCCATCCCCTCAGAGGTAACACAGGCAGCGAGGGACCCTTTCCTTCCAAGGGGGTTATGAGGCGGCTCGTCTGACTGAACCCAAGCCACAACAGGCAGAGGAAGAGGAGGAGAAACAACCTATCCCCCCCCCTCACTTTCCTCCCCTCGCCTTCTCAGTCTTTCTCTGTTCTGTCAAAATGGAGGGGGCGCGGCGACAAGAGCGCAAAGCCCCGCCCCCTCCGAGTGTCTCCTTCCCTCCCTCCCTCCCTCGCGGTACTCCGCACGTGGCCACCACGATCCCCGGGCAGAGCGCACGCCCCCTTGCTCCGCCCACTCTTGCGCAGGCGCCCTCGGCACGCTCTCTCGCGTTCGTCCCCTTCTTCACCACCAATGCTAATTGCCTGAGACCCCAGTGCAGAGGTAGGACTTCCTCGTACAGCCCAGAAAAAAGAAGGGGGCAACTATTGAGATTGTACTGTACTCGTTCAATGGGATTCAACAGTCTTTCAGTTCCATGAAATTACAGACTGCTAGGAATACTGGGGTTCTGAGGAGCTCTGGAATAATCTCATGCTCTCTGTCACCATCCCCGCAAATGCTGTGATCTCTGGAGAGGGCAGGACAGTGCCCCACCCCCACCTATATCCATGGATTCTGTATGCACAGATCTATCATCCAGTCTTTGAAAATCCAAAAAGCAAAGCTTAATTTGGCCATTTTGTTTAAAGGACATCATTGGGGGGGAAATCTACTTATATCCCCATACCAAAAAAGGGAAATGCTCAAGAATGCTCAAGCTTTTGTACAGTGGCACTTCGTACACCGTCACAGGTGCGATTGGCAGGGACCAGAGACAGAGTCTTCTCAGTGATTGCCCCTCGGCTATGGAACTCCCTTTCTGGTGAGATTAGTGATTGCCCCTCCCTCTTGTCCTTCAGAAAGATGGTAAAGACCAGGCTGTGAGACCAAGTCTTTGCAGTAGTGCAATGAGGCGATAAAATAATAATAATTATTATTATTTTATTTTTATACCCCGCCCCATCTCCCTGAGGGGACTCGGGGCGGCTTACATGGGGCGAAAAGGAAAACTCGCACCTAGAAATACAAAGTGTCTCAGTGCCTACATGTTTTCTCCCTCTATTTGCCAGTTATCATGTGGCATGTTCTTGGTGGTATGGGGATACCAAGTCACCTTGTCTGTCTCCTGAGAAATCTGTATAAAGACCAAGTAGCCACAATAAGAACAGACCACGGAACAACAGACTGGTTCAAGATTGGGAAAGGAGCATGGCGGGGCTGTATACTTTCAACCTACCTATTCAACTTGTATGCAGAACATACCATGCGACGTGTGGGGCTTGAAGAATCCAAGGCTAGAGTTTAAATTGCTGGAAGAAACATTAACAACCTTAGATATGCAGATGATACCACTCTGATAGCTGAAAGTGAGGAGGAGCTGAGGAGCCTTATCACCAAGGTGAAAAAAGAAAGTGCAAAAGCTGGGTTGCAGTTAAACATAAAAAAAACAAGATTATGGCAACCAGACCGATTGATAACTGGCAAATAGAGCGAGAAAATATGGAGGCAGTGACAGACTTTGCATTTCTAGGCGCGAAGATTACTGCAGACACAGACTGCAGCCAGGAAATCAGATGACATCTACTTCTTGGGAGGACAGCAATGACCAACTTTGATAAAATAGTGAAGAGTAGAGACATCACAGTGGCAATGAAGTTCCGCATAGTTAAAGCAATGGTATTCCCCATAGTAACATGGATGCGGGAGCTGGACCGTAAGGAAGGCTGAGTGAAGGAAGATAGATGCTTTTGAACTGTAATATTGGAAGAAAAATCTGAGAGTGCCTTGGACCGCAAGAAGATCCAACCAGTCCATACTCCAGGAAATAATGTCCAACTGCTCAATGGAGGGAAGGATACTAGAGGCAAAGATGAAGTACTTTGGCCACATTATGTGAAGACAGGAAAGCTCGGAGAAGATAATGATACTGAGGAAAATGGAAGGAAAAAGGAAGAGAGGCCAACCAAGGTCAAGATGGATGGATGTTATCCTTGAAGTGACTGGCTTCACCTGTTAGCTATGGCTAACAGGGAGCTCTGGCGTGGACTGGTCCATGAGGTCACAAAGAGTCAGAAGCGACTGAACGAATAAACAACAGCATGGGACATACATCCATGTCTTCCAAAAACCTCATTCCCTCCTAGCTCCACAAAAACTGCCATTCACATCCCCTCCAACATTTCACAGATAAAAAAACTGGAATGCATGTGGCCAAGTGATGTCACGGTGTGGTCAAGCTGGCAAAGGGCATTAGTGAGGAAAAGCTTACAAACTTGGAGAATCTGCAACAGTTTGCTTTTGCCTGTAGAGAATGGCAAGATCCAGCCCCTGTTTTTCCCCAACTCCACTGTGTAGATAACTGCATGCAAAAACTTCTTCCACTTTGAAATCAGTTTTCAACAATTGAAGTAAGGAAAACTGGGACATTTTAAAGGCAACTGAAAAAGCAAGACAGCAAAAGATTAATCAGGACTGTCCCTTGCAACTCATGACATTTTGCGGGTATACATCCAAGGCCATGCCCTCATTCATTCTGCCTAATGGTAAAAATCGTCCTGATGTAAGTTCACAGCACAGCACTCTCCTTCCCAGTGATGAGCATCTTCTTCTTGCTCCTTTCCCTTCTTATTCCCTCTTCTCTCTGGGTGATGTTCATTAGGAAGAATTAAAATGAATGAGGCAACTGCCTCAGGCAGCAATTGTTAAGAAAGCAGGAGTGACAGCATATAGTTATATACCTTTTTGTTTCTTCGCCATTTACTTTTTTTAATCTAGTGTTTTTAAAAGACATCATTTGGAAGCACTATTCAGTGCGTACACTTGAAGATACTGTTGGTTCTTGGGCCCATTTAAAAGAAAGCTGACTTAAAATGAAAGGTTGTTCAACCTACCTTTCACCCCTTTTGGGCTTCCTTCCTTCCTTGCCGATATCTGGCCCTATATCACAAAATCTCTGAGTGATGTATAAGAAAAATCAATGTAGACTGATTCCAACAATTTAAATCCATAAATAATCCTCCTTCTACTGTTTCCCTTTTCCTTTTTGCAATTTTGCACAACTTGAGTTGAATCCAGATTTAGTCATGTGGCTAGACTGAAACCAACGAGACAAGGTAGTCCTTACTACAAGTTAGTCTTGATTTCAGTAGGTCTGCTGTGAATGGGACTAGGGTGCATCTACACCAGGCCCTCCAGATGTTTTGGATTTCAACTCCCACAATTCCTAACAGCCGATAGGAAGTTGAAGTCCAAAACACCTGAAGGGCTGACGTTTGCCCATGCCTGATCTGCACTGTAGAATGAAGACAGTTTGACACCATTTTAACTTTCATGGCTATAGAAAAATGGGAGTTGTAATTTTACCAGATGTTTAGCCTACACTGCCAAAAAGTGCTCACAGAACTACAACTCCAAGGATTCCATAGCATTGAGCTATGACATCTAAAGTGATGTCAAATTACATTAGTTCTAGAGTGTAGATACAACTTAAAACTAGACCAGTGGTCCCCAATCTTTCCTCCTTGAGATGTTTCAGACATCAGTTGCCAGAAGTCCTGAGTAAAATGACCAATTGTCAGGAATTCTGGGAGTTGGAGTACCAAACAGCTGGAAGACCTAAGGCTGAGAATCACTAGTCAAGACTGAACTCATTACTTCCATTGTGTTTCCTTTCTCCTAGACAAGCAGTTGTTTTCCACATGGAAGATAAAAAATAATAATCTTCCACATTGCCCCTCCATTCTTAATATTCACCCTAAAAAGGTATATCAACTGCTGTGGTTCCTGGCAGAAATCCCTATGTTTTAACAACAAGATTTTTCTCCCTCACAAAATAAAGTGTAGCCACACATTTCAGTCAGAAACAGGCTGTCAAATGAGAATGTCAAAAACGAAAACTCAGCTTGTCTGTTTTCAGGTCCATTCAAAATGACAACAAAATAAAATCTAGGTTTCATTCTTATGACTAAACTGTCACTGGCTTTGATGCATGATGTCTGATACTGTCCTTTTCCTCATATTATATCGGATAGGCCTTGTTTCAAGCAAAGGTCTTCCTACGAGAGAAATTGGTTTTCTGCTCCTGGGATTTTTTATTCTTTGGTTTTTACCACAAAAAAGTTAGAAATGAGACTTCTTGAACAAGAATAGTATTTGGGTACAGGGATTGATGTACTTGGCTGACATTCTCTTGGTGTCTTACACATGTGTGAGCAAACTGGTGGACAGTTTTGGGCAACACACAGTTGTCTTTTGTTGAAGTTTACAAAAGTGGAATTATCCATGTAGTGCCATTGTTGCACAATGATAATTGTGCATTACACATTTTGCAATGTACACTGATCGCTTTGTCCCATCTTGTGCAATGCACTTTGGGTGTGTAATGTTATGATCTGGAATAATATCTCATAGCCCAACCCATGGGTAACTTCAAAAAAACAAAGTTGCACAATGTGTCCTTGATGTAGCATCTTGGCCCTTAACAACTTTTTAAAAAATACAGTCCTTGTCTTAAGTGTTGCATTAGGAAAAGGGACAAACTTTACAAAAATAAACATCAATTTAATTTCAAAATAAAACATGTGATTAGAAATGGTGTGGATGATTAATAGTTTTGCTATTCAATGCAATGAAGGGTACCATTCTACAGATTTACAGCTGGGAAGCATCTAGCACTGTAAATTGTGGACTCCACTTCATATCAGCTTGAACGATAGTAGCCAATGGTAAGGAATGATGGGAGGTGTAATCCAAGGGCCGAACCATCCCCATAACAGTTACAATTTCCCAAGAAACTGGAACTATCACACGTGAGCCATCATTTGAATATGCAACAGATGAGTTAGCTAAAGATGAGTCACATTTTTTCTCTTTCACTGGCTTGCCCCTACTTTTTAAATGGGCTCCTAAGAATATTTTTATGTACAATTGTTATTTAATTTGTTTTTAGCCTATAACAACAGCCATGTATTGACTATATGTGCTGATGTATATTTTAAAGATCCAAAATAGCTCTGCCCTTCTACATTGACCCCTGCTAATAAAGGATTCTGGGAGCTAAAGTCAGTTTGGCAATTATGCACTTTCTGTCATGCCTATTGCCATATTTTTAACTCCCTAGGGGACAGAGGCTGTGGTTAGGCAAGGATCAAAGAGGTCCTTGGTATTTGTGTCCAGCATTCCTGTAACTGAGCTCCCTGGCTGCATTTGGTGTGGGCCCTTCTACATATCCATATCAAATCCAGATTATCTGATTTGAACTGGATTATATGGCAGTGTAGACTCATATAATCTAGTTCAAAGCAGATAATCTGGATTTTTCTGTTTTGATAATCTGGATTATATGGCCATGTAGAAGGGGCCTAACTCTTCCACACAGTAGAGTTTTCTGCAAAATCCCAACCCACTTCTTTTGAAGAAGTTTCTCTGTTACCTGAATCAGATAGGATTCTAACTACTGTGTGCTTTTAATGCGTAAGTATTGCAGAGGAAGGGTCAAGTTTTTAATGATGATTTTATATTGTGATATATATTTCTAAGCCAAATTAAGTATTATTTGCATAATAGGCCGAACATCATTGCTGAAAGAGTACTTTTAGAAAGCCATAAAATGCTCACATTGGTTTAGTACAGGGATGAACAGTTGTGACTTTCCAGAGATGTTGTGTTCTGTGGCTCTCCAAATGTTTTTGGACTGAAACACTTGTAATTCCATACCATTGCTTATGGCATCTAGGGCTGGTTGTACACATAGTGGAAGAGAATGTGATTTTTCATAGCATCAGCATGTGTGATTTTACTTCAAGAAACATACCTAACCACCACCACCATTACCACATGTCTACGTAGACCCAAACTCTAGCAGCACATCTTAAAACTGTCCGAGTCAATCCTCTGCCAGCCCACATTTTCAGCTGATTTAAAAATGTCTAGTTTATCTCTCCTACACTTTCAACATCAGTTTATTTTAGCATCAGCTTATTTAAGTTAATTCAGTGAAGGGGGGAAGGGAAAGGGGTGATAGAATTTTGTCCTTCCCAGTAAGATCAGGAAAAAGGAAATTTCGATGGCCTCTCTAAACTTGTACATTTTTCTACATTTGCCATTTGAACCACAGTCTTATGTTGCTTTATCATATGTGCAGTATCTCACTTTTTATGTGTGAAATTTGAACAGTACCTGTATATAGAAGAGCTTTTTAAAAATACTGTGATTTGGATGGTATGATTTGGATGGTAGAGATGAACAACTGGAGAAGAACCATGGTAATTTAAGAACTTTGCGAGTGCCAATACAAAGCAAGTTGATTAGAACAGAAAAAGAAGATGGAGTTCAGTGTTTTAGAAATGTCAGACAGAAGATAACTTGCCTCAGTTCTGCTTTTTTTCAAACTGCTGATGCTAGCTATTTTAAATGGTTTTTATAATTCTGTATATTTCTGTAATGTCTGCCAGGGTGTTGTGGGCCATGTAGATTTATTGCCTTCAGTATGAAGTGTTTGCTGGTACTTTTAACCGAAAAAATTAGTCCATGATAAGAGCACTTGAATGCTATAACAAAAGCTAATAAAAGATATAGCAATGAAAGAACCACTCAAGAAGTAACACTTTATCAGGGAGTTAATCCCATGTATAAGAACATACTACCTTCAGGATAATAAGTAACACTGATCATGATTACATTTTTTTCTTTGTACAATTTTTTAGAAGACCATAGAGTAAGGATTCTCAGACCACTTCACATATGATGCATTTTAGCTAGATCCAAATATTTATCTAAGCCAGTGGCATACTCTAGGGCAGTAGTTCTCTACCTGTGAGTCCCCAGGTGTTTTGGCCTACAACTCCCAGAAATCTCAGCCAGTTTACCAGCTGTTTCTGGGAGTTGAAGGCCAAAACATCTGGGGACCTACAAGTTGAGAACCACTGCTCTAAGCAAAGCACACACATGTCAGCCATGCTTTGGTCTATCTTTTCCCATGAGCAAATGGATAATCTTCCTGACACATTTCAATCAGATTTTCATACAGGTCACTCCACTGACTAAAATTGTAAATGATACTCTCGCACAGGGGTGTCAAGCTCATTTTCCTCGAGGGCTACATCAGCCTTATGTCCGCCTTCAAAGGGTCATTGAATCCATGGACAGATAATTTGTGGATACAAAAAGCCAACTCTATACAGTATATATAGTGGTCAGTGCCCTTAAGTTGTTACTCAGTTTGGGTCCCCAGGTGTTATTGAGCGATAATTCCCATAACTTTTGATTTAAGGATAATGAGAATGGCAACCCAATCATACTTGAGGCTCTGTAGTTGGGGAAAGATTAAAGGTCATTTTAATGTCAGACATCACATCACATTTAGATACAAGCCTTGTATCTAAAGTCAAACCTCTCCTAACTAAACAGAACAGATGTTGCTGTACCACAACTCCCATCAATTCTAGTAATGATGTCTAATGATGAGGAACACAAGAGCTGTAGTCCAGCATCTGGAAGGTCATATAAAATGACATGGTGGCCTGGATTTGACCCATGAACCTTGATATTAACACATGTGCTCTAATGGCAAAGTCTCAGCATCAAACATTTAAGTTGTTCCTTTTGGTTCTATCTGAAGTCCTTGATACTTTGGACCACCAAATATTTTGGTATCACTGGGAATAATGGGTAACACTTTTTGTTCAATCATTTTCTATCTCCATAGTGTTTTCAGGGGTATACAGGGTCCCTGTCTTGAGTGTAAGGGGTCTACTGGACAGTTGTTTGTTCCTGTGCCCTTTTATCAGGGCAACAGCTAGTTCCATAATTTGAATATTCCAGGATCTTCAGTGGTCTTTGACAATTGAGACTGCCCATCTGTTTGTCCAGGTCTTGGTTTCGTCACATCTGGATTACTATAATAGCCTACTGGCAGATTTGTTTTTGTTCTCCTCTTCCTCTGGCTTAAATCACAAATAGTGCCACCCAGGTTGTTTTAAATCTCCTTAAGTATTTGCAATCTCTTCTCCACATAGATCACTTCACTGGCTTCCAGTTTGGGCCAAATCTGTTTCAGACTTTCCAAGATTTAGATCCACATCGGTAGAATGGTCTTCCTTTAGACCTCTGTATGGAGGAGGATCTCAACTGGGTTTGTATGTGTTGAAGACCTTTCTTTTTCATTCCACAAATTAATCAATTGAGTTGTTTCTCAGATTGCTGAGATGGGTAGTGTTGAGAATTTCATTTCATATATATTTATAGTGTTGTGCTTTATTGCCCCATCCTTGATTGTATAGGTTGATGCTCCATTATCTTCATCATCATCTGAGAGCCAGCTTGGAGGTTTCCGGGCCTAATATACTTTGTGGAATACTCTTTCATACTCTTTCATACTGTGTCCACCATTGTTGAAATAAGGTTGGCAGACCAACTTGATTAAAAAGTGAGAGATTACTTAATAGTAAGAATGCTTAACCTATGCATTGGTGCATATGTTTTCCCCAAAATAAGTTTGCTTTTCCGTGTGAAACTATAACAAAACAAAACACACAAAACACCTTTAACATTTTATATCACTTGTCAATGTTGCTAATTTGAAGGGAACACAACAAGAGGAGAAAAGACACATTCAAGTAATTGTACATAATTGATTTCGTAGAGCAATTTAAGTATAAATTCAAGCCGCAATGTATCTAACCCCCTAAAATATGCCCACTATATTCTAAAGATCTGTGGAATTACAGAGTGTGAAATATTTCATTTCAATAATTCTAACCAGCCCTAAAATCATAGAGGTTCTTTTCAATCAGTGATTTTAAAAGAAAATTTATAATTATACCATTCTGTGAAAAATATTTTAAAATTTTCATTTTAAGTTTTAAGGAAACTTTAAAAAGTAAAAGTACATAATTTGAACACAGTACAAGTTTGCATCTTAAAACAATCAAATGCACAGGGGGCAACAAATGAAAATAACGTATGTTGCCATACTCTTGAGGGAAGTGTGTGTGTGTGTGTGTGTGTGTGTGTGTGTGTGTGTGTGTGTGTGTGAGAGAGAGAGAGAGAAAATATTAGCGAGTCCAAAGACATAATTTAGAACTCATTTATAAATGCAGAATACTTGGAGATAGCTAGTACTTGTGATCTTTGATTCACCCATGAACAGGAATTAGACAGACAGTCCCCAAGTTACAAACAAGATAGGTTCTGTAGGTTTGCTCTTAAGTTTAGTTTGTAAGTTGAAACAGATACATTTTAAGTGTATCTCCAGCCATATATATAAAGAGAGAGAGGGGGGAGGGAGGGAGAGAGGGGGAGAGTGCGAGAGCACTTTGGATAGCATAGGGAAGGGTGAACATGTGTTTGTTTTACTGTCTGTGCCCCTGTTCAAAAGATTTCATCTCACTTGGTCCCTGTATAATTGGATTTTGAAAAAATTGGCTCTCTGTGGAAACAAGGATTGGCAATAAAGCTTTAGTTGAGACACTCCCCCCCCCCATGGTAACTCTTTCAGGAGTGATTTTCCCTTCGTATGGATAGATTTCTCTTCCTTCCTGTTGTCTCATCCCTGTTCTTAACTATGTGTCATTTGTAAGTCGGATGTTTGTAATTTGGGGACTGCCTGTATACTTCATTGTGAAAGTACTTTCTCATTTGCCTGAAGTTGTGTCCCCCCGAAAAACCAACACCTCAGGATCCAATTCATTTGCCTTGCCAGCCTCCTCATCCACTAAAGCAGTGGATACCATCAGCCATATGTTTCCTTCAGCATCATAAATCTGAGAGAAACAATATTAGATTCATAAAAGCAATCACATCTGCTTTCATCCATAGCTGTGTGTTTCTCTGGCAGCTGAACCAATATAGTAATCCAGGTGGCAACTCAGCAGTACAGGCGCCTGCACTTTCCAGACAGTAGGCCAGGCCATCTGGTATGTATGTACTTGGGAGCGCAACCCTGGGTGAAGAAGATGGCTGCAGGATCATAACTCCAAGCTTGATCTGCTGTAAGAAAAAAACAATGCCACATCAGCAGTCCTGTCCCCATTGCTTCCTCTCTGTGGGTAGTTTTGCTCAGGTTTTGCTGCTGGCTCTTTAGAAATTGTCAGGTCACCAAATCTCCCCTGGAGGATGATCCACTTCTCTGCCTAGTGAACCTTCTAGTTTACTTCTACCAGCAATTTTGAGATTTCAGCCAGAAGGCAAGAAGAAAAAAAATCATTAGCTTATCTAAAGCTTTCAACACCATGACATCTTGCTTTCCAGTGTTGCCTTGTCTATGATGAAAGTGCAGGTTAGACTTTCCTTTTAGGCAGCTCCCTCTCTAGAAAGCTCAGCAAAAATGCCAAATATTCCAAATATAGTTTCTAAAATAAAGCTTACAGCTAACTCGTAAGCCAGGAGCTCTGTGTTCAGCGTTCCTTGTTTCTTTTTGTTTTCCTTCCTTCCTGTCTATACGGCATACATTGAACTTTAAGAAGAGGTGAGAAAAGAATTAGCAGCATCTGTCTCTCAATCGCTCACTCAGAGCCCTTCCACACAGCCCTATATCCCAGAATAGCAAGGCAGCAATTCCCGCATTATCTGCTTTGAACTAGAATATATAGCAGTGTGGACTCCGATAACCCAGTTCAAAGCAGATATTGTGGGATTTGCTGCCTTGATATTCTGGGATATAGGGCTGTGTGGAAGGGCCCTCACTCGCATTTGTAGCTTCTACATTTTCTTCCTCCATCATTAAAATGAGAAAATCACATTTTGAAAGATATCACATCAATATGTGGAATATGTAGTTTAGTTTCTCACTTAAAAAGGGAACTGAATTTTTTGTTCCTTAGATCTTTATTAAGATACGTCACAAGCAGTACTTTGTCCTGGTTTAAAATGTATGCTCTGAAAATATGTGTGACATATTTCCTGACTATACTTCTGTCTTTCTTAACACATTCTAGATTAGCTCAGGAACCTGTAGAATGGTAGTGTATGTGCCTGTGTTTCAGAAACATATTCCAGTGACATCATCTACCAGTTTCGCCCTAAAGTAATGTTATAGTTTGTTGCATGCATGCTGCCATATTTTCAGCTTTATGTTCTGTTGAACCTTGAGCACTCCACAACTAGGTTTAAATTTAGCTAGTCTTTACCCACATAACTTGTGGCTAAAATCTTGTTGATTGCATAGGCTAACTCTCAGTTTCACCAAAGTATATATTTTGGGAGGCAACATTCATTGCCTATAAAGATATTCCAATGTAACTGAGCAGCAGTTAAGATGGTGCTCTGGATCAAGAGTAATTTTTCAGACCCTTCCAGCACTTTTCAATTATTTTTATCCCTATGTTTTCTCGTCCCCAAATGTGACCCCATGTAATCCACAGAATGAAAATCTGACAACAGTTATGTTGCGTTGAGCCTTGAGTAGAATGCTAAAATGATTATATCAGTGCAATAATTATGTATTAAATAATGTTTATCAAATATGTAATAATTAAAAGCACACACATCTAAAAAAATACAGAAGACTAGAGAAATGAGATCCCATCTAGCTTTATTACGTGTTCACCCAGGCATTCACTGATGTTTTATAGTACAAAGACCCCTGATAGATTCTTAGCAAGGAGCAGATAGCATAGTCTCAGCTTCCCAGGGAACCTGGGGATATTTACACATTTTAGAAATATGTTGAATTGTCATCCTTCAGTGCTTTTCATGCCGCAGAGGAAAACGAGGCAAAGTAGTGTTAAAATACAAAAGACTGCAGATTGAAGCACCCTTATAGCAAAAGAAGTTCTACTGGCAACAGTGGGTTAGACTAGGTTTAAGGAGTGCCATTGCTGAAGGCTGGTAAATTGCCGAAACGTTGCTATGTCAGAAATAACTGCTACATTTTATGTTGACTAATAAAAATGCTTAAAACTATTGCATTATTTGCAATTCATTAAAGGATTAAGTTATTGCTAAACCAAAACAAAAATCTATCCATCCAATAAAATGACAAAAACATGAAGGGGACTTTGCTAATGATATGTTATTACAGATTTAATGACTTGCCATCAGATAACAACAACAATAAACATTACTGATTATCTGGGTAAGTTATTATCTCTAACACAGAAAGTCAGTATAGGTGCTTCTTGTAGGTCTGATAGTGCATCTACACTATAGAATTAATGCCATTTGACATCACTTTAATAGTTTTTTGAGGTCTTTAGCCTTTTCTGCAAAAGAGTGCTGGTTTGTCACCAAGCTATGAATCCTAGAATTCCACAGCAATGAGCAATGGCAGGTAAAATGGTGTCAAACTGCATTAAATCTGCAATGTAGGTTCATCAAGAGTTAGATAGAATATTGGAGCCCATTTCTTTGTACAAAAGCTTGAAAGAACTTTGCATTTACAACTTTTGTTGTCTTGATGTTTTATATCAAATCGATATTTTATGGTAGAAATCTTTGAACATATGCCAAAAATAATTCTCGAAGCCAGATGATCTACTGTAGCTATAATTATAGCTAGCATATTATAGCCAGTGTGGTACAGTGGTTTAAGTGTTGGACCACTAAGGGTGCTTCTACACTACAGAATTAATGTAGTTTGACACCACTTTACCTACCATGGTTCAATGTGTGGAATCATGGGAGTTGAAGTTTTGCAAGCTGAAGTGTTTAGCCTTATCTGCCCAGGATTTATTTATTTATTTATTGCAATATTTATATCCCGCCCTTCTCACCCAACGGGACTCAGGGCGGCTTACAATAAAACGCATATATAAAAATTGTACAATACACTATAAATCAGTTAAAAATTAACTTACATCAGACATTCATAAAACGCATTATAAAATACAGATAGGCGTGTTCAAGTTTAAAAGACTGGGTCTGTCAATTGAGTTCCAGCTTACATAATAGTAATTAATGCTGCTAATTGTTATTCGAAAGGATTCCATAGTATTGAGTCACAGTGAATTAATTCTACAGTACATAATACATGTACACTAGGGACCTCCTCACATGTGCCACCGGAATCACCGAGGATTGCCACAGATCATGATAATTGAGGCAGTGTCCACCCAGGAGGCATGGGGACCTGTCACCCCATGCCCCTCACAGTTCCTCATCACACAAGGGAAGCATCAGGCAGCCGGGTTGACCAGTAGATTTCTATGGAAAGACAGGATGCCTTCTGTCTTTTGCCACTGGCTATTTTTGACAATAGCAGGGTTTTTTTAGCGGTTTCACCACAGAGTTGCCATGGAAGTCCATCTCTGACATGTGATGGGAGCTGGTGGGCTCCATGGCAAAACTACTAAAAACCTGTCACCGCTTCTAAAAAATAGCCCGTGTGAAAAGGTTTTAGGTTTCGATTTCTCACTCAGCCATGAAACACACTGGGGCCCCTTCTACACTGCCCTGTATACCAGATTTTTTATCCCAGATTATATGGTAGTGGAGACTCATATAATTCAGTTCAAAACAGATAATCTTGGATCAGATCCTGGGATATAGGGCAGTGTAGATCCAGCCTGGGTTATCCTGGCATGTCACACTTTCAGACCCAGACTACTCTCTGACATACTTGCCTTAGGTTTGCCATAAATCAGAAACAACTTGAAGACAGAAAACAACAATGAAATCACAGCACTTTTGCTGCATTAACAAATATAGTATAACAAAGAACTTCTTTGCTCCTGCTTCATTAAAGTATCCAAAGACATATCATGATTTAATTTGTTTCAGCTGCTCAGGAAGACATGATACAAAATAAAGATGCCTCAAGAAAGGCAAGAGGAGGAGACAAGAAACAAGGCAGGAAGTAAGAAATATGGGGTCAAATTACATGTGGATAACATACTGATGAATGAATGCCTACAGGTGTTTGAAAAACTCAATGAAACTAATACCATGGCAATTTAAATAAAACAGAAACCTACAATATTCTGTTTTGAAAATGCCGATATCCTGATTGATTTAGAAATACATCACAATCTGACCGACGCTTATGTGAAGCAATGGCACGATAAACCAACTATGTAGCAGTTGGTGTAATAGCTCAGCTAAAAACCAACTGAAAAAATTAAAAAACTTTTCTAAGTTCATATTTGTGTGCTTCTGTTATGCAAATACTTTGGTTTGTATGTACAATTCTTAGTGCAGCTGTCATACAAGAGAGTGAATAATCTTCAAAGATTTTGCAGGACAGATCTTTCAGCAGCAACCTGCTAGAATATTTATGACTTTGTGTGTCCGCCTGACTAAATGCATGTGTGCCACACACATAGCCATGCGCCTTTCAGGCAGAAAATTTTCCTTCCTTAAATTTCCACTGAAATGTTTTCCACGATGGTGATCAAAGATTTTCTATGCTAGAAAACAAGTGCCTGCAGGGATTAGCATAAGCTAGACACCAGAGATGTGACGTGAGAGTGAGTTGCTGATGATTACATTTGCTCTTACAGGAGCTTTCCCATCCTCCCGCATCCTCAAGCACACACCCCTAAATCTGCTCTGAAGGTTCCCCAAACTTCAAAAGCAGATTCAGGAGCGGAACTGAAACAGTGAGGGAAAACTTATTCTACCAGTTGTATAATTACACTGGACACAGTTGTCCACAATTTGTTACACGCAAACAAGATCTGGATTCTCTAGATCACACTGTGAGTGTACTGGAAGATTTTCAGAGCAAGAAGAATGATATCAACTGTCTCTCTTCCTCACGCCCCCCTGTTGCCTTTGAACTTAGCTGTCATCCTCACAGAAAGTGAAGGAAGGAAAACTAGTTTTCTTAGCAACATACCTGTTACTGTGCAAAATATTATGGAGGTGGTTTGCTCTTGAATGGGCAATTAAGATCCATTAGCATTACAAAAAAGCCCGTTCCTGATAGATATGGCAAGTGTTAAAACTGGTTTGTAGATAAGACTTGATCTGCATTTTGGGACTCTTCTTTGGAATATGGTTTTGGGGATTTCACAATGAACACTTCAATATTGATACAAGTATCTGTATGTAAGATGTTAGACTACATGAGAGTGCAGACATATAAGACTAAAATAGTGAACTAAACATATTATTGCTGGCCTGCATTATTTATTTATGGTGTCAGAAGTGAACTGAGGGTAATGTATTTAAAAGCACAAACAAAATTTAAAAACCTTGGCATTATACTAAATGTCCTTTGACCAGTAGCTGGCCACTTAGAGTGCCTCTGGTGTCACTATAAGAAGATCCTCCCTTGTGCATGTGGCAGGGCTCAGACTGCATTGTGATAGAAAACTATTTTTTGATTTAAGGCATTGGCATGCTGGTTGATATCCAAACAGGGGATGGCCGGAGATGTCACTGCCTTGGTCCTTTCATTGTTGGCTGGTACTTCCCCGCGGTAGTCAGGTGATGCAATACCAGCTAAACAGTATAATTTCTCCAGTGGTGTGGGGTGTAGACATCCTGTGATATTGCGGCATGTCTCATCCACTGTTTTAACATGGTGAGATGTGTTCCACACTGGGCATGCGTATTTAGCAGCAGAGTAGCAAAGCACAAGGACAGATGTCTTCATTGTGTCTGGTCATGATCCCTAGTTGAACCAGTTAGCTTTCATGTGATATTATTTCTAGCGCCCACTTTTTGCTTGATAGTCAAGCATGGGGGACATGAGAGAAGCCTCCCCACAGGATCATAATACATCCAGGTGTCCCATGGGCAATATCTTTGTAGATGGCTGATTCTCTCACAGTCAAAAGCGACTTGCAGCATGGCCTGCATTAGGAATTCATATTCAATGGTGTTGGGTTATCTAAGCAATCATGCATGCATTTTCAATGTGGGATGGTTTATGTAGTTATGTCTGTTGCTTAGTAACCTGAACAGAGCTGCATTCCAGAGTTGATGACACCATTAAGGGGGTTTTGCATATGAAATGAGAAATGGGTGTATCCTTTCTGGGGACACACAGGAAGTGATGTACAGATGCCTCTTCCTGTCTCTTCCTCTTCGCTCCTGATCATGCCATGCTGATGTTCCTGTCTGTTAAGAGATATGTAGTTTCCTGAACTGTTTTTCTTTGGAACTAAGATGTTTTTGCCTGTATGACCATCATCATACAAGATTGTGAGTAAACATATTTTTGCTATTTTATTTGATGTCTCTGATGCTGATTTTATGCGCATGACTTTTTAAAGGGAAAGGGAAGCTGGATATTTTGTCTTATTATTTATTTTCTTTTTACCTCTGCTCACATAAACCCCTAGTCTTCTGCGTTTTTACTGCTCTGCACTAATATTTTAACCATATTGGAATCATAATCTTAACAGGTTATGGAAATATATTCCTATTAGGTTATGGGCCCAGACACAAAAAGGGGATATATTTTTAAAAGAGCAATTTTAAGAGGTAATATTTTGTTTGACTCTTTGTTTGGAGAGAAGTTTCAGAGCTTCTACAGTAAAGAGAGCTCACACATTGAGAAGGCATTTCCTGCTTCTTTTGTTGTGGCTGAGGCTTGAAGATTGCCTGAAGACAAAGCCTTTTGTGTTTTAAAATAGCCTGGCTGCATGGTCGCCATTTGAATGTTTGCAGGCCTTGCCAGCCAGAGGCTTGACTTTTAAAAGGACATTTTTTTTCCTCCTCCTTTCTCCTGTGCATGTGCTTATCAGAGAACCATTTTGATTTTTCTTTTTGGCCCATTTTTCATTTTAAGCCAATATTTTGAGATTTTGATTTTGATCTTTCACTCTTTTTGGAATTCCTATATTTTTGATTGAAGATTTTTGATTTTTGGAATTCTGTTTGAAAGATGGATGATAGAGAGAATGTATTTGTTGAGAGACGATTTGAACAGCCATAATTTTCATTATTGGCATGATAAAATATTGATACTCCTTGAGTATGAGAGAGTGTTGGATTGTATTGAGAGAACATGTCCAGAGTCTAATGAGGAAGCTATTTCAGATTGGAAAGTGAAGGATGCAAAAGCCAGATATTTGATCACTTCTTCTCTGAAAACTAAGCAAATGATGTATGTAAGAGATTGTGTAACAGCCAAGGATATGCTGGATGCACTAAAATGCACATTTGGCCATATTTCAAAGCTGGCTGCTATTGGATTGTTGAAGAGACTTATGAAAACAGAGCTTAATGATAAGAAAGAGTGTGATAAACATTTAGAGAATTTTACAGAAATGCTTGATAAGTTAAAGATGTCTGGTTTTAACATTGAAGATTTTCATAAGGTTGGATTATTAATTGGCTCTTTGGGAAATATTTTTGACCCATTTATGTCTTCAATTGAGTCAAATCCAGATATAACTTTTAATTTGGCCGTTGCAAGGTTCAGAGACTTCTGCAATGATCAGCATAGAAGTTCACATGTGGATAGCCCCAAAGCAAATGAATCAAGTTACATGGCGTCAAGTCGCCACCCTCATAGGGGCGGAGTTTCAAGGGACAGCCCAAAGGGGAGTACATGTTTTAATTGTGGAAAATTTGGTCACATTGCTAGATTTTGTCGCCTACCAAAGAAAGATGGTACGCCATCTGGTGGCAATAAGCAAGTAAGGCAAGAAAAGAAAGTTTTTACAAACAAGCCTGCTGGAAACAGACAATCACACAAAGGTTTAATGGCTGCTCATTCTATTTTAACAATTAATGAGAACAAAGAAAAAGAAGATGTTTGGATTGTTGATTCAGGTTGTACACAGCATAGCTCAAATAACTCTGAGAATTTTGTTGAACTGAATCAGGGAGTTAAAGGTGATTTGAGAATAGCTAATGGAGATTTATTGAAAATAAAAGGATCTGGAAAGTGTATTGTGAAATGTAGTTTGCCTGATGAGGTTGCTGTAACTGAGATTTCAGATGTTCTTTACATTGATTCACTTCAATGCAATATGCTAAGTGTTAGTTCCATGGACAAGAAGGGATTTGCAATTCATTTTGAGAATGGTCAATGTGATATTACAAAAGAAGGTGTTTTATATGCCAAAGCTTTTGAAAAGAATGGAATATATGAATTGTGTGTTTCATCTGAGCAAGCCAACGTGCTTAAGACACATGTTGATGGAAAGAATCTTGAAATTTGGCATAGACGTTTTGGTCATAGAGATGCAAATGCAATTCTGCAGTTGCAGAAGGACAATTTGGCTACAAACCTTGAGATAAGCAATACAGCTTTTGATAAATGTGTAGTCTGTGTTCAACAGAAAGCAGTGAGTCCCTCTTTTCCAGTCAACACAGAAAAGAGATCTACTAAGATTCTAGAGTTAATTCACAGTGATATTTGTGGTTCCTTTAAGACTTCATTTGGAGGAAATAATTATGCAGTTATTTTCTTAGATGATTTTTCAAAGTTTTGTGTTTCTTATATTCTGAAAGACAAATCTGAAGCTCAAGACATGTTGCAGAGATATGTTGCTATGGTGAAGACTAAGTTTGGATGCACACCAAAAGCTATTCAAACTGACTGTGGTAGTGAGTACACTTCACATCGCACACAGAGATTCCTGGGAGAGAATGGAATTCAGCATATTAAGAGTGTTCCTTATACTCCTCAGCAAAATGGAGTGGCTGAAAGGAAGCTTAGGTCTCTAGTTGAGATGACAAGGTGTATGTTAAAAGATGTAAATCTTCCAGATTGCCTCTGGGGCGAAACTTTTGCCATTGCTACTTTTCTTCAGAATCGTCTACCAACGAAAGGTGCTACTAAAACTCCTTTTGAGTTGTGGACTGGTAATGTGCCAAGTATGAAACGCATCAAAAAGTTTGGAAGTATAGCTTATGCTTACATTCCCAAGCAGAAAAGGCACAAGTTGGACTGTAGATCTGAACAAACTATTTTAGTTGGTTATGCACCTGCAAATAAAGGCTATAGAGTCATGAACTTAATGACTGGTGAAGTATCTACACGACATGTAGTGCATTTTGATGAACAGAGCAAAGTCAATCTAAAAGGGACTGTGCTAGATTTTTCAGATGAAGAAGAGAATACTACTTTACAGCTTACAGAGTCCATTGATGATGTACCAACAATTTCTTCAATTGACACACTGGAAATGTCACCGGAGTTCATCCAGAGAGGCAAGGAACGCACCACAGACGCTAGAGGCAGTACACAAAGAGGAGGGCCAGAAGATGATGATGCGTACAAAGCATATTGGGATAAGGTACCATACTGTACGCAAACTTTCTCAAGATGGAATGGTTGAACTGACATACTGTCCAACAAAGGAGATGGTGGCGGACATTTTGACTAAACCGTTACCTAGAGATGGTTTCCAAGACCTCCGTGTCAAGATGGGACTAATTGTTTAAAATGCATGACAGATTGAGGAGGGCTGTTGGGTTATCTAAGCAATCATGCATGCATTTTCAATGTGGGATGGTTTATGTAGTTATGTCTGTTGCTTAGTAACCTGAACAGAGCTGCATTCCAGAGTTGATGACACCATTAAGGGGGTTTTGCATATGAAATGGGAAATGGGTGTATCCTTTCTGGGGACACACAGGAAGTGATGTACAGATGCCTCTTTCTGTCTCTTCCTCTTCGCTCCTGATCATGCCATGCTGATGTTCCTGTCTGTTAAGAGATATGTAGTTTCCTGAACTGTTTTTCTTTGGAACTAAGATGTTTTTGCCTGTATGACCATCATCATACAAGATTGTGAGTAAACATATTTTTGCTATTTTATTTGATGTCTCTGATGCTGATGTTATGCGCATGACTTTTTAAAGGGAAAGGGAGGCTGGATATTTTGTCTTATTATTTATTTTCTTTTTACCTCTGCTCACATAAACCCCTAGTCTTCTGCGTTTTTACTGCTCTGCACTAATATTTTAACCATATTGGAATCATAATCTTAACAGGTTATGGAAATATATTCCTATTAAATGGAGAATATATTTTCAAGAATGGAATGGTGAAGATGAACTTGGATTTCTGGTGCAGCAAATATTAAGGTAATTTGGAAATAGAGTAGTTAATAGGCATTACATATGTGGAGTGATTCATGGAGATATATATATATATATATATATATATATATATATATATATAGAGAGAGAGAGAGAGAGAGAGAGAGAGAGAGAGAGAGAGAGAGAGATTGGTGCTTTGATGTGATAATGTGTGATAACATCACACAATAGATGTGATAATATTTGACATATTGTTATGAGGGGGCTGGGAGTGAGGGTGAGAAGAGACGATCCCATTGAAGACAGACAAGCCATAAAGCTATACAAGATTACTTGAGCCAGGGTTGTCAAATTCTGAATTGTATCGAAAAACTCTCTAATATTGTACCTTATTGTTGTTGTGTTCCTTCAAATCATTTCTAAATTATGGTGACTCTAAGAGAGATCTAGCATGGGATTTTCTTAGCAAGATTTTGTCTAAGGGGGATTGCCTTTGACTTCTTCAGAAGCTGAGAGAATGTGACTTAATCAAGATCACCCAGTGAGTTTCCATGACTGAGCAGGGAGTTGAACTCTAATCTTCCAGAGTGCTGATTCAACAGTCAAACCACTACACCATGTTGGATGTCAATGTAGTGCCTAGGCAGACCAAATAGAAAGGTACATCATGATTTTTTTTTTGTCTCATATGTTACTAGGGGTAAAGTTTTTAACAGCATTTATAAGCCATTTGATCTTTTGGAGTGCATTTTGATGTTGCTTTTTAATGTACTAATACAATCTCATTTATATGGCAAGATTTAGTTTGGATACATAAGGATATAAATGTGAGCATGCATAGGTTTGGATATTGTTCAAACCATATATAGGGTTATTACAAAAGAATGCCCTGATTTCAAAACTTCATGGTAAACGTTTTAGTGAATGCTCACGTATGAAATCTACATCAATGTGAAGGGGAAGTTTTCAAGTTTTTTCCACACTCATACATGCCACCTGGATGGAGTAATTGCACAAGTGGCCACCACAAACTAAACTAGCCAGAAAATGGGGATACCTCAACCAATGGTGTGGAAGGTGCTCAGGAAGCATCTCCATATGCACCCTTATCTCCTGCAATGGATTAAGCTCTCTTGCGCAAAGACGTGACGTCTCCACTGCTATGCAAGAATGGATGGAAAATGACAGCTTTACTGCAACGCTCATCTTTAGTGACAGGGCTACTTTTCACTTAGTGGTAAGGTGAATCGGTACCATTCACCGCAACATGTTGCAGCATGTGTGGTAGGAGCTGGACTACCATTTAGATGTGTGACACGTGATGAGTGGCAGCTATATTGAACTTCTTCGAATGTGGGGGAAAAGTGAAGACTTCCCTTTCACACTGATGTAGGTTTCATACATGTGTGTTCACTAAAACATTTACCATGAATTTTTGAAATGGGGGCATTCTTTTGTAATAACCCTGTATACTGTTTCTAGTGGTGACACATACCAGCATATTGTCTTACCCATATACAGGTAGTCCCCAAGTTACAAACATCTGACTTATAATGACTCCTAGTTAAGAACAGGGGTGAAACAACAAGATGTGAGATAAATCTACCCCTAGGAAGGGAAATTCACCCCTGAAAGAGTTATCATTGGGGAAATTGGTCTCCACTGAAGCTTTATCATGAATCCTTGTTTCCACAACAAGCCAAATTTTCAAAATCCAATTCTTACAGGGACAAAAAGTGAGGTGAAATCTTCTGAATAGGCAGCAAAGCAAATGTCACTGGAGTGTTTACCCTTTCCTATTCTACCCAAAACTAAAATTATAAATATTATTGCTGGAGTTACACTTAGAAATGTACCTGTTCTGACTTACATATACATTCAGCCTAAGAACAAACCTACAGGACCTATCTTGTTTGTAACTTGGGGAGACTGCCTATATACGGTAACTAGTGGAGCTAAAGGTGGTATGAAGCACTCAGACCTCATTGTTTGTTCAAATACACATCTTCTTAAATATTTTTCTGGTGAATCTATATTAAATAATAGTTCAGTTCTGGCACACAAAGAGAGGAAATCAGGAGGCAAAAGAAGAAATTTAAAAATAAGTGCCTTCAAATTCTCATTGGAAACTAACTGATCATCAACTAATCATCAAACTTTGAGAATCTAGTAGCTCACAGAACAGAATGCATTCCTATTTGTTTGTTTGTTTATTTATTTAATAAATAATGTCCCCAAACTTGGACTCAAAGCAATTGGACTATCTTTCAAATCAATTATGCATTTTAGCCTCTAGCTCAGGGGTCCCCAAACTTTTTAAACAGGGGGCCAATTCACGGACATTGGAGGGCTGGACTATAGTTTTTTAAAAAAACTATGAACACTGCACATATCTTATTTGAAGTAAAAAACAAAACAAAATGGGAATAAATACAGTCTCAATGTTAATAATCATAATCATAATAAAAATAATAAAGAGGGTTGGAAGAGACCCCTTGGGCCATTTAGTCCAACCCCCTTTTGCCTTTGTGCACCAAAGGCACAAGCAAAACACCCCTGACAGATGGCCACCCAGCCTCAATATTGTTAATAATAATGACAACAACAACAACAACAACAACAACAACAACATACATCACACAGTCCTAAGCACTTGGGAAGTGTTTGACTTGTGATTTTGTGATATGAAATCCAGCATATATATCTCATTTATTGTGCCATACTGTGTCTTTGTGTCAATAATAATAATAATAATAATAATAATAATAATAAAAGAGGGTTGGAAGAGATCCCTTGGCCCATTTAGTCCAGCCCTCTTCTGCCTTTGTGCATCAAAAGCACTAGCAAAGCGCTCCTTAATAATTAATTAAATTATAATTAAAATACCATTATAAACAAGCAAAGCTTTGGAATGAGCGTACCTGGTGAGGGCGTACCTGGCGTACCTCCCTCGTGCCACATGCGCCTTCTTCAGTAGAGGAGGAGGGAGCCGCCGCTGCGGGGGGCCGGATAAATTGCTTCGATGGGCTGCATGTGGCTGTAGTTTGGGGACCCTTGTTCTAACTATTGAGAATCATTATATAGGAAGATCAAAAAAGAGATACCTGTTTTGGTTTGAATTTAAGGCTAGCCCAGGTCTTCATGATTTATGTATGTTTCAGTGGTCTTTGGTTCTGATACAACTTCTGGGCTCCTTTCTGCCTTCAACTCAGTCCCGATGCCAGAGGACATTTTGTTTATAACTAACTACTTTGCACATGAGAAAAAGTGTGTAATAAAATAAGGAGCCCCTGGTAGTGCAGTGGGTGAAACTGCTGAGCCGCTGAACTTGCTGACCAAAGGGTTGGTGTTCAAATTTGGGGAGTGGGATGAGCTCCCGCTGTTAGCCCCAGCTTGTGCCAACTTAGCAGTTTGAAAACATGCAAATGTGAGTAGATCAATAGGTACCACTTCTGCAGGAAGGTAGCGGCACTCCATGAAGTCATGCTGGCCACATGACCTTGGAGGTGTCTACTGACAACACTGGCTCTTTGGCTTAGAAATGGAGATGCACAGTCCACAGAGTTGCATATGACTAGACTTAATGTCAAGGGAAAACCTTTACCTTTGCCTTAAAATAAACACAAAATAAAAAATCATAGAATTATTATTCATGTCCAATTGCTCAATATTAAAAATGTTTTACAAATTTCATGAATGAGTCTGGCACATAGACAAACATCAGAGAGCACCCAGCGTGTTTTGTAAAAGATAAAATGGCCAAGCTCTGGTAGTGATTTTCTAAACCAGATGGTTAATGGTAGAGTCAATCTTCACAAACGTCACCGGGGGGGGGGGGGGGGCACATTGCAGAATTAATGCAGATTGGCACCACTTGAACTGTCATGGCTCAATGCTATGGGATTATGGAAGTTGTAGTTTGATGCAGCACCAACACTCCTTGGCAGAGAAAGCTAAAGGCCTTGTAAAACAACAACTCCCATTATTCCATAGCATTGAGCCATGCAATTAAAGCAATGTCAAACTGCATCAATTCTCTAGTGTGTAGATGGATGTGTACACTGCTATTAAAGATTTGAATTTAGATCTGTTCCTGAAGCACAGCTTCCTATCCATTGGACAGCAATGATCCTTCCACTGTAAAATTTCCAAATTTACAAGACAGTAATTTCCATATTGAGGTTTAAAGTTATTGTTTTGTAATCTGAAGGTCAACTCTCTCTTGCCCAATATTTGAAACTCTAGCAGTTCACAGCCATCTTCCCTTATCATATCGCCTGTGGGGTTATAGTGCAGATTTAAATCCCACAGTTTGTAGCCTGGGATCATCTTTCACAATGACATTTATATTAAAACAACTGCATAAGCATATTATGATTAGGCTGAATCCTGCTATCCTGTCATTTAATTTAAGGAAAAATAAAATACCTTCCAGGTAAACAGCTGCTTGCAACCGAACAGATGTTAATGAAACAGGAGATGTTATGTTGAACTAAATGAAAGCCAGTGGCATTTTTTTTAAAAAAAAGGACGGTACTAAAAACAAGACAAATCTAGGAAACAAGCTACAGGATCTGTGAGGAAGAAAGAATTCTGTCTCCACCTCAACGAAATCTTCCTTCAGTCCCCAAATTTCTAGCTTTGTGGCAATGTTAAACTTCAATCTAGGGTGTTTTAAAAAAATTAAATGTCTCATTTTCTGCAATTCTAAAAATTTGAAGATTGCTGTTGCAATTTTTTTCTGTAACCAAATAGATATGAATATGAACACTGTCAGGCTGAGACACTGTCAAAGGTAACAGTGATAATCATGCCTTTGAACCATTATCTGTTCTTTGGATTAAAAATGGCAGAAGTTTAATAAGTAAGATAAACTATTGAACTCCTAAAATCCTGCTCTAACATCCTGAAGTTTTAAAAATTAAAATTAACATATCTGAGATCCCATTGCATGCAAGAAACATCAATGGACTAAAGCAAACACTGAAATGTTTTAACATATTGATAAGGTTCCTAAGTGCTAAAGAGCCAGTGTGCCATGATGGTTTGAGTGTTGGACTCTGGATACCAGGGTTCGGATGGGCATGAAAACCCACTGGGTGACCCTGGACAATTCAGATACTTTCAGCCCCAGAAAACCCTGTGATACGTTCACCTTGGAGTGACCATAAGTCAGAAATAATTTGAAGACACACAGCAAAACTGAAAACTCCTTAATTTTCAACTTTAATGTGGGAATTGTTCGACTTTAATTTTCAAACCAGTGTCCCACCCAACTTTTGAAATCTAGTGGCAGTTAAGCAGATGGTTTTAAAAAACCATAGGTGTACTTTACAAAACATTTCCTCCAGGAAAACTATCTCTTATGAATGGTTAGTATTTCAAATACAACACCTGAACTTACACTGAATTATGTTTGACAAAGGACCCCTTCACACATGCCACCAGAATCACCCAGTATTGCCGCAAAATGCAGCAATTTTGGTAGCAACCATCCAGGGAGCGCGGGGACCTATTGCTCCACACCGTCTCTGGTTCCCCTCATCACATGGGAGGAAGCCTCTGCAAGCCAGCCCGAGACATTGATTCCAATGGAAAGACAGGATGCCTCTTGTCTTTTGTCACTGGCTATTTTTTGGCGGCAGCTGGAGTTTTTTTGGCAGTTTTGCCATGAAGCTGCCTCGAAAGCACTTCTCTGGGGTGTGATGGGAACCATCGGGCCCCATGTCAAAACTGCCAAAAAGCCACCACCACTGAAAAGCAGCTCGTGTGAAGATGTCATCGTGTGAAGATGCCATACAAGCCAGTTTCAGAATGCAAATTAATTCATTTGAACTGGATTATGTGGCAGTGTAGACTCCTATAATCCAGCTCAAAGCAGATAATCTGGGACCAGATACTGGATTATATGGCAGTGCAGATCCAATCTCATATAATCCAGTTCAATGTGATTCAAACTGTATTATATGAGTCTACCCTGACCATTATAATGCAGTTCAAACTGGATTATGTGGCACTGTAGATGGAGCCTCAAATATTTCATCACCACAATTTAATATCCCATTGGGTGATATATCTGGAGAATATACTGTTTGGTCAGGAAACTGTATGAGTGAATAGTAGATTACTTACCACAATTTTGTTGAATTAGTAGAAATCCTGAAGCTAGTCTATCTCTGCTTCTGTTACTGAAACTCTTTGAGGAGCATATGTATATAGGCACACCTCAGTTAACACCACGTCTGACAAACCCCCCCCCCCTCCTTTTTACACCTACCTGACGTATACCTTTTCCTCATAATCCTCTGTTTATCTGGGAGAATTTTAGCATATCACATATGGGAGGGTGATGAAGAAGAGTAGGAGTAATAACTTTCAATATCAGGTTGCAGCAATGTGTCCACAGTAAACCATGCAGTACAGTTTGTGCTGGGAGTGAGTGGTGCCACTTTATTTGCATGGGAGTTTAGCTTTTATATGTCTTTAGCCTACTCTGTCAAAGAGCCCTGGTTCTCCACCAAACTACAACTCCCAGAATTCCACAGCATTGAACCATGGCAGGTAAAGTGGGGTCAAGGTGCATTAATTCTACAGTGCAGAGGCACCCTGCAACAGGCTAGGTAAATGGCAGCTGCTTCTAGGAACACGTCTCCTTTGTTCACTGAGGTATATATGTATATCAAATTTACCAATAATGAGTGAGCTTCTTTTTAGGCTACTATCTCAATCTAGTTGTTTAAGGAACATGATATAATGACTATTCCTAAAGTAACTCCTTGGCCTTCAGTCTACTAAAATATACGTTAGGCTGCCCAACGCAATTTAGAAGACCATTTATGTAGTGTCACTCTGTTGATCTATATATTCTTATGATACCAGAAATGTCATTTGAGTAGCTGTATAACAAAATCAGGTTAGGGTAATGGTTTTAATAACCAGGAGTTAAAAAAAAAAACTGGCAGTGAATCAAAAGCGTGAAAATGCTTAGATCAGGATGATGCTGGTAAATTGTGTCAATAATATCTTGTGAAGTTTCTTCCTGTACTCACTTCCCAATGGGATTAAAAAGTCAAGCTGCGATCATGCCAAGCTTGTGTGATTTCAGAAGAATTAGCAGGAACTGGTGTTAAAGATGTGAACACGTGCAGAAGAGACAACTCCTTGGCGTTTATGGGTTATGGCTGTAGCCTGAAAGCACATGGAGGCTCAAATGTTTTTAGGACTGACCAGTGGACCACTGATGTGTTACAAACAAAAGCTATTGTGCTTATCTCAGAAGAATGGCTGGCAATTGCCATGTCTTTTGCTATGTGTTTTCAAATGATTATTTTACAACAATACAATACAGTAACTCAGTTTTTAAATGGGACATTTTAAAATTCAATTTTGGTTTGCCTGAAATCATTTTTGACATTTTGAACTGTGGCATAGACATGCATATGCACACACACAAACACACACAGACCCACATAGGCTGTTACTCCACTCCTGTCAGTCAATAGGCTAAGGAGATGTACTAATCACGCTTCTGGCCCACCACCCCCGCTGTTCAGCCAGACACAGGATTTTGCAAAATAACCCCCTGATGACTCACAGAGCTGTGACTTGCTCTAAATTCTGCGTGATTCATGCCCTGCTTCTTCTATTTCATCCACATTCCCACATTGCACCAATATGTACAATGTGGTCTATAATGCATAAATGTGTCCATATAAATTATTCTAGATGAACCACATTGCATCATTATTGAATGAATGGAAGGCATTCTCAGTTGCATCACAAGGGCAAGAAAATTAAAAGAGGCCAGCAGAAAGCTCCCCTGAGTGCTTCCCCTTCATCTGCAGAAGTCAGTGTCCTTGCATTTACAAGGATGGTAAATGTCACAGCTTGTGATCTCATCTTCAATAGCATCTATCCATTTGGTTCCTGCTTCAGAAGGCTACAGTTTGCAGAAAAGGTCCAAAGTACACTGCAGATGCTGGAAAATGCTCCACTATGTTCTCAAAAGAAGCTTATTGCGTCATTGTAACAAGGGATATTGGAAAATATGTGGATTAAGAAATGTTCCCTTGACAATTTTTTGTCAGTCAAGGCACACGAGCGGCTATATGATGATAAGGAAAGACATTTCTTGGAGCACAGCCAGCCTGTGCCACCAAATCATTGATAAAACGCACAGGGATGGATACAATGACTTGGCCATAATCCAATATACCATTAAACATGTTTAGGCCCATTTATTTCTATAGATTTATGCATCTATGCAGGGTTGTGGCCATAGTCCAAGAATCTTATGAAATTCTGCAGTGGTTAAGAATCTTTGCAGTCAGGATAATAACTATTTTACGCAACTTGGAGATTACTAATTTTGATTCTTTCTTTAATATTGACTTGTGTTACTCTGTTAGATTTCATTATACACCTCTTCAAATGACATTTCTAATTTACGAATATATATCTATATATCTATCGATCAATAGATAGATCAACAGGGGGATTCCTATATAAATGATATTGTAAACTATATTGAGCAGAGTAATATATATTTTAGTGGACTGAAGGCCAAGGAATTAGTAACAACCAGTATCTCATGATCAAAATATTGTAGCAGTTTCCATATATTGACTCCACAATACTGTTTCTGTCCTAAAAACTTTTAAACAGGCGTCTTGTGTCCACCATATTTTAATTATTGTTCCATGTTTTTTAATACAGTATGTGAGGAAATACATATAGTAGAAATTTGTAGAAATACATGTTAATATGTTTATTTTATATAATGATTATGTGTTTTTTGCTATGTTGTAGTCTGCCTTGAGCACAAGAAAAGGCGGGTAAGAACATTATTATTATTATTATTATTATTATTATTATTATTATTATTATTATTATTAAAAAGTTCTAATTTTTAACAAAAAATGTTTGAGGGTTTCCCCTCCTATAATCTACCGTAAAGCATTCTAGACCATTCATCCTTGGAGACAACATTTAGAGTCATAAATCAGAATCGACTAGATGGCAGTTAACAACAACAAACTGCCATTAAGCTGAGTTTGAGGTGTTACTGAATAAAGCACTCAATATTACTTTGTACAATTTTGACTTCATCAATCAGTTTCTTTAGCTTCCTAACTGACATCAGTTGATTTTTAGAAGCTGTACTTTAATTCAGCAATGATGCCTCTCCATTTTGTGTAAGGGCATGAAATGTACTCCTCAGCTGATCTAACAGTCCTTATTTAATACATAAGCCTGAAACTATTGGCATTTATTTTTGTGTCAGGCATGCCTCAAGGTAATCAAGGAATAGTAAAGTAAAGTATAAAGCAAAATGAGCACGTTTGTCTGTCCTATATGGGTTTCTTTAACATAAGAAGCTGTCTTTATTGAGTCGGACTATTTGTCCATGTATCACAGAATAATAACGTTTTTGGACTGCTGCTCCTACAATTCCTTTTGGCTGAGGTCCTCTGAAAGTTGTAGTCCAAACAGATAGCTTTTGAAAGTTCTGCTCAGTTGTTGTTGTTGTTGTTGTTGTTGTTGATGATGATGTTAATGTTTGTCTTCAAATCATTTTCAATTTATGGTGACCCTAAGGTGATCCTATTGTAGAGTTTTCCTGTAGGATTTGTTCAGAGATAGTTTACCATTGTTGCTTTCTGAGGTTAAGAGAGTGAGACTTGCCCGAGTGGATTTCCATGGCTAAGCAGAAATTCAAACCCTGTTCTCCCTAACCCTAGTTCAGCACACAAACTACTGTTCACACTGGCTCTTCTCATCAGGCAACCTGAATTAGATAGGGGAAAAGACACGTTTCTGAACTTGACATCACTTACTTCAATAGAGTCGTTAATATTGTAGAGCTATATCAACCAAGTCAATGATATTGTAAGATATAAGTAGCTAGGTGGTGATGATTGATTCATGTGATGGTTTTGAAAGATCCCATGCTGCTCATGAATAGTTTTGGAAACTGAATTATGTGGATTTAAAACACTGGAGTATAAGTCAACCTCATAAGCAAGTTGAGGGCCAAATGTATGGATTTTTGTTTTGATTCATGGATAAACTTGGAGGTAGAAGTCAAGGTCAAGCAACAAAATAGATAGGGTATTTCAAAATGGATGGAGGAAACATAGTTAGTGAGAGCTAAAGAGAAGGAAATGTTCTGTTTATTTGAGGGTTACAATGGATGTGAGTGTAAATTTAATCACTGATTTTAAAATGACTACATTTATGTAAATATAGATATGGCAAGGAATATAAATGAGAAAAAAAGAATAAGAATTCAGTCTGAAAGAAAAGGGGAGCGAGGCGGTGGGGCTAGGGGGAGGCAAAGAGCAAGGAGGCCTATATTACTCTCCTTTGACCAAACCAGAGGAAGAAAGGCCTGGGACCTTTAATTTGGCATGAAACTTGCCCTGCTCTCCAATGCAGATCTCTTCCTTGATCCCCACCTCCTTCCTTATCAGGTAAGCGTGATGAGGTCCTCATAGAGTACTTGAGGTTAAGCAGAATGGTGACACCCATTTTTAGAGAAATTTATCTGCAGAGAAATTGTAGTGGTCTTTTTGATAGGGATAACCTTGGAAGTTGAATCTAAACAAATAAACATTTTGCACTGGTAGCTGAACTCTCCTTATGCAGAACTGGCTAAAGAGAGTCTAATGTGTTCTCAAGTATCATTCAATAGCACAGTATGGGAAGTTCACCAGATTCCATACAGTCTTCACTCATAACCACAACATCAGTATTCAACAATCTACGACAGGCATGTAGCCGGGGGGGGGGGGGGGGAGGCTTGAGGAGATTCAACCCCCCCCCCCCCCCCGAAATTCTCAGGGTGGTCCGCAAGAGGGCCTTACTGGTACTGTTATGTTTATTCATATCATGATCTGATCACCATGCTCAATATATCCCGTATGCATGGGGGTATTGGGATAACAATACAAAAGGTTTGCTAGGGTAGATCCTCTCTCACTCAGACTCAGCCCCCCCCCCCCCCCCCGAATCAAAATCCTCACTAGCATTCTGTTCCCTTTGGTTTTCCATTTTGAAGATATCCATAGCATTAAACCAGCCTTTCAATCCATGATGCAGAAAAAGTACAGTCATAGGACATGTCTACTTGGATATAAATCCTGTTTGAGTTCAGTGAGGATTATTCCCAGTTGAGAAGGCATTGGAGTTGCTGAAGTCAAGACAACAAGCTTGTTATATGCTTCCAGGCCACAACACTACCACAGTCTGATTTATGTGTGAAGCTAACTGAAGGTATGCAAATGTTAGGAAATTCTTCATTCAGACACACTGTTTTTCTTTCTTTTCCCTGCTGTTCTCACTCTTTTTTCCTCCTACTTTTTTTTCTTTTGCATTGATTTTTCTCAACATCCATCCTAGTGTTTCTTCAGCTTTCTCTCTTTCTTCTCTCTCCCGGCAGTAAGATCTTTTTCCTGCACAGGATATGGATAGGAAGTGAATAGCTTAGACATGGTTATCACCTTTACTTGTGATTTTCATCATATATACATTACCTCTGTTTTAAAGTGGGCAGTACTCACCTATTCCATGTACAACATGCATTTATTTTGTGACTACAATCATCAAAAGAGAATGGATATATAAATTTGCTGACATTCTCAGTTATTTGTTGGCATTCTCAGTTAGGTTTCCTTACCACATATCAGTTTCTTACAGCAGATAATTCTTGCTGATTTGCATAGTATATCATAATGGATGACAACAGACTGTGACTATTAAGATGGAGAATCCTGTGGCATGATCAATTATTTCTTTAATATGGCAGTACAGTTGGTCATGATTATACATATAAGATTGATACAGCTCTTCATTTAGTTCCTTAAGAGTAAAATAAGAGATGTAAATGCATACCATCAAACCATCCAGAGCATTTTAATAACTCCAGACAAGGTAGTGACAATCTCATCTCTCTAGCCATCTCTTCACACTGGGCATTTTTGCCCTATTTTTCTGCTTTGCTTCACAGCAAGGACGGGGCCTGCTGTGTGTCATCACACAATGTGTGGCAGGCCCCGCTTTCCTCTCAAAGTCAGGGGGAGGAACCAAAAAGTGCCGGGAGGCGCCAGGGAGGAAAGTGTATTTTTGGGTAGCTTCAATTGGAGTACCCACACTTTCCTCCCCATTTCCCCATGTGATGGAGGTCCTTAGTTTCTCTGTCCCAGCAATCCCTCCCACTACAAAATGGCTACACGGTTAAGTCTGAGGGAACACATATCTAGAAAAAAGGCTTATATACAGTCTAAAAAGGTAGTAACAATCTCTGTGCCCTCAGTTTTAATATGGTTTGTGTAATAAAGGTTAAGGATTAGAAGAGATAGAACTAAAATGTTGACAAATAATTCAGTTGAAGGATTCAGGTGTCTAGCAAAGTATGAATGGCAATGACCTAATGAATTCTAAAAATACTTTACTTAATGTTTATGTAATGTTTTTCTAGTATCTAGGAATGCAATAGAGAAAAGTTATGTAGGAGTCCATTAACATGGGATACACATCACTTGTCACTAAGATAAAAATGAAGAAGTCAATACCAATTATATCTGGAAATGCTCTGGAAAACTTCAATAGACACTTTAGCTGGATTGGGTATATTACCACACACACCTTGTTCCTAAACACTTCAAAAATATTAAGGAAATGAAGTACAACGAAGCCCATCAAACGACACAGGGAGACTTCCTCCTGTTGTCCATCATGCTTTGTTAAGGAATTGTTTTAAAAGTGTAAAGAAATGAGGAAGAGAGGAGACAGGCAGAAATTATCTCCTAAGCTCATGATTCAAGTGGAAATGTGCGAAAGTAGAGAAAAACATATAGGATGAGATTTGTCAAATTTGCCCATGTTCAATCGCTTTGGTGATGTGGAGTAATGGGTGTCCCTATGGGCAGTCTCCTAACAAGCATTGACATTTCTCTCCCAAATCTTGCTTTGTGAGCCTGGCATGGCAATTTTAAAAATTAATTTAATCATTAAAACACCAAAATTTTAAGATATCACCACTTTGTTTTTCCTGTCATTTTTCCTTCATAGTAATTTTGGCTTTCAAAATTGCAGTACTGTTAGCTTTATTGTTTCAGACTTCCATGATTGAGAGTAATGAGATTGGGAAGAAAGGAGAGAAGCCCAGAGAAGAAGGGGGGGGGGTTGTCTTAAGAATAATGCGTCATGTCTCCTCGAGAGTAGCAGGATTGTAGGGGAAAGTCAAGTATCCCCAAAGGTTTTTGTTCGAGCTTTTAAAAAACAGAGTAGGCAGAAACTGTGCTCATTCGTGCGATCAATCTGAAAATGGATAATTTTGGGAGAAAAGCCAAGAAAGAACAACATGTGATGGGATCTGAGAAACAATAGGATTTGCTTTCTAATGGACCACCACAGTAGTATAACACTTTCTCCCCTCATGGAATGAGGTCCTAAGAATAATACAGTACTATAGCATATTCTGCACAAAGTAATAATGGGATCCATTGTGGACTATCCATTGAAAAATTATCTTCCATTGCCTGAAAGCAGCGGCCATATCATTCATAAGAGGTTGGGAGGTTATATCCTGTGACATTTCACAGAAGAAAACTGGGATAAGAGTATGGTCAAGATGGCAAACATTATTTAGGAGGGAGAATGGACTAGCTAAAAGAGGTTGCAGGAGTTTGCTTTTGCCTGAAAATACTAGAAAGAACAACAATCTATCCTCACCTCTCCTCTCTCTCCTGCCGAGTTAGCAGAGTACAAAGTACTGTTGCATTTTGATCTCATTTTGCAGCAGCTGAAGTAAGCTGAGGAAGAAGGGGGAACATGCAAATTGATACTCGAATATTTTAAAACCAGCTGAGAAAGTGGAATTACAGAGGATGAATATGGACAGTCCCTCCCTGGGATTTTTCTTGTCAAGTCAGGAAATTTGGAATGTACATAACGTGACAAAATGCATCTCTTCTATTTGTGATAATGCTTGCCATCTTAATGTTTTGCCCTGCAAGTAACAATAAGACTGAGAGCTAGACTGAGCCATGTAATGTTTTAAAGAGTTGCCCCTAGACCAAAGATCTTGTAGTATTTATTTCATAATAATTCCCTAAGATTAGAATCAAATTAAAAAGAAATTAAATCTATATTAATTTTATTATTTATTTTCTGCACCTTCTGTTTGACTAATTAATTCTTGATTTAAACTTGTTCTTAGTTAAGCCTGAGTGTTGACAGTAAGAAAGATATTTCTATCTCTGTGTCTATTTTTAATTTTATAGCACATTATTGCCTAAAGAGGTCCTTGGGTAATATATTTTGAAACAAAACAATACAATTAAGAACACAGCAAGCACATTTTTAAAACAGCTAGTGAGGAAAAATAAAACTTCTAAACCAATCAGAGCCCAGCAGAATTAAATTAGTCTTTATGGTCTACTAGGACAAAATGAGGCCAGTTTAGGGAAGGCTTTTTCATAATCATGGTGATGCCATAGAAAATGCCCTGTTCTAAACTATATAACAGAGCATCATAATACAACAAAATCTAAAGTCTATCAAAGAATGATACTTCTTGGGCAATCAAGATACAGAAAATACATCATGTACTCTTTTGAAGCTTCATTAGCTTCCTCACCAAGATGTTAAAAAGACATTAAAATCCTACAGGAGAAGAAAAGTGATGAGGTTATAATCCCAGACATACATTTTTGTTTCAGATAATTCTGTTGTCAATAATGTAGTCCAGAGGGATTTCAGTGTGGGCAAAGACCTCTTCCCTTCTTGACCATGTGTGGACCAGGGACAAAGGCAATAAAAGGCATGTAATAACAACTCCATTGTCAACAGAAAAGTAACTTCCCTTGAGATCCAAGCTGCCCCTGTCCTGTGAGAAGTATTTTAAGAAGATTATAGGCTGCTAGTGGGATCATATTGGAGTAAAATTTCTTTCAGATATCCTGGTCACAAACTATATAGGTCATTATAGGTAAGAACCAGAAATACTGTTGAACGATATCCCAGAATACTAGTGTAAAGAACTCAGGCACGACTGAGGCTCTTTCAGGCAGGGGGGAATCCTTTGGAATCCCACCGCTGCCACCAAATTGCAAAGATGTTTTATTTACGCTGCCACCAAATTATAGAGGTTTTATAATGCTGCCACCAGATGTCAAGGGGATTATCAACTCTTGCCACCACTATTGGAAGATTTAGCCACTGGCTACTTAGAAAGGAGACTTTTAAATCTTGGTTTTTCTTTTTTCTTGTTTATTCTTGGTGAATATGTGTATATGACAGAGACTGAGATGTTTGAGAGAACAATAATACGTTTATTGAGGCACAAGCTTAATGGTTACAATTCTCACTTAGAGGCACTTTGATTGAGTTGCAAAGCTAGAATGAGGCGATTCAAACTTCCTAAAATGTCACTTCTTTCTCCACTGCTTTAACCTGCAGTCACCCTGTGAATTTCTGTTCCTTATCTGGAAACAGACTACCTTAAAATAAGTCACCAAACTTATTTTAAACTTGACTCAAAATTCAAACATTTTAGTCTCCCTGATTCTCCAACTGAGAATCAGCTTTCCCTGTGTCTCATAAGAACACAGACTCTAAAATCAACCTTCCTTGTGGTTCTCTGACCACAGACTGAGTTTCCCTCCAAATTCTACTCTCTCTTCAGCTAAACGCAGTTGGCTCCGCCCCCTTCTCCATGGCAACCACTCATGAAAGCAGAGTAACTGAAACACTGACTCTTTTAAAACACAATTAAACATGACTTTTAAAATGCAGTTAAACATGACATCTGTAAACTAAAATTCATACTTCTTTACAACTAGTATACTTGTAGAGTATGCAAACAAACACAATAGTCTATGCACAAAAGAACATGTAATAACCAAATAATAATATCATGTATCCTCAATACAAAGCTTAATTATTATTTGGTCATTACATGTTCTTTTGTGCATAGACTATTGTGTTCGTTTACATACTCTACAAGAACCAGAAACAACCTTGCAGCTAATGTCATTGTTATGAGAACTGTGTTGTATATTTTACAAATCAGAAAGTTGTGGGGGGGGGGGTCCCCTGGATGGCACATTTTGCTCTTGCTGTAGTTTCTAACACTTCAAGTGCAGCTCCAAATAAGGAATATTATAGTTATCAACAAATAACTGATTAATGCATGGTCTCATGATGCTGTAGACATCTTCTCCAGGAATTGATACTGATGGTGTAGGAAGGAAAGATGGACAAAGGCATTCTTGACTACCACAGATTCTTGCCCATTTCAAGAAGTTCTCTAAAACAAAATTTATCAACAGTGTAGACTCCCTTGCAGCTCTTCTTCATTTGGGAAAAGATTCATCAGATTCTCTTAATAAATTGAGTCAGTCCTAGCTGGTAGGATAAAAAGTTGGTTAGCTATATCATTCCCAGCCAGGGCAGCATTTACTAACAGGAAGGGATTGACATAGGTAATGCCACCCTCCCTCAGATGCTTTGGCTGTATTATTCCATACTTGCATGCCTCCTATCAGATCATAGACTGTAAGGAGAAAATGTCAGAACTTCAGTCTATTCTCTAGTACATTTGATATCATTTAATGTTCTTCATTAAGTCCAGCTATATGCCATGGGCTAGAAAAAAAATGCAGCTTGGCTTTGCCAACCAAATTGAAATTAAAGTTGTCTGCACAGTCAGGACACAGAACATGGCTTCATGCAATGTTCTGTACAAAGCAGTAATTCAGATGATTCAGCTGAGTAACAGTTAATGATTGGAGTTCAGCACAGCAAGATGAAGAGTTCACATTGTTACTTTGATATCATCTTTCCCCCCATTCCCTACTGCCACAGAATTAATGAAATAAAAAACTTGGGTTTTGAATTTTTTGTTTAAAAAAATGTAGCTCAGAGAAGATCAGCAGTTCTTCCACAGCTCATGAAAAAGTATAAAAAGGAGAATCAATGCTGCCAGCATTCTGTTTGGAACTGGTCTGAAACTCATAAGAAAATCTTGAAGAAAACATTATTTTCAATAAACATTAGAAAATCTTAAGCTTTAATCCATTTTCTTGTATTTACAGTTTCCAAAATCCCAATTTTAATTCTCTGTAAAAGGATATTTCTACATTGGTGACTGCACTGTGCCATAAATAGTGGTATTTGCAGCACCATGGACAGTTCCAACAAGCTCCGTGGGTGTAGTAAACTGGGATTTCCCTCAAGAAGATAATGACTTGCATAACCTCCATGCCTTTGTTGCTACAGTAACAGATAAAGAGGAATAAGACAAAAATGTTGTTGTTTTTAATCTGCTTGATTTTAAGCAACACCACTGTAGCATGCAAAGCTGAAAAAAATGTAACTTTATTTTTAAAATATGTGTATGTCATGTATTTTGCATTTCTACAGCTTCAATTTGTTTTCCAATTATGAGAAGGTAGTACATTTCTAACTATCTATGTATCTTTCATTAGTCAGGCTATAATGGATTTAAAACAGGATCAGGTTTGAAAATCTTTAATCACAAAAACTTTATGTATATTTCATACTTGAATTTGCAACATGAGTTCCACTTCATTTCTTTATTTACCTATTGCTCCAAATTTTATCATTAGTATGTCCATTTTGCCAAGGGGAAAAATGAACCATCTCTGCTAGATTGCTTTTTTAGTTCCAAAATAAAAACTGTATTGTTTGAGGAGCCAATCTATCTAATCATGTCTGTTTGTGAACAAAGTAAAATTCATAATGACTCCATCATGTTTGCAGTTAACCATATTCAGGCTTCCAAGCACCATAAAATGGCATTTTAGGAGACTAAGCTATTACACTGGAATATTATCTACACTTCTTGGTGGGTGTTGCAAGATATATTTAAGCTCTTTTCACCTTTCTGAAGATTGCTTCATGACCCTATGTCCAGTATGATAGCAATGGATAAATGTCCCATTTGCCTTACCATGGAGTATGTTTGGTAGATAGCCCCCCCCCCCCCCAGCAATGCTTAACCCAGTTTTATCTTATTCTTTCAGTGAGAAGTTTTAGTATGGACACATCACTAGCAGAAACTAGCTAGAAGAAAGAGTTTACGTAACCACTTATTATTGTTATAAGAAGTACAGTGAGCTTTTGTACCCACTGGGATAGGTGCTCCCGGTGGTGAAATGAGTTAAACTGCTGACCGACAGGTCGGTGGTTTGAATTCAGGGAGCAGGGTGAGCTCCCTCTCTCATCTCCAGCTCCCCATGTGGAGACATTAGAGAAGTCTTCCACAAGTATGGTAAAACATCAAAACATCTGGGCATCCCCTTGCACCAGAAGCGACTTGCAGTTTCTCAAGTTGCTCTTGACATGGAAAAAAAAATCACTGGGATTTCGTTTCTGAACGGATGACAAAATGAGTGGATTCTCAGTTCCCATTATATACATTGACATAGTCAATGGTGTCCTTTATATAAAATGGAAAGATAAAAGGCTGCTTTTTGGAATATATATATATATATATATATATATATATATATATATATATTTTCAAACCATGGATGGTTGAATCTGTGAATACAGAACCCGTGAAAATGGTAGACCAATTGTATTTGCAATTTTTGTAAAAAAAAAAAAAGTACAAAAATAAAGTAAAATCACAAATATAGCACATTAGTGAATATAACAATGTTGACGAGCATCAGAAACCAACAGACCTCTGGTTGAGCACTAAAGAATCAGTAGCTCTCCAAAATGGCAGTGTCTGATGCTGGCATCAGGCAATCACAAGGTAAATAGATAAAAGGGATTTGTCTGGGAAACGTATCTCTGATGCAAACCTATTTTGCTGTGATTCTCAGAATTTTCTTTTCTCATAAGCACCCAAATGTTGAAAATGAACAATTACAGAAAGGTCAATTTATGTGGTTATCATCAGGGGTTAAGCACATCCTTTTTTCATAATGCGTGTTCAATTAATTAAGCACTTATATTATAAGTGCTTAATTAATTGCTTAGTTTCTGCCAACAACCCCCTTCCATTGCTGTTTCTGAGTCATATCACACTTTGTCCCTGAGGGTCCTCAGATGAAAAGAAACTTGGCGCAGGCATGAAGTACCTCTGGGGAGGGAGCAGGTGAAGGAAAGCCCCATTTTGCAAACACAGTTGTATTTGTATTTATCTCGGCCCTTCTTGCTCTGTATGGAATGTTTCACCTATCTTCTCCTTAGCATGTGGATTTCTATGTCTACGACTTTGACAAATCTATATCTACTTGCCAATATCAACTGTTGAATTAGCTACAGTTTGACACCAAACATAATTTTGTAAAGACCAGTAACATGTCCTATGTTGATCTCCACAGGAAGTTGCAAGTCTTGACATTTATTGATTGAGTTTTAAAACATTTGCTTGCCCCTTGTTTTATTTTATTATTTTCTCCATACCCTACTATCCTACCACATTGTGTCCAATAACCCAAGAAGCCCAGGAAGTGAAGGAGCACAAGAAGTACTCAAACCATCAGCTAAACATTTGGATGTACTGAAATGTTTGAGTTGGTTGTGTTGCTAGTACATAATCTCAGGAAGATCACATTATTGTTTTAATTCAGTGGAATTTATGAATTTGTCATCCAGCCAGATTAATTAACTTAAAGCAATAATCCCTCTAGTGACTCGTGCTCTTCCAGAGAAAGGATTTATCTCTTATCTGCAAGACTGGATTAGCCCTCAAGGCTAATTTACCATGAGTATATGGGTCAAATTTAGGAACTTTCCTCATGATTATTAAATTGAAGTAAATGTTTGGATCATAATGTTTGCAAACTATAGTGCCAAAGAAGATAGATTGAAGAAATGACTGGATAAAATCATTGTGAAAAATTCAATAAAATGACGGCATAAGAAAATGGTGATATATATTTTGTAAAATGGCAAACAGTATACTCCTCTTTGAAATTTATTGAGTAACATAATTTACACATTCCTTAATAAGCTGCCTGCACTTGAAAATTAATTTCCATGTCAGTTTAGATATTACGGAACACATTTTTCCTACAAAACTGCTTTATCAAGTTAAGGATGTTAAGAAGGAAGTCAACACAAGGCCAACACCAATCAGTATCTGGTCCAGGAAACTGAGATGGAGTCAGGATATTCCAGGATGGAATACATCTATCATTCATTTACAACTTTGGGACAACATCAGCAAAATATTGCTATATAAGTGACCTTATGACAATTCAGAAAGTGTGACAGACAGAGATGCTGTTCACCCGCCATGCTCAGTGGAGATGGTGTATGGGAGTGGCAGATATTCAATGGAATGCAGTCTGTACACTTGCTCCTTTTTTCTTGGGAAGAGAAAGGAGTGCGTTTTGGAGTCATGTTCTTTTTGGAGTTTTGGCATTTTGATGTTTTGGAACTACAGTATGTGTTGGCAGGCTGCAGGGGAAGCCAGCCCTGGTCTAAGCAGGTACTTCTCCAAGGAGGGAGAAAGAATATGGTAATATTTGGATACATGATGAATGCATGTACATGTGTGTGAATGCTGAGTGAAAATGTAACCTCCCTTTGTTTGTTAGCCATTGTAACTGTCGGTTGTTGTGAATCCAATGTAGTTACATGGAATCTGTATGTCTGTATATCTAATATTGTTCTTTGTTGTTCTGTAAAAGTTCTGATGTACCCTCTCACACTGAAATTGCAATAAAAGAACCTATACTTTAAAGTTATTGAAAAGTTATTCATAACATTTTTTTTATTATGATCAGTGTCTATTGAAAGATATTTCTATCTCTGTGTATATTTTTATTTTTATAGCACATTTTTGTCTGTTGCTCTTGTAGTTTTCAACTTTGGAAGGATCCTTTCCAATATCCTCAGCCCAAGGACATTGTTTTCTTATTTTTTTCTAGGGTATAGTAGATCCTGAAAGTTGGCCCTGTTTTTCTATTAAATTCATGTCACTCCATGAATATGAGAACATCACTGGCATTTTGCATTCAGTGTCTTCATATTTTATGGATGCCCAATCTTCAGTTACACACTAGAACAGGACTGGGAAGAAAGGACACTACAGCCTAGAGAAAGTGATTTAAATAGGAATGCATCAGAACATTGCATTTGTTAGAAATCCGTCAGAGAGCTGTGTATGATTTCAATTCATTTGATGAAATTTCCATGGTCTCTTCTAACTGTAGCCCTATTCAGGAATTATTGAATTGTGAATTCAACACATATGTTAGACACACCTCCTTCCATTATATCTTCCACTGGATTCTGAGGGTGACTCCATGAAGAAGAAAGCTTCTTTTGTGTCTTCACATGATTGAGAATACTGATTTTCTAGGGAAAGTTTCCATAGTAAAATGAGATTTTCTCCATACACAGAGAGCCATAGAAATGTGTAACAAAGACCAGCATAGTATTCTCTTCCTACTTAGAAGATGAATACACACTTGAGTAGGACTTTTAATAATAATAATAATAATAATAATAATAATAATAATAATAATATTTTTTTATTTCTTATCCACCTCTCCCCATGGCTTGAGGCAGGTCACAGCACAGTACAAAACACACAAATACTATACAAATTCTACCAACACACATATTAAAATGCAGTTCCATAAAATATACATATCAAGCATTTCTATAACATATACGTTAATCATACAGGACAGAGACCAAAACACAGTTCTATGGTTAGAATGTCTTCCATATTTCAAGAACATAAGAAGAATAAATTTAACCTTGGTCAGTATTTGTTTGTATGTCTAGGCTAAGACAAACAGGTTGTCTCATTCATTTTTGTCACTGTTTTTATGCCACTTAAACAAAGTACTAGGTATATCAGATGTGTGACCTTGTGAAACAACCTTTTGATATCCACATCTATACATATTTAGTTATGTTAAAATTAAAAAAAATAAGCTTCAACTTTACTAATAAAGATTACCAAAAATAAAAACTTGGTTATGTGTAATTTTTTATAGAAAGGATTTACCGAAGATAAGCCGAGTTTTTCACCCCTTTTTTGAACTGAAAAAGCCTCCCTCAGCTTATAAAGAGGTCAAAATTGGGCAACAGAATCTGGTGGCTATTTCTTGCAATATATAATATATTTCTCTCTTACTCTCCCTTATCAGTGTATTTTCCAAAACCTCCTTCGCTTTTAACCAAGGGAATGTTTTGAAAAGGGAAACATGCCCTTGCAAGTCAGGAAGAAGAAAAATGTATGTCCATTAAAATTATAAAAGCATTTTACCCTGAAATATTTGTTAAACTCTCCTACAGATATATAGGCATTAACTCCCTGCATGCATTTGCAATCCCTATGTACTTACATATCTCTATCTATCTATCTATCTATCTATCTATCTATCTATCTATCTATCTATCTATCTATTTATCTATCCGCATTCATTTTATATATGAATTTCCCCCTCATATGTTTGCAGGTCTTTGCAAATCCTATATACATATAGATCCATGTACCTGTATATCTGTATCCATATATATATACATTATTTAACCTACTGATGCCTCGATTAATGTAATTTTATGGGTATCTATTTTTATTTTGAAATTTACCAGTAGCTGCTTCATTTCCCACCCTCAGCTTATACTCGGATCAATACGTTATCCCAGTTTTTTGTGTCAAAATTAGGTGCCTCAGCTTATATTCGGGTCGGTTTATACTCGAGTATATATGGTACATATGTGTATATACTTCAATAATTACACTGGAAGACATATAAAATGTCTATCCACTTTAAATCTTGTGGCTGCCTCCTGCAGAATTCTGGGGTTTGTAGCTTAGTGAGGTCCAACACCTCTCTGGCTGAGTAGTTTAAAGGCCCTGATATTGAGAAATCGAACCCTCAAATTATGAAATATATAAAAGTATATTAAATCAAAACTGTGGCCCTGTAAAACCTAGTGGGACTGTGCCTTTTGTCTTACATTAATCTTTTGTATAAATTGTTTCTGGACTGTTGCCTGGTCGCACCCCAAAACCCTTTCCTTTCCTTTCCATAACCCCCTCACAATGGACTGGGAGACAGGGGGAAATTACTCAATGACTGTACACCAGAGCTCTCCAGGGCCATTTCCATTCCCCATTCATAAGATCAGGCTATCCATGGGACAGATCCAGCACCCAAGTCAGCTTCACCTGCTGAGATGGTCACCACCCCCAGGTATCTATTGTGTACATTGGACTAACCCTCTTGTGCTCACCAGAGCCAGATTATTAAGCATCATCATAGACTTCTTACCACATTTCATGCCACATTTTTTCAGATTGCACCCCCTCAGAGGCAGATCAATAAATGGACTGACACTTCAAATGCTCCAATGATAGTTCATTGAATTTCCCACCGTACAAAGAGCCAACCAGTGATAATGTCTGATGGAGTCCTGAGTCATTCAGGAGGCAGATCCTAGTTGAACAGTTTCTGAGCCAATCAGGAGCTGGTGCATGTTTCTTGAGTAGCTGTCAAATGAAAAAAAAAAAGCTCTTTATTTGCAGTCGTGGTATGTCGGTACTTTGGAGTGCTTTCTCTGCTGACATCCTCTTTGGTCATTGAGAATAATCCTCCGATTTTGCTTTCTGGATTAGCTGAACTTACTCAATAGCCCCTCTGTAAACTATAAACCCTAGAATTCTACAGGAGGCAGCCACAGGATTTAAAGTAGATACTCTAGTGTATAGGAGGAGCTGGATTGCCATCACCTTCCTCTGAAACATAATATCTGGTCCCCAATTTAAGTACTAACTAAGGCTGATTCTGCTTAGGTTCCAAGATAAAGAAGGACCAGAGCTATCCGGGTATTATAAGCTTTAAATGACACTACAGTGGAGTATTTAACTTGTAAGTGAATTCTGTATTTTCAAAAGGTACACGGCTTGAATAAGAATGTCTTTCTGCAACAGTATATTATAACAATGCTCCAATTTTAGCTGGAAGATATATGTTATGTCATCCCTCTCAAACTTGACCCATACAAAGTGCATTGGACTATGTCACATGCCCTTACCCAGGTCAATTCATCAGAAGCAAGAAAATGCTTTTAAAAACTACACACACAAACTCACACCATTGACTTTTAGAGCTATTTCTGTGATAAACTAATGCTATCATAGCCTAAATACTTTCTCTTTTACTGCTTTTATAATACCTAAATGTATTTGTGTGTTCATGCGAACTTGTAGCTACAGTTCCATTCTTTCTAATTTTCTTGAAAGAGATAGTTTTAGGTAAGAGATATACCTCACCTCCTTCTAGAGCCTTGCCTATTCATACTCATTTCCCATCTTTCTATTTCTCCCACTTTTTCACCATCATGTCCTTCTTTCTAGTCAATCGGCATCCAGAACAACATTTTCACCCATCTCTTTCCCTGTTGTTACACATTATCTTATTTACTTGACAATACAAACTTGATAATACACATCTAAAAATACAAACATGTAGCAATCATGTTCCTCTGTTAAACATCAGAATCTCTAATTTCCAAATTTGTAGCCAGCCTGGCCAAGGGAGGGCACCAGTGAAGGCCACCAATATACAGAAGTCTATGGAATCTAAGAACATCAGTCTTGACAGCCTGAGATTAAGCATGCTTACTCAGAAGTCTCCAGTGTGGTTTTCTTGTAGAAAAATGTGCATGGGCTTGTACAAAAATAGAACTAAGAAAAAAAAACTAGGCTGAAGAACCTGTCTGAGCTCAGAAACAATGATTTGTTTTCTGTTGAAAGTGATTTAGCATCCAACTGGGAGAAGTCCTTTTTTTTTTTTGGAAGTCAATGTTTGCATACCAAATGAAAGATATTTCTTCAGCAATGCTGTGGTTTATGTTCTTCTGGCACATCAACACTGCCTAGCTTCAATCTAATAGCATACTCTTTTCATCTATTAAAAAGTTATTTCCAAATTCTATTGATCCCTTAGTAGTACATGAGATGACATGAAATTTCAGGAAATAATGATCAGCTACCCAAAGGACATCAGAGACCTCAACAATGACAATATCTTAACCTTTAAATGTGCAAGAGATGAAAAGTTTCTTTTTAGATTGCTAATTCAGCATTTCATAAAGCTGTATCTTATGGGATATGAAATGAAAAAGCAAGGTTTTCAGTCAAGTCATTTTATCTTTTTTAACATGCAATCATCGTCATCGTTCATGTATAAATGGACTCAGCCTTCTGGAACAGAGAAAACGAGAAGTACAACTTCATTTTTAAAAGGAACGAGCTGAGCAATGTCATTGCCCCCTTTGTCCCACGACCCACACATTAATCCTATTATTTTTTGTCACCATCAGTCTGGTGTGGAAGTCTTGCTCCATTTTAAGCAGCTTAGGCGATTTGCTACAGAAAACCAGACTGCAGAGCGTAGAGACCATGAATCAAGAAAGATGACAGGTGTTCTGCACACGGACAAAGCCGATGTCAAATAGCCTTATTTCTGGATGAGGCAGCTTTGTGAGAGACATCACCACCAGCAAACAAAGGAAGAGAGTGCAGATTTTGTATTGAAACACTATGAAACAGAGTAGCATTGTCACAAAAACATTAGCCATTTAATGTTCAAAAAAATAGTTGAAAGTGGAAACATAGATCAGTGACCCATATTGTCCTTGTGCTGATTATATGAACTCCAATGAGGCCAAAAAATTTTCCCTCTCTCCGTTATCCTCCCTGTACTCCAAGAACTTGATTTGAATGGCCAGAAATCTCTCCAGATTTCGGTTTTCAGCACCAAAAATGCTGCAGGGGAGGTGTGTTCATCCCAGTGCTCCTACTAGTGCCCCATCTGATTTAAACTCTAGAGTTAATCCAACTTTCTAAAACTGAAAATGTACTGCTTCAAAAATCTAGCAAAGAGATAATCACACAGTAAGCATATTAGGGAGATACTGCTTATCCAGATGATGGTGGTGGATATGTAGCTTTGGGATTCAATTTAAAAATCAATACAACTAAAAACATACAAATGATGAGTATTAAAATAAGATTAAAGTATCAAAATGATTTCGACCCACACTTAGGAAAAAAATTCAGACTAAAACTTTATGGCACCTTCAGGCCATTCTTTTAAAACTTACTATTTTAAAAACCTGTTAAAATAATAAAAAGGGCAGAAAGGGGGTGAAAGGGGAGCAAGGAAGGGTCCATTCTGTCCTTTCTAGGAAGGGAGTTCCAGAGTCTAGAGTCCAGAGTCTTCCTCACCAGCATGCTTAAGACAATGATTAGACTGAGAAAAAGACATCTCTCAGTGATTTCAGGGCTGGATAGACTCATAAAGGGAGATAGGGTCTGTCAGATAGTTTGAATTGGAGTCATATAAGACTGCATTTTGAACTGTACCCAGAAACAAACTGACAGCCAATGGAGCTGTTTTAACAGGGAGTAATAACCTGCCCCAATTAAGAGTCTAGTTGCAGCTGTTTGAACTATTTATTATTTATTTATTTACCATATTTATATCCCGCCTTTCTTTACCCCAAGGGGGACTCAAGGTGGCTTACAAACAGCACTACATAGTGCCTTGGATATAAAAACGTAAAGTAAGATTAAATTAAAATTAATACATACATAAAACATAATTAAAATACATTCCAATGTTAAGACACATAATCCAAAAGCAAGGTCTAAGGCCGTTCCAACTAGATAAAGTTCACAAGCACTCATCAAAGGCAGTCCCATGTAGAGTATATTAAAGGTAAAGGTTTTCCCCTGACGTTAAGTCCAGTCATGTCTGACTCTGGGGGTTGGTGCTCATTTCCATTTCTAAGCCAAAGAGCCGGCGTTGTCCGTAGACACCTCCAAGGTCATGTGGCCGGCATGACTGCATGGAGCGCCGTTACCTTCCCGCCAGAGCGGTACCTATTGATCTACTCACATTGGCATGTTTCGAACTGCTGGGTTGGCAGAAGCTAGAGCTAACAGTGGGCGCTCACTCCGCTCCCGGGATTTGAACCTGTGACCTTTCGGTCTGCAAGTTCAGCAGCTAAGTGCTTTAACACACTTCGCCACCAGAGCTCCGTAGAGTACATTACAGTAGTCCAAACAGGATGTAACTCTGCCTCATCACACTAGAGAATGGATCCACTTTAAATCCAGTTTCTGCCTCCTACAAAATTCTAGGATTTGTAGTTTAGTGAGGCCAAGGACCTGTATGGCTGAGCAGTTTAAAGGCCCCTGCCTAGACTAAAAGCTCCAGAATTCTGCAGGAGGCAGAAACTGGATTTAATGATGAGGCAGTAGGGCAGTTAAACCAAACATCCTGGTTTGGAAGCTAAATCAGTTGTATCTGACCACAAGTTAGGACTAAGCTACAAAAGTAATTCATTTTTGTAGCCAGGCTTGTGCTCAAACATAAATCTTTATGCTGTGAGTTTTTTCTTCTTGCAAAAGTCCTAAAGCAAGCTTTAAGCTGGCATAGACAAGATTATGTGGAAATTGTTTCCTAGAAGTCCTGTTGTGACTCCATTTGAGTGTGGATTTTTCCAATAAGTAAAAAAATAATCAGATTGATTCTCAAACCACTTGACTCATACAAGTTCTATTTACTTTTGTCCTGATAGAGATACAGGGTCAAGATGTTCCGAGCTCTGGATAAAAAATCTCAGTGGGTTTTCTTCAGGTTTTTTTTAAGAGGAACTGCAGCAATTTTTAGGATTATTATTAATGCCATCACTGTTGCTTCTGAGTTTTCTTTATCCTAGGAAGTGCATTGCTACATGAAATAACATTTTATTTTAAAATTTTAAACAATGAGGGCTAAATCCACCCATTACGTCCAACTAGAATACTTTCACTGAGTCAATGCAACTTTAATGAATGCTGCATTTGCAAGTTTATGTTGATTCAATGGGTCTGGATATTGTAGAGGTTTTGCTTTGCCTACAATGTTTTGCGTAAGACAAGGTGCCTTACAAGCATTCACTTCACCTCTGCTATGCATTCTGATCTGACAATAGATGTCCACTGTAGCTGTGATGTCTATTGATTTGTCATCCCTCTCCCCTTCCACATGGAGAGAGAACTTCTGCTGAAAAACTACACAGCCCAAGGTGAATTTCCTGTCTTATCAAGCATGACTGTTAGGAAAAGGGATGTAATAATTTTAAAGAGTTCAGGGACAACATTAAGAGAAGATTGAACAAGAATCTTCTTTTTCCCCAGCAAATTTTTATTCACTAAACCAAAACTGTGATAATCATAAGATGGCGATTAAGTTGCTATTCTTTGAGCCCTTGTTAGTTGTGTTTTGCAATTTGCACAAAGTTCTGTTATTTTCCTAAGGCTGTCTAACATTCAAGGGCACACAGAAGTTCACAGTGTGGCATATTTAGAAGTGTCAAACAACTTTATCCTTCTTTGCAATCTGATTCAGATACAAACATGGATCTTTCCTGAGTCAGTGCTTAGGCCACAATTTTCCAAACTGTGTGTTATGACACATTAGTGTGTTAGCTGCAATGTATTGGTGTCTTGCACATATTTGCGTATTGTTACGCATAAATGATACAAACCTTGGAAATGTGTGCTACTATCTTACATATCATATATTTTTTAAAATATAAATGAAATATTTTCATGACATATGTTGTGTCCCCATACATTTTGTTACTACAATTTCTGTATGTGCCTGGATCTCTTATAAAGCGTTAGTAAACCTGAATTACTGTATCACAAAACAATGCATGTCTAAAAAGTGTGTTACCAACATGAAATGTTTGGAAAGCTTTGGTTTACCAGTAGTTTTCAACCTGTGGGTCCCCAGGTGTTTTGACCTACAACTCCCAGAAATCCCAGCCAGTTTACCAGTCGTTTGGATTTCTGGCAGTTGAAGATCAAAACAACTGAGGACCCACGGTTGAGAACCACTGGTTTAGGCCATCGGGCTTCAACATGGCCAACACTTTCTGCACTGGGACTTGTAGACCCAGAGTGATGTCTTTAAAATTTAAAGAATTTAATGTAGATTACCAGAACAATCTGGTGGTAATATTATCACTATACATGGTGCTTTACAAAAAGAAGAAAAAAACCAGTTCCCTGCTGACAGGCTTACAATCTACACAACACATACAAAAAGGAGATAGCCACAGTGGAGAGGATTAAGTACAGATGATACTGCCTACAGCAGCAGTTGGGATGAAGGGAGGGCCTTTCATCTTCATCAGGCCTTGGCATGATGGAACATTTCTGCTTCACTCATCTTAAGATTTCCTTTAGATCTCCTGCTTTATGTATTCCATTGTGACACATTAGTATGATAGCTATAGTGTATAGGTGTGCCAGTTGGCGGCTCCCATTCTTGTACCCGGTTCTTAGCCTGAACTTTTGATGAGGCTATTCAAGGCCGTGAACTGATTTATTGGACAGCTCATTTACTGTTAGACTAAAATCTGGAGGGGGTTCACCACCTCAGGCACCCTGGAGAATGACCTTGAGAAGTTGGCTCTGGGTATGATGATACATGTCTTAGTTACATCCTGTTTGGACTACTGTGGGCTACCTTTGAAAAGTGTTCAGAAACTTCAGTTGGTCCAAAGAACAGCAGCCAGACTACTAACTGGGGCTGGTTATAGGGTGCATACAACTCCGCTGCTGCAACAGCTTCACTGGCTGCCATCATGTTTTCAGGCACAATTCGAAGTGCTCATGTTATCCTACAAAGCAGTATATGGTCCAGGTTATTTGAAGGATCATATCTCTTTCTATGAACCTGGAAGACATCTACTGGGGAGAGCCTTCTCTCTGTCTCACCACTCACTCAAACTCGTTTTTTAAAATATAAATGAAATATTTTCATGACATATGTTGTGTCCCCATACATTTTGTGGGAACATGGGAGAGGGCCTTTTTGGTGGCTGCTCCTAGACTGTGGAACTTCATCTCAAGAAACACCAGGATGGCCCCATCCCTGCTTTCCTTTCTGCAAGCAAGTACATACTTTTCTCTGCCAGGAGGCATTTGGGGAATGATAATGGGCATGCTGCTGAGGAGGTTATGGGTGGGGTTCTAGGTGGGATTGTAAGTTTAACATACAATTTTAATTGTATTCATTATATTTTAACTGTATTTTACCCTAAATTCATACAGTACTATTTTATTGTTTTTTAATTTTAGTATTCACTTTTAAACTATGACCAAAGTGTGTGGTTGCTAGCTGCCTTGATTCCCTATGGGGAGAAAGCCAGGATCTAGTTAAGTAAGTAAGTAAGTAAGTAAGTAAGTAAGTAAGACACCTCCCAAACACCAATGGTTGAAATCTGCTCCTACACCACCAACTCAGGCTACATCCCTCTTGCTTTCCTCATAATTTCCTATTATGGCAACAGATGATTTGATTACATCAATTTTGTCCAAAGCAGTGTTTGACTGTTTGTCTAATTCATCACCTGGCATAGAAGCCAAAGAGCCTTACAGCGATTTTTAAAAGATCAACTAAAACATTACTTTTCAAAAGTAAAAACACATTTAAAATGTTAAGCACAAAAGATTAGAATCTTACTTTGAAAGATAAAAGCACACTACACCACATTGAAGCCATCCTTCTGCCAAACAATTTAAGGACTAAACATTTGCCTCAGTGGTGAAAAAAGCCTTTGTCTCCCAGCAGAATACAAAGAGGGGCCAACTGAAGCTCACATGGGACAAAATTCTGCAGTCATGGATGAGACTCTCCCTCACAAACTGTGTCCTCCCCTGAAAATCATGGTGGCTCATACATAGCAATAGTCTTTTACAGATTATGGATCCAAGCTTTGTGGAGCTTTAAGCATCATAACCAGCATTTTGAATTTCTGCCTAGAAATGGACAAGTAGCCAGTGAAACTGCATGTTGCCTGCAAACAACCCCAGTCATCGGCATAAGAAGTTTCCAAACAGTTTCCAAAGGCAGACTCATTATCCTCAAAGTGCATTACGATAATCCAAATAGGATGTAATTCCATTTTACACCAGAACAAATCATTCAGGGAGAAGTAATCTTGTTTTAGAAAATAATTATAGTCCTTGAGAAGAACAATTTGCCTCTAAAACAAACCAGTCATTCGCATGCACTTTTTTAGTTTAAAAATCATTATCTCTCTCTTTCTTTCTCTCTCTTTTTCTCCCACACTGCCATATTACTGAAATTTAGTTGCACAATATCAACTTCAGGATTAGGGCAATAAAAATTGGAGAGAGCATATGCAGACATTCATTATATTCCAAGTGAAGTGAGGTGGCATAAGAAAATGGTATTCTCAGTGGATGGCAAAGCTAGCAATGGAATGGCCTCCCAGAATGTCATATCAGCCAGAGCTGGTAGTCAGCAGCACTCCTGACCATTGTATCTGAGATGACATTTGGTGACATGGATTCAGTTGCACTCCCAAGCTGCAAACGTAGTCTTTTAGAGGGAATGTAACCCTCATCCAGAGCTACAGTAGTTGACCTCTAACACCTCTAGCCTTAGGTTAGAACCTTTAATGCCAAGTAGCTCTCTCTTATCTGGATGCAGTTTCAGTCTATTTTTCTTCATCTAGACCTCCTTCATGCATTTATGTAGAGGAGACCCACTATCCTTCACTAAGGCTGTTTTTGAAGGTATCAAAATGGTACAGGCAAGTTGATGAGGCACAGGTTAATTTTGTTTTCCAATATCTTGTTGTCAACAGCTCTGTACCTTTCATCATCTCCCACCCAACCAATGTCATCTGCCTGGTCTAGCCCAAGGTCTAATATAGCATCATTTCTTCTCCGGCACTATTGATGAGAGATGTTATTGACCTCTTGGCTACACTAGACCATGAACTATGCACAGAGCATCTATTTACATTCATAGTGCCGTATTCAGTTTGGAAATTGACTTGACTGGAAAGATTTCCTGTGAGTTCCTGTAGCTCACAAAATGGAAACAATTATTATAGGGAAATGATCCTTAGCGCTCAAGAGTTAAATAGCATCTCTGGTTGAATCAGAAAGTGCATCAGCTAAATGCCTCAGTCTGCATAACCATCAGAGGTGGATGCTTAATATTCCTATCTAAAATCTCTCCAAAATGTGATCCTCTTGTTAATCAATTGTTTCAAATATACAGAAAGGGGTATGGTGCATTAGAAGAAAGGAAAAGTCTGAACCTGAAAGTTGGAACAAGTTGTTTCTGTCTTTAAAACACTACCATCTAAAAGGAAATGAATATACCAATAAATAATCATATTTTATGGTAATATATTTCATCATTTATAATAGTTGATGGTTTATGATAGTATAAGGCATATTCTTACATAACCAAGTATGTATACATGGGAGGATACTGATTTTGTTCACATCTATAAAATATCTGGTTTTAAACTGATTTAATACAAGTCAGATAGTTTAATCTGATTTTTGATTGATTCCTAGTGTTTCAATTTTTTTTATTTTGTTTCACACTGATTTTATTTTTTACACTGCCCTGAGATCTTGTGATATAGGGTGGGATATAAATATTTTAATTAATTAATTAATAATGTAGCATAACAAATCTGCTTACTAGCATATTTTGTGGCTAAAATGCTGATTTGTTCACCAGCACATTTTGTGGCTAAAACATATGTAATCTGCTACAGTCATCTCTATATTTTATGTATTTATATTTTCATATAAAATACATGAAAATTTCTACACAGGTATACCAGCCCTTAGGCACACTAATGCTACAAACATAACTTGAAGAATTTTGATATATAAAATCAAAGAAAGAATAAAGTTTGCCTTAGGTATTGAGAGTGACTTGGCAATATAAGATTTTCCTTTAAAATTATTCGTTGGTACATACACAAACTATTTCTCCATTTCTGTGTCAAGCACAGAACTCATTTGATTGAAAGTAGTAGCTTGAAATAGAACACTGGGAACTCACTCAAGTTTTGATTGATGAGCAAAATCATACATGCCTTTACCTGGATAGCTTGATCACATTTCCCCCCTATTTTTGTGTCTGTTATCATCTGCCAATAATTCCTGCAAGATCTGCCAAGGAATCAGCCACTTTGGAAATGGGCTGAGCATATTTGAGGGGGGTAAGTTTGTTGGTCCAAAATGGCTAGTTCCTTGACAGATCTTGTTCCCTTTGTAATAAGGAAGAATGTGTAATTGCTGAGTACAATGTTGATTGAATCAGTGTGTTGTGGTGGTTTGAATGTTGGACTAGGACTCTGAGAAACCAGGATTCAAATCCCCCCCCCCCCCCAGAATAAGGCAATGGCAAAGGCAAACTGCTCTGAATCTTGCCTAGAAAAATAATAATATAATAATAAAAAATAAAACTTTATTTATACCCCACCACCATCTCCCCAACGGGGACTCGGGGCGGCTTACATGGGGCCATGCCCAGAACAGTACAATATAGCAAAATATAAAACAACATATCATAATACAATTAAACAATACAATAAATAATCATATACAATGCAACTATATATATATATATATATATATATATATATATATATATATATATCAGGGCGGGCCGCATGAGACACTTAATTAAAACTTGGGGTGAGAAAAGGATAAGAATACCTGTGTATCTTAGAGTTATCAGAAATCAGAAATTACCAGATGGCACAATGCAATATAAAAAATATAAAAAATTATTTTTACGTTGGTAAGTTTTAAATAAACAATCTTGATTCAGATCCACCAACTAGAGGATGGTGCAAAAGACATACATCTAGACTAGGGGTCCCCAAACTAAGGCCCGGCGGGCACATGCGGCCCATAGAAGCCATTTATCCAGCCCCCACCTCTTCCCTCGCCCAGTGCGCACCTTCCAGAGCTTTGCTTGTTTATAATGATATTTTTATTTTTATTTAATTAATAATTAATTATCAAGGGGGTGCTTTGCTAGTGCTTTTGGTGCACAAAGGCAGAAGGGGGCTGGAGTATATGGCCCAAGGGGATTATTATTATTATTATTATTATTAATTATTTATTTATTTTTCAAACTTATATGCCGCCACTCCCCTTGGGCTCGGAGCGGCTTACAAGAACCGGCTAAAATTAACAATTTAAAAAACATTTTAAAAACATCTTTAAAAAAAAACCATCTTAAAAACATCCTAAAAGCACCTTTTAAAACATCAGCAACAGAACTCAAAAGCCTGCCGAAACAGGTGTTGACACAGACATAGTATAACACAGCAAACAAGATAAATATACTGGATTTCGTATCACAAAATCACAAGTTCCCAAGCATTTAGGGCTGTGTGATGTATTATTATTATTATTATTATTATTATTATTATTATTATTATTATTATTATTATTTATTAACAACATTGAGGCTGGGTGGCCATCTGTCAGGGGTGCTTGTGATTTTGGTGCACAAAGGTAGAAGGGGGTTGGATTAAATGGCTCAAGAGGTATCTTCCAACCCTATTATTATTATTATTATTATTATTATTATTATTATTATTATTATTATTAACATTGAGGCTGTATTTGTTCCTGTTTGGTTTTTTAAACTTCAAAATAAGAGATGTGCAGTGTGCATAGGAATTTGTTTATAGTTTTTTTTTCAACTGTAGTCCGGCCCTTCAACGGTTTGAGGGACCGTGAACAGGCCCCCTGTTTAAAAAGTTTGGGGACCCCTGATCTAGACTTAAACAAGAGGACACCTTTGAACATATTATGATCCAAAGATAATATATTCAGTGCTAGGACTAAACCAATGAGGTAGGGCTCAACTAGAGTTTTGCATGTTTTTACTATTCTAAGATGTCATTTGCTTTTTAATACTGTATAATTTTTAGACATTCTTGGGCATGCATATTTTCTCTTAAATGTTGCATCATGATATTGATGAATGCAGGTGTGTAGCTACTGAGCTATCAATGTCACTTTTGGCCTTAATGCTCGCTGATAGTTCTATGCCACTGTTTTGGGCTTTGGTTTTATCAAGTTTGGAAAGCCAACATTATAGAAATTCATTGTGGTTACAGAATTTGGGTTGATATGAAGAGATTAAAATTCTTTGGTAATGAAAAAATTGTGATATTTGTTTTATGTTTCTTGATTAATATTTCTTGACTTGGAGAAAAATATAATAGGTTTGTGAAAAGAATGGACTCCAACATTTGTAGGATATGTTTCAGTACCTCAGCCTTTCTGTTAGCTTCACGTTTAACATAGATACTCTAAGGGATGTCCTACTTTTTGTATGTGATTGCTCTGGAGAGAGAAATTTATCTGACTTTTAAAAAATGCACCATCATCTGTGACTGTTTCTTCTTGTTAGAACCATGGGTGAGTTGCTTATTATCCAGTTTTGTAAAAATGTGCATGCTGGACCTTAGATGAACAATGCTTGCCACCTTTATCATAATGGTATTCATGCTGGCATTCTAATATGCTTGGCAATTTTGCATTATTCAAATAGATTCGTTCTTTTTCTGTGACCTCCAAGTTAGGCCATCTAAAAGGTAACATGCCTTCTTCGGAACAGTTTCTGCCATGCAGAGCATTTCTCACTAAAGAGAGTAAATATTTATCCCCATGACGCCTTGCCAAATGTCACTTTAACCCAAATGCTTTAGGCTAGTACTATGATTTTTAAAAGTCCAATGGTCCAAGGTTTGTCTATTCTATCCTTTTCAACATTTTACAGATATAAACCAGTACACATATGGGCAAGTGTGGTCAAGGTGGCAAAAGTTATTCACGACGAAGGACCTGCAAGCTAGCAGAGCTTGCAGCAGTTTGCTTTTGCCTGGGCCTACTGCAAATGGCAATATCCCACCTCTTCCTCTCCTCTCCTCTCCTCTCCTCTCCTCTCCTCTCCTCTCCTCTCCTCTCCCCATCCCCACTGAATCTTTCAAGTCTTTGGATACATCTCTCAGGATGTGCAGGAATGTGTCTGTTTTTGAATGCAGCTTTTTTGGCTATACATGGATCCATATGCAACTTTAGAAATCAAGAGGTTGTTTATAATTATGTTTCTAATCTGCATTTTTCCTCCAGTGTTCAAAGTTTCAAATGAAATGCTAAGAAACAGTTTAATAACCCAATATAGAATGGATACATTATAAGATACACATCAACACTAAAACAGCTGAGTAATAGACATTAGCTAATCCTGCAATCCTCTTCATATTTACAACTAAATTCTATGGGAGATGGTGGCGGGGTATAAATAAAGTTTTATTATTATCATTATTATTATTATTTTACCGAGTTTCTCATTTTTCTATTTGCATTGTATTATACTCCAATTTATGCTGCCCTGCATTGGATTACTAGACTTGTTCCCACATGGACACATATGAAAATTCATTAATATCTTCATCCACTTTTAAAAAATATACATGCACTTCAGGGGCCATAATTTCCTTCTTCTTACCAGCCTCTTATTTTACCAAAGCAATGTCATGAAACATATATTTGCCATACACTTCTTGAGCCTAAATAATCTCTATTAAAGTATAGAACAGTGGTTCTCAACCTGGGGGCCCAGATGTTTTTGGCTTACAACTCCCAGAAATCCCAGCCAGTTTACCAGCTGTAAGGATTTCTGGGAGTTGAAGGCCAAAACATCTGGGGACCCACAGGTTGAGAACCACTGGTGTAGAACATGGGTGATAAAAGTATGGCATTTCCCATCCACCAGGAACGGAAACCAGATACTATGCACAAGCATAACCATAATTCTTAACCATTGCCCATGCTAACTTAAACTAGTGCAGTGGTTCTCAACCTATAGGTCCCCAGATGTTTTGGCCTTCAACTCCCAGAAATCCTAACAGCTGGTAAACTGGCTGGGATTTCTGGGAGTTGTAGGCCAAAACACCTGGGGACTCACAGGTTGAGAACCACTGGACAAAAGCCAAACAAATGGAAGACCAAAGGTCCCTTATTTCTCCCTTTAATGTATCGTTATGATCTTTGCATTTTAACAAAATCCAGTTTTCCTACGTTTCAGTCTTCTTCAAATGAAGAATGTTCTCTAATCAGGCTTTTACATCCAAGTTTATAATGCAGATTGTAATGCATCTAATGTCTTCCTTATCATTGTCTTCTAATCCTACCATTACCTTTGAGACCTTCATATCTTTCTATAAGTTACCTAAGCATTTTGGAAGATTTTTAATGAAGAATATGTGTGGACTTTTGCTCCATCTCTGTGCCTTTGGTCACTGACATAGATAAGGGTAGCTATTTCCAAAATAGGCACAGTTATTTTCTGTGCTTTACTACTCTTTTATTGAAAACATGTTTTCCACAGCTTACTGCCAGAAGCCAATTTTCTCCATCAGTGCCTCTTTCCTTCACATTTTCAGAAGAAATAGCTATCTTCCTAATCAGTGGGTATGGACATACACAGACACACACACAAAGGGAATGGTATCAGAAAAAGTGCAATCCTTAGGTCATTGTGTGGGTTGCCAGTCAAGTAACAAAGTGCCTAATTGATAGCTGTTGATTACTTTATATGCAGTTCCCAGTGGCAACAATATTATGAAATCATACTCAAGTCCAGGAATGGGGAACTTTTGGCTCCTTATAGAACCCCACAATTCACATTTACATGTCCAGGCTGGGACTTCTGGGAGAGGAACACCAGAATATCTGTAAGATAAAAGATTGTCCAGCCTGAACTAGTTCCTTGTTGAGAATGATGAACACAATACAGAGCCTCTGACTTTAGACTGGTGGACACGGGCAACTTGTAGGCCAATCAAGAGGGTGCCTTTCCCCACCATTTCAGGCTGAGACTCTCTCTATTTGTTCCATAAGCTTCCACTGCCAATAGGAGAACATACAAAAGGAAGAGGGGTTGACCTAGGGCAAGATGGATGGATGGTATTCTTGAAGTGACTGGCTTGACCTTGAAGGAGCTGGGGTTGGTGATGGCCAACAGGCCATGAAGAGTCAGAAGCAACTGAACGAATAAACAACAACGAACAAATGTGTGCCCACATGTACATGTGAAATCTTTGTGGAGGTTTAGAGCTCTCTCTAGTCAGTCAAACAAAGGGAAAGACACAAAGTGCAGGGGATTACTAGCCTTGCACTTGTTGGGATACATCCTTCTTCCCTCATTTCAAAACAATTTGCTGCGTACAGCTAGTGATCCAACAACTCAACAATAAAGTAAAGTTAAGCTGGTTATAGAAATATCTACAGAGGATCCTACAAGGCTGCAGGCAAAGAGGAAACTGATACTTAGAATATCTGATTCTCTTTTCTGTCTTACTCAAACAAATGCCAGAGTCCTTAAATATTGATAATATGTTAGAAATGTTAATGAACTCTCAGCAGCTTGAAAATATAATAGAAGTCCCAATATTATTACTGTATGCTACAAACATTTACATTGTATGCTTATTTTAATAAATAAAAATAAACAAAAAAACAATTTGCTGCCTACAACGGAGCTGAACACGACATTACATTTACACTCCTCCAAGTCAACATGTTCGTAGTACCCATGGCTATTATTTTGGAACATGATGCAAAGAATATCAGGAGAACCCTTCATCAATTTTGCCAGTAGAAATAATACATGAAATATGTAACACTTTATTCCCCTTTCATTATCACCTGGTGGCACAATGAGTTAAACCCTTGTGCCAACAGGACTGCTGACCAACAGGTCGGCGGTTTGAATCTGGGGGAGTGGGTGAGCTTCCTCTGTCAGCGTCAGCTCCCTATGTGGGGACATGAGAGAAGCCTTCCACAAGGGTGGTAAAATATCAAAATATCCGGACATCCCCTGGGCAACGTCCTTGCAGACGGCCAAATTTTTTCACACCAGAAGTGACTTGCAGTTTCTCAAGTTGCTCCTGAAATGAAAAAAGATATCACCCACATCTGCTTTCTGTAGAAACCATTCTAGTGTGGTTGTGAATCCACTCTAGATTTTGGTTTGGATTGAAGGAGCTAGCCAAGATTCTGAATTATATTCCTAAAATAGGCTTTAAACCTCATACTAAATCCCAGAGAACATTCAATACTTTACTAACACAGAATCTGTCAACCACCAGTGGATACATTTTGGCTAATGTAGGGACAGTCAGTTTCATGAACAGCCTATATGAGTATATCCAGACTTCTCTTCCTCTCCTATAAACATCTTAAAGTCAGGAGATGATTCAGCCATTGCTTCATCTTAGCTCTGCCCTTCCCTGACATCTTTAGAGTGAACAAAGCCTGGTAGGCAGATGTCTGCTGCCTCCCACACATGAAAATTTTGCATCAGTGTTTCTGGCAGAAACATTGCTATTGCCACCAATGTGCCATACACTGTAGATATTTGAAGTTATAACCATTTCAAATGTGGCATGTGTTTGGCCTGTTTTTCAAAGATAGTGAAGATGCTGATTTGACATTCAAACTTGAAATGTCCTGAAAGAACATATTGAAATGTATAGAAGTAATACATTCAGGAAGTAGTTTAAAATTCACATTCTGATATTCAGTGCTGTTCTTATATGTAAAGCTCTGGCTAAGTAAGGTGTCTGATCATATTTTTTTGCATCTCTAAGGTATATCTCCATATGGAATTCTCCATGTACAACATAAGGGGAAGCCCTAAAACTGCTTATGTTGGAACATTTCTTTTGGAGTCAGTGGGAACTATGACACATCACATTTGCCTGACACCACCAGATTACTAGGTGTAGTTTGATATCATTTAACTGCCATGGCTCAATGCTATGGAATCATGGGAGTTGTAATTTTACAAGATTTTAGCCCTTTCTGCTAAATAATACTGATGTCTCCCCAAGCTACAAAACCCAGGATCCCATATCATTGAGTTATGATAGTTAAAGTGGAGTTAAACTGCGTTAATTCTAAAGTGTAGGTGCACCTGTTGTTTTTTTTATGAACACTGATAAGCACATCACCTACAGAAGGTATTGTGGGATTCCTTCATTGGTGCCAACTCCAGAACTTGTATGATTGCAATGATCTCTCCAGGCATGAATTCCTGTGAATATACCTTAAATACTCTTTGTTATGCTAACAAAGTAAAGGAACTCCCTCATAATGGAACAGCTGGTGAAGCACAGAACTGTGTGGAAACTGAGAACGAAGAGCTTGAGATCAGTGAAAAAATGTCAAACCACCTCCTTGAGCTCTCTGAAGATGAATTGTTGCCTCATCTGTCTATTGTCTGAGAAGCTCTCACCCAAATTAATGAACTTGAAGATAAGGCAACAGAAGAACTTAAGGAAATCAGGCAGAAAATAATGACTTTAACAATCTCCTGGACATGGTGGAACAGCCAGAATATGACCAGGAGGCATTTGTATATGAATCTCAGTGCTTCATCAGTGAGTTACATCCTGTCTGGATTACCGCAACATGCTCTACGTGGGGCTGCCTTTCACGACAGCAGAAGCTTCAGCTGGTCCAGAGATCAGCAGCCAGACTACTAACTGGGGCTCTGTACAGGGAGAGAACACATGTTACGGCAGCTCCACTGTCTGTTTCTGGGCAAATTTTCAAAGTGCTGGTCATTACCTTTAAAGCCCTAAATGGTTTGGGCCCAAACTATTTGGCTGACCACATCTTCGCATACGAGCCTGCCCAGACACTGCGATTGGCAGATGAAGCCCTGCTCTCAGTCCCACCCCTGTCTCATGCACAGCTGGTGGGAACGAGAGAAGGGGCCTTCTCCATGGTGCCCCCTGCCTTTTAATGTTTAATGTTTAACCCTTAATCGTCTCAATTTTTAAAGTTTTGTTTTTAAATTTTTATTCGTCAAAACATGATTTTTTAGTTGTGGGATGCCTAATTTGTTGTAATATACCACTACTGTCAGATGGTGATGCTTAATATGTTATTGTTTGATTTATGGTTTGTTTATGCTTTTTGGTTGCACTTTATGGCATTGAATGTTTGCCGCTGTATCTTGTGAACTGCTCTGAGTCCCCATTGGAGAGGTAGAGCAGAATAGAAATAAAGTTGTATTATTATTATTATTATTATTATTATTATTATTATTATTATTATTATTATTATTATTTAGAATAACTTCAGACAACAAATGCATTGAAAAAAGTGGTTGACTCGCTGCCCAAAAGCAAACACTGTAGCTTCCCTTGATCATCTCTAGCTGGTGCCCAGCTGTTCCCTAGGTCGGTGACAGTACTGTTCCAAGCATTTCAAATTGACTCTTTTCATGAGAAGAATGAAGAGTTCATTGAACAAGCTGGCTTCTGGGAGTTACAGGATGTCTGACGGATTTTGATATCAGCCAAGCCCAACTGGATACCAAGGACCTGCGGTACTGTGAACAAATTAGATGAGGCAACATAAAAATGAAGAAAGGATAGAAGAAAGGAATTTATTTATTTAGTATGTTTATATACCGTCTTTCTCATCCCTAGGGGGACTCAAGGCAGTTTACAATATATTAATGGTAAAATTCAAAATTCAACATACATATAATAAAAAATCATAATAACTAGACACAGACATATAAACTATAAATTAAAATCATTAAACCATTAAAACATAGGCATATATAACATTTAACACTAAGACAAAGAATTAAAAACATTAAAAACATCCTAATATAAAAATAAAAATCACATGATCCAGAATTTGTACACCGTGGCCATTCTGATTGTCATTGCACATGTTTCTTTATTAGTCTTTGCATTCCCTTACTGGCTAAATGCCTGGTACCACAACCAAGTTGTTTTCTTTCTAAAGGGCAGGAGGGAGGGCGCTGATCTAATCTCACTGGGGAGAGAGTCACAGAGCCAAGGAGCCATCACTAAAAGAGCCCTGTCTCTCGTCCCCACCAACCTCACTTGCGATGTAGGTGGGACCAAGAGTAGGGCCTCCTCAGAAGATCTAAACTTCTGAGATGGTTCATAGAGGGAGATACGTTCAGACAGGTAAGCTGGGCCAAAACTGTTTAGGGCTTTATAGACTAAACCCAGCACTTTGAATTGTGCTAGGTAGCAGACTGGCAGCAAGTGGAGCTGACATAACAGGGAAGTTGAGTGCTCCCTGTACGCCGCTCGTTGGACTAATTGAAGCTTCCAAACAATCTTCAAAGGCAAACCCATGAAGAGTGCATTGCAGTAATCTATTCTCAATGTAACAGGAGCATAGACCACTGTGGCCAAGTATGACTTCCCAAGGTATTGGCACAACTGGCAAACAAGTTTTAATTGTGTGAAAGCTCCCCTGGCCACTGTCGAAATCCAGGCTCAGCGATGAGTCCAGGATCACTCCCAAGGTGCAAACCTGCATCTTCAGGGGAAGTGTAACCCCATCCAACACAGGCTGTAACCCTATACCCTGTTCGGTCTTTTGACTGACCTCTGTCTTGTTTGGATTCAATCTCAATTTGTTCACCCTCATCCAGACCATCACAGCGGCCAGGTACTGGTTCACGACCTGGACAGCCTCCTTATGGTGAAAAGGAGTAGTAGAGTTGTACTTCATCTGCGTACAGATGACATTGAACTCCATAGCTCGGGATGATCTCTCCCAGAGGCTTCATGTAGATGTTAAACAACATGTGGGACTGTATTGACCCCTGCAGGACCCCACAGAACAATGGCTGCGGCGGCAAGCAGGTGTCCCCCAGCAACGTCTTCTGGGAACAGTCCTCCAGGAAGGGCTGGAGCCACTGCAAAAAAATATCTCCAAAACCCATTCCTGTGAGGAGTCCCAGAAGGATACAGTGGTCTATGATGGTTTTCTTAAAGTGGATAGATTGGTTGTTTTGTTAAAGAATAACTCTGGATATGCTTCCTCATAACCCTATAATCTGCTAGCTTTTTAGTTATCATTAATTAGCTAGGTCTAACCTACCAGAGTTTATTCCCCACCAGCATATCCTTTAAAAGCCAGGGTCACCTCTGTGCCACAATGAGATGACAGAATAGGACTTTGTGCAACATTGTGCAGCATGATAAAATCGGAATGTTTAATTTAGATTTGTTGGGTTTATGCACACCAAAAGCATTACAACAATTGCTAACAATATAGTCATGCATGTGAAACTTTGCTTTGATTTTTATGGCGTATGAATGCCTTGCAGGTCACCCTGGAGGTTAAATACAAAGCAAGCAGGGTTTATTAGTATTGCAGATGCCTCCAGTCATTAATGAGCAGGCAGAACAGGTCAGCAGAATGTTCGCTAAGAAAAGATCACGAACTGCTGTGATGAGTCAAGAAACTGTAATGTCTTTGAATTTCTATTTCCATATCAAGGATAATGTGGCTATCAGATGTGCAGACCTGCACCTTTTGAGATCCTCTCATCCCTAGCTTGTGTTAATAAAAAAATCAGGGAGACATTAGATGGGCAAAACATCTTGTCAACCCATTCATCGGGCATACCTGCCACCCGCCTTCTTCCTGCTGCATTGTTTTGAACTTTTTAATCAAAAAAGATCTGTTCACTATCACTTCCTTCAGTTGCAGGGGAGAGTTTTCTATTTATTCACTTGAAGTTTGTTCCTCGTCACTATCAGACTGTCAAATTACTGGACCAAAGAGACACGGATCTTTGCCTTTGACTGCTCCAAGCTGTCTGCTTCTTCACCATAGTATTCCTTCAAGTAAATCTACATCCTGGACTGAAAATAGTCTTCTTATCCCACACAGAACTTCCAAGATAAAAGTGATAGAATTAGGACTGTGATCAGAAAAGGTGTCAGCATTGTTATTTATTTAGCTGTAAGGCTTGGAGCACTATTTGCTTACTGACTTTATTGTAGGGGGAAATCCCAGACCTGTACAAAAATTGGAGATACATAGGAAGAGTTCCAACAAAGAAAACATTGGCAGTTAGTACTGTTGGCAATTTTTATTTGAATTAAAAAAATCTTGTTTCTTGAATCATAGAATCATAGAGTTGGAAGAGGCCTCATGGGCCATCAAGTCCAATTGCCCTGCCAAGAAGCAGGAAAATTGCATTCAAAACACCCCCGGCAGATGGCCATCCAGCCTCTGCTTAAAAGCCTTCAAAAAGGAGTCTTCGCCATAAAGAGCATATGCCTTTACAATAAAATTTCATTTATTCCCATTGCATTCACTACTTGCAGCTGCATTCCTAGCTGATCTTTGGATGCCTATGGCTAATTCTCACTACAATTTAAAGGTTTTTTTTTTGCTTCCCCTCCAAGGATTCAGATAACGCCCAGCTTCAGAAAGATTGAAATGGGAAGAAGGTAGATAGAGGGCTTCAGGCAGATTGAGTGATTTGCAATAGATCAGCAATGATTTCTGACTGCCTATGATAACAACTTTAAAAAATACTGTCCCATAATGACATGGTATGACCCCATAATGACGTGGTATGATGGAGTTTTATATGCAGTAATTTATGGGCTTTTCTTTAGGTTACAAGTTCCTAGTCGGGCCATGTACTCAGCTCTACATTCCCAGATCAGGAATTCTTAAAAATTGACATATATATCTACCCACCTGAACTAATCTTTTTCACCTTGGTTCAGTTGATAGATTTTGTTTCCAGTAAAAAATGGAATAGACCCCAAAAGCTTAACGTCTATGTATATTCTCTAAACTAGGAATAACAAAGTATATAGACATGAGTATCTTACTGTGTAACACACTGCACATTCTTAAAGGAAGCGTAAGTACCACAATTTTCTTGTACAAAAAAAAAAGACCACCAGGAGGGATCTACAAATACTTATTCTCCAAGGAAAAAGATGTGGACTTGCACAAGCAATAAACCCCTATGTGTTGTGTGTATGTCTGTGCCTTGAGGTCACCTGTCAACTTTTGGCAACCCCAGGAATTTCATAGAGTTTTTAAGGCAAGGAATGTTTAGATGCAGTTTTGGCACTTTCCTCTAAAATCTACAGCGCTTAGCATTCTTTGGTGGTTCCCACCCAAACACTAGCCAGGGCTGACCTTGCTTAGTTTCCATGATCAGACAGGGTTTGGTGCCTTTGGGTTTATATCCTCTCACAAATCCCATCTATTAGCACTGCGACTGGAGGGCTCTGTGAAGGGTGACTTATCAGAGCATTGGACACTGTTGCTCAAATGTATTGGAATGAAAGACTGGCGAGCTTATATCGTCATATTCACTATTTCTATTTTGCTGCTTTCCCCCCCTTTTTGCATTCTTATAATCTGCTGTGGGGGGTCAAGAAATGGTTCTGAATAAGTAACTCAGTGGATGAATATATTATCCAGTACTCACTTATGACTCCAGCATTCATTTCTCTATATGCAGGGAATGAAATAAATGGGTACTATTCCTTTCAGCTTTTTCATTTATTTTGAAAAGAATTTCTACCCTTTTCAGATATCCCTGCTTTCTGTGTTCTGTCAATAGTGGTCTCTCATTTTAATTGTAATAGTGACATTCTTACCCTCTTTTCTGTTTGCAGATTTTATTTAAAAAATGCATACTATATGAACATTTTATTTGGTTTTTGAGCAATGCTGCAGAGATCTACCAGAAAACAGAGAAAAGAAAGAGAAGATAAATGCAATAGTAAATATTCTGAATTAAAGGATAATTTCTTGTGGCACTGAGGTCCCTGTCATCTTAAACATTTTTTTGCTAATTTGATGCTAAACTTACTGTAAACACTGAACAATTTCTAATTTGGCCAGTTTGAAAAGTTAAATATACTATAATCTGTGCAGAAATCTGAGGCTGAAACTGTCTAGGACATGCATATGAAAAGACCATATTTGTAATGGAATTTTCCTGGAAAATATATATATTTAAATATTTTGTGATTACTCATCTTATAACTTATTATTTTCTTGATTGCATCATTCCTGGCATCTTTTAAAACAGTCATGTTTGAAAAGGAATTATTCCTAATTTGCTCCAACAAGTGGCATCATATTCATCATGAAGGCGACATTGGCTTGATTTGTAAAAGAAGCGAATTCATTACTCAAGTCTTAGCTAAGCTTGACCTAAATTCCACAAGAAGCTCTCAAATCCAGTGCATTTCAGAAGCTATGGAATTGTCAACCCATCAAAAGTGGAAGCTGTTTTTTGAATTATGTATGAAGATGCAATCAATGTGATATTTAACTGCTTATCGTTTATGCTGTCCCTATTTGTTTTTTTTTAAAATAAAAACTTGCTGCTACAGACTTCATGGTGTAATAGTTGGACTACAAGCCCTACGCAACTATAGAAATTCACTTGATTCCCTTGAGCAAGTCATGTGCTCTCAGCCTCAGAGGAAAGAAGAGCCAAGCCCCCTCTGAACAAATCTTGCCAAAAAACCTTCCTCAGAGATTTGCCTTAGAGTTGCTATAATTCAGAAGCACACACAATGACAATGACAACAAAGCTACAGAATACCAAACTAAAAACTAATGGCTACATGTGAAATATCTGTAGCTGGAGAAATAAAATTGCCCACATTTAGCTTTTTACACATAGCCCTTATTTAAAAAGACAGACTCCAAGTGACATGAAATGCATAATTCTGTTTTTTTTAAAGGCTATACATAACTGCAGTAGGAGAATCAGGGTCAGGATCGTAGAGCATGGAAAACATAAAGAGCTAAGTTTGGAAGTGACATGTTAAAGAAAAACTACAGCTACTAGACAATTGGGTGCAGGGACATTTAAAGCTGGTATAAATTCTGGTAGTGTTATGCTACAGGACTTTGATGCTGCTGATTTGCTTCCTAGGAGTCTTAAGCAAGGTGTCTCTTAGGTAATCTAGTAGTGAGAGCAGCTGCTTTTCAAAACATCCTAGACCTCTTCCAGTTGTTGCAGTGCCATCCACCATGAACTAGAATTGTAGGTCCATGCTGGCGAAACAATGGTTGGCAATGGGTTTAGCATGTTTGAATGAGTTCCCAGGAGAAGGGCAGAGACAGGGCATTGGGTAACTTCTGTGACCTTTTGATTTGGCTCCATTGTTAGGTGCATGGAGGTATTGGACTTGACCAGCAAGAGCTTTCTATGGCCACAGGTTTTGGGGTCCCAGGGTTTTGATAACAAAATGTTACTTCTACACTCCTAGCCAACCATGGAGCTCCATCTGTGTGCCTGGCTATTGCCTATCACATCTATGCTTATAGAACAGATTGTCTGTACAACCAACAAGAAAAAAGAGATCAATTTCCACTCCTTCTTCCAGGATGCAAGAGTACCACATCCTGATATCATAGAAGTGACAATGTCTGTCTGGGCAGGGGATTGTGTCATGAACCTTGATCCCAAAACACTGACAGTAGAATATCACACTCCAAAGTCAAGCCAATTAGTCCATGGTAGAAGCAGAAATCAAGGGAACAAGCGGAAGGTAAAGCCAAATGTCCAGTCCACAGTCAAAGCCAAATACCAGAATACCAAATAGCGAGGTTGTGTCCTCAAGTCAAGAGCCGTAGTCCAGGAGCAGTCAAAATTTCAAAAGGCACAAAAGAGACAAGGTTCCAAGGTCCAGGCATGGACACATAAGTTGCTGCCAGCAATCAGGTAACACACTGCAAACTCTTAAATGCTTCTTACACAAGGGATCCCGATTGCTCGCATTCATCTCAGCAAGCTGTGGAGATCTTCTCAGCTGAACCTTTTCTTCCCTTAGTTCCACAAAAGAAGACACAGTTAATTCTTCCTCAGCCTGTTCTACAGAACCCTCTTGTGTTTGGCCAGCCATCTGAGTAGTTGTTATTTCTGGATATGGTTGAGGGAGTTGCTGTTTCTGGTTGGGCTCTAGTTCAACAGCCAGGCCCTCACTCAGCAAACCCTCATCCATGCGATCTGTAACTGATTGGCCCAAAGTGGATCTGACCCAGTTGTCTAGACTGCCTTAGAGCCCTGAGATACTGTAGAGTTTCAAGCAAACTCTACAGTATCATCTAACTTTGTTGAAAGTGGGACAAAGTCAGTTTAAAGTTAAAAATTCACAATACTCAACAGGAGTTGCAGTGTGTTTCAGACCAGGTGTCATCTTTCCTATATCTGTGCATTTCATTTTTTCTTTTGCTTAAGCTTATTACCTTTCATTTCTTCCTGTTATGAAATAGAAGCATTTTCAGCAGCATTTACATCTGTGCTATTTATTTGAAACAGCATTTATAATTTATCTAGGATTTTTTTAACTCAGAAAATTTAAGCCTTATAGTAGATAAAAGAAATGATAGTATTGCACAACCAGATGTATACAGTAATGGTTTAGGAGTTATGGGCAAGAAAGCATTTAAATTATAGAACTGAAAAATAGTCCACATAGACCATGAATTGCAACATACATTGATCTGCTTAGTATTTTATCTATTGTGTTAAAGAACTTTGGTAGTCATGGAAACATGTTTGAATTTCAACCTGGTGGTTTTTTAAAATGAAATGCCACTTTTTTATTACTCTGTTTGTCCTTTGCTACTAGTGAAGACGCTGTTGTTTTCTTTCCACCAAAGAAGCCTATTATCTGGCAGATAAAATGTCAAACTATAGGATTTTATAAGAATCCAATTCAAGCTTCTGTAAGAGGATGACTCAGTAGAGAAGTCCTTACCTGTGCTTTTGGGCAAGGAAACTGACATGTTTTCTGTTTGCTTCCCTAAAGCAAGAAAGTGTATTCTGGGTGGTCCAATATTTTAGCCCTTTGGGAGCAAGACAATTCGTCCAGGGATCGTCTGAGACTTCTCCAGCATGTCACTGTCCCCATGTGCTTCACTGCACCTCCCATCATGGCTTACTCATTTCCACCCTAGAATTCTGCACTGCAGACCACATTTTAAAAGCTACAGGGAAGGAAAGCATACATTTTATAGGGGACATTTTAAGGCAGCGTTTCTCAACCTGGGGGTCAGGACGCCTGGAGGGATCATGAGGGGGGTCGCCAAAGACCACCAGAAAACACATATTTCTGATGGTCTTAGGAACCTCTTTGGCAGAGAAGGCTGAAGATCTCTCCCCCTGTCCTTCTCTTTCTTTTTGGAAACAGACGGTGAATTTTCCCACCAAAAGCCTTCCTCTTGCAAGTTTGGTTCAGTTCAATCACTGGTGGAGTTCAGAAGGCTTTTTGATTGTAGGTGAACTATAAATCCCAGGAGCTACAACTCCCAAATGACAAAATCAATCCTACCCCCAACCCCACCAGTATTCAAATTTGGGTGTATCAGGTGTTTGTGCCATATTTGGTCCAGTAAATAAAAATACATCCTGAATATCAGATATTTGCATTACAATTCATAACAGTAGCAAAATTACAGGTATGAAGTAGCAACGAAAATAATTTTATGGTTGAAGGTCACCACAACATGAGGTATCAAGGGGTTGCGGCATTAGGAAGGTTGAGAACCACTGCTTTAAGGACTTAGTTTTGTTTCTTTGATCTCAATTATGTTCAGCCAACATTTACATATTTTGGATTTTCAAGAACTACATTTTATGAACGAGAGAGAGAGAGAGAAGAAAAGCTTGCTCTTTCTCTAATGCAAGAAGAAAATTGTGATAAAGCATGCTCAGGAACAGCAAAGATTTCCTGCTTTTCCTCTGCCGAGGAAATGAATGGCATGGTTGCTTTTATGAACTTGTAGTAAGATAGTGCTTATTTATGCCTGGTTACGTCTGTAACAGAAGTTGTACATAGTTCAGATACTGAGTCATTCAGCCTTGGTGAGGATATTTCTTTTCTTTTCCCATGCTTCCGTTATTTTAAAACAAACAAACAAACACACTGGAAAGGACATTTAGCACAAACGTTGCTATATAGTCGGCTTTCTTTTACTTTGACAGATTTGATTATTCACGGATTTGAGTAAAATATCTCTAGGATTCCCTATGTCCTCCACTGGAAACTGACCACAGAGATGCTCTGGATGACTTATAGATTCTTTGAGAGAAGACCTCTCTAGAAATGTAAAGGTTCCTGAAGTATGCTTTTGGTCAACTTCTGGTAACAATGAAGTTGTGCTAGAGGACCTCAAAATTCTTAAAGAAGCGCTTTCTCAGGTTTTTAGAAAGGTGTTTTTATATTCACATTTTTGCATTTCCAAAGCATTCTGTGCCACTAACCCCAGTGAAGGTGGAGGGCCTGCCTGCTATCCTTTCTCATTTCCTCAGGTAGAGAAGAAATGCCGCATTTTGAACACAAAGAACCAGCCAGCAATGTCTGAGGCTGGTGCAAAAGTTCTATGGTCACTTCTTTCAGGAAATTTTTACTGTACAAGCAGAAATATTAAGAAAACACACACCTGGCATCTCACTGATTGGATCTGATCTTCTAGTAAGCCTTGTTTCCATCTTGAGAAAACCAGATAGATTTTTACCCATCAGAGCTTTCATCTACACCTTGGAATAAGGGTGCATCTACACTATAGAATTAATGCAGTTTGATACCACTTTAACTACCATAGATCAATGGTATGGATCCCTGGGATTTGTAGTTTGGGGAGGCATCAGTGCTCTTTGGTAGAGAAGGCTAAAGACTGTGTAAAACTGCAATCCCCTGTGATTCCACAGCCTTGAGCATGACAGTTCCAGTGGTGAAAAAATGCATTAATTCTATAGTATATATCAGTGGTTCTCAACCTGTGGCCAAAACACCTGGGGACCCACAGATTGAGAACCACTGGTGTAGATGCACTCTAAGTCATGCTGCTGCTTTTGTATGAAATACTGAAAACAGGATGCATTTCTAAGCTGAAGAGCCGGCGTTGTCAGTAGACATCTCCAAGGTCATGTGGCCGGCATGACTGCATGGAGCGCCGTTACCTTCCTGCCGGAGCGGTACCTACTGATCTACTCACATTGACATGTTTTCGAACTGCTAGGTTGGCAGAAGCTGGAGCTAACAGTGGCCACTCCATGGGACCTTTTGGTCTGCAAGTTCAGCAGCTCAGTGCTTTAACACACTTCACCACCGGGGCTCCAGCCATCATGTTAAACATACTTAAATATGGAGAAAATTAGAGAGTTTTAGCTTAGCCTCCTGTGAAAGCAAATTCCACCAAGTTTACTGCCTTCCCATGCTTTCAAAAGATGGGTCTGTGTCAATGGTGGAACTGTGGAACCTTCTATACTGACCATATAATATAGTTCAAAGCCATTTGAGGGTGTGGTGATACATAACACACACCACCAATGTGCAGTGTAATGCACATCAGGATTGCTATAGCACTATAAAATAAGTCCCAGGGAAACCCCAAGTTCAGCCAAATAATTCACTGCAGCATTTGCCAGTGTCTACCAGATCCAGGGTGAAATCTGTTTCACAAAATGTAGACCATATTGTAGATACTGGTTTGAGCTCAGGAAGATGATTAAATTTACCATGGACCTAGCCCAGTGTTTGAGAACCACTGGGCTAGGTCCATGGTAAATTTAATCATCTTCCTGAGTTCAAACCAGTGCTATGCACGGTAGTCTGTAAAACCAGTTTCTTCCAAACCGGTTCCAAGATGCATTACAATGTCAGTATGGAAGCACCCTTAGATAATGTTATTTCCCAGGATTATAAAACTTGGGCAGACTCATATCAGGATATGCAATCTTTTGGATAATCTGGGTCTAAATTACCAAATATCAACTGGGTAGGCCAGAACTGGCTTAAATTGGTTAATTTGGTTTGGACTCTGGCAGAGTTTCTAAAAGAGGACTCATTGGAAACAAGTCATTCTTCTGCTCGAGCTAGCTTTCTGATATGATTTGACAGTGCTCCCAGGACCAGAAGAAGTTGTTTTTATGCCTCAGAATGGATGGCTTTAAGCCCCTTTCTAGTATCCTCACTGATATACCCTACTTCAGAAATACAGGAACAGCAACACCAACACCCCCTGGCTCTTCAATATATATATTTCTTCTGGGAAATGGGTCCAAGGTGGGTGGCAATTTGTTCTTTGTTCACTGCTAGCACATGGTCTAAGAATCCTAACTCATTCTCAAAGTACATCATTCATACATTTTAGTAGGCTATGAATGATGCAGTCAATGAAACATCGTATAAAAACCTACATTGGGCAATAACCTGTAACTAACCTGGCCCATTTTGTGTCATCACAAAAGTAAATACATTTAAAATGCATGAGAATGAAGATGCAGAAAGGCATTGCCTTGTATAACTCATTAAGGAAGTGCAAACTCCTCATGCGGATGTCTTGAGAGGGAGGAGAATTAACTTCTGTGTTTTCTTTCTTGAAAGGTTGTCTTAAAATATATATGCTGCTCATAAGAAGGAGTAGAAAGGGCTTCTAGTGCATAATAATTTCTCCCCTAAATCTGTGTGCATATGTTAAAAGCTCTGTGAAGCCTCAATAGGTTTTTGATTTGTTATTTTTATGAACAAGCTTGGGTACATTATCTCCTAAGACAATCTAGCAGCTGTTAAATGTTTGCTTTTACGATTCAGAGAGCTTCGGATGTAGAATACAGAGACATTTAGCTTCTTTTTTTTTCTATGTGCCAAGGCTAAGCACTACTAGTCAAAGGCAAAGCCCAAGACAGCCGCTTTCTCAAGAGAAGAGACTGTGGGTTCAGTTGTATAGAGTGTAAATCACTAAATCTTGCAAAAGAGACATTCATGTACTCAATGGAGTATGGTACAAAGCAGAGGAGAAAGCAACAACAGTTATCCGGGGGGGGGGGGGGGGGGGTTGCTGCCTTAGTCCTTTAGGTAAAATAAGAAAGAAGGCAAGTAAAGGAAACAAGACAGATCAACATTTTGAAAATGGATACGACACAGGGGCTGCCTTTAAAGAACAAGGGAACCAGTAGCTTACATTTGGCTGAAACCCAGACCAACTTCCATGTATGCCAGCAGTGTGTAATGGAACCCTTCAAGGAGTTCTGAGGTAAAGGCAATGATCTCTAATACAGAATATTTATTTGTAACTGAATATGGCAGTATGTATTTTGGGTAAAATGCATTCTGAGAGCTGCATGACTCTCCTAAAGCTCCCTCTGCATAATTTTCTCCCCAATATCTATGTGACTGTTAAGACCCTGGGCTCTGTTGGTATTCAGGCAGAGGTTAATCAAACAACATCAGGCTTGTGTCAAAACTAAACTTAAACACTTGGCAGTTTCCAAGTCCGAGTTCAAACGTAAAGATAGCACATAGCTGACATCACAAAGTAAAGTCTCATTAACATTGGGAGTACTACAAACACCAGTTCAGGAACAAGAAGAAACAGTAGTCAAGGTTGCAATCCAAGAGTCAGACACCGACGGTCCACAGAGTACAATTGCAAGGTTCAAGAGTACAAAGTGTAGTCCTAGTTCTAAAGGTCAAGCCAGATAATACAGAGTTTGAGGGAACTCCAAAATCCATAGTCAAGAATCAGTCCAGGAATTCAAAATACACCAAGGTCCACAACAAGATACAAGAGCAACAGATTCCACAACAAGATTATTATGACAGTTCAAGGTACAGCACAGGAGTTCAAGATACAGGTCAGAATAACACATCCACCAACCTCCACAGCCAAGTATAACAGATACTTTTCTCCCAAAGAGCAGTTTCTATGAGTTAGGCTCTTTTTATGCAGCTGATCACAGTTGCATCCTATCTCTGCAGGCCTTCTCCCTCTGGCTGTTACCTGTGAGTTCTTACCGACAGATTACTCTGCCCTTCAGAACCAAGAGGAAGATTAACCCCTTCCATGCCTTTTGCAGCAGCACCATCCTGCTTAATCATGATCCTATATTACCCATAACCAAACTGCCAAGCGTTATATATCCTAACTACCACCAACTACTAGGCATGCCACTATACCAACCATCAATAATAATAAGAATAGCAAAAATAGTAATAATAATAATAATAATAATAATAATAATAATAATAATTTATATTGTCAACTGCGGGACATGACAGTGACCTGGGGGGGGATCATTTTCTGATGCCATCCGTCCTGCAGGACGCACACTGGACATAGTTTTTTGTGCAGTTCAGGGGGATGGCGATCTGTCTGTGGAGGAACTTTGTAAAATCAATCAATCAATCAATCAGTCAGTAGATTACAGAAGTCCCAGGACCCTCTCTTTCCAGAATCCTCCCCAAATCATTTCCAGATTTTGTAGAGCTTAATATGGCCCATGGACACCCTGGAAATGGAAAATTGTCCCCCCCCCCACCAAACCACCCCTTTGGTAGGCATAGTCATTTGTCTCGGAGTATTTGAAAAGTGCATAAGAGGAGCCATGTTGGATCAGTGTCTTATTTTCCAGACTGGGCATGCAGATGTCTATGGGAGGTTACAAATGACAGCAAATTATAGCTCTCTGCCATTATTTTTCTCAACAATTGGTATTCAGACTATTATATAAAGATATGAGAGGTACATCATCATCATCATCATTATACCTTATAACAGTGAATTCTGTAGTATAGTGAGGTACCATGCTGTGCCTGTCTACCCTGACTCACTCAGGAATAAATTTCACTGGATAAAGTATAATGAGTGTGTGTGTGTGTGAGAGAGAAAAGCAATATAAAGTCAGCCTGTGAACGTTTGTGTCTCCTGGATAGAACCTGAGGACAGTATATTATGCACAAGGACCACTTCACATTTATTTTGGCTTTTAAAAGAGAAGTATGATCATTGTGATTAGATCATGAGGCAGCTTCTTCATAAAACTATGGACACTGATGAAGAACTGTGCTTCTGCATCTTCAAAGAACCAATGTATAGTACTGGATCCTCACATTTGTAGTTTTTTAAAAAAAACTTTCTGTGTTTCTGAGGTAATTTTGCAGTTTATAGGGTACCGTGTTTCTTCAGTTGCCATGGCAAAGTTTCATGTTCACCTCCCTTATATTACAGAGCAAGTTGTTTCTAAAAGCTTGTGTTAATTGCTGCCACACGTTGTAAGAGGCTAAGTAATGTCTCTGAAGATAAGGTTCTCTCAGTCTGCAATAAATGAAATCCTTTCACGCCCAAGCCCAGAAATAAAGAGGCAAGAGTCAATTGCTGTGTTCCAAATGAGAAATATTTATTAATTTGACAAGGGGGAACTGCATTTTCAGACATTCAGCTTGCCAACTAATCAACGTTCTTCCCATGGGGCAGGTTCTTAAAGAGTAAGGGATGGAACCATGTTGCTTCTCCCTCAGGTTCTTCTGAGTAGGCTTCCCTGACTAATCTGTCTCCAACCAGTTGTCTTTTATGGTCTCTATATTTAGGTGCAAAGGAAGGCATGCTGCCATTGCCCTGCCTAAGGACACCCCAAGATATTTGGCTGCTGAGACCAAAGAACATATAGTGCCAACCCTCTCCGGTAGGCAGATAGATCACAACTAGATTGGTAGTTGGATTCTGATTCAGTGATGACACTTCTATCACACCCAAAGGCATGTGTCTAATTTATGCAGATGTGCTTGGCATAGGTTCCCAGACTGGATTCTCTTCTCTGGTCTTTAGAGCAAAAGGGAGAAATCGCAGCATGAGAGCACTGCTATGAAAAGTTTCTGTATTATTTTCAGCATTGTTTACACTGTTTGTATTTGAATGGTGTACTCTGTGCAGTTGTGGTCGATATATCATGTTGAAAGACATCGCCAGTGCCTACCTTCTGGGACAATACAAGGGGTTGCCCCTAAATCTCTGGCAGCACATTATAAATCCAATTCCCTATTTAGAGATTTTATCTCCTCCATGTCATCATTTTGGGGCCTTATTATTTTCTCATACCCTGTAAATCCTCTGACATTACTCTAACCAGCATAGATTTTCAGTTTAGCAGGATTATGTTGTTTATTATTGCTTTTATAAGATAATTTTTGGCTTAAATTGTTGACTTTCAAACATCAGCTACTCTGAAGGTAGAGCTCATTTCATTTCAAGCTTTGTATGATGCCTGGTGAGTTTATGTACTATCCCACAACCATCAGATCATATGCATTAATCAAGTACATTAGATAGCTACCTAAAGTGAAACAATTTATTCCAGTGGGATATTTTCATCAGGTCGTTCACAATCTGAGAATAAATGCATTTGTCCCCAATAACAAACATTCCAGTCGATCACCAAGACCTGCATGTTTCAGAAAGTTGCCTTAAAAAGCCACCACTTCAGATGCTCCTACAAGGTACATTTGGCCCTCCTAATTAATGTTAGTTATCTTAAAATATCTAATGGTAGGTGGCTGAGAGTACTTGCGTTCCTGCGTCTTGTTAGATGTGGATTATTGTCACAGCAACGGTGGTCCCAATCAGAAAATTCCTTTCAGCACCATGGAGACCATCAAAAATAGCCATGGAAACCTATTCAAATAAGCGAAGAAATATTAACCTGTGATAAAGCAATTTAATTGCTTTTATGATGCAAAGCCAAGACATTTCAGAGTGCTAAATTATACTCAAAGGCAATAATATACTGTAAGCTGAGGAAGTCCACCAGGCATGTGGTAGAGGTTTTTTCTCTTGAGTTGTCCCCAAACTGTAGAACACACTTGCCTTCCAGCTAGAGTCTGTCTCCTCTCTATGTCTTTTTAGGATAGATGTGAAGATGCATCTTTTTCACTGTTTTGTTTATTACAATAATGTTAAGGTTTCTATTATTTTAAATTATTTGTAATGTTTCTCAGCACCCACAAGTGATGGTTTTCATAGAAATGCGAGACAAAAAAAATGCAATACTTTAAAAGAATAAGATTAAAAACAGCACATTTACTTAACACGGCAGCCTCCGTATAAGTCAGACTAAAATTTCCATCTTCTCTAGCCAGGGGATAGTGGGAGTTGTAGTTTGATTCATATGAAGGTTGTGGGGCTAGGATGGGTTGGCAGACAGCATGGAAAAAATATATACACACTCACACAACATGGGCACACACACACACACTATACTTGATCACTCAGTAATCTGCAAATTTGATATTGATGTTTAGAAATTTCACATTTTCCTCACATCCATACCCTAGAGGCTCTTTTTTTTTTTTTTTTTAAGAAAACCATCTTTCAGTTTAATGGAATATGATTTCCCCACTCCTGTACCATTAAAATAATGTTAATTGTTGACTTCGACAAGTACATCATTAATGCAATTTATCAGCATCACACTGAGTTTACGTGAGTTATTTATCTCAAAAGGTTCAGATCACAGGTTTATAATATGAAAAATCAGAGCACAAATTACACTAATAATTATTCTATTGTTTAAATAGTTTTATGGCTTGATTTTGGGGGATATTAAATTGTGTTCTTGAAATTCAATTACCATTTTAAAAAGCAAAATATCACTGCACTTTTACAACAATGATGCTTTTGTCATTGACAATGCAGACTAGTAGCTAGTGAAGAAGATCTATACAACTCTGAGGGGGCATAGTCAACCATCCAATGTAATGGACGCTTAAAGAGAATGCAGAACATGATCTCAATGGAATTAGAATTAACAGTGAAATTACATACATATACAAATACAAGGAGCAAAATGGTTTGCAGATTTCGCTGATCTCATATTTCTATGCCTATGAAGGAACTAAAACCTCTTGATGGACAAAACTATCATGCAGCTCAACCAAGGCAAATAAATAAGGAAAAATCGGACAACAATAAGCAACAGATCTATCTTTCTCAGATTTCCTGAAAAGAGTGAGAGAGAACTGACTAAAAGCCTTCAAAAGGATTGAACTCTTGTTCTCCAACTGTGGACTCTAAATTCGCAGCTCTCACCAGGTGTAACCATGATATTGAGGACACCTTGGGATAGGATTTAGAAACTGGAAAATCCAAAGATTATCTTCAAAAACAAGTTGAAGACCTCAAAAAGCATGGTGGTCTTTCAATATTTGCTTAAGAGGAATCCAAGACCACATGAAACAGGGAGTTATGCTGACATTCATACTCACCTGGATTAATGAAATGTGTCCTGACCTGGAACTCAAAATACAGATAAGTCCACAAATCAATCACGGTTAACTTGAAAACAAGCAACCAAGTCTGAACTCTCATCTTCACATTTTCACATTGTCTTAAGCTTTCTGCTATCCATGATTTAAATTACAAAACCACAAAATACAGCTTTTCTGAGCCTTTTTTTTGCCAAAACCTTAAAGAAAGAACATAATTGCAAACCTTCCACAGTCTTGCTCCAGCAGGTGAGAGTGTAATACAAATGGGGCTTCCCTTTTAAATTAATCGTTACAAAAGGAACACATGATGGCAACAATTAAAATGCACATGAGCAGTGCCTGCCAGGCCTTGGATATTTCAGTCTCCCAGGAGGAAGATGCAGCAAAGGATGAAGACAAATTTTCCCTGCTGGCTGATAGACAAGAGGCTTCAGGCTAGAAAATAGTGCAAAGGCAAAGAAATGGGAGGAGCAAGAGAACTGGAACATTGAAATTCTGATAGTTTCATATGAGTAATGAGTAATGCTTAAGAAGACATAAAAGAGGAATGCAAGCTGCTGAATTTAAACACTTTGCTTCTGAATCTTCATCATCCTCTCTGATCATTACTTCTTTTATGGCGGGTCTGGCATATCACTGTTTTCCCACTTTTCCTCTTGCAGTCCTGTTCTTGTTTTCCTGTCCTTCCCATTATACTGGTAGGCCATCATTTTTTCAAATAATGAGACTCTCTCTGAGTGTAGCATCCTTGCAACTCTCTTCACTAAAACTCTTAAAATTGTATGCTCCAATCCACAGCTTTTACTCTTTCATTGAGATTTGTGCTTTCCAATTGCTACACTAAAGAGCAATGCCCTCCCAACATTTCCAGAGATTGGCTATGATCGAGATGACAATCCCTAGATTCTTGGATTTGATATGCTTCAAAAATTTCTTGGTTTATTAATGTTGTTTGTTGTAAGATTGGATAGGTCTATTTCATGTCTAATGCTAGCATATGTCTTTGTATTTCTTTTTATGCTGGGTTGGTAAATGGTGAAAGCTAAAGTGTTTGATATGTAAACTAAAAACCTCTGTGGGAATGACTCACTTACAATACTTGTGTATTAACCATGAATAAGATCAAAGCTATATCATTGTATCATTTAGTGTCAAAGGTCTAGGCTCTGTTCCTAAAAAGGTATGGATTGCTAAACATTTAAATCTGTTAAAATCCAGCATTGTATTTCTATAGGAGACCCACACGAGAGATACAGAACCCGTATTTCCTTGCTCCCTGTACAGTGCCTGCCCAGTATAATACAGTGAAGAGACTTAAGAGAATCCCTACTTAAGAGCATTTTGAGTTAAGAGCCATCCCTCAACCCTGGTTTTGCTTTGACATACAAGCAGCATTTTGGGTTAAGAGCTAGTGCCAGAGGGAGCACTGCAGAGAGAGTACAGGGCTTTAGGGCTTCAAGGGAGCAGCCTCCGTGCTTTGTGCTCTTGTCCGCTTGGGCGATTGCTGTCTGCTTTGGGAGATTGCTATTTGCTTGGCTCTTGTGCACTTTAAGGAACTTTGGGTTAGTTGATTTTGTGCAGTTTTTATTCCTGGTATGTCTGGCTTCATGAAGGGAGAGAGGGTGGGAGGGAGGCTGGAATGAGTACAGTATGAAGAAAATGATGCTTTTGTCTCTTCATTTTGTGCTTTGTGCTTTTTTGTCACATCTTTCTGCTTCTACCATTTAAAAGTTGATCATTCTTTTTATTGTTTCATGTGTATGTGCAGGTTTTACATTATTTGTTATTTATAAAGTGCATTTAATTATTTAAAAATTTGTAACCAAAAATAAATGGGGCTGGGGGCTGGAATACATTTCAATTGGAAAATTTGCTTTGAGATAAGAGAGTTTTGAGTTATGAGCTGTGTCATGAAACAAGTTATCCTTTTAAGTCAAGGAATCACTGGGGGGGGGGGGCTTGCTTAGTGCATTTTCCAACTTGAGATTGATGAGATAGTGAGGGACCTAGATGAGTACTTTTTGATTTACAAGATAATAGTCTTCACGTTAGGCACATTTTACTATCCAAATTTTGATCAATCAGGTCCAAGCAATCTTTTTTGCACACCTTAAAAACATTGGGAGAAATTATAATAGGTAGGAATGCAAATGAAGTTTTGAATTACAACTTGGACAGATCTTATCGTCTAGCCCTTAGAAAACTGAACTGATTTCCCGTATCAAAATCAATAGGTAAAGCCTAGTTTCTAGATCCCTGAAGAGTCTTACACCCACTGAGACTATAGTTTTTTTTAACATACACTTTGGTCCTATTCTAGGGTTGACTACTTCTTTATATCCAAATCACCACTTGGGGACATATCAGATGCAACACCTGCACCCATCATTTACTCCTATCATTCTTCCATCACCTGAATTTGGAAATTTGGACCAGACACAAAGAACTCAATTTGGGAGATTCACACTCACACTTTTGAAAGATGAAAATGTCAGAAACACATGCAGAATACCTTAAAATTCTTTTAGATAGAAAATAGAACCCCAACTATCCTGGAGGTACTGCTGTAGGATACCCTAAAGGCAGCCCTACGGAGTCTCTTAATTAGGAAGGAGTAAAAAATAAAAAAGCCCTTACCCCAAGAGCTAACACAGATATCTCAACCCCATAAAAAGCACAGGTGATTTGCATACGCTGCTCCAGAAAAAGGTGGGATCGCCAAAACTATATAATGCAAAGATCCAAGATTCTCTTCATTATACTAACCCATACTATTATGAATATAGTAACAAAAAATCCCACCTACTTGCTAGATCAATGGAAAGAAAAGCAGAAAAAAGTATCTCCATCACCACGACTGATAGCACCATAGAAACCTCCCCTAAGGAGATTATTAAGGAGTTTCATACATTTCATTCTAAACTGTGCTCATCTGAAATGTTACCTGACCTAGATATGAATGGATTTATAAAATCCTTAAAGATAAACCCACCACTGATTTGCATTCTCACCTCCTAAATAAATGTAAAGGCCTGCAAAGGATGCAAAAAGACACATTAGATAAGAACAGATAGCCTTTTATTGATTATGTCAACAAAACAATTCAGCAGCTTCAAGCATCAAGTGGCACTTCCAATCTCAACAAAATCTACAGATGGATCACACAAATCAAGTATGATCTAAATGACTTTATCACACAAGGCAGGGAAAGAGAGGAAAGTAGGATATAAAATAAACATAATTATAATAAACCAAAATTGCATGACACTGTGTGCATCCCACTGTTAATCTGTCTTCCACATGTGATTCTCCCCATTAACTAGTCAATAGCTTTCAATCTTGCATCAGTCGCATTACCTATTATGGTGTGATGGGTAGATGGGATTTCCTGCTTCTTGGCAGAGGGTTAGACTGGATGGCCCATGAGGACTCTTCCAACCCTACTATTCTCTGATTCTATTATTCTTCTGCTTCTGTGCTAGCATGCCAATAAAAAATTGACAATAGGGGTCAAGATTCTCTTCCCCCTTGCTATTACATGTTGGCTGTTTTCCTTTTATTTTATATTTATATACACCTATTTTTAAAATGCTATAATTGTGTGATTATGCTAAAAACAATTTTAATAAAGAACCGCAGGTTCGCAGCACAGCGTGTCAAGTTTTCCAGACCAGACATGCACAGATTGTGGGTAAAATCAGAGGCTTTATTTTCAGTGGCCAAAGAGGATGTCTGCAGAGACAGCACTCCAAAGAACTGACATACCATAATTATGAGCATACATTTTATTTATAGTATTTTAGCAGCTATTCTAGTATACCATGCTGACTTCTGATTGGCCTGAAAAATGGATGGTTAGGATCTGCTCCCTGGTTGCTCTGGAGCTCCATCTGACATCATCACTGGTTGTTCCCTGCCATGGTGGGATATTTTAATAAACTGCCATTGGATTATTTTTAAAATTTGGTTCCGTTTAGTGATTTACCCAGGGGAGGGGTGTGATTGGAAAGTAATGCAGTGGTGCAGGCAATAATGGGCTGAAATGGGTTTTGATTTCTCAACTTTGGTTAATACAGTGGGTGCCATTCAGGAAAACAAAAAGGGTACCCAAGGTGTTGGCCATGGAAGCTTGAGGGGAGGGTCAATTTTGGAATCAGGGATGAAGAAACATTCCCAGGAATAAATCAGATCATATCAGGAAAAACAAGAAAAGACCCAGAGGCTCTTCTGAGGCTCATTATGCATGTGTCTTCTCGGGTACTGCGAGAGAATTATGATAATCATGAATCTGTTTCCTATGATCCAGGGTGTGGTGAAGCAACATTTCCAGGGGAAATTCATGGAAAGGGTAACTATAGGCCAGTGGTTCTCAACATGTGTGTCCCCAGGTGTTTTGGCCTACAACTCCCAGAAATCCCAGCCAGTTTACCAGCTATTAGGATTTCTTGGAGTTAAAGGTCAAAACATCTGGGGACATACAGGTTGAAAACGACTGCTATAGGACAAAAGGAAAAGTTAACACAAGCTTGCTGTATGTCTCCATGGAGCTGTGGACCATAATTCATAATTCTGGGATCTAATTTTTGATAACAGGAAGGCAGGGTTAGGAGTGTGTGAAGAATGCTGGACCACAAAATTGGCAAATTAGCAAAATTAGCACAATGGAAAGAGAAGTCTTCAGGGTGCTCAACATGTATTTAATATCCATTATTATACGACTGTGATGGAATAGTAGGCTTGTGTGATAAGGGCCTAAATGAATTTCTTTTCTATTTTTACTTGACACAAATGGAAAGAAATGATTGACTGCTTCTCTATTTGTATCATATACCTACATTTCTTTGTCTTTTGTAATGTATTTGTTGTTATTTCTTGTTAATACAATTTCCTTCAATTGTTTTTAAAAGAAAAAAATACATAACTCTTTATTCATGATTTAGGCCCCTAATTCTTTCATAAACTGTGCATTAATGTCTTATGACACCGACATATTTATTGACATTTAAGCAAGATGTTTGGTTTCCTAATAATTTTAAAAGCCAACAATTCCCTCTGCATTTAGCATTACCAATAGGATTTCCCTCTCCCATAGCCTTAAACAGAAAGTCATAATGGACCATGATTGTATTAATTTTCTTGTAATTGTAATGATTTTAATTAATCAATTTTGTTACATAACAAAAGGCTACAGAATTTGCCTTTTCATCTAACAGAAATACTTGGCAAACAACGATTCAACACTTTTGTAACCTGCTGACTATGGTAGAAATGCCACAAGATTCTTGACTAAACTTTTTGATTTTCTTAATAGGTCTTATTAAAGGTTTATGCATTTTTATAATAAGTCTGTAGAATATTTTTTTAAAAAAATACTGTAGTAAAAACTTTACTGCCCAATAAAAATCACTGATAAGATATTAACTGCTTTATTATTTGAGCAATGCTAATAAAATGATTATTTTTCCCTGCCCTTTTGGCAAAGGGCAGAGGACAGAATAATTGCATACTCTGTTCAGTTCACAATGAACTAAATAGAAGCGTTATCTTGCTAACAAAGAACAGGCAGTTCTGAAGTGAAGCACTCAAAGAACAATGAGACAAATCAGGTAACTTGTTTGTCTGAAAAAGATGCTTCAAAGGTACAGTGTGCCAGAGCTTTACCCCTCATTAGCATACAAAAATATGTTCATAATTTGCATCAATATAGTGGACGGCAGACCCTTGGCTGCTTGGATCTGTTCCACTTCCCCCTCGCCTTGATGCCATCTGCACAATTCCTTGTGTAAGACTTGAAACAGCAGATCAGCCTCCTCAGATGACATGCAGAAACTTTCATAAACAAAAAAAGCTGAATCATTTTGTTCTTCTGAAAAAATCGTTGTTCTAACTTTTTTAAACATTTGATATTTATCCTACTGAGGGATGTTTCCAGACCCGCATTTTTTGCATGATGATAATTCATTTTCTGGAAAGTCTCCTCAAAGTTACATAAACTGTCCAGACAGATCTTGTGATTAACTACCTTGGTTTCTCCAATGTTTTAAATACTCATGAAAAGATTCCCAGTAACACACACACACACACACACACATGAGATAGGCTTTGAAGTCATGAGACATGCAAATATAGTATATCTCTTTCCTCTCATTTTTCCACAATTATAGAAATGTTAACAAATATAAACTGAATGGGTCTCATTTTAATCATAGTTCACCCCAAAAATATTCATGGAAAGATTCTAGAATCAAATGGTTGAGCACACAAAGGGAACAGATGAAACTCTTACTTAGATGTACACTGAAGATCTGATGATGATGAACTCCACATTTTAACTTAGAGTTTGGCATTCATACAGTCACAATCCAGCGATTAACATTAATGGGTGTCCATTGCTTTAATGGTTGCAGAACTTAAGAAACTACACATTTATATCACACACTGTAGAGCAGAGGAGAATGAAATGACTGCAGGCTGCCTGTGGTCCTTGGGCTCAACTTATGGTCTCTTAAGCCCCCAGACTTCAAAATCTTTTAGCATTTTTCACTTTGGGTGTCAAACATGCCAAAATCTCCACTAAACATAGAAGCTTCATCCCCAAAAGCTCCTAGCATCCCTAAAATGTATAACCCCCATCCTTGCTCCAAAAATCAGTCTAAGAAAAAAATGGAAGTGATGTGAAATCACTACTGGCCACATGCAAAGTGCTGGAATGGTCCTTGTAGGGGGTGTAGGAGTGAAAAATGTGCCTACCCCTCCACAGCTGCCCACCCTAGTTATACATCAGTGTACTAATTGTGTAAGTGTTTTGTATGTTGTAGACGTGTAACCACTAGTGATGCCAACCATTATTGCAAGCCCATACGTACTCCCCTCTCTCCCTTTTTACTTGATGGTGTGGGGAAACTAATTCAATACTCCACACAGCAATGGTGAGCTCATAGTCAAGGTTTTCACTGCACAATTATACTGTTGTGGAATTTGGTGTGACTATTAAGACTGATGGCTGAAAGTAAGGAGGAGCTGAGGAGTCTTATCACCAAGGTGAAAGAAGAAAGTGCAAAAGCTGGGTTGCAGTTAAACATCAAGAAAACCAAGATTATGGCAACCAGACTGATTGATAACTGGCAAATAGAGGGAGAAAACATGGAGGCAGTGACAGACTTTAAATTTCTAGGTGCGAAGATCATTGCAGATGCAGACTGCAGCCAGGAAATCAGAAGATGTTTACTTCTTGGGAGGAGAGCAATGGCCAACCTTGATAAAATAGTGAAGAGCAGAGACATCACACTGGCAAGGAAGGTCCGCATAGTTAAAGCAATGGTTTTCCGCATAGTAACCTATGGATGTGAGAGCTGGACCATAAGGAAGGCTGATCGAAGGAAGATAGATGTTTTTGAACTTTGGTGCTGGAGGAAAATCCTGAGAGTGCCTTGGACCACAAGAAGATCCAAACAGTCCATCCTCCAGGAAATAATGCCTGGCTGTTCACTGGAGGGAAGGATATTAGAAGCAACGATGAAGTATTTTGGCCACATCATGAGAAGACAGGAAAGCTTGGAAAAGATCATGATGCTAGGGAAAATGGAAGGAAAAAGGAAGAGAGGCCGACCAAGGGCAAGATGAATGGATGGTATCCTTGAAGTGACTGGCTTGACCTTGAAGGAGCTGGGGGCAGCGACGGCCGACAGGGAGCTCTGGTATGGGCTGGTCCATGAGGTAACGAAGAGTCGGAAACAACTGAACGAATAAAGAAGAAGAAGAAGACTAAGACATATACAGTGGGCTTCTGACATCCATTGGGGTTTCGATCCAGGACCCTCATCTATATCCAAATTCATGGATGCTTAACTAACTTTATATACAGTGTTGTGGGAAACTGATGATCCTTATATAAAATGGCAAAATCAACATTTGCTATTTGGAATTTTTTTCTCCAAAAAAATGTCAAGAGGTAGATGGTTGAATCTATGGATACGGAATCCATGGATATGAAAGGTTGACTGTATGATCTTGACCAATGTGCACCTGACATTTCCTCAAGCATAACGATTTTCAAGAGAGAGATGTTTCAGTATAGGCAAGAGCCATGCAGTGCTGAAACAGAAGGTGACCATTTATTGGGTCTTTTAAAATCACAGTGTGCAAGTAACTGTGGCTTTCAAAGTGGAAAGAACTATGCTAGATCAGGCAAATAGCCAATTTAATTCTGGCATTTTGTTCCCACAGCAATGAAACAGATGCCTATAGGAAGCCCACAAGCATGACCTGAAGAGAATAGCACCCAACTGTTAATGTTCCCAGGGAATTTAATATTCAAAGACATCCTACCTCAAGTTGCCTGAGTGAGGAGATGCCCTGCCTCTGAGTGGACCTGTTCAAACTCTTCTGTCTTATGATAATCACATCATCAATCATTTCTCTCATAGCCTTCATTGTTCACTACTGCCTTATGTCTTATATAACTCCATGAAATGCCCAGATTAATTATTTTTCTTGTTCAATTCTATTCCTTTTCCCTTTGGTTTTATGGATACTTCTGGTTGTTGTTAAAACATTTCATAAGTTGGCCATGGCTATACAATTGATGAAAACAATCAATTAACCAAAAAAAAAAAAAAAGCAAAACAAAACAAAACAAGAACAAGCAGACTGAGAGAGAGCTTTTATCTTAGAGCTGTAACTATATTGAACTCCATGGTTTGCATTGGTGTGACATTGAGGGCTGTGTAGTGATGGTTGGAGTGTGTAGGGATGGGTGCGTATTGTCACGTGAGCTTGGAAAATCAGTAAATTTCATTGTACAATGTCAATAACGTTATTCTATTCTATGTTGGCTAACTGTGTCTGAATGTATGGTGCAAATTGTCCTAAAACCAAACAGAAACTCATGATAAATCAATGTCTGGCAACAGTCAACCACCCAGGTTGCATATTTCAACACATGTAAAGTACTTGCACCGTGAACACTGACAAACTGTTCAATAAATAGGAATATTATTTTGGAAAGTACGCTTCTAAACCTCATATTAGGTTAAATAATATGACATATAAAAAAGAAAGGAAGCAAGGCAGAGAAAAAGGAGTCTTGTGATACCTTTAAGACTAATTGGCTTTAGCTTGAGCTTCTTTGAATTACAGTTTACGTCTTCAGAAATAGATAGAGTACAATATTCAAGTAGTCATCTTGCGGTAATGAATCATATCATATGGGTCCATAGTGACATCCAAAATTGCTATAAGTACCGTAGTCAGTTCCAGTTCTAAATACCAGTTCAAGATTTCTGAAATGTTTAGAAGTAGTATGTAACCATCATATGAAACCTTTATTTAGGATTGCCATTTTAAAATATTTAAAATGATATCATATTGAATACAGACCCACTTTGTTTTCTGCTGCTCCAGAGACTAAGATATGGGGTAATGAATTCAAATTATGAGGGATTCCCCTAATCCAGTGGTTCTCAATCTGTGGGTCCCCAGATGTTTTGGCCTTCAATTCCCAGAAATCCTAACAGTTGGTAAACTGGCTAGGATTTCTAGAACCTGGGGACCCATAGGTTGAGAACCACTGGGCTAAACAATAGGAAGAACTTTCTGATGGTAGGAGCTGTTCAATAGTGAAATAGGCTGCCACTAACTGTGGTGAAGTCCCCTTCCTTGGAGATGTTTAAAAAGAGGCTGGATATCCATCTGTTGAGTGTACTTGAACTATGTATTCCTGCATGGCAGGCATTGGACTGGATAGTCTTTGTGGTCTCTTCCAACTCTATGATTCTAAGGTACAGACTCCTTACTAACTGGCTAGTTGATTCACTACATGTGGGAGATGACTTGCGTTGGAAACCCTAACTTACTTTCAAAATCTGGCAAAAGCCCTGACTCTGTTTCATCAGGGTGTATCCATTACTCTGTGGGTAAATGTGGCTTAAATGAGATTCCTATAAACAAGCAACAACATGAAGAACATAAGCAAGAGCCCTGGAGTCACCTAAAGTACTTTAAGCATGAAATCCATCTGTCTAAATAAGTGAAGAGAGAATGAGTGCTGTTGTTTGCCAACACACAGTCTACTTGCTTCTGACATCATTTAACAACAACATTTGATAGATGTGATACAACTGGGGAAATAGAGATGTGATTTTCCCTGTATTCTTCAACCGCAAAAGCATGTTCTCACTTTCTTTAATCATTGTGTATATAAGGAATGGGCAGCATGATGTCTTCCAGACTATTACACAGCAGTGAACTGTAATTACATTGCAGATGTTGCTGAACTATAACCCCTAATCAGAATAGGTGTTAGTAGATAATGGGAGCAGTAGTCTAACATCAGGAGCCTCCAGTGGCTCAGTGTGTTAAAGCGCTGAGCTGCTGAACTTGCAGACCAAAAGGTCCCAGGTTCAAATCCGGGAAGCGGAGTGAGCACCTGCTGTTAAGCTCCAGCTTCTGCCAACCTAGCAGTTTGAAAACATGCAAATGTGAGTAGATCAATAGGTACTGCTCCAGCGGGAAGGTAACGGCATTCCATGCAGTCATGCCAGCCACATGACCTTGGAGGTGTCTATGGACAACACCGGCTCTTCAGCTTAGAAATGGAGATGAGCACCAACCCCCAGAGTCAGTCACGACTAGACTTAATGTCAGGGGAAACCTTTACCTTTACCTTAAAGAATGAAGTCAAACTTTATCTGGAGAACTGCAAGTTGTTCACTTCTGTCATACCTGAAAAAATGAGGAAATTGGATTAGACATTCTTAGATGCATCTCCCATGATTCCATAGCATAGAGTCATTGCAGTTAAAATAGTTTCAAACTGCATTAATTCTATAGCATAGATGCACCCTACATTTGTGAACGCTTATAATACCAACTTAGTGAGCCTCAGGTGCTACAAGATTGCTTTGCATACTGATTCAGACTTTGAATGCTACTACAATTACTGTTTCAAAATCTGGGTGCCATCACTGAAAACACCAATCGGAAAGCTGTTCACCATGCTTTTTTTTAACCTTCTGCAAACATTTCCTAATTCTCCAAACCCTGGGATGGGTTTTTCTAATGTTGTGCAATGCTGTTCTTATGGTTTATCTATTGTCTTTAATTGTTTTTAATGCCTTTAATGTTTAATTATGTTAACTTAATCAACTCTTTAATTATTTACTTCTTTACTTCTATTAATTATGATATGTATACTTTTATTGAAGAGTTTGTATAGTCTTAATCTATGTTTTTAAAAGGCTGTTAGACACATTGAATCTCATCATTGAGAAAAAGACGAGTTATAAATGATAATAACAAGGCCAATAACAACTATTCTTACCCTTCCTATTCTTATTTTTCATATACTCCAATTTGAAGATATGATTAGGACATTTGTTAAGCTAAATGCCCTTCCTTCTCTCATACAATAGTTGCTAATAACCAGAACTACAATATCTTCACTTTGCATTTCTGCTTGGCAATTATCTCTGAAGGAAAATAGAACAGTAAAATTTAAATTATGATCCTTCTTTCATATGCCTCATAAACTGAACTTGACAAAAGGTGGATGTGAAAGTTTTCAGAGGACAATGGGATATTGCTTAGAGCTGAGTTTTGAAAGCCTTTAGATTGTATAGCATATCATAATCACAGCAACAACAAAAGAAGCAGAAAATTGGCAAACAGCTTCAAACAGAATTCTCGGTGCTCAAAATACACCTAGCAAACTATAACATCAATAGCTAGAAAGTTAGAAAATCTGAATTCAAATTCTGCTCATCTATAAAATTCACTAAGGGGTTTTGGATCAATCTCAACCTTTCAATTAATCCTACCTCCCATGAAGATAAAACTCAGGCACCGTAATCTTAATGCAGCCCATTTAGACTTCTTTTTTGGCAAAGGTAGAATATAAATGATGGTGGTAAATGTATAATTGGCTCTAAGAAGTATTTAAGAAAATCAGAATGCAAATGCTACCACCTGGTCCCGCCTCACAATTTAGTGCTCATGGACTAACCAGAGTTGTCCCAACATTATTTTAAGTACTAATTGGCAGGAGAGTTGGTGTTGTAGGACTATAGCTCTGGAGACCAGGGTTCAAATCCCCATTCAGTGATAGAAACCTACTGGGTAGCCTCAACAAATCACACTTTCCCATTTTCAGAGGAAGGCAAAAGCAAACCCCGTCTAAGCAATTTTGCCAAGAAAGCCCTGTGATAAGTTCATATTATGCCATAAGTGACTTGAAGGCACGCAACAGCATTGAGCCTATGGATGTACATGTACTATAAAATGCACAGCTTCTCCATGTTAGATTCAAGGTTTTTTGGAGGGGAAAAAAATCTTTCAGTGATTGCAAAACCGAAAAAGGAGACATCATCCTGTGCAGAAGCTGGGCTCGATTTCAGGAGCTGTAGATGACTTCCCATTTAACTTTAATTGAGACTATTAAGGCACAGCTTGGAATGTCTGGTCACAACAGCCCTCGGAGACTTACACTGACACATTGCATGCTGGCCTGTCAACTGTGATGTAGTTAGCTGGCTTAGGAAAGCCTTTGTCCATATGGAAACATTTATTTATATTCTCATGCCATAAGCCCACGCTTGCCATTGTAGGAGGCAATTCTCCTGTTGTTTAGCCTTATGACTAGAAAGGAAGGAGTAACTTCAGCCAAAGTGAATGCTTAGGGTTTCATGACTATGGAGTGCCTGCTTCTTTGTCACTGGCTGAACCAAGAATATGACTTTTTGTCATGTTTCGAATGGACATTGGCATCTGTTAGTATGGCTTTTGTCAAGAGTTTCCTTTAAAAAAATCAGATTGATCTGTTGAGGACATGTCTCATGACAGAGGTAAGAGGAATGGGGCTTCAGGAGAAAAAGTAAAAGAGAGCCAAAGATAGAGAGGAAGAAGAAAGTCAAGGTGGCATAGTTTCTAAATTCCTAGATGCGTGAAGCCCAGGTTAAATGCCAGCTCAGCCATGATGGTAAGTGAAATTACACTGCTGAGTTTTTTTAAAGTGCAGTTCAAAACGTGAAATTCACTTCTCAGACTCAAGTCTAATGCATTGGAATGGATGACCTATGCCGAGGAAAGGTGTTAGAATCGTAGAATCATAGAAACATAGAATCATAGAATCATAGAGTTGGAAGAGACCTCATGGGCTATCCAGTCCAACCCCCAGCAAGAAGCAGGAAAATTTCATTCAAAGCACCCCCAACTGATGGCCATCCAGCCTCTGCTTAAAAGCCTCCAAAGGCTTTACAATGAGCAAACTATGCCACTAATTGATTTTTTTTTCTTCGTGTCAGGAGCAACCGGAGTTGCTTCTGGAGTGAGAGAATTGGCCGTCTGCAAGGACATTGCCCAGGGGACGCCCGGATGTTTTGATGTTTTACCATCCTTGTGGGAGGCTTCTCTCATATCCCCGCATGGAGCTGGAGCTGATAGAGGGAGCTCATCCGCACTCTCCCCGGGTGGGATTCGAACCTGGCAGCTTTCAGGTCAGCAACCCAACCTTCAAGTTACGAGGTTTTTATCCCCTTGGCCACCGGGGGCTCCTCCACTAATTGATAGTTTACATGTTTGCAAAATTCCTATTTGTTTGTTATACCATGTACATCCTCTTTATTCTGCATTAAAGTTGTCTCCATCCATTTTCTCCTTTCTCCCTGTCCTCGACTAGACCATGAATGTAATTATGTAGTTGGAAGGTGCCCTATAGGCCATCAGGTCCAACCTGTTGCTCAATACAGGATCTCTAGCAGGAAGCTGTCCAGCTACTTTTTTGAAGACATCCAGAAAAGGAGACCTTGCCACCATTCTAGGCAATTGGCTCCACTGTGGAACAGGTTTTACTTTCAAGTTCCTTCTAATGTTCAATCAAAGTCTACTCTTCTGCAATTTGAAACAATGTGAGGCAGCAGAGTACAAGCCTGTACCCTTCTGTTTGATGCAGCCCTTGAGGAATTTAAGAAAGCAGTCAGTTCACTCGTTGGTCTTCTCTTCATCAAGCTGAACATGTCCAACTGTATTGGAAGCTACTTTTGTGTATCTGATGAAGAATGTTAAGCTTTCTTTTTTCTGCTAGGCCTTCTATATGTGTTACTACACATGGGACTGATTACATTATGTGACACAATTTTTATTCCTGGGTTATAAATGTCATTTTCTAATGTTTCTATCATAAAAATATGGAAAAGGTTTATTAAATTGCAAAAACTTTGAGTTACTGTGAGCTTTTCAGGCTGTATGGCCATGTTCCAGAAGCATTGTCTCCTGACATTTCACCCACATCTATGGCAGGCATCCTCAGAGGTTGGAAAACTATGCAAGTGGGGTTTATATATCTGTGGAAGGTCCAGGGTGGGAGAAAGAACTCTTGTCTGCTTGAGGCAATTGGCCAGCTTGATTAGCACAGAATGGCCTTGCAGCTTCAAAGTCTGGCTTCTTCCTGCCAGGGGGAATCCTTTGTTGGGAGGTGTTAGCTGGCCCTGATTGTTTCATATCTGGAATTCCTCTTTTTTCTGAGTGGTGTTCTTTTTTTATTTATTTTGTTTTTGCAGGACATCCTGCAGCACAATTTGCTATTGTCTTTCAATGAATATCTCATAGGACTTTATCACATTGGGATATAATCTGTTTATATCAGTATACATCCTATTTTTCTTAAGACTGGATGCATACTGTATTGATATGGGATGCATACTCTCCTCATCACACCTGGTTATTGCGATTCTTATGATTTGAAAATAATGCGCTTTGACTTATCACACCACAGAAGGCTGGCTCTTCCCAATCCATTCAAACCCCCCCCCCCCCAATATAACTTTATGACCTTTTAAAAAGTATTGTTGCTGATTGGAATGCATACAGATTTTTCTATCACACATAAAAACAGTGCTTCAGCAATGGAAAAATACGTAGTATTTCAAAAAACACATTTAGAATTCCATCTGCAAATAATCCGTTTCTGCGACTCTTTGCAGATGGATTCTGATGGAATACTGACAGCATGGGGCAATGTCATGCGATGGTACCCATTCAAAATTATTCTTGAGCAGTCTCAGAAACAAATATTTCCTAATGTGTTAAGGTCCTCAAAGTCTCAACCAATTCAACACAGTTTGTGGCAACCACAAAAATGAAGTTTCTGGAGTACAACAACTACTTACAAAGTAAATACCACACAATTAAACAGGAAATAACACTTTCAAGCCAAGAACAGAACATTTCTCAAATTTTAAAATAGTGTTATTGTAATGTGCTCTACATGGGCCTGTCCTTAAAGATGGTGCGAAAGAAGACTGGCGGGGTAAAGAATTCAGAACATGTGACACCAATTCTTTATCTGTCACTACAGATGATTTTGTGCTTCCAGGCTTAATTTAAAATGCTGGGTTTAGTTTTAAAGCTGTAATGGTTTGGGGCAAGGTTATCTAAAAGAAAGCCTTGATAAGAATGTACTTTATGACCATCTACTACTATGACATGTTGAAAAGAAAGTTTGCTTGACAGCTACCAGTGATGGGTTCTTTTAGGTCATGGACCTTTAGACCTCTCTCTAAGGAAATCCTTCTGATTTGTTTTTAAAAAGGATTTTTTTTAAAAAATTTCAAGTTTATTATTACTGGAGGGGGAATTTTCTCACCACCATTTAGGCTGAGCAGTGAATCACTAGCAGGACAACTGGGAAAGCATGTATTGATCACTGGCTGGAGATGTGTGTATGTGTGTGTGTGTGTGGGGGGGGGGGGGACGGGACCCATAGAGAAAATGTATAAATGGTTTTGGAGGAATGCCAGCTGCTGAAAATCAGGGAACATACATAAGCTAATGCATCCCTTGTCTGACAAGCCTTGCACTTTTAAGTGAATTGATCCCATTGCAATTCCTCATTTTGTGTAAAATTTTCTAGTAAATCCTTTTTTCTAACCTTCCTAACCTGTGTCTGCTTTTGGCTAGTGGAACAGGTAAAGGTTGGGGCACCCATGAAAAAGTGTCATTGCTATTATTTACTGTACTTTTACCCCACTCTATCTCAACCTGGAAGGGGACTCAGAGTGGCTTCCAAATTGGCAATAATTCAATGCCACATTAACATAAGACAAACATCATGAAAATAAAAAAACACTAACATATAAATACATAAACAAGCTGTTAAAACATTGTGCATAGACCAAAAATCGTCATCCGGAAGCCGTTCCAATCACATTGTCATTCACTTCATAGCTGCATATAGCCCTGTGCTACTCTCCAAATGCTTGAAACTGATATTTTCCCCTAGGAATATCCTAGAAACTACAGGAGCTATGCATATGACATAGTGTAATTATTGTTTTAACAGAACAAACATGAAACAAAGAACATGAAGAACAAAGGCTTTACATATTATTCCTTTCAAAAGAAAGATTTTTTGTGAGTTCTATGAACACTTTGGTTCAAAGGTTTTATATCAGTCTAATGTTTTAAATAATCGCTGGAATTATTGCTTTTCCAGTTTGGATCTATTTTGACGAAAAGTTGGAAATACTAATAATAATAAGCTCTAAGATCTGCCAGGGAGGCTCTCCTCTCGCTCCCGCCACCGTCACAGGCATGGTTGGTGGGGAAGAGAGAGAGGGCCTTCTCGGTGTTTCTTCTCCAGCTCTGGAACTCCCTCCCCAGGGAGATTAGACTAACCCCCATTCTGTCTGCCTTCTGCAGGGATTTGAAAACCTGGATGTTCCAGTGTGCATTTGATAGTTAGTCTCTGTTCATGAATGCCCACCCGTATTTACTGATAAGGTTATACTCAGCTCTTTATGCTAGCCCTGGCCCAATAGTCTGCTTTTTGCACAAGTCCATGCCCAACCCTCTCTAGTCTGGTCATGCCCTTGTCCTGGTTCTGGTTGTTGAGTTTGGTTTGTTATATTTTTTATGATGTTTTATACCTCACTGTGTTTTTAATTGTTTTAATTGGATTGTTATATGCTATTATGATCTTAACTGCGTTTTATTTATTTATTTATAGTGTCAGAGACGAACCGAGGGTACAAGTTGTAATTTGAAAACACAAACAAAGGGGTTAAAAAAACCTTGGCATTATGCTAAATGTCCTTTGGCCAGTAGCTGGCCACTTGGAGTGCCTCTGGTATTGCTATGAGAAGGTTCTCCATTGTTCATGTGGAAGGGCTCAGACTGCATTTTAGTAGGTGGTCTGTGGTTTGCTCTTCTCCACACTCTCACGTCATGGACTCCACTTTGTAGACCCATTTTTTAAAGTTGGCTCTGAATCTTGTGGTGTGCAAGCACAGTCTGTTTAGCGCCTTCCAAGTCTTCTGTGTGCCCAGGAGGGAGTCTCTCATCCGGCATCAGCTACTGATTGAGGTTCCGGGTTTTAGCCTGCCACTTTTGACTCTTGCTTGCTGAGGTGTTCCTGCGAGTATCTCTGTAGATCTTAGAAAACTATTTCTTGATTTAAGGCATTGGCATGCTGGCTGATATCAGAACAGGGGATGGGCCGGAGATGTCACTGCCTTGGTCTTTTCGTTAATGGTTGCTACTTCCTGGCGGATGTCAGGTGGTGCAATGTTGGCAAAACAGTATAATTTCTCCAGTGGTGTGGGGCGTAGACATCCTGTGATAATGCTGCATGTCTCATTAAGAGCCACATCCACTATTTTAATGGAGTGAGATGTATTCCACACTGGGCATGCGTATTCAGCAGCAGAGTAGCAAAGTGCAAGGGCAGATATCTTCACTGTATCTGGTTGTGATCCTCAAACTGTGCCAGTCAGCTTTCATATGATGTTATTTCTAGCATTCACTTTTTGCTTCATAGTCAAGCAGTGCTTCTTGTAAGTCAGAGCATGGTCCAGGGTAACTCCCAGGTATTTTGGTGTGCTGCAATGCTCCAGTGGGATTCCTTCCCAGGTCATCCTTAAAGCTTGAGATGCTTGTCTGTTCTTAAGGTGAAAAGCACATGTCTGCATTTCGATGGATTAGGGATCAATTGGTTTTTCTTGTAATAGGCAGTAAGAGTACCTAAAGCTTCAGAGAGCTTCTGTTCAATCATTTCAAATCTCTCTGTATTATGCTCTATGTTCTGGACTTGGTCCTGCTTGTAAGCCATCCCGAGTCTCTTCAGGGAGATGGTGGTGGGGTACAAAAATAAAGTTATTATTATTATTATTATTATTATTATTATTATTATTATTATTTATAACAACAGCATATGTCATCTTTTACTCAAGACATTTAACCTGTGCAATGATTGCTAAAAGCTTGTTAAAAGCACTAGGCTTGTCTTGCCACCCTGAATGATTCATCTGGATGTGAATTTGCAGTCACAATGCATCTAGAGAAGGAGGTTTTCTTCACTGCACATTTTGCCATCTTATAGGAACAGAGATATTCTCTATAGTCCGTTTAGTCTCCATCTGTGCTCCAGTCTTCATTTAGTAGGGGAAGGAGGACTTATTCTCCATTAATTTTGAGAAAGTGAGAATTCACATTCAGTAGTTGTTGCCTCTTCCTCCTCATTGCCAATTCTGCGTAGTTGAAGAACAGATTGCACACAACACATCCACATTTAAGTATCTTCTATATGAATTTCTGTATACCTATATCTAATCATTATTACCTCCTACTTACCTCTTTTCAAAAACATTTTTAAAAATCAGTGTTGCTCTTCCTCCTTTCTTTGGTGGATAGGTCAAGGCTGCTTGAGGGTCAGGTATCTAAATCTAGAAATACCAGTGAATGTTCTTCTTTTTCCTTTTTTTGGCATGTGAAATGAAGAGGCCAGTTTTTCTTATCCCACAATTCCTTTGCCTGATATCCAGCATGACTCTTTGTCATGCTCTGTAAAAATGTTAGTATACGGTCCTTCTTTAACGTCACCATTTGCCTACCCCAGGAAGAATGGCCTGATATAACCTTAGCGAGGAGGGAAAAGCGAGCTTCCTTTTCCCTAATCATACTGCCTGTCCTTGATCAAACTTTCTTTGCTGGAATGGTTTTGCATTTGATGTCCTTAACCTACTTTCACAAACTTTCCCCAAAAGCTGATGCTTGACTGGTGGTGCTTTAATTCTTTTCCGTCTCCAACAGAAAGGCAGTGTTTGATATAACCACCTCCTGTCAGCTGTACATTGCTCGAATGTAAAGGACAATTTCTTCCGGCTTCTATAGGCTTTGTCCATTTCTTTTTTAGAGATATGACAGCTGTACATATTTTGGGGTTGCTTAGGCGTTTGAACAGTTTTATATTTTGATTTAGCCAGCTATGTCTGCCCTTTGTGTTTATTACAGAGTGGAAGTCCTGACCCCACGAAATTAAAAAATCAAACCACAACAATCTTCAAGAATTCAGTTCCCCAACTCCCAACTTTCTTTACCTTTCCCTGAATTTCTTATTCCTAGAAGAAATTTGGGTCTTTAAAAAACAAATCAGTGGCTTTACTTTGCAAATCATGAGAATAAATTGGAACAGATTGATTCATACTGGACAAGTGTATGCCTCCATCACCTCACTAAAATTTACCCCAAGGTGGAGTCCAAGCTGGAGACACCTGAGCAACCATTTACATCTTGGTTGAGTATGGAATTGCCAGTGGATTGGAATATAGTAGTTATGCAAACCTCTTTAAAAGACAGTTGTCTTCTGACTTAGACAACAACAACAACAACAACAACAACAACAACAACAACAACAATAATAATAATAATAATAATTTTTATTCCACTCTATCTTCCCAAGGGGACCCAGAGTGGATTACAGGATATATATGTAGCAAACATTCAATGCAATTATACAATTGACAACAAAAACAGACAGTACATAAATGGAGGCAAGGCTTCCCTCTTTTTTCATCTCTGGCATCTGGAGGCTGTGCTTGACTTGGCCATGGGGCAGTGCTGTTGTTTCATTTTTTCCACACTGAGGAGGCTGTTGTCCATGGACGCCTTACTGATTGAATTGTCAGCATGTTTTTTCAGGGGCGTCTTTTACCTCCTCGCCAAAGCAGTACGTATTTATCTACTCACATTGTTGTTTTTGAACTGCTAGGTAAGCAGAAGCTGGTGGTGGGATCTCACCCTGACCTGCGGCTTGAACTGTCAATTTTCAGGTCTGCAAGATCTTCTGTTGCTGGCAGTTTAACTCGTTGTACTAGCTGCGGCCCCATAATTGCCACAAGAAGCAATTATGGCTGGATCTACACTGCCCTATATCCCATGAACACATTCCAGATTATCAATTTATTCCAGATTATCTGGCAGTGTAGACTCATATAATCTTGTTCAAAGCAGATAATTTGGGATCAGATCCTGGGATATAGGGTAGTGCAGATCCAACCTATAAGGCTTCTGTTGAAGAGACATTTGCTAGAAGACAATCACCCAGTGCCTGATAAAGTAAGCAAATTGAAGTGAGTGGCTTGACCTTGAAGGAGCTGGGGGTGGCAATGGCCAACAGGGAGCTCTGGTGTGGGCGGGTCCATGAGGTCATGAAGAGTTGGAAGTGACTGAACGAATAAACAACAAGCAAATTGGGGTGGCACCACTCCAGATTTTCTTTAATACAGCTGGGGACATTTTGCATTTCACAGTTTTAGCAATTTGATTTTACTTTAACTACTATGGATGAATACTATGGAAACCTACAATTTGTAGTCTGATGAGGCACTAGAGCTCTCTGGTAGAACATAATATATACCCCTCCCCTAAATGCAAATTCCAGAATTTCATAGAATGCAACTATGACAGTTAAAGTGGAATCGCAGCACTATCAATGTGTAGTATGAAAGGCTCCCTGATTACTTGGATCAGTTCTGATCTGGGTTCTGATTATAATCAGTTTAAGAGACAGAAACAGGCTTGGTCACTTTGATATCCTATTGATCTAATTACTTCCACTGGCAAAACAAGAAGCATTCAGAAATGTGCTTCCTGTTTTGGCCCTCTGCACTACCCTCATTTCTAGTTCTTAAAAACCAAGAAAAGACATGTAAGGGATATGCACTTTGGCTTAAAGGAGAATGAATTAATATGTAGCCAAAGTTCTCAGTTTTTATAATAAAATCAATTTAAAACAATAAATATAAGCAGTAACCTTTTGTCATTTAAAAACCAGACAATTTAATACTAGTTAAAACACTTAGTTCAACCATAGTGCATATAAAGCATGGATCAATTAATTCTGGGAGTGCAGTTGCCTAACAATTTCTTTTTCAGGGATGGGGCTCTGGAAACCACAAAAATCAATGGGAATGACATCCATGTACTTTCAAGGAGAAAAGAGATCTCAGAGGCCAGGGACCAATGGGAGCACCATAACTGTTGTATAATTTACAGAAACAGTGTACATTTCCTTTTCCTTTTCCACATACTGAGATCTTGGAAAACAGAACTGAGGGTGGGAGAATGAACAGGGCTGGATTTTCGTGCTTTGATTCCATAGAGATATTCTTACTGTCTAACATCATTATTTTTTTTGTAAAACCATTGCAATTGATATCTATTCTAACATATACATGTACAGCTTGCAATTATGATTCATGTTCTTTAATAAGTCTACATAGGGACCACCAAATGCAGCACTGCCCAAACACGAGTCAAGGAACATGAAAGGCACTGCAGACTAACTCATCCAGAGAAGTCAGCCATAGCAGAGCACTTGATGAACCAACTTGGACACAATATATTATTTGAGAACACAGAAATGTTCAACCACTCCAACAACGATCATGTCAGACTACACAGAGAAGCCATTGAAATCCGCAAGCATGTGGACAATTTCAACAGAAATTAAGAAACCATGAAAATGAACAAAATCTGGCTACCAGTATTAAAAAACCTAAAATCAGCACAGTAAATAAGGAGCAACACTCTGAAAACAGAAGAATTCAAGACATGAATCAATCAGGCGCAGCTAACGACAAAGGATTCTCCCAGGCCAGGATGTGAATCTTGGAAGGCCATTTAATGCTAATCAAGGTGATTAATTACAAGATTCACACTGGCCTCCAACAGACAAGAGTTCTTCCTCCCACCCTGGACCTTCCACAGATATATAAACATTTCTTGCTTAGTTTCTCCATATACCTCACAACCTCTGAGGATGCCTGCCATAGATATGGGCAAAACGTCAGGAGAGAATACTTCTGGAACATGGCCATACAGTTCTGTTTATTTTTTCCCAACATTACTTCTGATGTTCTCAGCTGTTGAAGCTTGATATTGCTACCAGGACATGTAATATTGTTCATGCCCTTTATTATAATGGCTGCCTTCCTGTCTTGTTGAATCTCTTTTAATGTACTTTATCCTTGCTCACTGTCCCTGATTTAGACAAATATCAGCTACTTAAAGATGTATGTGTGTAGCTGTGACATTCTCAAATTGTCCTTGGGAAGAAAGCATCTATATTTCAACCAGCGGGGAGGCAGCCTTGGAGTCTGATATAAAATTATTTTCTAATGACTTTCCTTTCTCTTCATTCATGTTTAGGTCAACAATCTCCCTGCCAGGAACTTTCCTTGGAAAATGTTTTCTCACTGTCTAAATTCTCTCTTCTTTACTTTTGCTATGGAGATGCCCTCCATTTTTGCAGGTTTGACTTTTGTAGATTTGATTTTTTTTTTCATGTTGGGAGTGACTTGAGAAACTGCAAGTTGCTTCTGGTGTGAGAAAATTGTTTGTCTATAAGGCTGTTGCCCAGGGGATGCCTAGATGTTTAATGTTTTACCATCCTGTAGGTACCCGCATAGGAAGCTGAAGCTGACAGGCAGGAGCTCACCCCGCTTCCTGGATTCGAATTCCCAACCTTTCAGTCAGCAGTCCTGCTGGCACAAGAATTTAACCCATTGTGCCACCAGGGGCTCCTCTTGTGAATTTGATTCTTTGCAGATTTAAGTAATATGGTTTCTCTATAAATCTCTAGAAATTGCAGTGCAAAAAAGTCTACAGAGAACACTTCAATGGAGGTTGACAACAAGGTTGTATTGGAGAAGATAAAGATTCAAATTACAGGAAAGGATATTCCATCGGAACATTCGGAAGGACTTCTTGATTGTAAGAGCTGTTCAGCAGTGGAACTCTCTTCCTCGGCATGTGGCGGAGGCTCCTTCCTTGGAGACTTTTAAACAGAGGCTGGATGGCCATCTGTTGGGCATACTTTGTGCTTTTCCTGTATGGTACTGGGTTGGACTAGATAGCCCATGTGGTCTTTTTCAACTATATTATTCTATGATTCTATGATTTCTAGAGAGGTCTTTTTTCAGGTTAAAAAAAAATTAATTTGTGGGTTTTCCAGTTTCATGAAGGTTCTGCACATTTAACTTCCATGAAAGTAGAAGACCAACTGTATAATTTGAAGGATGCTTGCCCAGTACCTCAAAATAAAATAAAAAATGTTTAAAAGCAATGCAGTGCTTTTGGGTTGGAAAGATTAGCCGTTTACAAGAAACGTTGCCCAGGGGAAGCCCGACTGGATTTACTCAGTCTTCGAGGAGGTTCTTTCCGTGTCCCCCACGAGGGTCCTGCCTCCAGGGGCAAACCAAGAATGGGCAACTTGGAAGTCCCTAAACAGACTCAGAAGCAGAGTGGGCAGATCAAAAGACAACCTGGCAAGATGGCACTACCTGGAGGAATCCTCCACCTTGTGTGACTGTGGAGCTGAACAAACAACTCTGCACCTGTATGCTTGCCCACAATGCCCTGCCTCATGCACGGAGGAGGAGTTGTTTAAAGCTACGGACAATGCAGTTGCTGTTGCCTGCTTTTGGTCCAAAACTATTTAGCTGTTTGTGATTCCTTTATTTTATCACTCTTAAACTTATTTTTTATGCAATGCTTTTGACACGAAATAAATGAAACCTCAAAATAGTTCTTAACCATGATAAGAACAATGCAATGGGACAGTTATTCTTAACCTGTGGTCTACAATCCACAATGTCCTCATATGGATCTTCAAAGGCTTGAAGAAACGCTATAAGCTTTTATGGGAAAGAAAGACAGAGAGAGGGAGAAAGACTGCCACACATCAATATCAAGGAGCAGTGGTATTTTACTGGTGATAGACATCATTTGTGCAAAGTTTCATTACAAGATCTCAAGCTGTTCAAAAGTTATGAAAATAACATATTGCCAAAAATGTACTCAACACTTGCTCACTTCTGCATGTAGCGAGAATACACAGGTGAATGAAGCTAAGTGGCTGAGAGAAAGTGTGTGACATTTCTTGCTGCCACGAGAAGTTCTCTCCATAGCTGTACTAAACTCTTTCAAATCTTAAGTTGGTGATCCATGGCAACAAAAACTATTTAAAGGGGATGCATGGTAAAGAAAAGAATTAAAAATTCCTGGAATATGAGATAGTAGAACAGTATGTTCCTGCATAGCAGCGGTTCCCAAACTGTGGTCCATGGACGACCAGTGGTCTGCAATAACTAAAATATGATCTGCGGCCTCACAGTCACTACTACGGATAATAACACAGTCCAACCAATTTTTGTTGTTGTTGTAGTCTTTGTTTTTAGGCCTGTTCCTGGGGTTATTTGGGGCGCTGATTCAGAAAATTACATTGGATAGACCACAACAGCTCTAGATTATTAAATATGGTTTTCTGTGTGTGAGCAGATTGCGACCACTGAATGACATATATTCTATATCAGAAACTTGAGCTGATGTGGTCTATCCAATGCAGTTTTCTGAATCAGCACCCCAAATAACTAAAACGAATCTAAAGTTGACTAAAACTGATTCATGAACCTTTTGGTACTAATGTTGGAGAGTGGTCCCTAGTCAAGTGGTCCATGGTCAAAAAAGGTTTGGGAACCACTGCTGTACAGACACACAATTTTGAGTGAAGCACATCTTGGACACAGAAGGGCATCTTCCTTGCAACCCCAGGTCTGTCTCTATAGCATTAGTTCATTGATAACAGGCACCACATTTCACATGCATCCTTTGTTGGTGGGATTTCAAAAAAAGGAAAAATCATTTTAAAATGTAAAGCAGCAGCAACAACAGCAGTAGCAGCAGTTTAGCAGATCAGAAGCTTTTTGTGCCAGCAGCAGAGCAAACGAGCTTCAACAATACAAGAAGAAGAGTAAAGTTTTAAAAATTATGAAAGACTTTATTCAAAGAACTACAAATGTTGATAGGAAAGTATGTCAGGGTCTAACTATTAAACTATCTAATTCACAACAGACACCTTGTCTCTCTCCATGCTCACAGGAGAAGAACAAAATGGAGGACTAAGAGGCTTGCCATGTGCTCAGAAAAAAGGTACCAGCTGCCTATCTATTTCCTCGATGAGGACTACAAACTTGTGCAGGATGTGGTTGAGTTCCAACACCCCTCATGGTATTTTTAACCCCTCAAACATACCCTAGGATTCGGACAGCAGCATAGTCTCTGTACTTTGTTACCATTCCTTTGGCACTAATCTTCCAAATCCCTTTGAAGAGTCATCCACAAAGAGTTCATGGTGCCTTTCTTGGTCACTCATTCATCCATGGCTCCTATCTTTCCTGGAGAATTGGACTCCTCAGATTTTGCTCTCTGAAGGCATTGTAAAATTGAATTCCCTACATGCCGATTTATGACAAGAGACTAAGGATCCAACCCTCTGTATGTTGTTGCACTACAAGTCTAATATTCCTCTTCAGTGGCAGTTCCAGATAAGGCTTCTAGGAATTGAAGTCTTGTAGCATTTGGAAGGTCAGATGTATTTATGAAGAGATGCTATAAACAGCTGAGAAAGGTGCAAAATAACACCATCCAATTACTCAAAAGATTGAGCAAATGGCTGACGCCATGAGGAATAGCTTTCTATTTGAGTTAAAAAAAACTTTAGAAGTAAATCATGGAAATGTGAGAGCACTGTGGTCACAATCAGGCATGGAGTTGAGAAAGAAGGCAGACATTTCTCATTGTACTGAAATCTAGATTTTCCAATGAAGTTGAATAAAAGGAGGTAAAATAAATGATTTCAAAATTATGATGGTTTTAATGAGGGTCATTAATTTTACTGCCGTTTTAATTGAATCTTTTGTGAGTCACCAGGAAAAAAGTAGCATTTAAATGAGATAATTAATTAATTAATTAATTCAGTGCACCCCCTTCCTCATGCAGTGCACAGTCAAATGATGGGATTTGTGATAAAAAATGTAGCAACTGCTGCCAACATGGATGGCCTTAGGAAGTTCATAGAAGACAAGGTTATTTACAATGGCAACTAGTCATGATGGTGTGCATTATTTCCACTATCAGAGGAGTATGCCTTTCAATCATGGCTCCTGGAGAACACAAGAGGCAGAATGCTGTTATTTGCTTGTGGGTTTCCTAGAGGCATCTGATTTTCAACTGTGAGGATGTCAGACTAGAAAGGCCTTTGGTTTAATTCAGCATGGATTGTTTTAGGCTTATATCATGTATTAATCATGACCCATCTGTTGCTAAGTCCAGCTTAGCCCATCAATCTATTTCCAAAGACACATTTAGCTAAATACATTTTTATGCTTGTTACTATTTAAGACACATCAGAACGTTTGTTTTCTTTTGTCACAATACACTTGATGAGATTTTTTTGTTATTTCATTAGGGGTTTTTAAACTAGGATTCCTTTGTATCCTGTTGATAAAAACAATACACAGTTATGATGAAAGCCCCTTTTTTGTTGTGATTGTGTTCTGACTTATGGCAACCCTAAGGCATACCTATCATGGGATTTACTTGGCAAGTTCAGAGGGAGTTTGCCTTTGCCTTCCTCTGCGGCTAAGTGTGCCATACCCAAGGTCACCCTGTGAGTTTCCATGGCAGGGACGTTTTTCCCAGGAAAATTCATTACTGTAATAAACATTGCATTGTTTATATCATGACATATTCACCCTTCTATATACTATCTCTTCTAACAATTTGTGCAATGGGATATCTCATCCCAAATGTGTTCTGTTACTTATAGAAGTCTAGATGACTTTAGAGATTTTGGCTCTAGTCATACATCATTACTTTCCCAGAAATAATGTCACAAAAATGGAAAGAGTTTGTATCCCAGAAGACTGAAGAAAATTGTTCTTTTTGTTACCTGTTTTGTAAATAGATCTGTAAGAATTAATAAAATTAATGTGTTATTTAATTCATTGATTGGTTTACTAAGGTTGGCCCTACACTGGCCATATAATGCAGCTTGAACTGCATTGAAATGTATTATATAGTCAGTGTAGAACCATACAATTTTAGCTATAGAAGATCCTGCCAACCAGAATGTTGACAGTTCAAGCCCGGGTCGGGGTGAGCTCCCGCCGCCAGCCCAGCTTCTGCTCACCTAGCAGTTCGAAAACCTCAATTTAAGTCGATAAATAGGTACTGCTTTTGCAGGGAGGTAAAAGGCACCCTGAAAAACATGCCGACAAAAATCCGACCAGGAAAGGTATCCAGGGCCAATAGGCTCCTCGGCTTGGAAAATGAAACAACAGCACCTCCCCATGGCCGAATTGCACACAGCCGGTTGCCGGAGATGAAAAGAGGGATTGTCAATTGTCAATTGAATTGACAATTGACATTGAATGTTTGTCATATATATGTACCTGTAATCTGCTCTGAGTCCCCTTGGGGAAATAGAGCGGAATATAAATAAAGTAGATGATGATGATGATGATGATGATGATGATGATGATGATGATGATGATGATGATGATGTAGTCCAGTGCAGTTCAAACTGCATTATATGGTCAAGGCAGAACCAGTGTAAATAACTAAATTGAATTAGTGGATTTTTAAAAACAAAATGAGCATTTAAAAATAACCACTAATGATATATGTATCTAAAGTATTCAGTGTTAATTTTAGACAAAGTATCATTGTTGACTTTTAACAATCAAAATAGAAAAATAAGAATTATTGATAGAATATTGTTGATGAATTAGAAGGAGTAATCGGTTTTTTAAAAATCAAATACCTGTTTAATTTTAACCTTAAGTACAAATGTAACCTTGCAGCCAAAGGGGAGAAAATGTGTTTTCCTGATGGTTTTATTGAGTGATGGTCTCATTATAATTTTCTCCATGGAGTGTAAGCCCCATCTAGCATTCAGCGTGTGAAAAAATCCTGAAGAAAATTTCACCTATATCAAGGCTACTTTGAGATCCCGTTGCAAATTGTGTGACACAGCTGAATTCTCACTGAAACCTCCTCATCCCAACTCACCCAGTTCACATCATCTGTACTTCATTGGTGACTAAGGCAGCATACTGAGAGCTTTGGAAACAAATTTGGCTTGTCAGCTCTGTCTGGGCTGCTGGCTGTTGAAAACTGTCTCAGCTGCCATTTCTTGTTCTCCATCCCTGTTCATTGGATGCTGGCAAGTCTATTCAACCAAATATTGTCCAGCTGAAAAACCCACAGAAGGATGGGAGAGGAAGCCATGTATAATTGCATTCAAAGCAAAATTGATTACTAAATTAGTGGTCTTGAAATTAGGTAACATGTTAGCTATCTGAAAATGAAGACAAATATTAGATATTTTCTTTGAATATCTATTGTTTCAGAATAATTCATTTTTTTGTTAAAGCCATAGATGGGTGTTTAGTACTGTGACCTACATTTTATGTATATCAGGTGGGGACTATGAACTGAGAAATCCTGGTCTATTATCACTCAGAATACATTCCATTTCACAGTTTCATCAATGTCGTTTGCTAGACAGAGATACAGTTTGTCATAGTTTTTGCAAAACATCAATACCACAGAGACTTAACAGTTTAAATATATCCACACATTTCCTGTATATGAAATCCATTGAATTAATTAGTAACAGCCAAAGCATGCAGATGAAATTGTATCTGATGTCAGCATACAAAAATGGTAAAATTAAAATTACTGTTCTACAGAAAATCTCTCTCACACGCACATTTAAACTGTCTTGAAGGAAAGCACCTTTGGTAAAAAGCTGTTTTCACTACTGATAATTCATGACCTCACTATCTTGTCTTTGCAGTATTGAAAGATCATTCCCCCTCCATTATAAAGTAATTTTCCAATAATGTACAATCCTGATTTTTTTGTTCTTAGCACTAGCCTAGCACATACATAAGGAGCCCATGGTGGCATAGTGGGTTAAACCGCTGAGCTGCTGAACTTGCTAACCAAAAGACTGGAGGTTCGAATACAGGGAACAGAGTGAGCTCCCGCTGTTAGCCCCAGCTTCTGCCAACCTAGCAATTCAAAAACATGCAAATGTGAGTAGATCAATAGGTACCACTCTGGTGGGAAGGTAACAGCACTCCATGCAGTTATGCCGGCCACATGACCTTGGAGGTGTCTACGGACAAAGCCAGCTCTTCGGCTTATTATTATTATTATTATTATTATTATTAATTACATGCATTTATACCCCGCCCTTCTCCCCGAGGGGACTCAGAGCGGCTTACATTCTGCCACGAAGGCCAGCAACAAATATACTATAAAACAAAACAATTAAAACATGATAAAAAGTATACAAAAATTAAAATGCTGCAAGGCAGCGATATTGCACCATCCTCAGTCATTCAATACTGCTACAATTACAGATTTGCAACCCGATTACATCAGCCAATGAGCTTATTCACTGAATGCCTGGGCGCAGAGCCAAGTTTTTAGTTTTCGTCTAAATCCCAGGAGGGATGGGGTTTGCCGGATATCGCTGGGAGGGAGTTCCACAGCTGAGGAGCCACCACCAAGAAGGCCCTGTCCCTCGTCCCTACCAGCCTCACCTGTGAGGCAGGTGGGATCGAGAGCAGGGCCTCCCCGGAAGATCTTAAGGTTCTAACGGGCTCATAGGAGGAGATACGTTCGGAAAAATAGGCAGGACCAGAACCGTTTAGGGCTTTGTAGGTCAAAACCAGCACTTTGAATTGGGCTCAGTAGCATATCGGCAGCCAGTGGAGCTGGCTTAGCAGGGGGGTTGTACGCTCCCTGTAAGCCGCTCCCGTTATTAACCTGGCTGCCGCCCGCTGCACCAGCTGGAGCTTCCGGGCCGTCTTCAAAGGCAGCCCCATGTAGAGTGCGTTGCAGTAATCCAGCCAGGATGTGACCAGAGCATGGACCACCATGGCCAAGTCAGACCTCCCAAGGAACAGGCGCAGCTGGCGCACAAGACGGAGTTGTCCGAAGGCTCTCCCGGCCACTGCTGAAACCTGAGGCTCCAGGCTCAGCAATGAGTCCAGGATCACCCCCAGACTGCGAACCTGCGTCTTTAGGGGGAGTGCGACCCCGCCCAACACAGGCTGTAACCCCGTCCAACACAGGCTTAGAAATTGAGATGAGCACCAACCCCCAGAGTCGGACACAACTAGACTTAACTAGACTTAATGTCAGGGGAAAACCTTTAGCTTTACTATATGAGTTACAGTCTTCAAAAAATGAAGAGTCAGTTGAAGTTTTTTTTTTCGTTTCAGGAGTGACTTGAGAAACTGCAAGTCACTTCTGGTGTGAGAGAATTGGTCATCTGCAAGGACGTTGCCCAGGGGACGCCCAGATGTTTTGATGTTTTTACCATCCTTGTGGGAGGCTTCTCTCATGTCCCCGCATGGAGCTGGAGCTGATAGAGGGAGTTCATTCGTACTCTCTCTGGGTTGGATTCGAACCTGGCAGCCTTCAGGTCCGCAATCCAACCTTCAAGTCACAAGGCTTTAACCCATTGCACCTCTGTGGGCTCCAAATTCAAGTTAAAAACCTTTAGATTCAGGAAAAGAATGTATATGTTTAACAAGCAGGAAGTTGACCATCATGCAAAATAGCAATTAGTATAAGCACACAAAGGTTGCTGAGAGTTCCTTCATTTTGTGAAAACTGTAAATCCGGAAACAGTCCAGAGTAGAAATGTTTCAAATATGCTTCGGAGGTGGCCACATACAACCTGCTGAACTTGCAACAGCAGCAGGTTGACATCCATATGGTCCAACTGGACCAAGATCACAACAGCTGTCATAGACTGTATCACATTACCTTCTGTGCCGCTGTTATCACTCACAGATATGTGCAGAATGTCGTGTGAGCTCCTCATTGCTGCAGTTGCCTTGTACTGACAGCAGATATGCCCATGAAACCAAAAAGGAGGATGGGGCTGTTCCACTAGTTGGTACAGGGAAAGGGTGATGTGACAGTGCCACATGTGTACAGTGTATCTTCTTGTTTGGGCCCTATCCAGCTGCCCACAGTGTCCCAAAGCCATGAGATACTCTGCAAGGGCAAGGCCAGATTAATCCAATATAACCCACATACTCACTGGAAATACAGGAATGTTGTGAAGACATTCAGGAGTCTCATCAGGGTGAGGCTGAACTTGCAGGCCTATGTAGGCTCACCCTAACTGTGGATTTGTGTGTAATTTGCTAGAGCTTAGTATATGTTGTTTATAGACATTCTAGATGACAGGAAGAGATGTTTCATAATTCTAACTACATCTGACAATTTCTGTATCCATCAAGTGACTTTTATGATGTTACTATGCAGGGGAGCCCGTGAAATGATGGATGAACAATGGCACTGAGGCACAGCAGGAACCAATGCACAACAGGACAATGCACAATGGGATCCATGTGCTTTGGGGCACTATCACGTGAGTGCTGACGCACAATGGTAAAGCCCAATTCACTCTTGAAGTGTTCTGAAACTAACAGGATTCCTTAGAACTTCTGCTATGTAGCTTTTTTTCATGTCAGTCGCGACTTGAGAAACTGCAAGTCGCTTCTGGTGTGAGAGAATTGGCTGTCTGCAAGGACATTGCCCAGGGGACGCCTGGATGTTTTGATGTTTTTACCATCCTTGTGGGAGGCTTCTCTCATGTCCCCGCATGGAGCTGGAGCTGATAGAGGGAGTTCATCCACACTCACCCCAGGTTGGAGTCAAACGGGCAGCCTTCTGGTCAGCAACCTCAAGTCATCAGTCCTGCCAGCACAAGGATTTAACCCACTGTGCCACTGGGGGCTCCTGCTTGCTATGTATCTGTGAACATGCAAAGTTATGAAATAGACTGCAATATGGAATTCTGGCCTATGTCACTTATGTTTGAAGAATGTGGATTTACAGAGAAACATGCGTAAGTGAAGTGAAATCAATTAATTTTATTTTGTATTTAGATAAAATAAGCTAATACAGTAGAGTCTCACTTATCCAAGCTAAACGGGCTGGCAGAACCTTGAATAAGCGAATATCTTGGATAATAAGGAGGGATTAAGGAAAAGCCTATTAAACATCAAAATAGGTTATGATTTTACAAATTAAGCACCAAAACATCATGCTATACAACAAATCTGACAGAAAAAGTAGTTCAATACGCAATAATGTTATGTTGTAATTACTGCATTTACAAATTTAGCACCAAAATATCACGATATATTGAAAACATTGACTACAAATCCAGAGGCTTGGATAAGTGAGACTCTACTGTAGTAATTTACTGTTTGTCAGTTCCACATGTGACTGTGCCTTTCTATTAATTCTTAACTAATTTGAAAACCTTGTAACTCTGAGCAGTATTGCACCTTTGGGAAAGAGTTTGTAGATCCAATGTAGATTGAATTAGACACTATTCGTGGGCTGCCTGTCTGATACCTCTAACTCAGGCTCATGTGATCACGAGACTTCATCTCCACTGTCCTCATTTTCCCCTAAATGCCTTGGCAAATAAGACAGTGGCAGACTCATTCACTGCATTAGATGTATAGTGCAATGCAAGCATGGTTTCTCTTGTTAAAATGACATCTGTCTTCTGAATGCAATAGGGGTGCTATATTTCAAGGCTCTCAGAGCAATGGGATATTATTCCTTGAAGAATCTGCTCTGTTTCTTTTTTAATTGTTTTGTTGGCTGCTATGTATAAATGGTTTTTATATTGCTATTGATATTTTAAGTTTAAAATTATAGTTGTTTTTCTGTAAGCTGCCCCAAGGTCTCTTTGGCAGTACTAGGAACTATTATTGAAAAAGCTGTAATTTTTATCTTTATTTTTAATCAGTGATTTATTACTGTTGTTAATTGCCAGCTATTCACGAGTAACAAACTCAGTTGCTTGTTGCACTGCTTTTAAATGACTTTTTGTATTTAAAAACCCTTACAAATATGAAGGATTTACCACCAATTTGGGGGGGGGGGAGGTAACTCAGATATGTGTGAAATTAAGATGTTTCCAGAGATGTTAAAGGTCATATCAACATTCATGTTTTTGAACATTCATTAATTTGATTGATAAGTTAACTTCATTGTTAACCTCTGCCAAAGAGCTACACTGGAAGCAGGCCCGGCCCAACGCAGGAAGCCAACCATGCCTCCGCGTTGGGCGCTGTGTTCCCAGGGGCGCAATCGAGCCTCTGGAAGGCGGGGCCAGACCTGGCCCCGCATCCTGCACCTGGCCCCGCCTCCCACGCCACGTGCCCTGGCCCCGCCTTCCGCACAGTGTGAGAGGCGAGGACAAGGCATGGAGCACGGGAGGTGGGGCCAGGATGCGCAGCATGGGAGGCAGGGCCAGTTCTGGCCCTGCCTCCTGCGCCGCACGCCCTCACCCGGCCAGCCTGGCTCAGCCAGCCTGCCCCAGCCAGGCTGCGGCGGGAGTCTTCCCAGGCCACGGCGAAGGCCCAGCCAGCCTGCCTGGGCCTTCGCTGCGGCCTGGAAGGACTTTCCTGCCACACGGCATGGGATGCAAGGGCAGGTCTGGCCACGCCCCCGCATTGCGCGGCCACGCCCCCGCGTCACACGTCCATGGCTCCTGCAGCGCGGGGGGGGATTTTTTTTTGCCTACCCTTTTTTATTACCTCGGGCCGGTTGTGGCTGGAAGATCTAGGCAGTGGTTCTCAAACTGGGATCTCCAGATGTTTTTGGCCTACAACTCTCAGAACTCCCAGCTAGTTTACCAGCTGTTAGGATTTCTGGGAGTTGAAGGCCAAAAACACCTGGCGACCCCAGGTTGAGAACCACTGATCTAGAGACTCCTAGAGAAAGCATTTTTCTAGGCATTTGTAGAGCCTGCAGCAGGAGTGGCTTGAGCTTTTGAGATTCCCAGAACAGGATTTTTCTCAGGTAAAGAAGTATTTTATTGGCTTTCTTTTCACTTTTGTGAGGGTCTTACACCCCTAAACTGAATGAATGTGAGGGACTGACTATAATTAGTAAATGTTGTTCATTATACAAAATCGAAACCAAAACCATGAATTAGTAAATAATAACAATGTTACCTTTCCCTATTAGAATAAGTTGCAACGTTATTTCCAAGCTATGCTCTTTGCAAGGATGTAGTGAGAGGTAGAAGTTTAAAGAGCAAAGAAAAACAAAGACATTTAAGAACAACTACTTCTGGTTCTCTACATATTCTTTGATGCACGCAGGACCAGTACTTGGGATCAGGTTGACTATAACCCAGCAGTAGAGCCACTGCTTTTCACCGTCACAACTTGTTCTGATGCCTCTTCTAAGAAGGAAGCATATAAGGCAATAGTTTATTTGATCTTCTGAATGCCTTGTGGATTGAAGAAAAGGAATAAGGAGCAAATGGACAACAGTAAGCGCAGCAGGGAGGAGGTGGGCTGTCTTGGTGAGGGAGCTCGCTCAGCGTATTTTGCCAAAGGATCTCTCAACAGGGAGTTGGTGCTGGCTGTGCAAATAGCTTGCAGTTTTTTGTTTTTTTTTTTTTTTGACACCTCAAATTTAGATCTGGAAGCCTTAACATCTCACCTGGAACATTGCTTTGGAGTTTTGTTTTTCTCTTTTAAAGACTTGTTGGATTAGTTTTGCAGTTGCAGATACTAAAACCTGGAATGGAAGGAATATGTCTGTTTCCCAAGAAGTCAAGAGTTCATTTTGCTGTTGTTAAGTAGTGTCACAGAAGTGAGGCTGAGATAGTACCTATGGAGAGAGAAATCCCAGGACAATGCAATACAAGAAATATGCTTTCACTAATAATAATAAGGTGTTGTGCATTGTGTCAAAACTGATAGGAAGCTGTAACATACCTTGCTTAGTTTGTGGGAGGATTGTTTTCTTTAATATCCTCAGACTTTTGTATCCGCAGATAAGCATCTTATGGTTTTATACGGTGCATCATAAAGATTTCTAATTAATAGTTGCAGGATGGGATGGGTGAGAAGGAAGGCAACATCAAATACAATGAAATATTTAAAAAGATAGGTCAAGTTCCAAAATGGTACTGGATAAAATAGGAAAATTGTTCAGCATGACCTTTTTCAGTGGCACTGAAATAAATGAGCATGGGTTTTTCTGTTATAACTAGCAGTTATATCACAATCTTTACTATGAATAGTACAATAGGTTATACAGGCTGAACAGCACTTATCTGGAATTCCAAAGTCCCAAACACGTTAATCTGAAAATTCCACATGTATGACTGATGATGATGATGATGATAATAATAATAATAATAATAATTTTATTTTTATATCCCACTCCATCTCCCCGAAGGGACTTAGGGTGGCTTACATGGCGATCAAGACCCATAAAACAAAATTAAAATATAACATCATAAAATATATTGCATTACAATAATTTAAAAATGTATAAAACATCATAAAAACATCAACAGCAACAACCAGTAGCCGAGCACAGTGGGTATGTTCAGAACTGAGAAGGCAGGGCAAAGGCTTGTGCAATATACTGCAAGGGCGGGACTGGTAGTAGAGTGCAAGAGCCAGGTATTAGGTTAGGGTTAGAAGGGCCAAGTCAATTGTTGAACCGATTAATCAAAGGCACATTGGAACAACCAAGGTTTCAGGTCCTTATGTAAGATGGACAGGGTGAACGCTAATCTAATCGCTCTGAGGAGGGAGTTTCAGAGCTTGGGGGGGGGGGCACCACCGAGAAGGCCATCTCCCACATCCCCACCAACCATGCTTGTGATGGACGTAGGAGCGAGAGAAGGGCCTCTCCAACAGATCTTAAAGCTCATGCAGGTTAACAGGGGAAGATGCAATTGCAAAGATAGGCTGGACCCAAACTGTTTAGGGCTTTGTAGGTGATAACATACACCTTGAATTGGGACCAGAAACGTATCGGCAGCCAGTGGAGCTGTTTTAATAGGAGAGTTGTCCACTCCCTATAATTTGCTCTAGTTAGCAACCTGGCTGCTGACCTTTGTACCAATCATAATTTCTGGGCCACCTTCAAAGGCAGCCCCACATAGAGTGCATTGCAATAGTCCAGTCTAGAGGTAACTAAGGCATGGACCACTATAGCAAAGTTAGACTTCTTGAGGTATGGTCACAGCTGGCGCACAAGCTTTAACTGTGAAAAGGCCTTTCAGGCCATGACCAACACATGAGCCTCAAGCGTCAGCGCTGTGTCCAGGAGGACCCCCAAACTGAGGACCTGTGTCCTCAGTGGGAATGTAACCCCATCAAGCACAGGTTGCCACCCAGTACTCCAATTGGTGGCACGACTGACCAAGAGGACCTCTGTCTTATCAGGATTAAGCTTCAGCTTATTAGCCCTCATCCAGCCCATCACAGCAGCCAGGCCCTGGTCCAGGATCTGAGACAATGACAACTTTGTTTTCTGGTGGGTCAATGTACACACACTTTGTTTTATTGCACATATGTATTAAAAATCTGTATAAAATTATCTTCAGGCTATGTATATTTTAAACAGAAATAACTATGTGCTTAGACTTGGGTCCCATCTCATCATGTATATATTTGCAAATACAAGTATTCCAAGTGGTAGATAATTAACCCAGACTGTCCTTGTTAAACTGAGACATTTGGAGGGTAGGTTATTCCACATAACAACAGGAATCTAAAGCTAAATAACTCAGCATATTAGGAGCAAGGATTTTGTTCCTGTTATAATCCAGTATCTTGGAATGGAAGTTGATTTCCTGTGCTTGGAAAGTGGACAGCATCCAGTCTTGCATAAGTGGATGTCCACTCAGACATATGTATGCTGACCAAGTAAAAAGTAAGGGTTTCACCAGCAAGGACTGACACAATTAGACACAACCCAGTAGCTACTACAACTTGTAGATCAGAAGTTCTCAACCTGTGGGTCCCCAGGTGTTTTGGCCTACAACTCCCAGAAATTCCAGCCAATTCGCCAGCTGTTAGGATTCTCAACCTGGGGACCCACAGGTTGAGAACCATTGCTATAGATGTTACAACATTCAATTCAGTCAAAAACCCATGGGTTTTGCCTGCTCTAAAACACCTTCTACAATGCCATATAATACAGATTATCAAAGCAGATAATCCACATTATCTGCTTTGAACTGGATTATATGAGTCTATACTGCCACATAATCCAGTTCAAAGCAGTTACTCTGGATTTTATATGACAGTGTAGAAGGGACCTTAGTCCCATCCCCCCAATTCATTGCTATAATGGGAGGGGAACTCTAAAATAACCGTTCTTGTCTTGTATCTTCCACAGGGTTGACCTTTGTACTGAGTATTTTTCACAATTCTTGTGGAACAAAATATGAAATATCTTCAAAGAAAATTGGGATTGATAATTGGTTATAAACTGAGATATGATCCATGCTTAGCACTCCTGGGCATTTCAGATAATGAGGATTATTACTTTCATACAGGTTTGATCACACACCGTCTATTAGGAGCTAAGCTACAGATCACTAATCAGCAGTCTTTCTTTTTTTTTAAAAAAAAATCACTATTTCTCTGTGGTATCAAAGGCAGAGGCTTGCTCTCACGCACAAGCAGGCACAGTAGTGTTATATACCCTAAGGTGCAACATGGGATGATAACTTTATTAAACATTGGTTTCCATTCATATCATTTGGTAACAAGATGCCAGCTGTTCTGCTTTCTGCTCAGTTTCATGCCACATTCTGGAAGGATGTGATCATAGCATTTAAAAACCTCATCTTGTGGCTCTACTTTCATGTTTGAACATCATTTACTCTGCATATTTACAGCAGTGTGATATTACTTGAACCATCATTCTAAGGAATCCTGGAATTTATTATTTAGTGAGGTATATAGAACTCAGCGAGCATTAATGCGTTCTCCTTTTCATATTCCATGGGGCTTAAGGTGGCTTACAAAAATAATGAAATATACAGTTAGAACACTGAGCAATGACATCTTCAGCCCTTATTTATACAGCTTGGAATCCAATTGGGCACCCTTCTACACAGCCATATAACCCAGACTATCAAGGCAGAAAATCCCACCATATCTGCTTAGAACTGGGTTATCTGAGTCCACACTGCCATATATTTCAGTTCAAAGCAGAAAATGTGGGATTTTATTTAGTTGTGTGGAAAGGGCCTTAGTGATTCTGGAGTTGGAATTGAATGGGAGACATGAATAGGTGCATTCAAACAAACAAACTCATACCATGTTCTGGATAGCTGGGAATCTCCTTAGAGAAGGTTTTCAGGAGTTTTCAGTCCTCTTGTGATAGTATGTCATCTGCTCGCATGATTTTCAATTTAGGCCATAGTGTTCCTGTTTTTCCTTTTTGAAAAAGGACTTAATGAAGTCATGGTAGTGAAAGAAAATGGTATCGGCTTAGCATTAAAGTGCAAATATTGTGGGGCACACACATACAGAGAAAGCTCCTTAAATCACAATCCCATCTCTTGTTCGCATAGTAGGCTTTTAGCTCAGTGAAGATGAGATGTTGGTTACACAAAGCAAAATGAATCCCTTCCCTGGAGACTGAAAAGCTTGCTGGAGTAGAAGGGGAATGCTAAGGGCCTTTTTGTTCAACACGTTCAGGGTTGCTAAGAGATTTAGCATTTGGATGAAACTGAAATGGATCCCAGTATATTCCTTTTGCCCCCAGTAGCTCTCTGGCTGTTATTGGTGGGATAAGAAAAGGTTGTGACCATATTTTCTTCCACAAGGGATACGACATAATTATAACCCAAGGAAGTCAGCATTTGTTTTGCACTCTGTATGTTTATGAAGGCTGCTGTATTCTCATCACTGCTCACAAAAGCTAATTAAGATAAAGCATAGGCATTGAAATGGCAGTTAAGTTCCCTTCCTAGTACACGCTCTTCATTACTTTTTCATTCTCCATCTTCATTACTCCCTCATTCTCCATCCCTATCCTAGTATCATGTGATTCCATCCTACCATGTCAACAATCCAGAGTTGGAAAATTGCCTTTTTAAAGTAGTTTGTTGCAGTTATAGTCCCAGTTCCCCTAAAAGTAGTTAATTATTAGCTGCATTTTTTGAAAGTAAACATTCACTTGACCCTTACGCAGAACTCATTATAGAAGTTAATTTTTACTGACTGATCACTACAAAACTTTGAAAAGTGATACACATTCCTTCTATTAATATCACTGCCATGTTGATCCACAATGAAACACAAGGCTGTTCAGTAAGGCCATACCATGCAAGCAGTAGCATAATAGTAAGTTACAGTTACACCACAAATGGATTGAGACCTTTCCTTCCTTGTTTAATTAATATTGTAACATAATGTAGTTAGAACGTTATAATGAGGAGAGAATTAATTACAAATGTATAAAGAGTTACCCATATATACTTGAGTATGAACTGACCTGAATATAAGCCAAGGCATCGAATTTTACCACAAAAACTGAGAAAACTTATTGACTTGAGTATAAGATGAGGGTGGGAAATGCAGCAGCTACTAATAAATTTCAAAAATAAAAAATAGATACCAATAAATTTACATTAACGGAGGCATCAGTTGGTTAAATGTTTTTGAATATTTATATAAAACTGTAATTTAAGATAAGACTTTAATCAGATAAGACTCTTCAACTCTGGTTACCTATATACTCGAGTATAAGGTGACCCAAGTATAAGCCAGCCAGGACCCTCACTCGGGTATAAGCTGGGTTTTTTTTTCAGCCCTTAAAAAAGGGCTGAAAACAGCTTGTACTCAAATATATATGGTATTTGTCACAATTCACAAACTCTGTGCCCATTACATCTCAGGTGGAAAATATGTAGCTTTTGACATGTTGTACTACAACTCCTAGCATTCTTCAGCACTGGGTATGCCTGAGATTTCTGGAATTCAAAATCATTTGGAGAACCACATTGTCACTCCTCTTTTATTAAATAATCTTCCACAATGAATGGGACTCACATACTGTACAATACAATATCTGCAGGGAAGAGCAACATGTAGTTTCTATAACTGAGATAATTATTACTGTTAACATCTTCAATTGCATCTCAGGAAAATGGGCCAGCCCAGCAGGATGCATATTCAGTCATGTGAGTTTCTTCTATCCCTTGCCTAATTCTTCTATCCCTTGCCCTATGATAAGCATGAGCTGGATCTCCAGACTTGGATCCCATCTACACTGACTACTTAGTACACTGTAGATAAGGATTAGCCCCACGGAGTCCTTGCTCCACTTTACCAAAAGTTGGAGGAAAGCCCAAATTCTTTCTCAAAATGTGGGCTTCCCCCCAACTTAGGTCCAATGGGGATGGTTAGGACACTTCAGGACTGATTCTGTGTCTGATATGCTGGATCAACCCCTCAAAAAGTGTCAGTATAGATTAGTGGTTCTCAATTTGTGGGTCCCCAGGTGTTCTGGCCTAAAACTCATAGAAATCCCAGCCAGTTGACCAGCTGTTAGGATTTCTGGGAATTGAAGGACAAAACATCTGGGGAACCACAGGTTGAGAATCACTGGTATAGATGTATGCTTGAGAAGAGATCTTCTCCAACTTCACCACTCAAGAACATTTTATAGCTGAAAATGCAAAGGGGCAGACTGCGCTCCTTCTGTATGCCAAACATGTGTGCTCTAACTGTGGTATGACTCCTGTAAAGACTGCCAAAATGAGCTAAATAGACCACTGCTTCAGGTAATCACTCTTATTAAGTGGTCATTGGCTAAAGGCTACTATCAGCACAACAATTGATCTAGCTGTATGTAATGCACAAGGCAGAGACCACACTTCTGCTAGTTTTCAAATACAGTTAGGATTTTTTAAAAAGGCAACTTTGTTGCCTAAAAAGCAGTGTGTTCATTAATTTTGGCATCAGTTTCACAAACTTAGTTCATATTCCTCGTGCTATACTTATTATGACAAATATTTTCTTAAATCTGGAAATGGAATCAAATTTGGTCTGTATTGTGTGTTCTTTTGCCTTCCAATCACAATAATCTTTCATATTGCAACCATAACAGAATCACCCTTTCGGAATCATAGAGCTTAGAATTTTTCTGACTACTTTCCCCAGAATCCCAATGATTATCATAGCTGGGAGAATCTGTGAATTGTTCTTTTTAAAAAATTACTTGAGAGTATGTATGTGCCTTCAAGTCACATGTGTTATGGTGACCCCATGAAATTTCTATAGGGTTTCCTTGGGGAAAGAATCCTCGGAGGTGGTTTTGTCAGTTCTGTCCCCTGAAACATAGCATTTGTTGGTGTCTCTCACTCAAGAACTTCAACCCTGCCAGTCTCTTTGGGGGAAGATTTTATTGCTGAAGGTTTACAAAAGTGGAACCCAGAGATTATGTTTGCCTACCTCCATCACCATGCAGCCCTAAAACCTGTTCAGGGGGGTTGGAGAATCTTTGGTAGGTTGTTTTTGTTCAGCAGTGAGATCTTCAGTGAAAAGGAATGGTACAGAAGTTCAGTTGCACTGTGTTTTGGCCTGGGACTTTGAGACATAGCCTCGAGGAGAATGAGGCATAGAAGATGAAAGTTCAGCTAGAAGATTTTCTTACCAAATTAGTATGTTCCACTAAATATAATAACCCTCATGACTGAGTATAGTTGAAAGTAACTAATTTACTCCATTGGTTTCCCTGGGACTTGGTTATGACTAATCCAGTTTAACTAGATTGGCACTATTGGAAACACATATCCACTTCTGAGTGACTATTCCTTCCAGAACCATTTGTATTTCTTTTAGCAGGGATACATTAGTAATGATATCCTCAATAGACTCCTTGAGTACATGTACCTTTTATTTTAAAGATGTTTTATCTTTTATTTGTGCCTTACATATATTGTTTGCCTTCAGGCTTTCTGTAAAGGGAGCTTTTTAATATATAATTTTCACATTGCCAAGACTAATTTATGGGCTTAAGTGCAATAAATGGAAGTTTACAGCTGGAGTAACAAATAATTGGCATGGCTGTATGGGGGGAAAGACCAATATGTACCTAGCCAGTAGTCACTTTCCTGAATACTGTTGGTGGCAAAATAAAAAGCAAAACTCCAGCTCTACATATGCAGCCTTTTCTCTAGTATATTTTTCTGGACTGTTTGGTGAGTACTAATCAGTAAGTTTAGTCCTTTGAGGCACCCATCCTACATAATTATAACTGGTGGTTGCTGCTTCAAGCACCATGGCTCTCTTATAGAATGCTGGACCCCTTTTACATCACACAATTGTAGTTTTAAGAGTCCATTTTAATTGCCATGGCCCCATCTTATATGACCTTGCAACCTGAAGTTTAGGGAGAATTTAGAATTCTTATCAAAGACCTTACTCAGCTACAAGCTCCAGAATTCCATAGGATGCAGCCATGGAAGTTAAGCTGGAATCAAAATGCTGTAACTATGTGTTGTGTTGCCTCAATATTTATACATTATTAAGGTATTTAGAATTATCTTCCAGAGACCGTAGAGCAGTGGTTCTCAACCTGTGGGTCCCCAGTTGTTTTGGCCTACAGCTCCCAGAAATCCCAGCCAGTTTACCAGCTGTTAGGATTTCTGGGAGTTGAAGAGAAAAACATCTGGGGAGCCACAGGTTGAGAACCACTGCTGTAGAGAGATACGACACCACAGAATTCTAAGTATCAAATCAAACTACGAATTCCAGAGTTCCATAGAATGGTACCATGATACTTAAAGCGATATCCAACTGCTATATCTGTTTAGTGTGGAATTACTCCTTGTTGGGCTGCTTTCTTCATCAAATCTTGTGACCCTTGGATTCCTTGATAGTGGTGTGATGAGTTCGTCCTGTTTTATTCTAGACATTAAAGGAGAATCTCAAGGTGCCTAATCTAGTTTTGCAATAGAGTTCAGCACCTTTAAAAGTCTAGGTTCCCTACAGCCCCAGCATGGCATTCAGTAGTCATTACTGGAAGGGGGATTTTTCCATAACTTGAAATGTCTTCCCAAGTATAGAGATGTTTGTTATTTATCTCATTTATGTTCCATTTTTGGTTTTGCTCACCACTTGAGTTTGCAATTAGAAGGCATGTCTTTGGAGGCAAGCTTTAATCCTGCCCCCACCCCCGCTTTCAGTAAAGATTGTTGGTAGGTAGAGGGTAGCCTGATAAATTAAGCCAGACATTAATTATGAAAAATCTTTTTGCATAACTGATACAACATTACCCAGTTATCAACCACTAATTAATTCAAATCCAAGGGTTTATATGGCTGTCCTTGTTTAAGGAACATGCTTGATTTGATCCTGCTGGCAACTCCTTTTGGAAAGTGTTCTGTTTCAAGGACATAATGTGATAATCCAAATAAAAAACATTGAGTCACTTAAATGGAGTAAAAAAAACAACAGATCCTCCATGGTAACTAGGGAAAGCTAAATAAAGTCATTTGCAGACCAGTGAGTAAATTTGTAGATAAATTTACTAAAGGTGTAGAATGCATGGAATGACTTGCAAAAACAGTTTGTTCTGGGCTTATGTTTTGAACAACTACTGATTTCATGAAATTGGGAGGCCACGGAAGAGTAAGTATGAAGATATGAACATTAAACTAACTGGTTTTATGCATGCAATTAGCCTAATATCCTCACTTTTTATCTCCCCCGTGTTAGTAACCCGTGTTAAAGTGTATGCTCCTTTTAATAAGTTCATATAGCTACCTACTTCATTTTACATTTAAGCTTAAGTAAACAGCACTTCTCAGCTCAAATAAGAGCCTTCTTTGAATTTCTGTTAGCTGATATCTTTGATTTCTTTCCAAAAGTGATCTCCTAATCATATTAATTCATAATAAATGATTCCAATTTTATATCTCCATATATTTCATTCAGGTTTGTAGCTGTCCATTAAAGCCTTCCATACAAAACTGAAATGACATAGGACCCAGATGAAGTCAATTTGAATAAGCAAAAACCAATGAATATTAATTTTCTAAGAATATTGCAATCAGCTCTAAATATTGTTCACATTCATATATTCTTTCTGTGAATATTAACATCCCAGAGTAAGCTATCATAGAAACAATGCCCCAGTGGGATAAATCAAGAAGTAATTTAAGCTTCTATTTCAAATGTCTACTGGTGTTTCTAAATAACAGTGGATAATTGCTTCAATAACTGTCCATCACAGATTACATAGGAAAGTATTGTTGTACCATTCTGTCACTATTAACCAGCAGCTGAAAAATACAAGCAGGTTGGTGCCCTTGCCCATCACCACTTAAAACTGATCAGGAAGAAAATGCCATTTCCAGAGTGTCTGCCTTAAGACCTCATCACATGGGGAGTTTCCCCATTGTAGGACACTTTAGGTTCATTTCAAGGATGAAGTGGCATGGAGCACATCAGATGACATTTGCTTACTTCCGGCCCTCATCCATTGCCTTTTGTCCTTGAAATGGAGATGAAGAATGCTTAAAGGAGGGTGTTCAGAACACAGGTGAGAAATCGTTTTCTGAGCCCCTGGCACATGCCAGAACCATTACTAACACACACAAAAAACATGTCGAGATCTGAAAGATTTGCCCACGTTGAATCTGGTTTTTATGTTATTTCTCCTGTGTGAGAAAGACCTTTTTATATTGTGATTTGTATTATGTTGCTGTTTATTTTGTTCTTATGTTGTTTGGGCCTCTGCCCCATGTAAGCCGCCCCGAGTTCCAGCGGGGAATGGTGGCGGGGTATAAATAAAGCTATTATTATTATTATTATTATTATTATTATTATTATTATTATTATTATTATTATTATTTTATTATGACACAGCAAACAAGATAGATATGCTGGATTTCATATCACAAAATCACAAATCGAACACTTCCCAAGTGTCTAGGACTGTGTGATGTATTTTCGGATGATGCACGCAGATCCCAGCAGGGTGGCCTTTTGCAGCTGGCAGATCATAATTTTGTCAATGTCTATTGTTTCCAAATGCCGGCTGAGATCTTTTGGTATGGCACCCATTATTATTATTATTATTATTATTATTATTATTATTATTATTATTATTATTATTATTATTATATAAACCCTTGGATATTCAATAAACTACACACTAGTAAAAGAAGTGTTTTAGTGACATAGAGGAATGGGCGTTCCTCACCATTTTGCTTTCACTGCATTTTCTCCTTAATAGTAATCTAGGCTCAAAATTGTGCTCTTGCTAGCTTTTTAACATAACACTGGTCTAATGGAGGGGAGCAATGCCTTGCAAGAGGGGATCCTGGGAAAAAGGGGTTATAATTGCACTGGTATAATGGAGGGAAGGAAGACATGGGAAAGCCTTATCATGACAAAGGGGTTTAAAATTCCCCCACTATCCCCTCCAAATGGGATTCGGTCCATAGTAATTTTGGTTTTCAGATATTGAAGTTTTCCTTGATTTAAAAAAAATATGGAGAGGGCGAAGAAAAGAATTTCCTGTGTGATGGTTCCAAATGCAGGCAACAATGGGTGAAAACCTGAAGAGAAAAACACGTGTGATGAGAAGGCAGAAATTGAAACAGGACCATTTGGGATCTAATGGTATGATTCCCTTTGCTAGACAGACAGCCCCCAAAGCTTTTCAGGGTCAATATGATGAGGTCCTTAAACAGCCTCTTGAGCTGCAGGAAACAAGTGTAGCAGTTCAAGAAATGTAGTGAATAATATCACTTTCTATTTTAGCTATTGTAATCTAATAATGAGTCAGTGGAGTGGAATGGTTTTAGCACTGCACTGTGGACACATCCACATTGAGCACATAATCCATCTTGAAGTTAGCTAGCTTCAAATGGTGGTGACAAAGAAACACATGCAGTCAAAGCATACTTCAGCCAAAATAAAGGCTAGTAAAGTGCATTAAGGAAAATCACAGGTAAGTCCAAAAGCCCCTTAATGCGCTTCAGCAAGCCCCACATCTAAGCCACAGTGCATGGCAAAATCAACGCTGCAGAATGCAAAGGCTGCCTGCACTGGATCACTTTGTAGAATTCAAAATGTAGAGGCAAGGGGACTGCTGAAAAATACCCCAAGGACATGGCTGGACAACAGCCCCTAAGATGGGTACTTGATTTCTTCTACTGCTAACTATCATCCCCCTACCCCCACCCCTAAATATGCTCTGGAATGCTGATGCAAGAAATGGGGGGGGGGGGGGGGGTATAGCACCTTCCATGTTTAATGTAACTACCTTCCTGGTCTCAAACCTATTCCAGACCAATCTAATCATCCATACAGCAAAACAAGTTTGTTCCAAGCCAGTTCCAAACTAACCAAAGTGGTCAGTGTAGATCTATCCTACAGTTCTGGAGTCCAGGGTTTGAATCTCTACTCTAATGAAACTGTTTGGTGACCTTGAAGAAGTGGTAGAAGCAGAGAGTGCAAATTTAAGAAAAATGAATGATTTATATCTACCGTAGCTCTTATTTGTATTTTGGTACAAAATAGTGATACATACTAACTGTAATTATGGGAGTACTTTAAAGAATGGCAAACATCCCAAGCACCATTTATATTCTCAGGAGGTATGCAGCATGCTGCTCTGTGTCTGTTCATCCCGAGCACGAATGACCTTCAGAGAAGCTGGATTGTAAATCTGGATAAGTAGAAATTTAGAGAGAACTGGAAGGAGTGATAGTAATTGGATATTGAAGACCTTTATCTGCCAATAAAGACCTGTGATGAAGACGAGGACACAAAGACAGCAGGAGCTAGGAAACACTCTCCTTGTGAAAAGACATAAGATGGGCAGTGCTATAGTCATTATATGCTGGATTGCTATTGGCTGTAAGTCACTAATAGGAGAGTCCATGCTCTTGGGCTGAAACGACTCTCATTCCTATAGGCTAGGAGAGCAGAGAGCAAAAAGGATGCTAGAGCTCCTAGGCGTCTTATTTCAATGTACAGTGTTCCCTCATTTATCACTGGGGTTAGGTTCCAGGACCACCCACAATAAGTGAAAATCCACAAAGTAGGGACGCTATATTTATTTTAATATTTATACATTATTTTAGTAGTTATACACTATTTTAAGTTTTTATCAACCAATTGTGTGTTGATAAATCGCCTCCTTCTCCTCCCGTTTCCGCTTGGGCTGCTTTTCTCTCCCTTTGGCTTCTCCTTCCTCCCTTCCTAAGGCTGTAAACTGTAATTTTTTAGGATTTATAATAGTCTTTTAGAGTTTATTGAAAAACCACGAAACAGTGAATCCGTGAAAAGTGAACCGTGAAGTAGTGCGGGAATACTGTACTGCCACCTAGCAGAGCATGCTCGGATCCTATGTTTAGACCTCTTGGCACCATCTGCTGATTGGATTCTTCACTGCAATGAACCCTAGTTGCTGCTGTTAGAGCTATCATTTATTTACCGAAATACAACCAGAGATGCTATAATGGACACATCCTTAGACCACTTATCAGTAAGGCCAAAATGCAAAATGCAAAGAGTTCCTTTAGAACCTATAGACTTAGGGGTAGGCTAGAAAACAGTGGAGTAATAGGTAACACTTACCATCTTTCCTCAGTGAGGCCTCTTCTACACTGCCATATAAAATCCAGATTATCTGCTTTGAATTGGGTCATATGGCATTGTAGAAGGATCCTGAGAGATAATGGAGAGCCTTTTTTTCCACTGCCCCCTTTCCCAATACAGATTGTTTTTTTCTTACTGCTAATGGGAGTGTGGAAAGAACAACATCTATGGAACCAAAAGCAACAACAGAGAAATCAGGGCCAGGCATGGAGAACCATAAGTTTTCACTTCTGCTCTAAGTCAACTCTTGATAAATTTGACAACTGTATATACCTATTCAGAAGTGGGTCCCACTTAGTTCAATGGGAATGCTCAGCCTCACTAGGCCACAGTGATGGCATGTAGCCCCAGCCCCCAATATCCCTCATAGTCCCCTTCCATTAAAAATTCATATAAAGTTAGAATACTTTTTACTCCTGTACTATACAGAAAGCACCCAAAATTCTTGAATACCCCCACAAGCACCTTAGAACTCCATATTACCCCCAAATATGTCTCTTTGCCTTTGCAGTCCCTCCTGAAATGATAGCAGGAGGTGATGGGATGTCAGGTGATGGGATGTCATTTCTTGTCATAATTATGAAAGGGACTTCTGGGGGGGGGGGAGTGTTTGGGCTTGCCATGGGAGTGTGGATGTCCCATGAAAGTTGGGGAGAGGGGGGAATTGACCTTGGTCTCCCATGCAGGGAATAGGGAAATTGTGATCCTTCTAATGTTGGAATAATACCCATCATTCCTCAACACTGGTTGCCTAGGGCTGTTGGGAGTTACAGTCCAACTATATTGGGAAGGTCAGCCAGTTACCACCTCTGGCCTTCTTGGCATCAATGGGACTTATTTTGTAGTATACATATAGGAATACATGAGGCTGCAATTTTATGCTCCCTCACCTGGGAGTAGGCACAGGTTGCATTTAGGGGCACCTGGAGGAGTGACACTTCTGACACAGGACCTTCTTTGACAGATTCGTAATCAGCAATAATTGTCATCCGATGTTCATTCATATTTTAAGGCTGGTTGTTTTAGAGCTTTCTCAGCGATGAATGAGCAAACTGATTGATGTCTGGGGAATAATATGAATTCATTTCAAAGGAAATGAAAGAGCTTGTGGCAATGTCAATTATTGACAGGCTTGAATTCTTGACTTGGTTTCACAAAAGAGTCCAGTAAGCAGTCAGGAAACCTATAATGTTCTTTCAAAAGGAGCACTGCAAGAAGTGTGTGGGAAGGATTCTGAGGAAGTAATAAGATGTCAAATGTACACTCATTAGTCATCGAATCTCGCTCCACACCAGCGGAGGACTTGGCAAATCCACGTGCACACACACACACACAATCTGACACATCAAAATCCCTCAGACAACACAGCTGGCACCTGTGCTGGTTGAGAGATTCAGTTAGACATTCATTAGTGTTTTAATACTCATGAGTGTGTAGCATTGAGTTACACATTCATAAGTGCTATAGAGGATTCCACAAGTATGTCCCCAGACAATATAAGGCCCACGAGCTTAATAATTTCCAGCACCAAAAACAAACACTACAACTCCAAAACAGTAAAAACCCACTTTAGTGGTTTTCTTTTCCGTCAGGAGTTGGTCTTTTGTGAAGTTATTGGATCTCAACACACCACTCATGCCAAAGCTTTCCATTCAATAAACGAAACAGTTTCCATTAAATTAGGGATGGCTCATAACTATATCTGATTGTTCAGCAAATCTACTAGACCACCACCACCCACACACAAAGATTTCACCTTAGTTAAAATGGAACCAGAAAGCCCAAAGGGAGAAGTGCATGCTCTTAGCTGTGCCAATTTGGCAGGACAGTACCAATCAATCTTTTTTCATCCCACTTTTTTGGGTGCTTTAAAAGTGTCCCAATTTCGATGTGTTGTCGAAGGCTTTCATGGCCAGGATCACAGGGTTGTTGTATGTCTTTCGGGCTGTGTGGCCATGTTCCAGAAGCATTCTCTCCTGACGTTTCGCCCACATCTATGGCAGGCATCCTCAGAGGTTGTGAGGTATGGAGAAAACTAAGCAAAGAGGTTAATATATATCTGTATATATTATATATATTGTATATATATCAGATATATATTAACCTCTTTGCTTAGTTTTCTCCATACCTCACAACCTCTGAGGATGCCTGCCATAGATGTGGGCGAAACGTCAGGAGAGAATGCTTCTGGAACATGGCCACACAGCCCGAAAGACATACAACAACCCTGTCCCAATTTCACTCTCTTCCCACTTTTCCCTTTCATACTCCACTTGCTCCTCTTGCTACAAACTGAGATAAATGTCCAAAAGTAGCTTGCATTCCTAGCTTGTGGGTTTGGTCTCATTGATTTGCTTTCTTGATCACATTCAAATGATGTTTGGTGATCTGTGTCCTAGGGTACATCTATACAGTAGAATGAATGTAGTTTGACACCACTTTAATTGCCGTGATTTAATTGCCTGTGATTCCATGGCATTGAACCATGGCAATTAAATTGGTGTCAAGTGACTTTCATTCTACAGTGTAGATGTACCCCTGGTTTTCATCTGTGAGATGTTAGAGAGTATGCTAACAATTGAATATAGGCCAGTGGGTCCTGTATCTTTATATCTATATCTATAACATAATAAAAGTGAAAATCTGCATGTATGTATATGGCATGGGTGTCCGCTCACACAGACAGCCTCCGCCCTCCACAAACAGGCTATAGTTCCCAGTTTTGTGGAGCCACCAATTCACTCCCTTCCAGGACATTGCAGGTTACAGTGAGCACATCCCAATGTTCCTTTCTCTCTCCTTTTGCATGACCCCGCCCACTGCCTCTCTCTTAACCCTTTCCTACCCTTTCTTATGCCACATAGCAAACAGAGGAATTGATCAGCAACTGAACGTACTGGAGAGGTTTGAGGAGAATTCCCCATGATTTATAGGAGGTGTAGGGACTGGGACGTATAGTTCACCTGCAATCTAAGAGCCCTCGGAACCCCACCAACAATGGACCTACTCACTTGGCATACAGACCCAACATGGCCAAATTTGCATGCTGCTGGGGTTTGGGGGTGATTTACATTGACATCCAGGAGTTATAGTTAACACGTATTCAGATAACACTGGACCTACTGATGACAGATCTGACCAAACTTGGCACACAGACCCAATATAGCCAACTGTAAATACTGGCAGGCTTTGTGGGTGACTGACCTTGGCATCAGAGAGTTATAATTCACTCGTATTCAGAGAACACTGAACCTGGCAAGTGACAGTTCTGGTTCTCCTCCTGCAGTTTTCCTACCCAATTTTAACATGTAAGACTGCTGATTTTGCTTTTTTAAAAACCATGTCAGAAGTGAATTGAGGTAAGTTGCTTTTGGTGTGATAGAATTGGCTGTCTTCAACGACATTGCCCAGGAGATGCCCGGATGTGTTACCATCTTGTGGGGGGCTTTTCTCATGTCCCCACATGGGAAGTTAGGGCTGACAGACAGGAGCCCACCCTGTCTTGCAGGTTTGAACCACCAACCTTCAGACCAGCAATTCAGTTGGCACAAGGATGTAACCCACCACGCCATCGCAGCTCCTGATTTTGCTGTGATGCACGAATACAGCTGTCTTTCTCTTTGCATAATATTCTTGTTCGTGAGACAGAAAGTGAAATACCTGTTTTATGATAAACTAGAAATGTGTAAACTATAAATAATCAAATGTGTATAAGTCAAGCTTCCATCAGGTGCAACAGGGAAAGGTTTAATTCATACATAGTTCACAATATGCTTCAACAACAAAAGTTGCTATTTGTTGTAAAAGACTCCACTCTTTGCTTGACTACATTGTTGCTTGACAGATATGCTATTTCTCCAAGTATTATGTGAAAGCCAGATTTTCATATGTCATTCACACTGTCCTAATTTCTGGCCATCTTGGAGATTCTGCCTTAATTATCTAGATATATCTCCAGTTCAAAGAATATATATTTTTCTCATATATATATATATATATATATATATATATATATATATATATATATATATATCTTCCCAGTTTATATCTAGGAAACAATTTGCATTAATTATGGCTCAGAGTTTGGAAAAGTTACTTTTATGAATTGCAGAATGTTAAGAGAATGAATTGCAGAACGTTAAGCCTGCAAAATAATTTCCCCAAACTCTTCTATTTATACTTCCAATTCTAGTTCAAGAAAACAACATGATCATTTGCAATTCGTATCAACATCTACCTGCAAGCTCCACCAATGTATCTGAGAATATTAGGCTTTTCCCCTTCAATCTGAACAATGTTCCCCTAGGAGTCAGAGAGAATTTTTCTCCTGGTTAACCCAGTTCATGGAGCTACACTGCAAAACAAACACGGAGAAAGCCAATAAGTGTGTGGAGGTACATCAATGCAGCTTATTTACTTAGGCGATTCATCGTAGCTCAAGGATGATGGTCCTCCAGGTGTAGTGTCTTGGCAGTGGATGCATAGGTGGCTGTGGAAACCTATTCTTGACCCTCGTGTTCTTCCACAGTGAAGACATTGGTTTCCAGATGGAAGGCGGTCCCGGTCAGGATTGGCTTGATGCTCCTTCTTCTTGGCTTTGAGCCCATCTTTAAATCTCTTTATCCATCAGTTGAGATACCTTTAGAGCAGTGGTTCTCACCCTGTGGGTCCCCAAATGTTTTGGTCTTCAACTCCCAGAAATCCTAACAGCTGGTAAACTGGGTGGGATTTCTGGGAGTTGTAGGCCAAATCACCTGGGGATTCACAGGTTGAGAACCACTGCTTTAGAGGCTACCGTACAGGGACAGTCCGTTCTTTGTCATCACACTTTTCAGCTGCTTTTAAAATGTCCCTGTTTTCTCACCTTTTCCCACTTTCTCCCTTTTCTCAGGCAAGTGTGGATGTCAGCAGTCCTCACACAATAATAACTAGACTACATAATATGTTGAGTGAATGAGGCCTCATCTTTATTTAGTTATAGCTGGGAGGTCTTGCATGGGTCTTGCAATGACTATTCTGGCTGCTCTGACATTCAAGTTGATAAGTCATAGGTCCATTCCACCATCTTTTACTTGGAAATGATTGATTTGAATGATAAATGTCTCAGGGAATAAAACCTGGGGCCCTTTGCCAGAAAAAAAAACATTGAGTCTGTGAGCCTTTACCTCCTTCTGTCATCAAGCTAAGTTTTTTCTCTGGCCTATGTAGATGGCCAGCCATCTATGTCTCAAGCCTCTATCCATTCTGGGAGCTGATATCAAAAGAGTAAAATAGTGTTTTCTCAGCTGGGTGTAGTTAAACTCTTATTGCTTCTATAATTAAAGCATTTTTGGGCTTGTTCCAGGTATTATCTTCAAAGGAAAAGAAAGAAAACACCTGCTGACTTAAGAGGGATGGAGGTGCCCTGCACGGATAGAATTGCAAACTTGGTAAACATCGCGGCAGTCTTTGTATTTAAAACCTTTCATATTATTCATTGACCACCAGGACTAATTAAACCACCTTATAGCAAAAAAAGCCAGATACAAAGCAAGAGAGACTAACCTCATGAATCATTATGATTAGTCAGTAGTGATCTCAACTGCATTTTCACTTAATACTGGAATTTTTTTCTATGAAGGCTGCAGATCCAGGAATTCATAAAGTGATGTTACTTTATTAAAGATTGCTGCAAGGAATCAATCATTATTTGCCAATCACTAATCTTTTGCATTCTTTAAGCAAAAACACATACATTGTAGTGGCTCTCATTGGTGTTCCCAAGAGACTGAGAATCAATGTGTTTTATTTAGAAGAACAAGTTTTAGAACATAAAAAACCCTTGCCCAAATCCTGGGCTTTCAAGGAGGGGGAAACATATGTTATTTAAAACAACCTACCACTAGGATAATCTTTATTTTACATTGATACTGTACATGGATGGCTCTTGGCTAACGCAAATTATACTGTTTAGATTGGAATAATTCAAATAACCTCTCACAGCTTGCGATGAAATGTTATATGTGTGTGTTTTTATGTGTATTCATTTCCCCCAAAGCCCAGCAGGAGAAAATAGTGAGAGGGAAATGTGTTGTTTGTTCTTTGTTCAAAGTCAGTCTAATTCTTTTTTCTACTAGGGAAAACTCTCAAATTGCTTATCAGTCAATGCACAGTGAAGTCTTTGCTTCCTCGCATGATTCCTTCCGGTTTATTTTCAAAATGTCATTAAAGATCATTTTGATTCTATGTGGTCTACAAAACAATGTTGAACTCCAGTGGAATTTAATGGCATTTCAGAGGAAGCAAATACTTAGAACTCAGACACACGCATGCCTGGCTCTTTTTCAAGTGTTGGTACCATTGTCTGGCTGGTGAAAGATGACCCAGGATAGGAAGCGTTGGCTATCAATGGCCTTGGTTGGGTCAAGCTAATCAGAGATGTCTCTGTAATCCAGCATTTTATTCTCACAATGCTCTACCAAATGCTTCCAGAAAGTGCATAGCATATTGTCTCTGATGCTGGTCTTTGATAGCCTGATTTTCCAAATATCATCCCCTCTTCAACCTGTCTAGGTTGGCAACATTCACTCTTGTGGATGAAATTCCTTCAGTTTTAACAATGCATTTTCTTCCCTGAATCTCTATCCACTTAGTTCCTAGATGAAGCTATTACTGTTTCAGGCCTCATCTCCACTGCCATATCATGCAGTTTGAGACTGCATTACATGGTTAGTGTAGACTCATATAATGCAGTTAAACTGCATTATGTGAGTGTATACCAATCATATAATGCAGTCTCAAACTACATGATATGGAAGTGTAGATGGGGCTATCAAGGCAAAGTTATTATATTACTAAAAGATCCTGAGAAAAATCTGAGATGCCCATCATTTCCTTGCCAGTGCCTAGAAGGGTTCTGAGTCTACACTACCATATAACCTGAGACCAGGTCCTGGGGTATAAAGCAGGGTAGATCCAGCCTGAGTCAGGCAAAGAGACTGTCAGGTAGAATTATGAGGGCTAGAAGAAAAGGGTCTAAATATATTCTATGAAGCTCTTCACATGGATGAGGTCCTGCAGGGGAATTCATTGCTGTCTGTGGCGAATCAGCCGAGCAGTGGGGCAATCCTGGCACCCCGTGTTCCACCTCACTTACAGCTGACATTTCCTTATCCCACATGGGAAAGTGTCACTATGTGGCTTCCCCCTGTGCTGGCCTCGTGGTTGTCTATGGAACATGGGAAGCCTCCTATATTCTGAGGGAAGTGTACTACCATGCTGCTAGGCTGCTTCCTCCACAGAGCCCCGCTAGAAGTTGCCAGATGCGGTCTCATGGGTGGCATGGGGCTTTGAGGAGGAAGCATCCTGGCAGCATGCTACATTCACCTCATGTGGTGAGGTAGTTAGTTCCTAACTAAAAATGACACTCAGTATGTGATGTTTTGATTCATTACTCTAATGAGGACCAACCAATAGGATTTAAGCCAGAGATGATAAAAAGACAAAGAAAAGACATTATTGGTCTGGGTCTTGTTCAAGATTGTGGCCAGTGGAAGCATTACCTTTTTTTTGTACTGGAGCTGTCATCATAGAAGCATAGAATAATAGAGTTGGAGGAGACTGCATGGTCAATCTAGTCCAACTCCCTGCCATGCAGGGAACACACAGTCTTCCCCCTGCCAGGAGGGCCATACAGGCTGATTTTGTAAGCTCTAGTCCAAAAATATAACTGTTCCTGAACTTAGTGTGTGCATACGCATGTGTGTGGGGGTGGGATGGTGGTTTGTTTCTAAAAGTTTTGGAAAGTGAAAACACAAAAACAAAGATCCTGGTTTTGAGAACAAACCCATCCAACTTTTCTGAAAGTGACTGATCTAATGGTAATCTTGGCTAGTTGTGAATGTGAATGCCCAGAGGCTAGAAGAGAGAAGAGCAGTGGGATTAGTAGCAATGAGTCTGCAGCTGTTCGGTATAAGAACATGCAAGATTAATCTGGGCCTTCCGGGAGCAGCTGAGTACTCACTGCCACCTCGCCAAGCACAGCTGTTTTTCCTGTTGGAGATAGCAGCCAGAGGGTCCTTGAGAAACTGAAGAAGTTCTCAGTCTTACACCAACTGGAGGGGTTTTCCCCCATCTCCGTTTTAGGCTTAGAAAAAATGTGACAGGAGGGGAGCTTGGAGTTTTGTATTTTGCTGTTTTGTACCCCCAAATCCACACCTTATACACACATCCTTTATTATTTGCAGCATATTATCAATAATTTGCAGCAATTCATGCTACTTGCTTTAATATTAATGCTGTGCATGATTGAGTGTTTCATCAGTCTATGCAAGCTTTAGATGGCTGTCCCTTGGGAAGAAACTGAATGCAAGAGGGAGACAAGCATGTATTTAGAGCTAGAGTTGTGTAGTAGTTAATAGCTTCTTTTCTTGCTTCATTCCCCTCTGCAGCATCAGCAAAACACTGGTGCAGGTCATGTACTGGTTCCAGTCTCCTCCTCCGCATAGGGCTCATGGTGCCATGTTACTATTGCACCTTCTAGTCCATTTTCCATATAAGTAAAAAATGTTAGAGAGTCTAAATGTAGGGATGATCATAGTATTTTGGACTTTTAATGTACAGCTTGTCTGGGTGGATGATCATCTTAGGTGATAATCTATTGAGGCTTGCCCTCTTGAACTCTGCTCATAAGGTCTCAGCTGCTTCTCTTTTAGGTACCAGAAGCTGATAGTGACAAGGTGAAGCATCAGATATAATACAATATTATATATGACATATGACTAAATTCCAGCTGGGACTTTGAGATAGTGCAGTGGTTCTCAGCCTGTGGGTCCCCAGGTGTTTTGGCCTACAAGTCCCAGAAATCCCAGCCAGTTTATCAGCTGTTAGGATTTCTGGATGTGAAGGCCAAAACATCTGGGGACCCACAGGTTGGTAACCACTGAGCTAGAGGAACCCCCCCCCCCCCCCATTGGTTTCTGAAGTGCTAACTGCAAGGATGTTTATCTGAAAGTTCAAGAATATTTGGTGGAAAAAAGAGAATGGAATCAGGACCTGCTCTTGAATCTTTTCCTAAATCACAATCTTGCATCTTCAAAAATGAGTTATCCCTTGAAGACCTGACTTATTGAAAACCAGGAACATGCAGTTTGAGCATTGGATTATGACTCTGGAGATTAGATTTTGAACACCCACTCAGTAATGGAAAACTGGATGAACATGGTCAAGTCACACTCTCTTAGCCTCAGAGAATGCCAATGGAAAACTTATGAAGAAATGTTGCCAAGGAAACCACATGATAAGGTCACCTTATGGTCACTATAAGCTGGAAACAACTTGAACGATAACAACAAATAATAATGAATGTTCTATTTCTTCTTGAACCTTTAGTCTATTTGATATTTGTAGGAAGAGATCACCATAATTTCTTGGAAGCTAAGTAGAGTCAGCCTGGTTAGTACTTGGATGGGAGACGGTCAATGAATACCAGGTGCTGTGGACTGTATTCCAGAGGAAAGTACTGTAAAATCACTTCTGAATATTCCTTGCCCCAGAAAACCCTCTGACGCTCATGGGGTTAACACAATGTGAAGGTGACTTTGAAGCATATACATACATACATACATACACGCACATTGGGGTAGCTGCAAAAAAGAGTTACAACTATATACACTCCCCACTCCAATATAAAATATGATCTTAATGGCAAGGTCTAGCTGGTATTCTTAAGTCCTGTATAGAACAGCTTCCTGTGTTCTACTTCAACTATTCCTTTTAGATTTTTCAATGAAGAGATCCAGAATGCAAGTCCCTTTACTGTATTTCTTTGCAGAGGAGAAGAAGATACTGGCAGTAGTTATTACTGCTGTGTTCTGTTCAGGCTTTTGGCTCTTTTAGGGGAACACTGAGAAGAGGAAGTGTCTCTTCAATAATATTCTAATTTCATGAACCATGAAGTCCTTTTGTTTAATGGGGTAATACACATCTTTGCTTTCCTATTTTTGTGCTGGTTTTCTATAGAACCCATGCAGGATGGTCCATATTGGACCATGAATGTGCCCAACACTGATTCCAAAGATAAAACAGACTTTTAGTGCAAGATGAAACTGTGTGCAGATGTCGAACTTCTGTGCAGCAAATGTATTCACAATGATCGGTTCAGAAACTTACTAGATGTGCATGTTTGTGCCCTACCCCATTTAAGAATTCATAGACAAAAATGACAGGCCTCAAAATAGGAAATTACCTCCCAGTCCCATTAGATTCTCTATGCTATCACTGGAGACATGATGAGATAGAGGCTTTCCATATGGTACAAGCCCTTCCTTTATGTCTAGATGCTTTCAAATTACCTGTTTACTTCTGGCATGATTCTCCTTCCATCCAGTTTTCACTATATAGTGATAGAGGACTGGATTGGCATCTCCTTTACTATGGAGTATAGAACCACCTGTGGTGAGGTGACAAAAAATGAATGAAATGGCATTTGTGACAAACATGTTAACATATCTTCCCCAGAGGCTTTTCATCCCTATAGGTCAATGTGAATTACATAATCAACTATAGATGGCCCTCCACATTTGTGAATTTAATCTTTGCATATTTAATTAGTATATTCTCTCTAGGAATTTCTAGGTCTTGCCTTGCCCAACGCTTTCCCCCACTTTTCCCCACTTCCCTCTTGCCCATCTGATGAAGTCCTTAATCAGATTCATAGTCACAAGAGACATAGCCTTCCTCATGGTGCTTCTGAAATTGTAGATTCCCTTCCTAACTGGAGGGGCTTTACTCCACCTGTACAGATGTATGTAACCTTTGAATACCTGCCTTTTCAGTGCTGCCTTTAGCTGAGATGACCATGTAAGTGTGTGTTATAAAGCAAATTGTCAAAGAAGTCTTGTATGCTTACTACTGTGACAGTTAACATCTTAGAATCTTTTATTGTGCTTGTTTGTATATTATTTGGTGTGGGTGCAGTTCAGAAAAGCAACTGAAATGCGTTATGGTTTTAAGAAATAGTGCTTTCTTTTATCAGCCTGCAACGCTGGACTGAATACCATTTCTGTGTTGAATGAACAGTATGGGAAGTATAAAGCCCTCTAGCATTTTAGCTGAGAAAAATAATAAGTGTTGTTGTATAGCTCCTGGGGCTTTTGACTTGGACTAATACCTTAATCTTCTTTTCTGAAGCCCAATTTCTAATTTTTAATTATGCCTCCATTTTTGCCCTGGCTTCCCCTGCACCGCTACTTGCTACATTTTCCAGTAGTTATACAGCATTTGTTCACAATGTAATTGTAGCTCTCTTGACCTAAGACTGTAATGCTAGGATTAGAAACTTCACCCACAGAATGCAGATGGAATCATGGGCTGAGCAATGTACTGAGAAACAACAATAGCAAACCTAGGAGATAATCCACTGTATTCAGTCAGTTCCAGGCTTGTATTTAACAACTTCCTGTTTTATTCTCTTTGCAAATAGAAGTCGCTAGCTTTCATGTATAAAACACATCAGATTCAGTCTTATCAATTCTGAAAACCTGCAAATCGTGTGGATTTCATTTCTGTTGTTATTGAGAAGCTTAGCCATGATGGCTTGACATCACCTTAGGACATCATCATATATGGCTTGACATCATCTTAGGACTTTGTCAAGTGATGGGAGAGAACTATGAATGGCAGTCATGAGTTAAGCATTTCTAATGATAGACTATAGATAGATTAAAAGTTCATGACTTGTGTGTCTTACACCTTAATGAAAACTTTGTGAAATTACTCATCATGGAAAGTTTCAGTGTGTTTAAAATGCTTTCATAACCTTTATCTAGCCAAATGTCCCACTCCGCCCCCAAAGTTTCTATACGCAGCATACACACACCCAGGGCAGATTATATCTCCAGGAACTTTGAAGTAGCTTTCTAAGAGAAGTAAGTTGCCTTGAGGATTTTGCCCCAATACCTGTAAAGCATTCAAATGCTTCACTTTGATCTTTCTTCTCTTGTAAGCATGAGCAGAATATCAAAATAGAAATAGTTTAAGGGATGTTTAGGACCATAATATAACAGTAAGGGCCCCTCTGAGAAGTATGAATAACAGCAGTTGATGTGACAGTAATAATAACATAATACTTCTTATTTCTCACCCGCCTATCCCCAATACTTGAGATGGGTAACAATTGAGTTAAAATACAAAAGATAAAAATCTAATGATAGAAACATAAATCCATTACATAGCCCAACAAAAAAACTTTTTTTCTTGATGTCTTGATTTTTTGTCCTGTTCCTGGGGTTATTTGGGATGCTGATTCAGAAAATAGCATTGGAAATACCACATCAGCTCCAGTTTTTTAGATATGGTTATCATGATTTTTTATGGGTGAGCAGAGTGAGGAGTGATTCGTGCCACATGCTCTGTATCTAAAAAACTATTTATTTATTATTTATTTACAGCATTTATATTCCGCCCTTCTCACCCCGAAGGGACTCAGGGCGGATCACATTGCACACATAAAGGCAAACATTCAATGCCATGACATAGAACAGAGACAGAGACAAGACGCAGGCACCAGGCTGGCCTCGAACTCATGACCTCTTGGTCAGAGTGATTTGTTGATTTGTTGGAGCTGGCTTGCTTTCCAGCCTGCGCCACAGCCCGGTCCTAAAAAACTAGAGCTGATAGGGGAAAACTGATGCCATTTTTGAAATACACCCTAAAACAAGGCTAATACTTGAGACACCAAAATGATTGTTGGACAGTGTTATCATAGAATGAAAGGGTTGAAGAGACACAGTGGTCATATAGTCCAACTCCCTGCCATGCGAGAATACATAGTTGAAGCACTTTTGACTTTAAATGCAAAATTCATAGACAAGATTAAAACTCACAATAAAATCAATCATAGCTGTAAAATATCAATTAAAATTCATAAGTTAAAATTGACTGGACGGGTCTTTAATTTTTTTTAAAAAATTCTGACAGTCCATTTAGCTGTCAATGCTCTTCCAACAAGTCATTCCACAGTGTCAATTTGGGTAATGAAAAGGTCCTCTAGGTCAGGCCTTCTTAACCTTTTCCACTCAGAACCCCTTTTTGGCCTGAAGGGGTTTTACTTTGCCCTGGGTATATATGTATATGAAATATATAAGAAAATCAAACATTTACTGATAACAAATCAGCATTTGCAAACCTTGCTAAACAGACTGATTTTCTTTTTTATGAAGTACAACTGAAGCATCCTCAGTAGGAGACGTTCAGAATTTTTTTTTTTTACTGTTGTAAAATTTTTGGCCCCCCAACATTGCGGGTCAGGGCCCACAGTTTATGAAGCAGTGTTCTAGGTGACAGTTGCCAGTTGAAGGACGTGTTCCCCAGAGAAATTGAGTATATGGGGCAAATTCTACAGGAGAAGGTGATCCTGCAGGTAACTGATCATAGCCTCTTCCCATTGAAGCATGAGTTATATTTAGCTTATTTATGCTTATCAGGACCCTATTCCTACATAGAATTATAAGGCTGTTTATTCCACTTTAATTGTCATGGTTCCATCTTATGGAATCCTGGTGGCTTAAGGACTGGCATGGAGAATTCTCAGCAATGTTTGGAACCCATGAACTAGCCCAGGCTGTGGTGCAGGCTGGTGAGCAGCCAGCTGCAGCCAGCTGAGACCTATCACTCTGACCAAGAGGTCATGAGTTCGAGGCCAGCTCAGAGCCTGCATTTGTCTTTGTTCTATGTCAAGGCATTGAATGCTTGCCTTATATGTGTAATGTGATCCGCCCTGAGTCCCCTTCGGGGTGAGAAGGGTGGAATATAAATACTGTAAATAAATAAATAAATAAATAGCCATGTATTCCAAACTGGCCAGACTTTTGCTTTAGATTTAGGATCATGGAAAGTGACTGAAATGAAGACATGCTGCCCCTCTAGTAGACCTGGAACAGCTGGAAAGGCTTTATAGCTGTCCTAAAAGAAGTTGTACCCCTTGGTTATGTGTATTTTAGAGAATACCCAAGGATAGGTTCTTACTCCTGATGGGTTCTTTTGTGAAGAACATCTCTGAATCCGCTTGGGGAACACCTTAAGTCCCCTCACGGAGATAGGGCAGAATACAAATAAAGTGTTGTTGTTGTTGTTGTTGTTGTTGTTATCTTTGCTTACCTCATTGAACTTAAATGCCATTTGTCACTGATAAAGCTTCCATACCACAGAACAGGTTAATAACTACCCCATGCAATGCCTTGCCCTGTAGAACAGGAACAAGTGCAGACAAGAGATGATGTAGGTAGGAAAAGGCCCACTTCACTTCTAAGAATGGAGGCAGAAATGCTTTCTACTGATTTCCCCCCATGAGATACTAAGCAAAATTGCAATACAATTTAACAGCACCCCTCTTAACACTGAATGTTTCCATGGAAACTAGCCTCTCGGAACAACATGAAAGGCTTTCGGAGAATCAGGCTTAACCATTAGCAGGATCTAGGCATTTTGCACACAACTAACAACCCAGAAACTCCTTCAGTTTATCATTAATGTTCATTAAACATGATTATGTGGGATTTCTGACCTCCTCATGCAACACACACACACATGCACCTCTATGTGTCTTGTATGCAAATGTTAGACTTAATAACAAGAAGGCAATAGCTATCTACCCCCTCCCCAACTTTTACAATAATGACACTACCAGGAACTATTTTATGTGTCCTTTACTGCAGTCTCAAAATACTAGCAATATCCACAAAAGTTTGCAGCAGCGCTGGCTCACACATTGCAGTGTGGTCTTAAGCATGTTTGTTAAAACTCTCAATTTCCACTAATTTGCATTTGACTTAAGGTCTCATAGACTTAGATCCACTGTGCTCAGTATTCAAGCACATTTTTCTGGGCTCAATACAGAGTAAGCCTCCTTTCAATTACTCCTTAGCTTTGGAAAACATTTCGCCAGCTCCCTAACTTGGGATTCTAGCCATGCTTGACACTATAACACCTTCGTATATTGGGGGAGCTACATTGAGGTATGGCTCTGGAGAAGAGGGTTTGAATCCCCACTCAGTCAGGAAAACCCATTCAATGACTTTGGAAAAGTCACACTCTTAGACCATGATGGGTTTGCCTTAGAGTTGCCATTAGTAGGAAAATACAAACACCATTTAGTCACTCTGGCCTTGCATCAGTTCTTGTAGATGCTCTGAAGTTGGGCAGCCTGACTTTAGTTACAGCTCTTCAAGGACATGTAGATCCACTGGCTTTTGAATTCTTTGATTCTTGTTCCCAAATGCTGCTCATTTACTTTTGTCTGTAAATAAGAAATCCTAGCAAGAAGGACTAAGGAACTCTGAGGTTTATAGTTCTAGAGAGAGTATTTCATATAGAGTTAAAGCAAAGTCCAAAATCTGTAGTATCAACTTTGCATTCCCAGGATGGACAACATTTCAAATTCTCCAGAACTTGTCATCAGGCTAGATGGTAAAGAATTAAGGGGTGGAGTGTTAAATCTGCATCTTCCTGTATTGTTTCTTGCTAGATGTTTCAAGCCGTTGAATGCTGATTACATTCAGGACTAAAATTAAGGCTACAAGCTTAATAAGTGAGTAATAACTGTGCAGGCATGCTGAGATGAAGAATATAGAGTGTTTCACTTCCCTTTATCATTCAAGAGTCAAACTGCACATATTAAATTATTGCTGTTTTGCTCTACAGTTAGACAGAATGAATCAGCTCAAGAACACAGGATGGGGGCAAGGGAGGTTAATTCCCTTCTGCCATGCAACTATGTCTGCCCTTGCATAGCTACTATCATTAGTTTAAAATAGGGGTTGGACTGCAACTCTCCAAGGCCCAGGCTAACATAGCCAATAGTGAGGAATACTGCATGTTGCAATCCAACAAAATCTGGTTACAAAATCTTGTTTTTATTTTTTTTAATCTCAGCAATAGCAGTGGGAATTTGTCGTGTATGAGGGACATTCTGGTTTAGTGGTTCGGGGGGATTGCCTTTGCCTTCTCTAAGACTAAGAGAGTGTGATTTATCCAAGGTCACCTAGTGTGTTTCCATAGCCATGTGTGAATTTAAACCATACTCTCCAGAATTTTAGTCTATTGATTCTATCATTATGCCACACTGAAACTTGGTAGTGATGTAGTTGTGCATAACAATATAAATAATACTTTTAAGCACACTCCACTTCTGGCACTGAGAAGTTCCAGATACAGCACTCCATTTTCCACTTTTTTGGGTCCAAGGCTGCTTGAGAATTCATAATATTAATTTCATTTACTTTTTTCATTTTGCATATATATAAGGAGAGTCTTTGGAAGCATGATAAGTCCTCACAACATGCAACAGAGCCCCCAAGAGCACCACTGCACTTCATGAATGATGCATGTCAGGAAGTTTGCTTTCAAGCCAATTCAGCCTCTCTTTCTCCCTCCCACCCCTTCTCCCTTTCAAACTGCTTTCTCGTATGCAATGTGCACAGAGCAGTTATCGCAAGTCTCCACGCTTTGCAGATACACTGCACATTCAGAACACTCTTAAAGCTTCCTCCACCCACTGGTAGCTAGGATAAGGACACACAGAGCTATATATTTATAAATATCACTAATATTCTTCCATCCCTGGGGACTAGCCCTCTCCCTCATACACATACATTCAGTAAAATCATACATTAGATGAGACAAGAGGCAAAGAACTACCTTTGCAAAAGTCATTGATCCAGACTCTGGTGCAAGCTTGTTGAATCACACAGTTCTCTCCCCTTTGGTCTCCTACTGAGATTTTTGTTACTGTCAAAACACACACATTAGAATTTCTTGAACCATAGCAGTGCCTTACAACTCCTCCATTATTTAATTAATTAGTTCATTGCAAAATGGCAGCTGTTGTTGTTGTATGCCTTCAACTATTTAAGGTAAAGGTAAAGGTAAAGTCATGTCCAACTCTGAGGGTTGGTGCTCATCTCCATTTCTAAGCCGAAGAGCCGGCACTGTCTGTAGACACCTCCAAGGTCATGTGGCCGGCATGACTGCATGGAGCACCATTATCTTCCCGCCAAAGCGGTACCTATTGATCTATTCACATTTGCATGTTTTTGAACTGCTAGGTTGGCAGAAGCTAGGGCTAACAGCGAGACCTCACCCTGCTCTCTACATTCAAACCATCAACCTTTTGGTCAGCAAGTTCAGTAGCACAGCGGTTTAATCTGCTGTGCTACCAGGGGCTCCAACTATTTATGATGATGTTATTCAAAAGTTTGTTTTGGATTGGTTTTGTATTTTTGTTAGATTTATTCAGAGGAGGCTTGCTAAGAGAGCATGATGTGTTCAAGGTCACCCAGTGAGTTTTCATTTCTGAAAAAGGATTCGAACCAGGGCCGGCCGGAGATAATTTAAAATATTAAGCGGGGGTGAGGAAAAGCGCCCCCCCCCCCGCCGGCGCCGCAGGAGGCGTGGCCATGTGCCACGGGAGGCACATGGCCACGCCTCCCACGGCGCCGGTGGGCCCCGCCTCCCGCGCCCTGGCCCCGCCTCCCGCGCTGCTCGCCCTGACCCCGCCTCCCACGCTGCGTGAGAGGCGGGGCCAGGGCATGCTGGGTGGGAGGCGGGGCACCGCCCTGACGGTGCCCTGCCTCCTGCCCAGTGCGCCCTGGCCTGGCTGGACTTGCCTGGCCGGCTGCCGGCCGGGCAAAGCCAGCCAGGCCACAAGGCTTGCCTGGCCGGCTGCCAGCTGGGCAAGGCCAGCCAGGCCACAAGGCCAGCCAGTCCAGGGCGCACTGGGCAGGAGGCGGGGCACCGTCAGGGCGGTGCCCCGCCTCCCACCCAGCGCGCCCTGGCCTGGCTGGCCTTGCCCAGCCGGCAGCAGCCATGTGGAGCTCACTCGTCGCCGAACAGGCCTTCCTGTTCACTGGCGAGCGAGCCCATGGTCCCCGCTGGGGCGGGGGAAGCCTGACGGCGCCCCCCAGGGACCTGCGCCCGAGGCGGCCGCCTCACGTGGCCTCTATGGTGGGGCTGGCCCTGATTCGAACCCATATCTTCCAAACCCATAGTCCAACATACACTCTACTATACTATGCTGGCTTATTAAATGATGACCACAGGCAACTGAAAGATCAGACAGAATGCATACTAAATGTTGGAAAAGAGTCTCTTGCTCTCATATTCTAGACAGCTGTCCAATGTTTTGGGATCCCTTGTTATAAAATCCAAAAGTATTGTCAGGGGAAAGTATTATCAGCTGAATTTTATATATTAAACATTATATTTAAAAAACGGGAATAACAGAAATCTGACCAAAAGAGGTAATGATGGGCACAAGAATTACTACACTGGAAACTCTTGCTCTTAAAGCTTGAGCAAACATTTATCAGGCAGTATATTCCACCTTCTGTCTGGAGGAAAATTCTGATGTCACAGTAAGCTCTCCCAGATATATTTTTAAATTAACCTCAAATGTTATAGTAAACCTTATCTCAAATTTAAGGCACACAGTGTTCTCAGTTTGCTTGGCCTAGCTCTCATGTTTCTGCTTCCCCTCTAGAAGCTGCATATCATGCCAGACTGCAGGACTGAGTAGGGCTTTTGCGCATAGAGATGAGGGATGGCCCTACTATGCAGTGACATGAAGCAACCTGCTTCATGTGACCCCAAAGAGTAGGGCAACAGTGTCAGAGTTAAACAATATGTTGTGCCAGAAGACTCTTGTTTCAGGCAACTGTATGAATTGGTCCAACACAATTAACACATGGCTAGAAGTGATCTCTTTGTATGCCCATTCTTCTTATGTTGGCCATGGCTATATTTTTCTCTTGATTTTGCTCTTGAAGATTAATTTCCCAACATGTGTCTGTATTCCAGGGGTCTTTTCCTAAATGCTTTGAAAAACTTTCCATCTTAATTGCATTGCCTTTCTCCAGATTCCATCTGCATTCTCATTCCTTCTTGCATATCCATTTATGAATCTCTGTTTTTATTTCTTGGTGAAAATCTATCCATTTTCAATACAAACTTTTGTATACATTTCCCCCATAGACAATAGCACATTTGTGTTTGTTTTGAAACACACATTTTAAACAATTTGCATGTTACAAATGTGCACATGGTTTCTATTTATCACACTGTAAGGATCACAAATAAGCCAGCTTCAAGGCAATGTGCTGTTTCTTTTACAGAGAGTCCTGGGGAGTATGCAAAACAAACACTTTTCTGGAAAATCTCCACTTAGAATAATAGAATCATAGAGCTGGAAGAGACCCCATGGGCCATCCAATCCAACTCCCTGCCAAGAAGCAGGAAATTGCATTCAAAGCACCCCCGACAGATGGCCATCTAGCCTCTGCTTAAAAGCCTTCAAAGAAGGAGCCTCCACCACACTCCGAGGCAGAGAGTTCCACTGCTGAACAGCTCTCACAGTTAGGAAGTTTGCCCAAATGTTCAGATGGAATCTCCTTTCCTGAAGTTTGAAGCCATTGTTCTGCGTCCTAGTCTCCAGGGCAGCAAAAAGCAAGCTTGCTTCCTCCTCCCTATGACTTCCCCTCACATATTTATACATGGCTATCATGTCTCCTCTCAGCCTTCTCTTATGTAGGCTAAACATGCCCAGCTCTTTAAGTCACTCCTCATAGGGGTTGTTCTCCAACCCCTTGATCATTTTAGTCACCCTCCTCTGGACACTTTCCAGCTTGTCAACATTTTGCTTCAATTGCTGTGCTCAGAATTGGACACATTATTCCATGTGTGGTCTGACCAAGGTAGAATACAAGAGGTAGCATGACTTCCCCAGGTCTGGACACTGTACATCTATTTATGCAGCCCAAAATCCCATTGGCTTTTTTAGGCACCACATGACATTGTTGGCTCATGTTTCACTTGTACTGCTGTCAAGCCAGGTGTCCCCCATTCTTTGCATTTCATTTTTTCTGCCTAAGTGGAGTATCTTGCACTTGTCTCTGTTGAACTTCCTTTTGTTAGTTCTGGCCCATCTCTCTACCCTGTTAAGATCGTTTTGGATTCTGCTCCTGTCTTCTGGAATATTGACTATCCCTCCCAATTTGTTGTCATCTGCAAATTTAATGATCATGGCTTCTAACCCTTCATCTAAGTCACTAATAAAGATGTTGAACAGAAGCAGGCCCAGGACAGAACCTTGTGGCACTCCACTCGTCACTTCTTTCCATGATGAGGAAGACGCATTGGTGAGCACCCTTTGGGTTCGTTCACTTAACCAATTACAAATCCACCTAATTGTAATTTTTCTTAGCCCACAATGGACCAGTTTGTTTGCCAGAAGGTCATGGGGGACCTTGTCGAAGGCCTTACTGAAATCCAGATACACTTGTTTTATCAAAAACAAGTCTGGCATGACTTGTTTTTGATAAATCCAGAAACAAATCCACTTGTTTCTGTTCCTATATTTTCTTCCAGCTTTTCCATCTCTTCACTCCTTGGAAAGACACAGCCTGTCATTTTTCAGCAAGTGATGGCAATACTGCAGGCATTGTCAGCTGCTCACCCACCTCTGTAAATTTCCTCCATCACCCCTGACTGGACACTTTGCATCTGAGCTTCTGGGTCAGCCTTCAGACCTTGTAGCTCCTGATGAAACATGGCTTTCAAATCCTGATGGGAGTACAGCCTCCAGGCGCTCCGTCAGGGTTGCTTTGCTTTCTGTGAGAACGGCTGTTCCTTCCATCTTGGCTCTGCTTCCACCAGTTGACAGAGTTTCCCTTCAAGAAGATAGCATCTCATTCCTTCTGACGTTAAGCTTATGGGCTAGCTCTGTGAATGAGAAACCCCAAATACTGTATCTCCTTAAATATCTAGTGTTTTTGCTATAGTTTTATACACTCTGAGCTTGTGGTGCCACCCAAGAATGTAAACTGACATATCCACTCAGGATTTCTAGTTAATCCCCAAAACACAATTTTGTTATATAGACTCAAACCTTTCAAAGTTTTACCGTAGCTTTTTACTGTTTTGTGTCAGATGTATGCTACCACGTACAATATAATGACCAGAGGCGGTCCAACCATAAGGCAAACTAGGCATTTGCCTGTGGCGCCATTGTCCTGGGGGCGCCATCGTCCTGGGAGGAGGGCGCCAATCTCTGCCTCCTTCTCCTTCGGGCCTCCCAGTGCCCGCGCTGGGCCTTCCAGCCAGCGCATGCCCGCCTTCGCACCATGCGAGCCCACCTTTGGGGCCTTCAGAGATTGTGAGGTTTGTGGGAACTTGGAAGCTAGGTATGTGGGGTTTATATATCTGTAGAAGATAAGAGAAAGAACTCTTCTTTGAAGCAGGTGTGAATGTTGTAATTAATCACCTTGATTAGCATTTAATGGCCCTGTGGCTTCAAGGCCTGGCTTCTTCTTGTCTGGGAGAATCTTTCTTTGGGAGGTGTTAGCTGTCCCTGATTGTTTACTGTCTGGATTTCTTCTGTTTTCAGAGTGTTGTTCTTTATTTATTGCCCTGATTTTAGAGGGTTTTTTTTAATACTGAGTGTTATCTGGGTTATCTAAGTCCACACTGCCCTATATCCCTGTTCAATGTTTAGTGCTAAATTCGCAAATATAGTAATTCCTACATAACATTACCATGTATTGAACTGCTTTTTCTATTGATTTGTTGTAAAACATGATGTTTTGGTGCTTAATTTGTAAAATCATTATGTAATTTGATGTTTAATAGGCTTTTCCTTAATCCTTCCTTATTATCCAACATTTTCACTTATCCAACGCTTTTATTTTTCAGTGATTGGTTTGGGGGGGGGTGCCAAAATTCTGTTCGCCTACACTTGAAAAATACCTGGGGGCGGCACTGATAATGACCCACTTCTTCCCAACAATTATATACCAATTTTCATTTTGTAGATTCCAAAGATAACAGATACAATAAGACCATGTCTATGAGGACAAAATGGTAGGTAATTTTAAAAATGCATAAAACTGTTTACTAAAACTCAAAGATTACTGGTAGAGTTCATGTTTGGGTAAACATGTGGGTAAAAACCAGCACGTTATAGTGGTTTGAGTGTTGGACTGTGACTCTGGGAAGACAGTGCTTGAGTCCCCTCTCATCCATGGAAACCCCCGGGTGACCTTGAACAAGTCACACACTCTCAGCTTGAAAGGAAGACAAAGACAAACATCCTGTGAATAAATCTTGCAAAACAGTACTATGATAAGGTCACCCTAAGTCCAAATCAACTTGAAGGCACATAACAACAACAGAAAGAGATTAGCCTTTAATTGGCGCTGGAAGTATTCACCATCAGGGGCTTGTTGGTTTTCAGTGGGGATACCATCCCATATAAGGAGCCCCGGTGGCGAAGTGTGTTAAAGCACTGAGCTGCTGAACTTGCAGACCGAAAGGTCCCAGGTTCAAACCCCGGGAGCAGCATGAGCGGCCGCTGTTAGCTCCAGCTTCTGCCAACCTAGCAGTTCAAAAACATGCCAATGTGAGTAGATCAATAGGTACTGCTCCGGAGGGAAGGTAACGGCGCTCCATGCAGTCATGCCGGCCACATGACCTTGGAGGTGTCTACGGACAACGCCGGCTCTTCGGCTTAGAAATGGAGATGAGCACCAACCCCCAGAGTCAGACTTGACTGGACTTAACATCAGGGGAAACCTTTACCTTTACCTTACCATCCCATATAGTGTGGACCACTCTTGGCTTTCATTGACCAGTCTTGGCTTCATTTACCAATAACACACAGGATCATGGAGAGTGCAAGCAGATTCACAGCATGCAATGTAGCCTTCCTGCTCCACTGCATCCCTAATTTTATCTGACACCCATTCAGAAAAACTCTAATCTCATTCATTCACCTTTCTCTTCCCTCTGCTTAATTTCACACAGAAAATTACTAGTTCCACACCAACCACACTACCTTTTTAGGTAAATTTTCAATTCCCTAGGTATTAGTTCTCACTGAGAGAATTTGACTAAGTAGGTCCTAACTATTAGCAACCAACTTTAGAAAAAAAGGGTCTGCTGCAGGAACAGTATATTAATAGAAACTGTTAAGGTTGCAATAATGATAATACTTGGAAGACTGGGATTTACGTTCCTTGCTTTTCTGTTAACGACTCAGATTCTTAAATATTGGTCTCTGCCAGCAGAAGGTGTTCTGATAATATAGAAAAGGGTTTGTTTTATAAAAATACAGCTCATGAAAGTTACTTTTTGGACTATAAATTCCAAAATCTTCTAGCCAGAATGGCTGTTGCCAGTGTAAAGTAGTAAATTTTCCAAGTAATGCAGAAAACCTGTAGGTGGGAAATGTGACCAGGGTGGGGATCCTCTATGGTGGGAGTTCTGGTGGACACTGCACAAAGAAGTATTCAGTAACTCCTTGAGAAACACTTTCCTCAAGATTTTACAATGTTGCATCCCTAGGCTGTGTAGGCACCTTAAAACCACACTGGAGTCCCAGAACATAAGCAAACAAGGTGTTTATTGATGGTTATAAGTAAGCACAAGCAAATAAAGTTCAGAGTCAATAAAATGGGTTTAAATCCACCAGAAAAGGGTACTTAAAAATCTTGAAGCAAGAGTCTAGGAAAGTCATTCAAAGAACATAGTCTAAACCAGATATCAAACACAGTCCCACAAAAAGCATCAAGAATAGTCCAAACAAGATTCAGTTCCAAGGCATGGGACAAACTGGAACCACAGGAAACAAGACTAGAATGCAGGATTAAATTCCAAAGTAGTCCAAGGTACTAGAAATCCCAACGGCAAAGTTACTGAAACATTCGACTGGATTCCAAGGCAAAACAAGGCTGGAACTGGAACAAAATCCACGGCTGCAAGAATATACAGGAACATGAAGCAAAGATCTTTCCCTCCTGAATTGCAATGTTGCCACCTCTGCCATAGCAGAGAGGGACCAGGCATTTAAGGAAAATTGAAGGTCTTTGTTTTATGAGAAAACTCTTTCTCTCGTGAGAAAACTATTCATTAGTTTGCTTCAAAAGGAGTCGTTTACTTTTTCGTAAACATTCTCTTTCCCTCCTTCAGTGAGTTATCGCCTCCCTCCTGTCAAACACATTATCCTCCTCTAAACTAGAATGTCCATCTGACACCTGGTGAACTGGCCTTGGCAGCGGAGAGGAATGTGGTTCAAAATGCCCTCTTGCAACTATTATGTCTCTGGTCCCAGAATCCACTGGAACAGACTCTGGCTGTATCTCAGTCCCAAACTGTGGCTGCATGTCAGGCCCAAACCCAGAGTCCTCTGGCAAAGCAGGTGCAGGGACAATTACTGGCTGAATGGGCCCAATCTCGAGCTCAGGCTCAGCTACAACACACAACAGTAGCCATACAGTGCCCAGGAAGCTCCATCTCCAACTTTGTGTATTAGAAGAGTGCCATTGTGCTATCATCCTCCTGCTGCTGCATCCCTCCTCCTACCCACACTGTTGAAGTGTTGTGCTCTGTCTACTTTAATAAGCCCTTAGTCTAGATCAGTCCCCAAGCACTTACAACCATTTCATAATGCTTATCTCAATAACCTTTACAACAACCCTATTATTCCTTAAATCACATTACAGATCGTGGAGCTGGAGATAATGGTTTTCCTGAGGTTATCAAGTGTTTGAGGTGAGATATGACCTTGCAGATAAAGAAATGCTCATATTATAAAGTGTGGTGGTCAAATGTGGCCTGCAGACCACATTTGGCATCTAGAGCCAACTACTAGTCAAAATATTTTTGTTGCAATTTTCAGAGACAACTTTCCTCCTCCTCTTGCTTCAGCATATCCCCCAAATAAAGTATAGTAGGAAAAGTATTTCCACCAAATATGGAGCCTCTCCATCCATCCCAGACTTCTGTATGTCTCAGATCAGGCCTGGCCCTCCAGAGTTTCCTAGAGGGCTACTGCACAACTGTAAGGCAAATCTATCACTGGCTTTTCTTGGCCAAACTTACTCAAAGGAAGTTTGCTTTTGCCATTATTTGTGGCTGAGAGTGTGACTTGTCCAATGTCACTTGGTGGATTTCTATAAGCAAGTGAAGATTTAAACCCTAATCTCCAATAATGTAGTCAAATGTTCCAAGCACTATACCACACTGGCTGTGTAGCTCTACTTCAGAATTTTTCAGTATTTTTTCAGTTTGGGGGGCAGATTCAGTACGCAAAACACAACATTTACTACATCTCTTTCTGGACCCATCTGTAAGCCACAGAGAGGGGCAATTCCTCTTAGTTGCCCATAGGCAGATTTACTACAGATGATTGCATTTGTAGTGGGAAAGCAGAGTACTGAATTCAAGATGTTTCCTTGTCAAAAAGAAGGCAATTCTGTTTCCTCCCAGTGTCAACAGTCACATTAAACTCTATCTGTCCATGTGTACCTTACTCACATATCATTATGAACTGTCATAAGATTATATGTCAAGGATCAAACCTAAGTCTGCATACCCATAGGAGTACCGCTTATAAAAAAAAAGTTGTGGGAGGAAAAGCACTCACTGTTATCACTTGTCACTATTATGATCTCTGAAACATTACATACAGCAAAAATGCCCCTTATTTCAGAACTGAAGAGTAGACAGCAGCCCTGCAACAGATTGGCAACAGATTAATATCTGTACAGCAAGCCCTAAGAAATGTCCTATAAATGAGGTAGGAAGAATTTTTGCCCTAGAAAAATGTGGAAACTAATTATGTGCCCCAGTTATCCTTATTTTATTTATAATTGGGCTATGGAAAGTTTTGGGGTAGGATGCATATTCTCTTTTTCCCCCCATTGATCTCTGTATGGACCAGAAGACATCTACGGCTCTTTCACACTAACAATTATAGTGCTGTGGTTCCACTTTAACCACCATGGTACTGTCTTATAGAATCCAGTGGTCTCCAGTTTAGGGAGGAATACTAAAAATTCTCAGCTAGAGAGCACTAAAATTCTCAGCTAGAGAGAGAAACTTCAAGTCCTGGAATTCTATAGGATGTTACCATAGCAATTAAACCTGAATAATGTGTAATTAAATTGGGGTGAGCTCCCACTGTTAGCCCTAGCTTCTGCCAACCTAGCAGTTTGAAAACATGCAAAATGTGAGTAGATGGTACCGCTCTGGTGGGAAGGTAATGGCGCTTCATGCAGTCATGATGGCCACATAACCTTGGAGGTGTCTACGGACAACATCAGCCCTTCAGCTTAGAAATGGAGATGAGCACCAATCTCCAGAGTTGGACACGACTGGACTTAATGTCAGGGGAAAACCTTTACCTTTACCTAACTGTATAATGTGAAAGGGTTTATAACACATCTCTGGCCAAAATGTCAGCGAAGTCAGCAGGTGGTGGAACTTACTTCACTCTTCGTGGCTTTCATAGGAGCATAGTAAGCTACTTATACCAAATCAGAGCATTGTTTCACCAAAACCTGTATTGAGAACACTGACAAGCAGCTCTTTAGGGTTTCGGGCAGCATTCTTCTACAGCTTTACCCGGAGGTCTCTGATATTATTTTGAGGAAGGGGGCTCTCATCAAAGTACTAAGCTTTTCCAACCCAGCTTCTATAATCAGAACAAGGTTTGATGTGTTCATGGAGCTATAACAGTATATCTAGTATTAAATTTCATGAACCAGCAGGAGGACTGATAATGCACTCAGGTAGCAGTTTAGGCATTGGCAGCATCCTAACTTTGAGACTGACTTTGACCCTTACATTGCAGTCTTGCAAGTGGGATGGGCTTGCCTGATAGATCAATTTTGGACTGTGGACTAGAACTTCCCCATCCTTGACTTTAAGTGTGTAGTGCCAAGTTCAAGGTAAGGTAAAGACAGACATTCATAAGTGTAGTAGAAAAAAATTAGACACTCACAATATTTGAGCCCCTAAAGTATGGTTGAAAGCCGTTCCAATATGTGCCTTCTTCTCACTGCTGTGGCTTCTTAACTACCTTTTCTGGCAATGTAATCCTCTGCCTGCCTAATCAGAAATGAGATTTTGTTCCAGGCAAGTCTGTATAGGGTTGCACCTTATATTTCGCATAGTATGGAATTGCTTTGAGAAAGAATCTTGGAATGGTGCCATCTACTGATGGAAAGAGAGAATGCCCAAAGAACTGAAGTAGATTACCAGATGTTTAGCTACAATAACCAACCAACCATAACATCATTGGGCAGTAGATATACATTGAGTTTTAATCCAAAATCTAGATTCCCCCACTGAGTGCTTTGGAAAATGCATTTTCTCGGCTCAGAGTGATTCAGAGCAAGTCCTCTTCAAGGTGGTTCTTAAACTCAGGATTCAAAATCAGAATAACTGCATTTCTCATTCACTTGATAATACTGTTTAAACAAAATGGAAAATAGTAGCTGCTCTTCCCTTTCCTAGTCCCAAATTCTGTGGCCCATTTTCTGTTCAGATAAGTTTAGACAAAAACTGTGGAAACTGCAAAAACCTAACCAAACAGGCCCAAATATTCAAATCAGATGCCCATCCCTAGAAATTGCATAAGATCAATGCATATGTCTATTTGCGGTGCTTCAGAAATAGAACAGTGGTGCTAAAATACATTTTTACACTTAGATATGATCATGGTGATTGGCAACTTCCACAACAATGGGACATTAAATGTGCTAGTAGTTTTTGTTCAAAATTTAAAAATGCTATCCAAAGCACTGAACCTATCTCCAGAGTTATTGAGAACTTTGGACAGCTCCATTCAATTTCAGATCCAGAGCAGAATCACCGTCCAACTAACATGGGAGCAGCCTAATGCTACTGGAAGAATTCTAATTTTAGCTGTGTCCTATACTTACGAGTGAGTGATATCTAAATTGCCATCAATGAGGAGCTACTTCCAGAGGCAGCTGGGTGAGATAAAAAGAGAAAAAAGAGTGTTAGAAACACAAAAACATTTTAAGAAGTCTGAAATCCTCCATTGGGTTTTGAATATATTGTTTCAAGCTCATATGAAGTTATGATAATGTTTCCAAATGAGTCTGGAATAATTTTTCTTACCTCGTCATGTCTCAGCCTCCAATCAATAAAATGTATGTAAATTTTACCCCTCTTTGTATCTGCTCCATCTGCTTGAAAGCCTCCTTGTTTATAGTCTTAAACTTCCTGTGCAATTAATGGAAGTCCAGCTGTTGCCTCCTAGATGGGCTTCAAACCACTGCTGTTTTGTCTGATGAATTATTACTTAGCATATCTAAAAGTAAGGATAAAGGATTTCAAATTTCTTCAGTATTAATCTCATAGATCTTTCACAATAAGAGTGCACTCCCAAAAGTTTTATTCTCAGAATTAAGTTTCTCTGACTTCAGTGAGATTTATTCTTTACTAGATAAATTGCGAACTTAAATTACAGAAGACCAGAACTCTACCAGAGTGATTTGCTGCTTTGCAATGTTAAGGTTTGTATTATACACTTTGGTCAAAATTGACAAGAAATGTCTGACCATGCTGTTCTATGCAGTTAAAGCTGAAATGACTGTGCAGATTTCAGTGCCTATTTTCCCTACTAGAAATTAATTCACAATTAATTTCAGAGCAGTTGCGTAAGTTGACTTCATGTCAAAACATTAGACAACTGCTTTCTTTCTTCTGTCTTCATTACTTTCATGCAGAACGTACAATTATAAGATCTATCAGTCTTGCTACAATCGTAATTTAGAACACGGATTCCTTTAAAAGTATTCTGGTGACTTAAATATCAAAGTTCCTTTATTATTCCAAGAGTGGTAGTGTAGGTAGACCTCTAGACGCTCTTGGACTGTAACTCCCATCACCTGTGAACATTTGCAGACTACTACTTCCCTCATTTTTATATCATAATTGAAAACTCTGAGGTTTTGCAAAGCTGTAATCATGGTTGGCCAGGTTGAACAGCACTGAATAGCCTTGCTGCTTGCAAGTCTGGCCGCTTTCTACCTTGTGAAATCCTTGGTTGGCCAGGTTGAATAGCAATGAATAGTCTCGGTGCAGCAAGTATGAATGCTGCATTTAGTCACCTTGATTAGCATTTAATGGCCTTGCAGCTTCAAAGCCTGGCTGCTTCCTGCCTAGGCAAATCCTTTGTTGGGAGGTGTTAGCTGGCCCTGATTGTTTCCTTTCTGGAATACCCCTGGTTTCAGGGTGTTGTTCTTTGTTTACTGTCCTGATTATAGAGATTATATTGTTCTGTCTTATTATACCACAGTAATTTTTATCTATTGTATTTATAATCTTATATTATTTGCTATGAACTGGATTTTATGGCAGTGTGGACTCAAGATAACCCAGTTCAAAGCAGATCCTGTGGATTATCTGCCTTGGCATTCTGAGTTATATAGCTGTGTGGAAGGGCCTTGAGTCTACACTGTCATATCCAGTTCAAATCATATAATCTGTATTTTATAGGCAGTGTGGAAGGGCCTAAGTGGGTTGCTAGGGGACAAAGGGGGCAGGGTCTAAAGGGGGCTGGGCCTACCCTTCTGACCAGCAGCCAGGGGAAAAACGGATCTTCCTCATCTTCTAATTTGGAATTTATTTTAATAGGCTTTTTTGCTTGAAAGACATAGATTGGATGACTATGTCTTTTGTGGCCAAATTTGGTGTGATTTAGTTCAGTAGTTTTGTTGTTTACTCCATGGGAAAAATGCACATTACATTTTTCTATATATAGATAGAGATATATTTTAAACTGTACACATCTGGTAAGGCTGCCTGTTTTATTTACATCAATGGAACTAAAATATATCATCATCATAATCACCTTATCATAACTGGGCTGATTGAGACATCCATCCCTAGAGCATATTTCCCCACCTCTGTTTTGTATCTTGGCATAAATGACATTGGAACAACCATCATATTTCTTTTTCTTTTTCTTTTCAGAAAAAGGAAAAGCAACCCTGTCTTAAATCACAAGCAGCATTCCTGTTTGGCTCACCAGTTTTTTTCATAGCAGGAACTTTCTGTCTTTGTTAAATAATATCCAGCATTCACAGAATTATATGGAAAAAATACTGCCAGTACTACATTACTAATTTTGATTCTGGGTCAATGGTTCCCGTAGAACCTAGAAAGTTGTCTTATAGTAAAAGGTCAAACTGCAGTGGATAAAAATCAGAACATGTTTATCAAACTGGTGCTGGTCCTCTTCCAGTTCATTGCTCTGAGAGAAAAATATCTCTAATTGTGCTGTTAACCTTCTGAAATTCCTTCAGATGAATTGCTTCTCAGGTTCTGAGCTATTTTCTCTTGGGGGGAAAAATCTGGTAACATGGAACAAATTTCAGTCATAGAATGATGTAGCTGCAGTCTATATCCCTAAAATTCTACTCTCAGTCAGGTTTTGTTGGGCTGATTTAGATTTCCAGACAAGTTATCCAATGGTATCAGTAGATTTTATGGAATGATGATATGAAAGCAAAGTATAATGAGAAATTCCAGTATAAGCTGTGTCTATTGTAAGTGATCTATTTATCTCTCTTTTCCACATCTTGAAATCTCTTTCCTTCACCTTTGTAGATCCTTGAAAGGATATTCTGGGGCACAACCATCTTCCCTGCACTTCTTCTTGTCATTTCTATTCAGCATATACAATGGAATCACTTGTATCCCAGACACAGCAGTAGCTGCCAAATTGAAGGCACAGATTTTTATGTTATTCTTCTCATTTACATACTTCTGGTTTTGAATACTGAGAGGCAATTGTCTTGCTTTTCCACATTTTTACTAAACTTGTCTCCTGAATGGCACTTTAATTTAAGGAAAATGACCAAATGTGTCATTTTAGAAATAGTGGGATTACAAACCAAATGATGAAGCAAACAAAGTTGCATATTGGGTTGTTGTATGTTTTCTGGGCTGTATGGCCATGTTCCAGAAGTATTCTCTCCTGAAGTTTTGCCCACATCTATGGCAGGCATCCTCAGAGGTTGTGAGGTATGCCTGCCATAGAGGGCGAAATGTCAGGAGAGAATACTTCTGGAAAAAACGCATGGCCTGACTCACCAGGCCAGGCCTGTTGCGGGGGAGGGCGCCCCCGCCCCCTGTCATGGCGGCCACGGAGGGGTCGCCTTTCCAAAGGCCCTCTGGGTGGTGGGTAACTTTCCCGCCGCCGGGCCTCTGGGCCAACCAAGGCGGGACCGCCTCTGCCTACCATTGGACAGGCAATCCAGTTGGGGCGGGCACCGCCGATGCCCAACCCTGGGGGAGGAGCCGAGAGGAGCATTCGGCCGTTCGCTTGGCTGAATGGCACTTTAATTTAAGGAAAATGACCAAATGTGTCATTTTAAAATAGTGGGATTACAAACCAAATGATGAAGCAAACAAAGTTGCATATTGGGTTGTTGTATGTTTTCCGGGCTGTATGGCCATGTTCCAGAAGTATTCTCTCCTGAAGTTTTGCCCACATCTATGGCATGCACCCTCAGAGGTTGTGAGGTATGCCTGCCATAGAGGGCGAAATGTCAGGAGAGAATACTTCTGGAACATGGCCATACAGCCTGGAAAACATACAACAACCCTGTGATCCCGGCCATGAAAGCCTTCGACAACACAAAGTTGCTTATTGTTATTTGCTGTGATAGGGCAGACACTGGAGGAAAAGAAACATTGATGTTATCTTCTTCTTAAAGAGGGGTTTCGGATGGAAACTTAGAGCTGTTCAAAAGAAAAGGATTTGCATAATCCACATATAAGAGAAAGTTGGAATGGGTTAGTATCAGATAACAACTAGGCCCCGAGTGCTCTAGGTCAATGTGGAAATCTTGTTTGAGCTCCACACATATTAAGTGTCTGAGTCGGAATTCTATTAGCTGGTTCCAACTATTGTGTAAATTTACCCTGTCCATTGATAGATTTCTAAAACACACATGCAAAGCCGTTTGGGATCTAGAGTCAATGCAAGATCCTACAGACCACATTTGATTTTCTTTGTAAGTACTGGGGATCCAGCCAATTTGGAAATCAGTTCACATTGGTCAAAAGTTATTGGAAGGCAGAGAAAGCTTGGACAGTTAAAAGACACAAAACCTTGAACTTTCTGGCTAGTAACTGAAGATGGAAAACAGAAAAGGGGGTGAGCAAATTGGGGACAAATATAGAAGGAAACAGAATAAATGATGGAGAAAAAGTAAAAAGAATGGAAAGAGGAAAGGAGAGTGGACATATTTTGGAGCAGTATGGGATGGAGGTATTCTTGCCAGTGAACTTTGAGGGAACTCTCCAAGATGCCAAATCTAAAGGCTGGGTACCTTAGAGAGCTCTTATACAATCTTGTCAAACTCATTCTCTCATGTCCCTGCATGTGCTGGAGCTGAGCAGTGGTTCTCAACCTGGGGTCCCCAGATGTTTTTGGCCTACAACTCCTAGAAATCCCAGCCAGTTTACCAGCTTTTAGGATTTCTGGGAGTTGAAGGCCAAAAACATCTGGGGACCTCAAGTTGAGAACCACTGCTGTAAGAGGTTGCTGCTCTACTGACACAGAAGCTTACAGCTGCCATTGGATGTCATGAAAGCAGCAGCTGCAGCAGTGAAATTTGTTTGGATGTAAAGCAGAGGAATAAAGAGAAAGGGAGAGGCTAGAGAAAATAGTCTGAAATTGAGATGCTGTTAGAATTAAATATTGTACCGTTGACTTTAGAAAACAGGAGATTTACGATAACTTTTATTCCTTGATAATCTTGCTGCCCTCCATTGTCATTTGACTGCTGATTTTATGAGGTGATTTCTTTCTTCTGAAAGTAGTCATTTGCTTGAAGGACATGAATTTCCAACTGTAAGAAACAAAAAACCCCAGAAATGATGTGTAAGATGGGGACTATGGACATGTTCCAATTACCAAACTGGTATTTGTGTCTCCTGCTTTGCAATCCAAAGAAAGAGTTGGGAAAGACCCTGGAGAAGTTTTTCTTTTAACTACAGATCCCACCTTGACTGGGTGGTTGTAGTGGTGATGGTTTTGGTGGGAAGTAGCCTAACAGGTAACTTTTCTAAATTCTACATTGAATTAATAGGGAAACAATCAAAATAAGGTACTAGCCATCTGATTGACATTGAGCAAACCCTGCCATGTCTTACATAGTAATACAGTCCCAAGGCTACGCTAAGGATAATATATGAAGGGAAAAGCACTGTGTTCATATTGAGAAATTTGTTTGACAAATGTAACACTATAAAGACCATTTAAGATGTAATTGCTGAGCCTAGGATTTTCTCAAATTGCCAAATTAGAAAACAATTAACAGTGACAGCTATTTATTTTACTTTTTTAAACACTGAACACAGACAAATATAGACAGGACAACAGAACATTTTCTGTGGAGATTAATGCAGAATGTCCTAATTTCCAGTAACATGAAAGTTACTATAATTTAAAGGGACCTCAAACAAAACAAGCCACATCCATGTATGTGTGTATTAAATGTACCTGAATACCTATAGTTAAACTAGAAATAATGCCTTGAACTATTAAGAGAAACCATGGAAACGTGCTGTTACCACAGAAACACAGGAAGAACTAGAAAACTGAGGTTCTTTTGGGGAAGAATGCTGACTTTCTGGACCCATTGGTGCTGAAATAAGCAAAGCTTTTACATTTTTTATCCCCTTGTTTCTTATGCTAGGTCTCCTTTGATCTTCTCAGTTTTCTCTAATTCTTTCTCCTTTGTGTTTGTACTGTGTCTTCACAAGAGATGTCCAGAATAAAAATTAACTGAATAAATGCATTGTTTGTGAGATGGATGCAAGATGGAAAGTGAATCAGAGCCAATATTATAACGCAAGTGTTTTCTAGTTACTCCAGAGAGAGTCCTGTGTTCTAGCTGTAGTTGGTCAGATATGACTAAGGTCTTAGATAGTGATGGACATGTGGATCATTTGAAGATTGGCTTGACAAGCATTGACAAAGCCAGGAAAGGTTATGCTTTTGGACTTCACTTGCCAGAATCCTTAAGCTATTAGCCATATAGATATTGGCTAGGCAATTTGGCTGAAATGCAATCTGTTTCTGTTATCCAAATTTCAGAGGAACCACAGATCCATTTTTTATGAACCTCCCGAAAACAGCCACCCATTGGTGGCAATGGGTGGGCTCCCTGGGTTCCCCTTCCCATCATTTTTAGGGTTATCGGGATGAAAATGACCATACTTGGAGGACACAACAGGAACAGGCATTTTTTTGTGACTTTTTAATTAAAATGTACTCCTATTATTATATGAGTACAAATAATATTAACAATAATCTTTTATTCCCTGACAGAGGAAGTTGGAGTTAGAGTAGGGAGATATCATCGATTCTGTTGACAAAGCTTTCACAGAAGCCCAATAGTTTTATTATTTTTAGGCAAAAACCAATGTTTTATTATTATTATTATTATTATTATTATTATTATTATTATTATTATTATTTGAAATTAAGAAGGCAGAAAGCACAGATAGAAATATAATTAAAAAAACAGAGAGAACGTGTGATGAGATTGCAAAGGAAATAAATTATTAGGGATTGGTGGTAGGTTTAGGTAAGTAGGTAAGTATTAGGTAGGTAATTTCTCTGAGAATGAGGCTTTGCTGTTTGCTGGAATTCTTATTATTATTAATAATAATCTTTTAAAAGTAGTTTCTGAAAGAGAGGAGGGAGGAGAAAAATATGAGAGAAGAGAAGAAGCGAAAGGCTTTAGTAAAGGCTAAAGGGTGACCCAAAACTCAGAGCCACCCTAAAAGAAAAGCACACCCACCCAAGTCCCCAAACATTACACACCCACCCAAGTCCCCAAACATCAAGCACCCACTCACCCATGCTTTCGAACTCCCAGTTCCTAAATAAAAAATCAAGAAAATAAATGCAAATCCAGGAAAATCTAGGAAAATAAAAAAAATAGTCAAAAGCTAATGCTCAGAATGAGCGAGCAGCAAGGGAATCTGTCTGCACCTCAAAGCACCTCTGCCTAGAGCAGTTTCTCAACCTGGGGGTTGGGACCCCTGGGGGGAGTCATGAGGGGCTGTCAGAGGGATCACCAAAGACCATCAGAAAACACATATTAATTCACAGTGCTTTCCAGAGGTACATGAATTACACCCCCCCCCCCCACCTAAATCACTGTCAATTCCTCCCAAATTCCTCCCATGTTGGTCATGGGGGTTCTGTGTGCCAAGTTTGGTCCTTTCCATCATTGGTAGAGTTCAGAATGCCCTTTGATTGTAGGTGAGCTATAAATCCCAGCCACTACAACCCCTAAATGTAAAGGTCTATTTTCCCCAAACCCCACCAGTGTTCACATTTGGACATATTGAGTATTTGAGTCCACAGTGCTTCTGGATGTAGGTGAACTACAACTCCAAATCTCAAAGTCAATGCCCACCATATCCTTCCAGTATTTTCTGTTGGTCATGGGGGTTCTGTGTGCAAAGTTTGGTGGAGTTCAGAATGTTCTTTGATTGTAGGTTAACTATAAATCCCAGCAACTACAACTCCCAAATGACAAAATCAATCCCCACCCAACCCCATTAGTATTCAAATTTGGACGTATCAGGTATTTGCGCCAAATTTGGTCCAGTGAATGAAAATCCATCCTGCATATTAGATATTTACATTAAGATTCACAATAGTAGCAAAATACGGTTATGAAGTAGCAGCGAAAATAATTTTATGGTTGGGGGTCACCACAACATGAGGAACTATATTAAGGGGTCACAGCATTACAAAGGGGGAGAACTACTGGTCTAGAGCCAAGACGTAACTCAGCAATGCAGTTGCTTGCCCCATTAAATAGACACAGCTTGGCTTTCTTCTATTCTGACTGGCCCAAGAGGCAGGGCTCACAGGGAAACCCTGTGTGAGCATGCAGCAGCCTCTCTGCATGCCAAGTAATCCCGAATAGAAACTGAAGGTAGCTGTGATCGGCAGCCCCATGATCTGTTTCGATTTTTAGAACATAGTGGCGAACCCCTTTCCATTATGGGCATCTGAACAAGTTGAACAAGCCAAACTGCCGAAGGCAAATGTCCAAAACGAATCTGTGCACAAGCCTACTATTGGCCATCCTGGTTGGTAGATTTATAGAGCCATTGTCCAAAAAAGTCATTTTCCAAATTATGTTAGTGTGATTTCCGCTGCTACCTGTGCAATTCTTTCTTGCTACATGAAAATACATTAACACAGTATGCATGTAACTGAATGTAGATGCCCATTTGTGTGTGAGTTCAGAGGAAAAAATGAACTATCACAATGTGGTGGTGCATTTACTGCTGTACTGAAATAGCTACCCATTCAAACTATATTACGACTGTGCCTTCTTTCAAAAATGCTACACTCCTGATTCATTTTGTCTGATGGTCCAAGATTTACACAAAATGAATGCATAGCAGGGATCTATGCAGGTTTCGGTATTGAAAAGGGAGAACAGTGGTTCTCTGGGTGTATTTTTCCTTCTGTTTTTCAGCACACAGTAGATTGTAGGGTTTGAAAGCATGGAACAGCTGTTTCATTGAAACAATAAGCCTGTAACACACAAAAGAGAGTCAGTGTGTCAGAATAATTGGATGTCGCTCAGAGAAAGTTAAGCATGCATAATTGTCACTAAAAACAATTCCTTCACTCGGCTTTTTAAAATATTTGAATAATTTACTTTCCAGATGTGAGGTTGATTCAAATGATCAAAATGAATTTATACACTATCAATGGGAAAAAAAGTTGGTTACATTGGGGCAATTTCGGATTATGCCAGAAGGATTTACAGCTATCCAAACTTCAATCAGAGTTGAAAGTTAAGCCCCTTCTACACTGCCATATTAAATCCAGATTATTTGCTTTAAACTGGATTATCTGGCAGCGTAGACTCTGAAAATCCAGTTCAAAGCAGATATTGTGGATTATCTGCTTTGATAATCTGGATTATATGACAGTGTAGAAGGGGCCTTAGACAAGGTAAGATGGTAAGATGGATCCAGACTCAGGCCTTTTCTACACTTTCATATAATCCAAATTATCAAAGCAGATAATCCACATTATTTGCTTTGAACTGGATTATATGAGTCTACACTGTCATATAATCCAGTTCAAAACAGATAATCTGGATTTGATATGGTAGTGTAGAAGGTGCCTCAGTTGTAGAGCCAAATCAATGAAACCAGTTTAGGTCTTGTTGATTTCAATGAGCCTACTATAATTTGTATTATTTATTGTTTGGTGTAATGGTGGGAATTATATACACACACCCAATGTCATTGAACAGCAAGTCCGAACAGCCATAACTAGTACAGTAAGTGGCAAGGGAACTGCAATCTAACAATTTATGGAGGGCTACATGATATCGACCCCAGTCAAGGTCCTTCAGTACATCCAGTTGCTAGTCCAATTAGATTATACTTGAATGGAAACAATCCCCATAAAAATAGCCATTCACAGACATCTCCAGGACAGTTAAAGCAAGATCTCTCACAAGTGCTGTTTATTTTATGGGCTCTATTTTCAATTAAATCACAACTTGATCGTCCATCCTTCTTTCATTTTGTATTTGTCTCTTCTTTGTTGTTTTCATAATTTCATAATTAATACATTTTTAAAACGTGTGTGAAATATCTTTTATAATCCATCCAATCGGTGGAAGAAGAAAGTGCCAGAATTAAAACTTCAAAATATAATACTATGTGACATGATTTTTCAGCAGTACTCCATTTTTAAAAATTCATTTCAGTAAGCAACTACAAAGCAAAAGATTAAATGCAGTGATCTGTTCTTTTATATAATGGAAAATGTACTTTTGTTTGTATGCATGAATCATCACTAATTAGTTTTCTGAGTTAGCAAACCCTTGCTTCAAATATCTCAAGAAACAGTAAAAATTGAATGAAGCCCTAATAAAGAAAATGCTGCATCCATTAAGTCATATATTTGAAGCCCCACTAATCTAGTTGCATTGTTTGTTTCCCTGTCAATGTACTTGGGATAACAGAAGTTTGATATGTCCCAGGAGCTGACATATGACTGGTATATCCCAAAACTTGATATCATAATAACTGATTGTTTCCCTCTCTATAGCTTATTCACTTCAAATCACAGCATCTCCAAACCATCTAAAAGGGGGGAAGGAAATCTCAGATGGAGCAGAGTGCTTTTATGATGTAGTTTAATGACAACAGCTTCATTTTGCCACATTTTCATGTTACTGACTTGCTCCATTTCTTACCCAGACTCCCAGTTCTATACATCTATTGCTATGTTTAAACCAGATATTATCTTTTAGAGCTCTGTACTAATACTATCACCATTGTCCTTTAGATGTGCAAATTGTGAAATCTTTTGTGAATGGGATAATGGACACTAACCTAGGTGAACTTAAGGAACATTAGGCATACTTCTGCAGGATATTTATCACTTTGGTGATACGGAGTTTTCAAACTGGGATCCTATGGAATCCTGAGATCTGTAGTTTGGTGAGGTGCCTGGATCTTTCTGGTGGAGAGATTTGATACTCTTCCAGAAATATTAGAGCTCTCTAGCAGAAAATTCAATGTACTTCACCAACCTATGTCATTTGAGGCCATGACAGTTAACAATGATATCAAACAGTTATGTCGATGGAGTTTAAATGCATCCTCATGACTGTGATCTGGCTGAGCAATCCTTGTGTTCCCAACTTATTTTTTTATATTTACTTAAAATGTTCATAAATTCATGGCATGATTTTAACTGAGACAACTATAAAATTCTCTGGTCATCTAGTTGCTTCCTTTTGTTGTGTTCCTTTCTCCCAAATGAAATTAAAACAGCTCCCTCCCTTGTCTCTTTCAAGAACCAAGTAAAAACTTTCCTGTTTAAACAGGCATTTAGCGAAGAAAATTAATCAGGAATGACAGGAATATCATGTTATGGACTGGAGTAGAGTGCATTATATGTCTCAGTATGATGCCTCATGAACTTGAATGCATACTGCAGTTGTTTTTCTTAATCTGTTTATCCTATTATGTTTTTTATTATTGATGTACTCTGATTGTTGCTTATGTGATTTTAATTTGTTGTATGCCGCTTAGAGTCCCGTGAGGGAGAAAAGCGGGATATAAAAAATTATTATTATTATTATTATTATTATTATTATTATTATTATTATTATTATTATTATTCCTTCAAGTTGTTTCTGACACATGGCAACCTCTGACCTTCTGGCAAAAAACAGTCAAATGGGCTAGGCAAAACTACAGTTAGGTGGATCTATAATTGATTAAGTGAACGAACCCAATGCTTCCTCTTCATCCTGGAAAGAAGTGACAAGTGGAGTGCCGCAGGGTTCCGTCCTGGGCCCGGTTCTGTTCAACATCTTTATTAATGACTTAGATGAAGGGTTAGAAGGCACGATTATCAAGTTTGCAAATGACAGCAAATTGGGAAGGATAGCCAATACTCCAGAAGATAGGAGTAGAATTCAAAATGATCGTAACATATTAGAGAGATGGGCTGAAACTAACAAAATGAAGTTCAACAGAGACAAGTGTAAGATACTCTGCTTAGGCAGAAAAAATGAAATGCAGATCTTGGAGTCCCCGTGGACAACAATTTAAACATGAGCCAACAATGTGATGCGGCAGCAAAAAAAAGCCAATGGGATTTTGGCCTGCATAAATAGGAGTATACTGCCTCTAGATCCAGGGAAGTCATGCTACCCCTATATTCTGCCTTGGTCAGACCACACCTGGAATCACACTGTGTCCAATTCTGGGCACGGGAATTGAAGGGAGATGTTGACACTCTGGAATGTGTCCAGAGGAAGGTGACTAAAATGATCAATGATCTAGAGAACAAGCCTATGAGGAGCAGCTTAAAGAGCTGGGCATGTTTAGCCTGCAGAAGAGAAGGCTGAGAGGAGACATGATAGCAATGTATAAATATGTGAGGGGGACTCTATGCCCCAAACTGTGGAGGAGGCTTTTTCTATGGAGGCTTTTAAGAAGAGGCTGGATGGCCATCTAACGGGGGTGCTTTGAATGCGGTTTTCCTGCTTCTTGGCAGGGAGTTGGATTGGATGGCTCACATGGTCTCTTCCAATTCTATGATTCTGTGATTCTGTGATTCTGTAATGAGATTTCCTTGGAAAATTGTTCAGAGGGAATTTACTATTGCCTTCTTCTGAGGCTGAGAGATTGTGATTGGGTTGAAATGCCTGAACAGGGATTTGAACCCTGTGTCACAGAGTCATGATCCAACACTCAAACTATTATAACCACGTGGTCTCGCTATCCTTTATTTCTCTAAATGCAATAATTTCACCAGTATTGTTTCTTCCTTACATGGCAAGATTTCTTCTTGAACATGTTTTGTAAGAAAGAAAGTAGTTTTCATGTTTTTGCTTCAGCACACTATCCACCATACTGTTTTCACTCGAAAAAGCTCCAAAAACAATTAATTAAAAATAGATGGGATGATGCTTTGGCAAGTCCTCTGTAGGGATCAATTAAGTAACAGGGGCTTTGTTAACATGACCTGGCATGAATCGAAATGTGGAAAACGTTTCTGAGTGTTGCGATAATTTAACTATGTTGGCTTCTGTCTCCTAAGACTCAAGCTGTTTGGAAACAAAAGGTTTCAGAAAGACCAGGAAAATTGTACTGGAACTGGAACTATTCTAATTCTAATGATACTAAACAAGCAAGCAGATGGTAAACTGGTTAAAAGGAAACAGATGATGAAGAAAGTTTGTATAAATACTGCGCCCCTTACAAATTATTGTCAGGTTCTAATGGCTACAGCTTTTTGGAAAATAGTTTTCATCAACCACTGAACCTGTATCCTAAGAATGGAGACAGATCTACAGTAAATAACAGGTGAATTCTTTAATTTCAAAAATTAGCAACCAAACATTATTTAGCCCTTCATTCCTGTAGTCCTACAAGTAAGAAGCACTATAAATTATCCTAATTTATAAACCTAATGTGAAAGTCTGGTGTATTCTCACACACTCTGTTTTTAAGACTACAGTTTCATGAATCCATGGCTTCAATAGTAGCCAGATTTTCTCCTTCTCCTGTGTATAGTGTAGCCTGAAGAAAAGTCCTGATCAACTCAAAAGTGTTGTTGTTGTTTTTTTCATTTAATTATGAAACTTTTATTATGGCCATCCCATAAATGAGACACCCAATCGTTGCTTTCTTTTTTAATGAGGCACATTGTCCAACAATATGCCCAAATTACAACAGCCTCAGTAGGCTTGGGAAACCCTACCCTTGCTTTCATACTTCTTTTAGACTCTTGGGGTTGGCGTAATTGGGGTATTGACTTAGCATTGCGGTTATTGGAATAAGTTAAATGGTTGCTGGATAGTACCAGTGTAGTCAGTATAACTATTCAAATATTGAATATTTATATGGGAGTATAATTGATGTAGGAAAGACGGTTGGGAAAAATTCCAAGAAGATAACAGGAATGGATTTGGCCTAATTAAGAATAAATAGAAAAGAGGCATAAAGAAAATGGGTTTAGAGATGTCACATCTGCCAAATTATTAACCTGTTTGCAGGGCCAGCCCTAGGTAATATTCAAGTGTAAGCAAACAGTATTTTGCCCCCCCCCCCCAAAAAAAATCAGGTCCTAAGATGTATATATCAACCCTCAGTTACCAAGAGTAAAATAAATACAAATCAAAACTTTGGAAAACAAGAGTCAATACAAAGAAACACTAATGGGGGGGAACAATTAACATTTTGAGAAAGCAGAGAAACGGGGAGAATCGGGACCCCCCTATCCCGATTGCATGGAGGAGAGATCAAGTCCCCTCCCCTCCTCTCAATCTAAGATGATTCTTTACATGCACTTCCTACAAACTCCTAAGAACTCCAGCAACCTTCTTAAATGGAAATCAAGACTCTGCGATTGGTGCAATTCCCTCCCCTTCCAGGCTTCCAGTTTGTTCCAGGATTTTCTGCATTTTCCTCCTTACAATACTGGTTTGAAACTGCATGGAAATGTCAGTGTGGATAGATTATTATGCCTTTAATCCTCCAGTATTAAGAGCCCCACTTTCCATCTGAACTTGCTTTAAACAGGGTGTCCCAAAAAGGTATACACACTTAAAAACGGATACCTTAATTGAGGTTTGTTTTTCCCCCACGTTAAACCCATTGGAATTAATAATGGAAATCAGGCTCCTTCTACGCTGCCTTATGTCCCAGGATCTGATTCCAGTTGATCTGATTTAAACTGGATTATATGAGTCTCCACTGCCATATAATCTGGGATAAGAAGATAATCTGGGATCAGATCCTGGGAATTAGGGTCAGTGTGAAAGGGGTTTCAGGCTAGAACTACACTGCCTTATATCCCAGGATCTAATCCCACATTATTTTATCCTGGTTTACTCAGTGTAGACTCATATAATCCAGTTTAAAGCAGATAATCTGGAATCAGATCCTGGATATAGCAGCAGTGTGGAAGGGGCCTCAGGTTGAATCTATGCCTTAATCCCCAGGATCTGATCCTAGATTATCTTCTTATCCCAGATTATCTGGCAGTGTAGATTCATATAATCCAGTTCAGAGCAGATAATCTGGGATCAGATCTTGGGATATAGCAGCAGTGTGGAAGGGGACTCAAGCTAGATCTACACTGCCCTAATTCCCAGGATCTGATCCCAGTTTATCTTTTTATCCCTGATTATCTGGTAGTATGGACTCAAATAATCCAGTTCAAAGCAGATAATCTGGGATCAGATCCTGGGATATAGAAGCAGTGTGGAAGGGACCTCAGGCTGGGTCTACATTGCCCCTATATCCCAGGATCTAATCCCAGATTATCTTTTTTATCCTAGATTATCTGGCAATGTGGACTCACACAATCCAGTTCCAAGCAGATAATCTGGGATCAAATCCTGGGATATATGAGCAGAGTGGAAGATGAATCAGGCTGAATCTATACTGCCCTATATCCCAGGATCTGATCCCAGATTATCATTTTATCACTGATAATCTGGCAGTGTAGGGAATTAAATCCTGTGATATAGGGGCAGTATGGAAGGGTCCTCATGATGAATCTACACTGCCCTATATCCCAGGATCTGATTCCAGATTATCTAAATTAAACTGGATTATATGAATCCCCACTGCCATATAATCTGGAATAAAAAGAAAATCTGGGATTAGATCCTGGGATATAGGGCAGTGTAGATTCAGCCTCAGATTTAAGTTTTGAACAAAGGAAATTATTTTTAAAATGTGACTGGAAGTGTGAAAAGGTAAAGTCCAAAGAGAGTTGAGGAGAGAGTTGCAAGGAGACTTGCCATGAGTCAAATTAGTGATCAGTTGGAATCCCTCGCTTTGCATCAGGGAGGAAGTCCGGCCCTCCAAGGTCTGAGGGACAATGAACTGGCTCCTTGTTGAAAAGGTTTGGGGACCCCTGGTGAATACAGGCGGGGATAGGAGGTGATTGCCCTGGGAATCTGAGAGTTGTAGTTCACTCTTATCCAGAGAACATTGAACTCATCTTATAACGTATCTGGACCAAACTTGACATACAGACCCAACATGGCCAACTGTGCATACTGGCAGGGTTTGGGGAGTGATTGCCCTGAAAATCTGAGAGTTTCTCTGTGTGATTCTTTCTGTGATTCCCCCAGGCAGGAAGAAGACAGACTTTGAAGCTGTAAGGCCATTCGATGCTAATCAAGCTGGCCAATTGCACCATTCACACTTACCTCAGATAAGTTTTCTCCCACACTGGACCTTCCTAGTTTCCAACAAACCTCACAACGTCTGAGGATGCTTGTCGTTGTGGGCAAAATGTCAGGAGAAAATGCTTCTGGAACATGGCCATACAGCCTGGAAAACTCACAGCAACCCAATGATTTCTGCCATGAAAGCCTTCAACAACATGTATGTACTTTGTATTTCAGGCTGGATCTACACTGCCACAGATGTGGTTTGAAACTGCATTATATAGTCAGTATAAACTTATATAATGCAGTTCAACTGCATCATATGGGTCTCCTCTGACCATATAACACAGTTGCAAAACTGCATTTTAAACAGTTTAAATCAGGGACTGGATCTACGCTGCCATAGAATGCAGTTGCAAAAATGTAGATCCAGTCCCTGATTTTCCTTTTTGGTTTCCCCCTCTCAAAAGCCCACACCTTGCCAGATGAAATCCCTGCCTTGCAAATGACAAGATCTTCCTCTTGCTGTGGTTATTGTTTCTCCTCCTTCTCCTCCTGTTCTTTTTTCTTCTTCCTCTTCTTCCCCCAATCTTGTTTTCCTCTGAGTCCGTGACATGTGGGGAGGGGAAAAAAGATGCCCCTCGGCAAAGGATTAGGATTTCTGCCTGTTTATTTCCCTCCACTATCCCTCCCACATTTCCTTTTTTCCTTCCTTCTCTCTCTTTGGGACCTCAAACTTCCCTGCGGTTTCAGACACTGACTTCCTCGCTGGAGCAAAATGTGACTTTGGGATGAACTTGCCCCGTGCCCAGCTGGCTCCCAGGCTTATGGTGGGGAGGGGAGGGAAGGGGGGCATTACAGAGAGAGAGAGGAAGGGAGGGAGGGAGGGAGGGAGGGAGAGGGAGAGGGAGAGGGAGAGAGAAGGGGACCCTGATGAAAGCGGAACTGGCTGGGGCCCATACAAATCAGCAAGGAGCTTGTCCCACCGCGCAGTGAGTGGATAATATCGGAGCTTGCTGCAGATCACCATCAGCAGGCTGCCTCGGGAAAGAGAGAGCAAAAGGTGGGGTGGGGGGCAGAGAGAGAGAGAGAGAGAGATTGCGAGAGGGATAGAGGGGGAAAGTGGAAAGCCAGAGCAGCGAGAGCAGCAGCCGGAGCAGATCTCCCAGCCAGGACTTGAAGGCAGAAAGAAAAGATGGAAGGAAGGAAAGCAGAGCAGGCAAGGGTGGGATCTGCCTCCAGAGCGACCTTGGATCCCGGGCATTAGCAGCAACAAGTAGTAGCAGGTGGTCGGTGCTGCCATGCTGTCCCCTGGCTACTCAGAGCAGAATCCTGAGGCCCCGGCATCACTGCTGCACCAGGCCAAAGAGCCTTGCGGAGAGAGCAAGGTGGGCCAGCCCTAGGTAAATTTTCAAGGCCCCAGAGCCTCAACAGTGCCCCTAGTGGATTTCTGCGCCACCCGCAAAGGCTTCCCCTGCTTATACCTTAAGCTGCCCCTGCCTGTTTGCATTTCCTCCTTCCCGTTTTCTTATGGAGCATATTCCTAGTTGTTTTAAAGTAACACAATAAATATTGCTTGTCATTTTTTAAATTTATCAATTAATCAATGCTTGTTACTTGCTATTTTAAGAGTAAGATCATAGAATCATAGGGTTGGAAGAAACCTCAAGGCTCAGTCAGTCCAATCCCTTGCCACACAAGAGTACACAAGAAAACGCGCCCAACAGCCTCTGTCTGAAATCTCTACTACACTCCAAGGCAGGATATTCCATTATCGAACAACTATTATCAGGAAATATTTCCTAATATTTAGGTGGAATCTTTTTTTCTGTAGTGTGAATGACATGGTACTAATATATTACTTTTCTTTATTAGTAGCAAAAAAAAACCCTAAAACTAATGGGAATGGCCTGTTTTGAAGAAATGAATGATGCATGTTACATAAATTAAAAATGAATTGCACATTACTGATCATTGTGCTGTTTGGCAAAATTAACATTGTTATGACCTCATTATAACTAAAAGCAAAGTGTTACAAGATAATATTATTGACTTGTAATGTGGCACTTCTAAGCTCTATTATAGAAGCAGTGCTATTTGGAGGAAGGATTAATGACAACCAAACATCATATGGGCTTAACCAAAACCCAGAAATGCTATACATTATTAGGTTTTTAGAACACAGTGTAATGATGCTATTGCTTGTTGTGAACTGCTCTTCTGCTTCTGAGGAGGAGGTAGAAAGAGAGGCTGAAGAGGTAGCACTTGGGGATTTGGGGCCAAGTGTTGAGGAGAAAGGAGAAGGCGAGGAAGACATACTACAAGTCCCTACATTTTTAGAATGGTGAAGGGCAAAAGAACAAAGTAGAAGGTCAGCCAGAATCACAGCAAAGATACTGAGCAATCAGACCTCACCCTAGGAACATCTGTGCTGAGAGCTCAGGGCTATAAATTAGCAACAAAGCCAGTAGTTAGTGCTGGTAGCAACCGATCTACTAGGTGTGTTTGTGCTCTGGTCTCTGTGCTACAGTTCCAGTGTTGGCTTTGCAAAAGACTTCTTGCCACAGACTCTTGTTCCTGCATACTGTAAGCCTTTTTTTGCCAAATACTCTTGCTCCTGTCTGCTGTGAAGACTTGTTGCCAAAAACTTTTGTTTCATGTCTGCTGTAAGACCTTGCATTGCTTTTGAACTTTACCTTCTGTTTCCTTTATTGCTGTTTGCATTGTTGTTATTATTTTGCTGAAGTTTTTTTTGGTTACTTTTCCTTGTGTTGTAAGGATGTTTCTGGAGCAAAACCGGACATTGTTTCAGGAAATGATAGGCTTATTCCCACCCATTTGTATAGAAAAATAATTCTCTAGACTGCCTCAAGGAGCTAGCCAAAGCAATGGCCTGCTTTAGGATAGGATTCAGCACCATGGAGAGCTCCTTTAAAGTTTGGGTAAAAAATCAGAGTGGATGTATCACCCCACAGCCAGCAAACCCACTAGCGTTCATTGCTGATCAGTTGAGAATTAAGGATCTGATCTAGGCCAAAATGTGGTTAGTGCATTATCATTTTTTTAAAAAAAGAAGAAGAAGAAGAAGGAGAAGTGCACAACTGAGATAAAAGGTAGGTCCCAGCTTTGGAAAACAGAGATGAGCTCTCTTTCCTTCCCCCCTCCCCCCAAACTTTGGTCTAGCATTCTGAATGGTTACTTCTATAGCCCCATTCTTATTATGATGTCATTTTCCACTAGCAATGACATTTTAGAACATGACATATCCCTTCATATTAAAAAGAAAAACTACCAGCAATAACCCTAAAATCCTGAAATGATCTGCCACATGCTTCAAAGGCCATGCAACAAAACATTTTATGATTTTTTTGGTTTCTATTTTAAGTGACCCTATCCTTTCACAGATTACGATTAGCATTCTTCAGAAAGCACATAGAAACAAACATATATGCATATATAAAAAGGATTGACAGAGACACCATCTGTGCAGCTTCTGGACATTATCTTGTGTTTCACAGACAAAGCAGACTGAGATCTCTACATCATAGATCTCTTCCATAGAATGGAATGTACTACTCTGTAGGAATCAGTTTAGACCAGTGGTTCTCAACCTGTGGGTCCCCAGATGTTTTGGTTTTAAACTACCAGAAATCCTGACAGCTGGTAAATTGGCTGGGATTTCTGGGAGTTGTAGGCCAAAACACCTGGGGACCCACAGGTTGAGAAACACTGGTTTAGATCTTGTGTTAGCACTATATTTCATTCTTTTTGCATTTAAAATGAAATTGACTTCTAATATGTTAGGATAAGTGATACTCATCTAGTGTCAGGAGAAAATGGAAACTGTTCCATAACCTCTCTGAACCTTTTTCAATATCATCAACAGATTTTATCTCAAACTAAAGATTTGTTAAACACTTGCAAACAATACGTGATCCTGCAAACTGCTATGGTCTACCTTGAGCATTTAGATTTCTGGGCCAAAATGTGGACTTGAGAAGGGCAAAAAATCAGAATGTAACATTATCTTTTAACATTGCAAGAGCAAAGAATGATAAGAACAGAAAAGCAGCAGTAAGAATTCCTTTATGGCAACCTGAATTGAACTTAATATATGCTAGGAAAAACAGTATATTAAAAATAAAACAATCACTTGATATTTTGGGAAAAGGTTGTGCATTAGAGCAGGCAGACTTGCTCTCTTCCGCTTCTTTCTCTGCCTGCTTTTTGAAGTGCATGATAAATAGTACTTGTAGTTACTGTTGCCAGCTAGTCATATTTTGCATCTGAAAAAAGCAGGTTATGCCCTATGAAAATAATTGCTATGCTCAAAATTAGTTTTAAAAGTGCTACACTAAATAGCCTAAGACTAAGGAGGCTACTTAAATATCTGCTAAACCATGCATATCAAACATTCAGATTAGTGAGGTTTCTGTTATTTTCCACTTTGTGTGTGTTGTTACCAGAATTTTACTTACACTATGAGCAATTTGAACATGACCTCAGTGAGATTTCTGGGAATCAAAGCAGGTGAAAAAAGAACATTTGGCATCTCATGAGAAGCACAGGATTCTATTCCCATATGGAAAAAATATTTTTTCATCACATATGGCTTGGGCAACTTTGCTACCATGCATTTGGGAATGGGCTTTATTTCCAGATGGAGCACTCTGGCTACTGGAAGCCAATTTCATTCAGAAGTGCAGTATGCAGCTGCAATGTGTGTGACACTGAGGTAGATATCCTCTTATTTCCTGGCATAAAGCAGAAACGTTTATAAAACTTTTGCTTCATTACTGAAAAATTTGTTATGAGAATTTCTCTCTTTTTATTGCAAGTCTCATTTGAGCCAGACATTCTCTTACTCTTTATCTTTCAGCTAAGGAAAGTTAGTGAATTCTACTTAAAGAGATGGCTAATAGGGGATGAAATACTTTATTTTTGTTGTTGTTGTGTGTCTTCTTAGACATATCAAAGGACTTTATAAGGCTAAGTGTGTGTGATTTGCCTAAGGTCAACAAGTAGATTTTCATGGCCCAGCAGAGATTCAAAGTCTGTTCTCCAAAATCACGTTCCAATGCTCTATCCCGGGGGTTGCAAAACAAAGCCCCACACACTGGATACGGCCCTCCAAGGCCATTTACTTACCCCCACCCTAAACATTATACTTAGGGTTACTCTAAGTCTGAAAAGACTTGAAGGCACACAACAACAACAACAACAACAACAAGCTTAATTAATTTGACTATTTCATCAGCCAAACCAGACCCACAGACCCACATTTCCACCTGAAATACTGTTAAGTTTATATTGGTTAAAATTGTTCTTCATTTTAAATGTTGTATTGTTCTTTCTGTGCTTCAGAAAATACAGAAGTTCAGTACTGTAGTTCAGATCACGAACTTCTTATCACACATTTTAGAATCAGACTAAAGAGATTGGGGAAAATACACAGACCAGTTAGATATGATTTCACAAATATTCCTAGTGAATATGCAGTGGAGGTGAAGAATAGATTTCAGGGACTATATTTAATAAATAAAGTCCCAGAAGAACTATGAACAGAAGTTCACAACATTGTTCAGGAGGTGGAAACAAAGTACATCCCAAAGAAAAGAAAAACCAAGAAGGCAAGATGGTTGTCTGCTGAGACACTTGAAGTAGTCCAAGAAAGAAGGAAGGCAAAAGGAAACAGTGACAGGGGGAGATATGCCCAATTAAAGGCACAATTCCAGAGGTTAGCCAGAAGAGACAAGGAACTATTTTTGAACAAGCAATGCATGGAAGTGGAAGAAGACAATAGAATAGGAAGGACAAGAGACCTCTTCCAGAAAATTAGAAACATCGGAGGTAAATTTCAGGAGGAAATGAGCATGATAAAAAATAAAGATGGCACGGACCTAACAGAAGCTGAAGAGATCAAGAAAAGGTAGCGAGGCTATACAGAAGATCTGTATAGGAATGATAATAATATTGAGGATAGCTTTGACGGTGTTGTGAGTGAATTAGAACCAGATATCTTGAGGAGTGAGGCTGAATGGGCCTTAAGACGCATTGCTAATAACAAGGCAGCAGGAGACAACGGGATACCAGATGAATTGTTTAAAATCTTGAAAGATGATGCTGTCAAGGTGATGCATGCCATATGCCAGTAAATATGGAAAACATGAGAATGGCCATCAGACTGGAAAAAAATGATATAGCCCCATAACAAAAAAGGGAAACACTAAAGAATGCTCAAACCTTCGTACAGTGGTACTTATTTCACATGCCAGTAAGGTAATGCTCAAGATCCTGCAAGGCAGACTCCAGCAATACATGGAGTGAGAGTTGCCAGATGTACAAGCTGGGTTTAGAAAAGGCAGAGGAAAGAGAGACCAAATTGCCAACATCTGCTTGATAATGGAGGAAGCTACAACAACAAAATTGTTCTTTCACATTTTTTGCACCACAAATAAGGTAAGTGTGTATAGGAATTCATTCTTTTTTTTAAAAAAAAAACTATAGTTCATCCCCTAAATAGTCTGGGATACCATGAACCAGCCTTCTGCTTTAAAAAGTTTAAAGACCCCTGCTCTATCCACTATAAATGCTTATTTCCAAAAATATGACCACTACATGTGTGCTAATTAATAACTAGGAATTGGTGTCAAACCATATACTCCTTATTTCAGATATACAAGCAGTCTCGAATTACAAAGATCTGACTTACAGATGACTCATAGTTACAAACAGGGATGAGACAACAGGAAGTAAGATAAATCTGCCCCAGAAAAGGAAATTTACTCCTGAAAAAGTTATCATGGGAAAAAGGTGCCTCAACTGAAGCTTTCTCACCAATCCTTGTTTCCACAATAAGCCAATTGTTTTCAAAATCTAATCACAGGGACAAAAAGTGCAGTGAAATCTTCTCAACAGTCGAACAGACAACAAAACAAAAACCATAGGGGCATTAACCCTTCCCTATGCTATCCAAATTACGTATGGTGAGTTGTGTGTGTGTATCTATCTATCTTTGACTGGTGTTACACTTTAAAATGTACCTGTTCTGACTTACAAACAAATGCAATTTAAGAACAAACTTACAGAACCTATCTTGTTTGTAATTTGGGGACTACCTGTAAGCCCTGACACAACAAAGACTGGGACGGAAGAAGATACTGGAGAGGCTCTGCCAGTTGTAGTAACAAGTCAAGTAAGCCTTGTGGATTGTACCAAGCCGGTGCTCTATTAATCAAGCTGAAGATTTGCACACAGCCCTTTCTTCTTTCCTGGAGCTGGAACCAAACATATAAAAGCTGGAGAATTTGTACATTTGTCTCCCAACTGAAGACAATTCACAAAAAACTGGAGCTCCAGACCATCTTCAGCAGAAAGTCAAATATGAGTTGCTCACTTGTTAAAATGTTTCTATCCTCCTATATCTTGTGGTCTCAGGACAGAGTATAAGTAATTTAAAAAGTGTAACCAATAATTATAGAACACTTAAAAGAACAGAATAAAGCAGAGGCAAAAAAAAAATGAATAGCCAGGCTCTACATTGGCATCAAAATGAGGCCAATAGGAGAGGAGAAGACATCCCAGAACTGCCAGACCACAGCAGAGAAGGTTCTTTTAGATGCTTCCAGTTAAGAAGACAAGGGAAGATCTCTCAAAGAGATCTTAGTACTTGGGGAGGTATATATAGGGAAAAGCACCCTCCCAATGATCAAGGTCCAAAATTGTTTCAGCTTTAAATGTTGTCCCCAGCACTTTGATTTTAGACTGGAAAAGGATTGAATCAAGAAACAAGTAGTAGCTTGATTATGTCTAAATTTGGAATGGAGAACATGTAATCCTTCAAATATTTAGTTTTTTTTTTTTTGAAGGATCAGTGTTCTCCAATCAAGCTTAGCTTCACAAGCAATCATTAGGAATTCTTATAGCTATGGTTCAACAACTGTAGGGCCATATATTTCCAATCCCTGATCTAAATATTCAGCTGGTGTATGTGAATTCCCAAACTATTTCAGTGCAAAGTTCAAAGTATTTTAGACTAGCTTCTAAAGCCTCTTGTGTTCACCCACTCTTTTAACTACTTTTCTGCTGGTGGCAATTTGTAGAAGCAAACCTAGATATTTTCCACCGTTAGGTTTTCATAATTTTCTGTTTCCCACAGTACTTCACCACACACTTAATTACACACTAGTAACAAGAAAATGGCAGCAATTTCCAATGTACCAGGAACAACCCACATATACTTCTTAATGCTTAATATATTACTTGAAGGTGCAATGGTCACTGGAGATTTTACTTAAAAAACCTCTTGAGCTCAAACCATCTGAAATTTGAAATCTATGATCACTATGAAAGATTTTAAAAGAAACCCAGATATTCCATAGAACAGAAAACTGTGTACAGGTTGGGTAACGCTTATCTGAAATGCTTGGGATCAGAAATCTAAAAACAAAATTAATTCATATTTTGTATACACCGTATGCACATGAAGATAATGTTATATTCAATATTTTTGAATAATTCTTTGCACGAAACAAAGTGTACATTGAACCATCAAAAAGCAAAGATTTTGCTATCTCTACCACCCCTGTGAGCAATTTTGGAAGATTTCATATTTTGGGGTAAAGGATACTCAACCTGTATCAGGATATATTCACACCTAGTCTGGCAACCAAGCATGAGACTTAAATGATCTTTTCACCATCATCCATCTTCTCCAGTATTGCTTTCGAGCTCTTAGAAATGAGCCATGCTGTGAAAGTCAAGCAACGTTAGGAAAAATTAACTCCAGGAAGCAACAACTGGAAGTTGGTCATGTCTGTCCTGTAAATAATGCAATTTGCAGTACATGTGGGTTTATTAATTGACTACTTGATGTTAGTTCTGCCAAATATGGATCAATATAATTCTTCAAGAAACATAAAAGTTCCTTGACTCTCGTTGACCCTACTGGTCCTTGAGCTTAAGGTGGTGGAAACAAGGGTGATATGTACACCATTATGTTAAGTTTGCTAGTGTTACCTTCCTGATTCAGTCTGCCTTGTCATGTGTTGATATTGATGGAATGAGACCACAGGGAAAAGCAACACTTAGGGCAATGCATGAAGTATTCAGAAGCTATGATTAGTTAAAAACATAGCAATCAAGCAATAGGTGCAATCCACTGTGTAAGTTTTAAAGCTCAAAGTGACTAAGGACTTGGCTGTGTAAGGAACCACTTGCATCATTTTAACTAGCCTACCTGGCTATCAAGACCTGCAGAAAAGTCCTCCACATGCACAAAGATGTCTTTAAGGTGATAAAGGCTTTCTCCTGATTCATTAATTTCAAAATGTGAAATGCATTCCTTACAGAATAATAAAAGGCAACCAGTATCTTAGGTTTCAAAAAAAGGTATTCCGAAAAGCCCTGTCTCCTTAACACAACTTTGGAAATTATTTTAGTGTCATATGTATTAATGATTTTTATTTATCTATTTCTAATTTCTAATTTCCATTAAGCCTTTATTGGCATATATGTATATCAAGACAGTGTAAAATGCAGAGTATATTATACAATAGAAAAATAATAGAAAAACACGTTTGTCAAACGTTCAATTTGCAGACTTCATATAGAAACCTTGCCACTGTGAGGCAGCAGTTAAAATCTTGGGAATTTAAAAGCATGATTACTTTGTCTGGCTGTGATTGGTGTTTCATAAAATCTATAGCTTGCAGTAGCAAGTTTGATCTTAGTTCCTGGTAGAGTGGGCAGTGGAAAAGAATATGTGGGATGGAGTCCAGCTGTCCTGAGCTGCAGAAACAGAGCCTCTTGTCGCTTGGTAGTCCGTTGAGCCTTCCTCTATGAAGCGGGGATGGCATAATGTTGAATCTGGCCAGCATACAGGCTTTCCTGTATATGGGATTAATGAGCACTGTAATATAATAGGCTGGATTTTCCTGAGTGAATGAAATTGCCAAGTTTGTTGCCGAACAAGATTTATTGGCCAAGCTCTGCAGTTGTTTTTGGTCTATTGCTAGCAGCCTCTCTTTAATGAGGGTAAAAGTCTCAGTGAAGGTTAGCATATTTAAGTAGTCGCTATCATAGCCTAGGTGCCCCTGGTGGCACAGTGTGTTAAAGCGCTGAGCTGCTGAACTTGCGGACCAAAAGGTCCCAGGTTCAAATCCCAGGAGCGGAATGAGCGCCCGTTGTTAGTCCCAGCTCCTGCCAACCTAGCAGTTCGAAAACATGCAAATGTGAGTAGATCAATAGGTATCAGCAGTCATGCTGGTCAAATGACCATGGAGGTGTCTATGGACAACACCAGCTCTTTGGCTTAGAAATGGAGATGAGCACCAACCCCCAGAGTCGGTCACGACTGGACTTAACATCAAGGGAAACCTTTACCTTTACCGTTTTATCATAGCCCAGTTTCTCGATCTTTGCTAGGACTGTTGTGCACCATTTTGAGTGGTGTTGTTCGCTCAAGGTGAGTTGGGTCAATGAGTTACTGAAGCTATGGAAGTGGATATGTAACCAACATTTTATGATGGTTAACCAAATGTTGGCCTCTAGAGAGCATTCGCCAGATTCTAAACATAAAGCTGCATAAAGAACGCTGTTTGGTACACCAAATAGTTTGTGCAAAAATTTTGAATAAAATGATTTAATGGCACTGTTATTTGGGGTTAGCCAGATAGTGGCTCCATAGAGTATTTGTGCTCTCACCTTTGCTTGGAAGACTTGCAGGGCTGGAGGAATATATTGGTTGTCCTTGGAGTGGTAGAACCTCCTAATGGCACGGGTACTTGATTGGGCTCTATTTGTTTACCCAGTTTTATAGTGTATTTTTGAATGTACTGTGAACTTCTGTCAGCTTTTTGGCATCAAGGAAGCCTATGATAATATTAGTAATAAATAAAAATTTTGGTAAATAAATTATGTTGGAATGGGCTAGGTACCAGACGTAAGCATCCATCTATTTGCACAGCAGCAACTCAGCCTCCAGCCCTGTGCTACATTGGAACAATTTTTCAGTGAATGTATAATCTTTGATGTTGTTTTGAGGACTTATTTAGAATGACCAGTGCCTATATGAATATTCATATACTAGGACATTTTATTGAAGTTCTTTCACAGCAGGATTAATTTCTCTCATCAAAACTGGCACCCATTATGCTAATTAAATGTAAAGAGTTCATTAGCTAAATGGTAATTGCAGTAGCACGCGTTAAAGACATGATGATTTACAAAACTTGCTTGCAAGAGAAAGCACTTACCCCTTTTAAGATAACCTCTAATAAAGGCTGCAATAATAAAGGCTCTAATAAAGGGTCATTGTTCAAATGATTCATTAATTAGAAGGTTTTCCTCCTGATGCATGTGAAATTGGTGTCATTATTCACATTAATTCTAAGAAAAGTTTCCTTTGATCCCAGGACAAATAACCTCTAATTTCTCACACAGTCCTGCAATGGTTTTGGTTCTCTCAGAGTGACCATAATAACGTGCAATGACCCTATAGATGTGTCACTACTATCTATGTTTTCCCAAAATGGTCTTGATATCTAAGTCGTGCAATGCCTTACTAGCCTGAAGGAATTCTTATTTAGAATACATAACACCTCTTTTTTAAAGCTTGGTGCTTTGACTTCTCAGATGGAGTGCACATTGAGAAGGGAAAGGAAAACATAGATCACTCATCACACTCTCTTTCCCGTAGAGAAAAAAAAGAAAAGAAACGTGAGCAAATCCAGATATACTTTGACTTGCTGTTCACACTACCTTCCTTACACAGTCCCACTTGGCCAAACAATCACACACACTTAGTTGGGGGCTGAAGCAGAAAAACCATCAGGGCTAGGATAGCTGAGTTGACCATCTTCAATATCCTCCATTATGACTTTGCCTGAAGCAGTTTCTCCTCCATTTCTTTAAAGCATTCACTAATCTCTAACAAATAAATGTGGCAGCTAATAATTTTAAAAAGTACTTGTGAGTTTCAGGAGTATCCCTGCATCATCATCATTATTATAATCTTTTCCTTCTTCTTTGTATTTTATTTTTCTGCTAGGAGCAGGACCGGGACCAGCCTATTTTATTTTTAATTATTTTATTTTAGCTTGAACCTAATTTTAAATGTAATTTGATTTATTATTTATTGATTTTTATGTTAAGGCCACAGCGAGTGTGTTTTATTTTTGTTCTGTGAGTCTCTGCGTCACTTCCCCCTCCTCCACTCACTGTGGAGACAACAAAGGACAAAGATAAATATCCAGGAGAAAAACTCCCTGTGCAAACACATATTATCTCAGTATGTACACACTGTCCATCCTAGAAAATAGCATACACCCCCTCCCTGCAATATTTAGAAGTATCCCCTTTGCTTACTGTAAAACAGTATAGGAAGGAAAGAAGTACAAGGGATCTTGTGTATGTACACGGTGATTCCAATACCAAAGAGAGAAAAGCCTAACCACAACTGTGGGCTTTCTTCTTAAGAAACACATTGCCTCTCCTGCCTGAGTGCTAAGGAGATGTGTGCATGCATTACCCAAAAACACACATTGGATGGTAATCCCTGTAGCATTCCCTGTCTTCCCTGGACAGTTAGGGGACGGACATAGGATCATGGAATTATACAACTGGAGGGAAACATATTTTTGTCCAATCCCAGATCTTACAGTTGTGGTTCTCAACCTGTGGGTCCCCAGATGTTTTGACCTTCAACTCCCAGAAATCCTAACAGCTAGTAAATCAGCTGGGATTTCTGAGAGTTGTAGGCCAAAACACCTGGAGACCCACAGGTTAAGGATCACTGCCTTACAGGAATATACACCTATTTCCCCAATTGTGCTGCATAGAGCTCTAGAACTGCCATCCCAAAAGAAGAATTTGTACAGAGCTTGGAAACATTTATTTGTAGTATTGTCAAAGGCCATATATTCCAGTTCAAAGCAGAAAATGTGGGATTTTATTCAGCTGTGTGGAAAGGGTCTTAGAGCAAGCTCTGGACCCCTCTGAACTGGGAATGGTATACAGTTTCGAAAACAGAGAAGACGTATTTTCAAGCATAATCTCTCCCCTTGCTGCATCATGCTTAACATGTGTTCTCCATGCCTTGGGACATCTTTTCCCCACCACTGCCCAAGCATGTAATAGTTAATATTTGATTCTTTTTTCAGGTGGCTCTGTCTCACTTTCAAACAAATCAACCACCTTGCTGTTGAAAATTAAAATGATGATACTTAAGCATTAAAATATACGTCCAACTACTCCAAAATTTCTGGTGATTTCAAATATAACAAAAACAACCCTGCTGTGAAGAAAATATCTCAGCAATCTAAGAATGCTCCCTCTTCTTAATATATTCTTTTGTTCAAGCTCTATAGTTGTGCTAAACAACACCCTGCCATGTTGGCTAATACATAATAATCTGATCATAGAAGAGTGAGAAGACAATTCTAGACATTCTGTGGAATAATTTGGCACTCCCTCTCATTACATCTAGAGATTTACTTGAGCCCCAACTGTTGACAGGTAGGAAGAATGTTCTGTGTATGTGTGTGCCTTCAAGTCACCTGTCGACATATGACAACTTCATACATTTTATAGGGCTTTCTTAGGCACGGAATACTCAAAGGTAGTTTTGCCAGTTCCTTCCTCTGAAATATGGCCTACAGCACCTGGTATTCATTGGTGGTCTCCCATCCAAGTACTAACAAGGGCTGGCACTGATTAGCTTCCAAGATCAGGAAGTATCTGGGGGTTTTCAGACATTTTCTGACTGCCAAATGCAGATACCTCTGGGATGCTTGGAAGTGGATTTTGGAGTAAATGATGAATTTACACCACTTAGTTCACCAATAGCATGCCTATAAGGTTTCACTGTATCAGTCACAAAATAGAAATTTACCTTGCAACCTGTATCTTGAATAAGCAAAACTCATGCTTTATATCTGAAAACACTGGATTAAATATCACAGTATGCTAGAGTCCACTTTATGAAATATCTAAAGCTCTATAGAGGCCTCCTCTGTTTCAAGGTTGTGGGATTGCACTTTACATATTGAGACTCTGCTTTCTAGACAAACATTTATGCTATCAGCCTGAAGCCCCTTTCCTCAGCTCAGACACAGCAGGGGAATACTCTCAACTAGTACTTGGTTCCTCTCAGCGCAACATCTTTTGTTCTCTTTCATAGTCATATGTCCCTTTATGAAACAAAATGAACTGGAACAGATACTCCTTCAAATGTGCTGTTCTTTGAATCCAGTGTGCCAGGATTCAGTGATGGCATCTTTCAACTGTCAACCTTTATTCTGTTCCACTTTGGTCTTAAATGTATGCCCTCAAAGTCCTTTTCTTCTGCAGTTCATTCCTCCTTGTCTTTGAGTAGCCACGGCTGAACAGGAATTCGAAATTAGTCTCCAGAGTCAGAGTCCAACACTCAAATCATTACAAAAAAAACCTAGCTCTTTCTGCTGTTAAATACTTGTCCCTTATTGGAATTTGTAGCATCACCTGATTTTTTCCCTTGGATTTATTAGATGCTTTTGTTACATCACAGCATTTGCCTGCTGTCCATATATATCTGACATGATCATGGGTAATCTTACTGTACTTCTTTGCCTTAGACAAACGTGGCTCTTTGCTTAGATAGCTCTAGCTGACTGGTATAATAAATGACCTGTCTCTGCTGCTGTTGTCTTCTCGGTTTACCTGGTGATACGCTTCTGAACACTGAGTGCAACAATCTTCCACCTGTTAGTAACACTGCCTTGTTATTCAGTTCTCTAACCTTTATATTAGGTCTTAGAATATAATGTTCCAACAATCTAGGATTCCTCCTTCTGTTTTTGCTTATCTCGATGATTTCTTATCTTTTTTATTGCTCATTCTACTTTCCTATTACCTAGATAAATTGATGAGATGAAATCCTAGCCCTTGCTGAATTTCTAGAAACTGAGCCCTATAATAGCAGATGGTGCTTTCATCCAAAGTATGATTATTCACCTCACAACCTCTGAGGATGCCTGCCATAGATGTGGGCGAAACGTCAGGAGAGAATGCTTCTGGAACATGGCCACACAGCCCGAAAGACATACAACAACCCTATGATTATTCTGTCAGAAAGATCTGGCAAATAATCGATTATACACAAAATATGACTAGAAGTCAACAATTATTACAGCCCAACTATTGAAGTCCACAATTGCTCTTTTTAAAAAATACATTTTAAAGATCTTTTTGACCAACCCTGTCACCCTCTTTGAACAATCATTACTCTTAAATTGATCCTTAGATTGGGTCTAATCCATCATGGTAAGCTCCAGATCAGGCCCAAGAGATGTTATCCCAGGGACTCTGCCGCAGCAGCCATGGAGGAGGAAAGGAGCCCCCTTCGCCCACCATGGGCTGTGATGGGGGGGCAGGGCACTACCACCCAATGTCCCTGGGGCACCAGAGCCAATTGCTTAACTTGGGCTTTCTCCTGACTGTGGTTAACATGGGGCAAGGCCAGAGAGGTGCGCATGTATAGCTGCTACAGGGTTGATTCTAATCTACAATGATTTAACAATGAGATGTTGTCTTCCTTTGTTAGAACCATAGTCCAACTTTAAAAGCACTACACCACCTTGGTGTTCTTAGGCAGGAATATCTCAAAGGGTGTGGAAAAGAGTCTTATAAAGGATGTGACAGATGTCGAATAACTGTTTTCATTATTCAACTTAATATGTCAGACCCCATTTTTGATATCACAGACAGAGAATAATCTTGCATTTGATAAATCTGACTATATCTTCAGTTGGGAATAATGAAAAAATGTGTGTGTGTGTGTGTGGGGGGGGGGGGGGTTCCCAATCTATAAGCTTCCCTGAAAGTTTTCCAGTCATCTTTAGGCTATTTAGCCAGCCGCTATCAATAATGTAACTTCTCATCTGTGCAATTAGGGAGGCTCTTCCTTCTATAAGATTTAATGAAGCTAGTTATGCTGTCTTCTTAGGCAACTTAGATGACTTCAATCTTCTTTCCATTCCACTTGTTTGCTTTTCATTCTGAATACTTTCTGGGATCTAGTTGAATATATTTAAATTTTCAGTCTCTCCATTATTCAATCTCTGTACATTCTAGCACTGTACCTTTGTCAGTTTCATAGTCTCGACTTCCTTAAGACATAACAGTGGCACTAGTTTCTGGTCCTCAACAATTGCAAACATGGTTATACATCATTATAAGTGGGTTAGCCTCAAATTCTTGGATATCAAGGTTACATAGGGAAAAGGGACAAAAGTTGGAATGGTTAGCCTATGTTCCTAAAATGTATAGCTGCATAGTCTTGTTCGCAGTATACTGTTGGCTTTTTCTTTTGCTACATTTGTCATCTGTGGTATTTTCCCCATAAACTGGTGTTTTGTTTATTTCATCTTGCCCAGTGCTTTCACTGTTGTCTCCTGGTAATTTTATTTCGATTTCTCCTCCCCCCCCCCCCCCCCCACAATTCTTTACTTATGAATGAAATACATTTTCTGTTCATCAAAGGTTCTAATTCTGTCCAGATTCAAATAACAAACATAGATCTGCTAGAAACAGAATTGAGCAGATTTACAATGTCCCTATTCAGCAAGGAGATGTGGTGACTTTACTACATAGGGGAGACAGTGGCGGGATGATGCACAATGGACTTAATGCAAATTGGGACTATTGCACATTGGGACTGAGAAACACTGGGACTGATACACAAGAGGACTAATGCATAACATTATTGATGCATAATGAGATCAATACACATTAGGATACCATCTGAAAATGCTGATGCACATCAGTAGACACTACTACTGATGTCCTGAATCTACATAAGTAATGTACAGTGTTGCCTCGCTACTTTGCGGTTCACCTTTTGCTCCCTCGCTGTTTCACGGGGTTTTTTTATTGTTATCCAAAGCACTCTCAGAATGCCTTGGACCTTAATGCTATCCAACCAAAAGTGGTATCTATCTATCAAATTAACCAATTAAACAACACAAAGCAACTCACGGAGGACTAGGCCGTGCAAAACGGGCTTGCGAAGGAGAGAAAGGCCACCTAACTACTAAATATAAGGTATAAATATTAAAATAAATATAGTGTCCCTACTTTGTGGATTTTCACTTATTGCGGGTGGTACTGGAATGTAACCTCCGCGATAAGTGAGGGAACACTGTAGTAACACATAACATCATTACATAAAGTTGATTACAATAGAGAACCCAGCTTCAGTCTTTAGACTACTCAGGTGCCCTGGAAAATTAAAAATTTCTCTAAAATTAAGCCAGCTTCTTCAACCTCCTCTTTTTGAGCACATGTCCTGTATTCCTCTCACTTTTCAGCCCCATATCAATGAATCTCTGATATTCACACATTTTGAAGTAGTTAAATATTCGTCAGTTCCTTTTCCTATTACTTAGATGTGATTGGAAAAACTCTGTGTCCACATTTCTTTCCTTCTGTCATTGCAGTGGGCATCAAAACAACCTATTATTATAACAAATGTATGCTGTGCCAGAGGAATGTTAACCCACCATGTTGGCCTATTTCTCTTTTCCCTGCTCCAGTCAAGCACAAAAACAGATTCATTCTCACAGCTGCCTCTTTATCAGCAACTGCAACACGCAGGCAGATTTCCAGGTTTTCCAGGTTTGCCTAGGCAAAGGTCTGAACTTACATATGCAATATGCATGTTGGTTTCAGGCCCTTCATGTTCATGCATCATTTTATTTTCATTTGATTATTCACCACATGAATTGTATTGTTCAGTTCAGGATTCAGTCTCAACTGTCACCATATTGACAGTTTGTAGGCTTGAGCTTTACAAGGTGCAGCTTTGGCTTTCCAAATGTTTAAGTGATGTTTTTCTCAGAGCACCCTCAGGCTAGCTCTTTTTTCTTTCTTTCTTCAGACCAGAACAGTGGGATATTGTTAACTAGCTCCAAGTTCCTCTGAAAAAGCACAATCAATTCTGTGCTGTTTCGTAGGATTTGAGGTTTGGGGACAAAATAGAAGGTAACGCTCAGTGGCTGTTTATGTTGCACCCCTAGACTGCAGGGACACCTCAAAACCATGCTGGAACCCCAGATTATAAGCAAAGCAAGTTGTTTATTGAAGAATATATGTAAGCAATAGCAAATCAAAGTTCAAAGTCAATGAAACAAAATTTTAGTCCATCAGGTAGAAGATATTTGAGAGTCTTGAAGCAAGGATCCATGACAATCAAACACAAGAATAAACTCCAACAAGATATCAAAATTAGTCCAAGGAACAGGAACAAAACTTGAACAAATAACAAGATCTTTGACTAGAACAAGGAATCCAAACTGCAAAACTTTCAGGAACAATGACTGGATAATCCAAAATTCCCCAAGAGCAAAAACAAGGACTGGAACAAAACTCAAGATACAAGGCTATATGAACTAGGCATGAAAATCCACAGGAACAAGAAACAGGATTCTATGAGTCCATGGACAGAAATCATGCTCAATGATCAAAGTTACCACCTCTGAAAATGCCTCTCAGAAGCAGTTCCTCTTAAAGCTAAAATCAAGGCCACTTTCCATGGGAAGTTTGTTCAAAACCTTTTATCATTAACAGCCTTTTGCTTTGTCTCAAAACCTCCCTTTCTTGTCTCTGTTGACATATAGCTTTCTTTCTGTCAACCTCATTAGTCTTATCACAACTGAAATGCCCATTTGCCAAGAGATGGTTAGACCTTGACTCTCCCAAGGAATGCGATTCAAGATGCCTGCTTGAAACCATTGTATGCTAGTTCCCAGAATCCTCAGAGACAAATTCTGGCTGGCCAGGAACAGCAGCTTCATCCAACTCTGGCTGCATGGGAATCCTAGGCCCCAAACCAGATTCATCTGATAGGTCCGGTGTAGGCACAATCACAGGCTAAACAGGACCTACGCAGGCCTGTAGCGAGGGGGGGGTAGGGGTTTAACCCCCCCCCCCCCGAAATTTTTCAGGTTATTTAAAAAAACCTGGTTTACTCATGAATTTTAACTGGTTAACCAAATCCCCATGCTAAATCTATGAGGCGCAAAACATTAAGAGTCCCTCCAGGCACTATCTCAAGCAGATATTGACAGGTTTGTAGTGGGGGTGGGGGGTGCTAGGAGTTCAACCCCCCCCCCCCCCGAAAAAATTTCTGGCTACGGCCCTGGACCTACATCAGGCTCACCTGACACTCAGGTGCAGGCTGGGATACAACAGTTTACACATTCGTGGGGGGCCAGGAAAGACTCCAGTGTAAAAGCCTGTGATGTTTTACCAAGTCCCGGTTATACAAATGAAGATTTCACTAATAATAGAAGAGTCAAACAAAGTCCTGGTATGTTGACAGACAAAGTCTCAAATACTACAGCCCTTGTAGGCTAGCACTATTAAGGTATGTGCACACAAGCCATTGAGACTGAGATAAAGCCAAAGTCCTGAGTCCAATTTGCCGTAGTCACACCAAAGGAGCTTCAAAGTTCATTCAGGAACAAACACAAGCCAGAATTTCTGTCCAAGGTCAACAGAGGTGACAGTTTGAAAACAGCTGATTCAGAAATCTAAGCCAGGAACCAAAATACAGCAATCAAGGGTACAGTCCAGAATCAACAAAGCCAATGTTCCAAAAAACATCAGAATCAAGATTCACACCATGAAGCAAAGATGTCATCTCCCACAGCAAGGCTTCACTGTCTGTGTTCTAAAAGGGACGGTGCATTTAACCCCCATGGTGGGTCCTGTGGAAGGCTCCTCTTCTGCAATAGCTAAGCTAAGCTGGGGGGGGGGGTGCTGCTGGGAGATGCTGGTCAACTTCACCATAGCCCAGCAATCCCTCATCCTCACTCTCAGAGCTGACCAGGACAAAGCGGCCCATTACTTAAGGAGCGCCTCTTAAAAAACAAAAAATTGAGAAAAACATTGATCTATAAAATCATACATGGCTCCTCTTCTCCCCACTTTATCCACACAATGTTGACAGGCCCAACTTCATCGTGTGAAGTTAATGGATTTTCAGAAACGAGGACCTGGACTTGCCTAGTCACAGTAGCAACATCTAGCTTCAAGACACAATGTCCTTCTAGACATTATGGCTCTCCAGGCCTGCACAACTTGTGGCCCTCCAGGTGTTTTGGACTTCAGCTCCCAGAATTCCCAGACATTGAACAAGCTAGGGCTTCTGGAAATTGGAGGCCCAAACATCTCCTGTAAATATGGAGTTGGAATGTATTTTGTAAATTATTATAACTGCTTATATGTTAATTTTTTAAAAATTAAAGATTAATGCCAACATGAAAGGAAACAGACTAATGAATGACACATAACCTAAATAGCACATGCTAGAAGAAAAGTAGTGTATCCCTCCATCATCAACACACAGGAATCTGGACTTACACCAATACTGTAATTAAAAATAAACCAATTTGTGAATCTGCTGAAAATACTAATTAGTTCCAAATACTACCACTGATGCTCCTACCTGCATATACCACTGGTCCATCTGTCTCACTATTGATTTATCAACCTGCAAATTGTAATTATTCCTTGCAATTTCAGTCTCTGTTTCTTTTGATTTCAGGTGATACATGCTTTCTCTCTGCATGTATTCTGTTTTACCATTCTTCTACTACAGCACATTTGAGCTTGTTAGACAGGATGAAGGGATTTTCTCCCTGCAATCTTCCACGTAAAAATGTTGTGGAATGCTGAAAAAATTAATGCATTTTATGTAGCCAAAACTGCCATCCCTTGATGGATCAGTTAATGAAATTAACAAGGCAGGAACACTGCCAGAAATGGTTATTTTTAGTATAGGTATTAGGTAGATAATAAAAGAAAATATTGGCATACATTTGATGAATTTCTAAATGTGTCCAAATTATTAAAATCTTTTTTTTATGTTTCAGTATTTAAATGAAAGAGGGATGGTAAAAAGATTCAAGTGGCACCTTCTGCCTCATTTTAACATAGGCTTTTGTGGATTTCATTATATTTCCTCAGGTGCATTGATGGAGTTAATATTAAAGCATCAGGTAGATATAGCAGCTACATGGTTGTGAGGGTGAGATCAGAGTGTGTTGCGGTGAGTCATTGTTTAAGTTCAGCACAACAAAGCAATGAATAAGAAAAGCTTATATATGAAGGCCGGGGGTGCTGGGTATTAGGAAGAACAGACTAAAAGTACTTATTATTTCTGTTTTAGTGTATTCAACGACCTGTACGTGATGTATCCAGGCCTCTATTCATAAGGGCAAGGAACAAGGTTTCTCCAAAAAAGTGTTGAACTAAATGAGGCATGCTTCAACAATAGGTAGCCTGAACAACATGGAGCTTTATAGCTGCTCTTGTTGCCTCATTTTGCTGATGCATTTTGCTGAAGCATCAACAAAACACTGGTACAGGTCTCCTACTTGTCCTAGTCTCTTCCTCCCCATAAAGCTCATGGAGTAAAGTACTCAACCTGCCGAATGACCACTTCACTTTCTTGGACTCTGATTAGATCCTACACCATTCCTGCTCCTGGCACTCAAAGGGTAATTTTGGAGAGTATAAGGATCTTATTAGAAAGGCCAGGAAAAGCGTCCTGCTTTGCCAGGCTTCTAGCAAGAAAAAAGGGGGGAAGCGGCGGGGTGAATCTGTCATCCCGCACACAGCTCCCTCTCACGATGTTTTCCCCATCACATGGGGAAAGCATCACTCTCGCGGCAGCACAACATGGGAAGCCTCCTGTATTGGGGGTAGAAGTGGGGCCTACGGCAGATGTCACACAACATTGTGTGATGTACAGCATCATCCTCTGTCTGCCAGACGGGGTGAATGCATCCCAGGATGCTGATTTCACCCCGTCTGATGTCATCAGTATGGGGCCAAACAGTGTATGCTAGATCCCTAAATGTATAGCTTGTCTAGGTGGAGACAAGTCAGCATATTAATTGGCTACAACTCCCTCCCTGATTTATATCCTGTTTGGTTGCCCCCAGCTTGAGACATTCAATGACCAGGAGAAGGCAAGAGATGATGGACAACCACTTAGGCGATCCCTCGTAGTTCGAGGACGATTGCCTTCCATCTTGGGGGTGTGTCCGGAGATGGCTGAAGGGACCTATTCTTGATTTGCATGTTCTCCTGCAGTGAGGACATCGGTTTCCAGGTGGAAGGTGGTCCCAGTCAGGGTTGGCTTGACGGGCCTTCCTCTTGGCACGTTTCTCCCTTAAGCCCTCCGTTCATGCCTCTTCGAACTCTGCAGCACTGCTGGTCACAGCTGACCTCCAATTAGAGCGCTCAAGGGACAGGGATTCCCAGTTCTCAGTGTCTATGCCACAGTTTTTAAGGTTGGCTTTGAGCCCATCTTTAAATCTCTTTTCCTGTCCACCAACATTACGTTTCCCGTTCTTGAGTTCGGAGTAGAGCAATTGCTTTGGGAGACGGTGATCGGGCATTCGGACAACGTGGCCAGGCCAGCGAAGTTGATCAATAGGAGCATCGCTTCAATGCTGGTGGTCTTTGCTTCTTCCAGCATGCTGACATTTGTCTGCCTGTCTTCCCAAGAGATTTGCAGGATTTTTCTGAGACAACGCTGATGGAAACGCTCCAGGAGTTTGGTGTGATGTCTGTCGACCGTCCACGTTTCGCAGGCATAGAGCAGGGTTGGGAGGACAATGTCTTTATAAATAAGCACCTTGGTATCTCTACGGATGTCCTGGTCATCAAACACTTTCTGCTTCATTCTGAAAAATGCTACACTCGCAGAGCTCAGGCGGTGTTGTATTTCAGTGTCGATGTTGACTTTTGTGGAGATGTGGCTGCCAAGGTAGTAGAAATGGTCAACATTTTCTAATGTTACACCATTAAGCTGTATTCCTGGCATTGCAGAGGGGTTAGCTGGTGCTTGTTGGAAGAGCACTTTGGTTTTCTCGATGTTCAGTGAGAGGCAGAGCTTCTTGTATGCTTCTGCGAAGATGTTTAGAGTGGCTTGTAGGTCTTCTTCTGAGTGAGCACAGACTACGTTGTCGTCGGCATATTGGAGTTCTATAACAGATGTTGTGGTGACCTTGGTTTTGGCTTTCAGTCTGCTGAGGCTAAATAGCTTGCCATCTGTCCGATAGATGATTTCCACACCGGTGGGAAGCTTCCCATCAACAAGGTGAAGTATCATAGCGATGAAGATGGAAAATAAGGTAGGGGCAATAACACATCCCTGCTTGACACCTGATTCCACCTTAAATGGGTCACTTTGGGAGCCTTTGCTGTCCAAGACTGTTGCCATCATGTCATCATGGACGAGCTGCAGGATGTTCACAAATTTGTCAGGGCACCCAATTTTTTGGAGGATGGTCCCGAGAGCACTGTGATTCACTGTGTCGAATGCCTTTGCAAGGTCAATGAATGCCATGGACAGAGGTTGGTTTTGTTCCATGCATTTTTCTTGGAGCTATCGAGCAGTGAAGATCATGTCCACTGTTCCTCTGGAGGGGCGGAAGCCATTCTGGGATTCTGGGAGGGTGTCTTCTGAGACAGGGAGAAGGCGGTTTGCAAGGATTCTTGCGAGGATTTTCCCGGCGGAGGTTAGAAGGGAGATACCACGATAGTTCCCACAGTCTGTTCTTTCCCCTTTCTTGAAAAGGGTGATGATGGTGGCATCCTTGAAGTCAGCTGGGATTTTCTCGGTCATCCACACCTTTTCAATGAGCTGGTGGAGTTGTTGTATCAGCTCAGGTCCACCCTCTTTGAAGATTTCAGCAAGAATTCCACCAGGTCCGCTGGCTTTGTTGTTTTTTTGTTGGCTGATGGCATTGCTGACTTCTTCCGAACTAGGCAGTGCTACAAGCTCATCCCTGGTTTGTTGTTGCGGGATTTGTGAGAGGGTCTCTTCGGGCACATTGGAGCTGCGATTCAGCAGGTTCTGGTAGTGCTCTTTCCAACGTAGTGCAATTGATGTTTTGTCCTTAAGAATTTTGGTTCCATATAATGAGCGTAGGGGCTGTATGCCATGGTTTCTTGGTCCGTAAATGATCTTTGTGGCTTTGAAAAATCCCTGAGCATCATGGGTATCTGCAAGGTGTTGGATTTCTTCAGCCTTCTTTGTCCACCAGATGTTCTTGAGTTCTCTGGTCCTTCTTTGGACCTCAGCTTTTGCACTGGCATAGATCTTTTTATTGGCAGCACAGTTGGTGTCTCTTTGCCATGTCTGGAAGGCTTTCCTTTTGTTATCAATTAGCTATTGCATCTCTTTGTTGTTGTCGTCAAACCAATCTTGATGTTTCTTAGTTTGGTATCCAATGGTTTCTTCGCAGGCTGTGATGATGGAGGTCTTCAGTTTGTTCCAATGTTCCTCAACATTTTCGGGGTGTTCTGTGGGTAGATGATCTTTGAGTGTTGTTTGGAGAAGGGCTTGTTTGGAGGGCTCCTGAAAGGCTTGGGTATTCATTTTACGCCTTGTTTTTCTTCCTTGGAGTCTGGATGCAGCAGTCCAGTCAGGGATAAGAGAGTCAGATTATGTTTAGGGCACCTTTTCTAGCCCCTTCCCCATGTGGGGTGAGCAGAGCGGATTCTAAAAAGGGCTGCTCAGTCATGGATACAGCTGCCGAACTACTCAACTGCCTCGGTCCTTGAGGTAGAGCTACTGAGTCCATATCCACAGCCCACGTGCCAGTCTGTGACTAGGGGCTTCCAGATTTCACAGTCCTGCCCCCGTCGCCATTCGCTGATTGCCATGGGTTTTTGTAGGTTTGTTTTTATTTTTCTTTGAAGATGCCAGTGCGTGATTTTTTTTTAATGTGTGGAGGTCGAGAGGGACGGACAACCAGGCATATCATGGACTCCTGGGAATTTTCCTGGGGATTAAAAAGATGGCATCTTTTTCTCATTGCTGGCTGCAGGAACAGAATGATTAGTTTAGATAGCTGAATCCATCCTGCCTCCATCTTCTGCTGGCCACTGAATGGTAAAGAAAACACAGATAGGGAGGAAGGAAGAGGTGTAGTTAATAGATATAATCTGCCAATGCAATGCAGGGCTTCGGTCCTTACATCACTATGTCATCATGCTCTGAACGGTTAGCTGTAAACCTGACAGTATAAATACAGTTTCCCACCATTTCAGTCCAAATGGCCATGCCTCCCTATCACTGCCACAATACCTTTATCTGGTGTGTTTCCAACTTTTGTATAGTGCACCCCATTCTAAAAAGTGGAAATCCCACTCCTATGGCTTAGCTACAGAGTTTTATGTAAAATCTGTTTATCATTTTGGTCCCGTTAGTTTCTATTTGGCTCTGTTCACAACTGGAATGTAGCCCCTTAAGAATATCTCTGAAATTCAGCTTGTCACTTGAGCTGAAAAAAAAAAATTCTTATCCTGGAGTTAAAGTTTTGTTGGGGGTGGGTGGTAGATGGGAGCTTATACAGCCAACTTCTACAAGCATTTCTGTCTTAGAAGCACCTGTAGATAGGTGGCTTTTTCATAAAGCCAAGGAATCTCTTAGGATCCTGGATAATATAGTTCGGAAAACCAAAACAAAAGATTTTCTCTGTGTGTGGAGGTTTGTGCAAAAGGGAGGTAGATAGAGAATGCAGGATATAAGCAAAGTATTCTGTTTGTATTGAACAAGTAATAGAGGCACAAACTAACCACGTTAATTCATCCAATTTAATGATGACCCCCTCATATCCCCAAACCCAATATACACAGTTTCACTTATCCTTGCCTTTACTTGTTCACTTTGGATTCCTGTACAAGCTGCACCATTTTCTCCATATTCCTGCCATTTGTCACACTGAAATAATACGGTTTACTATTTTCCACGGTTTCATGTATCCACAGAATGTATCCCTTCATATATGGGGGTTGAACTATAATCCAAGCCAATTTATTGGAAAATTCTGCATTGGAGCAAGACTATAGGTTAGTGGTTCTCAACCTGTAGGTCTCCAGGTATTTTGGCCTACAACTCCCAGAAATCCCAGCCAGTTTACCAGCTGTTAGGATTTCTGGGAGTTAAAGGCCAAAACATCTGGGGACCCACAGGTTAAGAACCACTGCTATATGTTCATCTACACTGTAGAATTAATGCAGATTGAGACCAATTTAACTGCTATGTTAGAGAGTCATGAGAGCTCCATTTTACAAAGCCTTTAGCTTTCGCTGCCAAAGAGTGCTGGCATCTCACAAAACCAAAACTCCCAGGATTCCATAGCATTAAGGCATGACAGTTAAATTGGTATCAACCTGCATTAATTATAGAGTAGAGATGCATCTTCAGTCATACCTATAGTAGACTTATCGGAATGAGTTGGATGTCTGTTAGTCTGGATCCAATCCTTTTTCTTTAATTTACAGAAATACATATTACATAGCACTCCCTCGATACTTTCTATTCTATGCAACTTTTTTTTTACTTCAAAGCATTATCCTCCAATTTCACGTGATTTAAAGTTTACCATTTTCATGTGTACTTTATAAAACTGAGTGCCCACTTTTTGTTTTCACATTCAAGTTTAAACCTACTGTAATTTATCACTGCATTCCAGCTTGTGACAGTTTGATTGTATTTTTCAGAGTTCCACAACTTTCTTTTCATGTTGTGAATAAGAAAATGGCATTTTGCTTACTTTTTATTACTTTATCAGGTTTTTGCATATTACTTTAGCTATTGCTAAGTTATGAAAATGTGTTTCTCTTCTGCTATTAGAACATATTTTAATAAAAATCACACATACAGTGAAAAATCAGACAATGTGATTTTCTGCATGTGTTTTCTCATGTTGTCTCTCATAGTTGACATCTACCTATGATGTCAATTACAGGCCTCTCTCATCTTTTTAAGTGGGAGAACTTGTACAATTGGTATCTGACTAAATACTTCCCCCCCCCCATTGTAAATCTATTACCATATAAAATTGAAAAACAATTGAATTAATTTTTTTTAAACCCACTCATTATATGCATAGAAAATTAAATCGCACAAACCCCAGCCATTATGTTTACTGCTGACCTGAAGATGGGAGGAATTCAAAGACATAGCTTGTTAGTCTAGGGATTTCATTGCACACTTGCCCATCACACACACATACATTTCTACACACTTCTAAAACATTTCATAGATGAAGTGCCACGGAGCCCTTCACATGATGCAAACTGACTTCCATTTGTTTTAGAAGTGTTGAGAAACACAGGGGCTGGATTCAAATACATAAAGCAATCCAGAAATTCTAGGGGGAAAACATCCAGTTAAAACCTGAGACTTTTCTACTTGGTCTGACTGATTCAAATGATTGTGGTAAACTGTTGCAATACATGACTGCAGCAGCCAGATTGCTCTACGCACAGAAATGGAAGAACTCAGCGACACTAACAACAGAGGACTGGGTTATAAAAATGATGAGCTTGGCCAAGGTGGACAAATTAACATGTTTACTAAAAGAAGAGATATTTGAAATTGTTTTGAAAGACTGGAAACTGTTTGGTTTCATTCCTGGACTGAACAACTCTTTGTTCTTTTCATGTTTCCCAAAGGGCTTTGTCTTTGGCTTTACAGCTAGCCACTGTCTCCTCCCCTTTTGATGACGTAGTAATGAAATTCTGTGAGAGAACTTCCTTTTAAGTTTAGACTGCTCTGGGAAGGCCATGTGGTCTCCACCATGTTTAGTTACTTCCTTTCTTTCTCCTAGTGAGGACGTACTTTATAGCTGCATGGACATTTTACCTTTTACATTCTTTAGAACAGTGTGGTCCAATCTTTAGTTACCTGAGGGCCAATCAAATGTTAGTATAGGAATGTGAGGGCCAAAGACATTCCAGAAAGAAAACCAATTCTTAAAAACTTAAATCAGTAAGGATAAACAATTTTTTTCAAATGTTAAATTAAAATATTTTTTCAGTAGGAAGGGAAAGGGCCAACAAAAATGAATTGGTGGGCCACATGCAGCCCGCGGGTTGCACCACACTACTTTAGAAGATGAGATTTAGCAAAATAGTTAGCTCCAAGACCTTTTCTATCAAGAATGTATTTCTTTTGTATTGTGGTATATTGGCATTAATTGTGCCAGTTTTGTAAGCCGCACTGAGTCCCCTCGGGTGAGAAGGGCGGGATAGAAATGATGGAAATAAATAAATACATTTTTACTTTAATAAATATGTTTGAACCCAAAGTTCTGACTGCAATCCTGAGCCATCCTCATGATTAGAAGGCTATCACTTCTCACCACATGTAAGTTTCTGCTGGTTATGGAGTTTACTCCTGGTACTCTGCTATATTTTGGTGGAATTACCCTAACAGTTCAGATTCCCCAACAGAAACTTTTTTTTCACTTTTTGCATGAGGAAGAGAAGGACTTGCCAATTTTGAGTTTCAAAGAATAATTTGAGGAGGGGGGGAGAGGTTGTTTGAGAAAGGAGTCAATACTGGAAGGCCTAGAGGATAAAGTTTATGTTGTTTTCTTTTGGCCAGGTTAGGATAGATCGGAGGTCACTTACTTTTCTTTCTTTCTTTCTTTCTTTCTTTCTTTCTTTCTTTCTTTCTTTCTTTCTTTCTTTCTTTTTTATTGTCTTTTTTGTATTTTTACTCTATATTTCTTTTCTTGATTCACATTTTTGACTTTTAATGTAACTTTAAAAACTTTTAAAATAACTTTAATTTAAAAAGAGAAATCTAATGAGGTCCTGGAGACCCCAGTTGCGAAGCAGGTTAAACTGCTGAGCTGCTGGACTTGCTGACCAAAAGGTCAGTGGTTTGAATCCAGGGAACGAGGTGAGCTCCTGCTGTTAGTCTCAGCTTCTGCCAACCTAGCAGTCTGAAAACATGTAAATGTGAGTAGATCAATAGGTACCACTCCGGTGGTAAGGTAATGGCGCTCCATGCAGTCATGCCAGCCACATGGAGGTGTCTATGGATAATGCCAGCTCTTCAGCTTAGAAATGGAGATGAGCACCAACCCCAAAGTTGGACATGACTAGACTTTATGTCAGGGGGGAAAACCTTTACCTTTGCGCAACTCCAGGCATTCTTGGTTGACACTGATTTTCTGGATCCGGCACAGTCTGGCTTCAGGCCGGGGCATGGTACCGAGACAGCCTTGGTCGCCTTAGTCGATGTCCTACACCGGGACAGGGGGAGTGTGTTCCTGCTGGTTCTGCTGGACCTCTCAGCAGCCTTCGATACCGTCAATCACGGGATCCTTCTGGGATGGGTCTCAGAGGTACTGTTTTGCAGTGGCTCCGGTCCTTCCTGGAGGGTCATTCCCAGATGGTGTCATTGGGGGACGCCTGCTCGGCCCCACAACCATTGACCTGCAGGGTTCAGTACTGTCCCCCATGAAGCCACTGGGAGAGATCATCAGGAGTTCCGGGGTGAGGTGTCATCTGTACGCAGATGATGTCCAACTCTGTCACTCCCTCCCACCGGTCGCTAAGGAGGCTGTTCAGATCCTGAACCGGTGTCTGGCCGCTGCGTCGGACTGGATGCGGGCCAACAAATTGAAATTGAATCCAGACAAGACAGAGGTCCTCCTGGTCAGACATAAGGCTGAACAAGGAATAGGGTTACAGCCTGTGTTGGATGGGGTCGCACTCCCCCTGAAGACACAGGTTTGCAGTCTGGGGGTTCTTCTGGACTCATCGCTGAGCCTGGAGCCCCAGGTCTCGGCGGTGGCCAGGGGAGCCTTTGCACAACTCAGACTTGTGCACCAGCTACGCCCGTTCCTTGGGAGGTCTGACTTGGCCACGGTGGTCCATGCTCTCGTTACATCCCATTTGGATTACTGTAACGCACTCTACAAGATGGCCCGGAAGCTCCAATTAGTACAACGGGCGGCAGCCAGACTAATAACTGGGGCGGCTTACAGGGAGCGTACCACCCCTCCCCCCGTTAAGCCAGCTCTACTGGCTGCCGATATGCTACCGAGCCCAATTTAAAGTGCTGGTTTTGACCTACAAAGCCCTTAAACAGTTCTGGTCCAACTTACCTGTCTGAACGCATCTCCTATTTTAATTGTTGCATTATTTTATTGTATTATGATATACTGATAGTGATCCTGCCAGTTGTGTAAGCCGCTCTGAGTCCCCTCGGGTAGAAGGGTGGGGTAGAAATATCGGAAATAAATAAATAAATAAATTTTAATGAGGTCCTGTTGTATCCCAGCCTGCACCTGAGCTGTCAGGTGAGCCTGAGGCTGGATCTGTTCAGCCTGTGATTGTACCTGCACATGACTTGTCAGATGAATCTGGGTTGGGACTTGTGATTCCCATGGAGCCAGAGGTAAATGATTCTGTACAGCCAGAGTTAGATGAGGCTGCTGTTCCTGAGGATTCTGGGAGTAGGCATGCAATGGTTTCAAGCAGGCAGCTTGACCTGCATTCCTTGGGAGAGTCAAGGTCGGGTTATCCCTTGGCAGATGGGCATTCCAGTCTTGATAAGAGTAATGAGGTTGACAGAAAGAAAGCAATATGTCAACAGAGAAAAGAAAGGGAGGTTTTGAGAAGAAGCAAACAGTTACTAATGAGAAAGAGTTTTGATTAAACTTCCCACAGAACGGGGCCTTGATTCTAGTTTTAAGAGGAACCGCTTCTGAGAGAGAATTCAGAGGTGGTAACTTTGCACATCAAGAGGATTGTTCCTGATTCATGGACTCTTGTTTCATATTACCTTTGGACTTTCATGCCAAGTTCCTGTAAGCCTTGTATTTTGAGCTTTGTTCCAGTTCTTGTTCCTGCTCCTGGGTATTTTGGATTATCATGTCATGTTCCTGAAAACCTTGCGTTGTTCATCTCTTGTTCCAGTTCAAGATCCTGTGCTTTGCTCCACTTCATGATCCTGCTCTTTGTTCCAGAACATGATCCGGTTCCTTGGACTAATTTTGATTACCTTGATTGAAGTTTATTCTTGTGTTTGGTTTTCTATGGACTCTTGCTTCAAGATTCTCAAGTGCCTTGTGCCTTGTGGACTAAAACCTTGTTTTATTGACTTTGAACTTTGATTTGCTATTGCACATATTATCTTCAATAAACAGCTTGCATTGCTTATAACCTGGGGCTCCAATGTGGTTTTAAGGTGTCTCTGCAGCCTAGGGGTGCAACAAGTCCTCACCTGAAATGTCAAGTCACCCCACCCCACCCTGCACTTTTAAAAACTAATTCCTCCTTTTAGAATTACCTGTCTTTGGATAGTGAAACTATCTGTAGGCAGAGACCCTGTCTTCCCAGTAGTGCGAAGTTTCGGACTTCCCCAGTTTTCTCCAATAATAAAAAAAAGAATGTGGAATGGGCTAGCTCGTATGATGGTTGAAAACATGGAACAGAAAGGGAGAAATGGTGAATAACATAAAGCACCTGATGGGCTTTGTAAAATGAAACAATATATTTTCAAATGGGATTATATGCTACCCTAAGGGCTCTTCCAGACAGGCCCTATATCCCAGGATCTGATCCCAAGTTTTTAGTTCATCCCAGATTATCTGGCAGTGTGAACTCATATAATCCAGTTTAAAGCAGAAAACCTGGGATCAGATCCTGGGATATAGGGCCTGCCTGGAGGGGCCTTAAGAAGATCCTCCTTCCTTGCTTTCTGCAACTTATCTGATGAGTTCCTAAGTGAGTTTGCAAAGGGATATTCTAGCACCTTTGAGACAAACGGAGTGATAGAAGTTGGTAGAATAAACTTTTGTTGACTTCTGTCTATCTCATCTGACAAAGATGGATGACTTAATATGGTTAACAGAATTCTGATGAGTTCATTCAACTGACCAAACTTAAAAGCACAGTTTTATTTAGACTATACAATACAGAGACAATAAATCAAAGTAATAATAGCACAGCAAATAATGAACAAATATTAACTATAAAACTCCAGGGGCAAAGAAGCAGACGGTGAAAACAGAAGAACGGTCTGCCTCAGGGGAGTATGGAGAAGAGCAAACCACAGACCACTTACTACAATGCAGCCTGAGCCCTGCTACATGCACAATAGAGGACGTTCTTATAGCAACACCAGAGGCATTCCAAGTGGCCAGCTACTGGTCAAAGGACATTTAGTATAATGTCAAGTTTTTAAAAAATTGTGTTTTTAAATACATTACAACTTGTACCCTTGGTTCACTTCTGACATGATAAATAAATAAACTATAAAACAAAACTTGAGAAAGTTAATCCAAAGTTTGTGATCTATGACTTCTGTTAGAAATAAGCACACCACATTTCCCAATAAATCATTTCATGTCAGACCCTTTCATACTACTCAATTATAGTCTGACTCCAGCTTAACTGTCATTACAACAGCCTATGGAGTCCCAGAAGTTGCTATTTAGGGAGAGAACATTTAGATGTTTCAGGGTTTTTGACCAACTATGCATCCCAGGATCCCAAAGAAGTCAGCAGTATCAATTAAAATGGTATCACAGTGCTATACTTGAGTAGTATGAGAAGGCTTCATGAGACTGTGGTAGGGAGTCTGAAAAGCTGATCTGAATAACCACTGATATCAAATTCACCCATACATGCACATGTCAGTTGTGTGATTGCATGCCACACTTATCTTTTATCACAACTCACTTTTCCATTAGATCAAAGAGAGTTTGGGGCTTTTTTTCAAGTTGATACTATTGGGATATGCAATGTGGTGGGAATGGGGGAACCCAATCCTTTTCTCCACTTCCTTACAGAGGGAAAGTAAACCAGTCCTGGAGACATATAATGTATGTAAAAATGTCGGGCCACTCTTTCAGGCTGCAAGTCAATGCCAATTCATATGAGCACACAATTACAGAAATTTAAACAAAACCATGTTAATATTTCAGAGAAACTCAGAAGGGAAGCTTTCAAAATATAGAACTTCTAATTAGTCAAATGAAGATTTGATAGAAACAAAATAACTGGTGAATATGTAGAGACAGCTGTTTGCCATGCTCATTTTTCTGATATGTCATCTTCCCAAAAGCCTGTTATTTATTTTTTGAAATGCTTGTCTTATGAAGAAACTAGCTGTGCCCGGCCACGCATTGCTCTGGCTTACGGGAATCATTTGTTGGCCAGGTGGAATAGCAGTGAATAGCCTTGCAGCCTCAAAGCCTGGCCGTTTTCTGGAGTAGCATCCTCAATCAAAGAGCTGCTTTGAAGCCTGGCTACTTCCTTTGTAGGAGAATCATTGTTTGGCCAGCTTGAATTGCACTGAATAGTCTTGCAGCTTAAAATCCTGACCACTTTATACATAGGGCATCCTTGCTAGGCCAGGTTGAATGGAATGGAGTAGCTTCGTGGCTTCAAAGCCTGGGAGTTTTTCACCTAGGAGAAATCTTGGTTGGCCAGGTTGAATAGCACTGAATAGCCTTGCTGCTTGCAAGCCTGGCTGCTTTCTACCTTGCAGAATCCTTGGTTGGCCAGTTTGAATAGCAATTAATAGTCTCGGTGTGGCAAGTATGAATGCTGCAATTAGGCACCTTGATTAGCATTTAATGACCTTGCAGCTTCAAAGCCTGTCTGCTTCCTGCCTGGGGGAATCCTTTGTTGGGAGGTATTAGCTGGCCCTGATTGTTTCCTTTCTGGAATTCCCAATTTTATTGCTTTCAGTGTTGCTCTTTATTTACTGTCCTGGTTTTAGAGATTATATTGCTCTGTATTATTATACCACAGTAATTATTACATATTATCTGCTTAGAACTCGATTAAATGAGGCCCCTCCTACACAGCTGTATAAAATCCATACTGAACTGGATTATATGGCAGTGTGGACTCAAGATAATCCAGTTCAAAGCAGATACTGTGGATTATCTGCCTTGGCATTCTGAGTTATATAGCTGTGTGGGAGGGCCTTGAGTCTACACTGCCATATAATCCAGTTCAAATCAGATAATCTGTATTTTGTGGGCAGTGTGGATCAGGCCTAAGTGCACTCTGGCTCTGCCCTGGGCGCCATTTTGGCTGAGGGAGTTGCTAGGATACGAAGGGGGCGGGGCCTAAAGGCAGCGGGGGGAGGAGGGCTAAAGGCAGTGGAGCCTACCTTTCTAACTGGCAGTTAGTGGGACAAAGGCTCTTTCTCATCCTCTGTAATTTGGACTATTTTTCTAGGGTTTTTTTTATTGAAAGACATACCTTGGATGACTATGACTTTTGTGGCCAAATCTGGTGTGATTGGGTTCAGTGGTTTTTCTGTTTACTCCATAATAAAGTGCCACATTACATTTTTATATATATATAGATAGATAACACATAGTTCCAAGAACAATCAGAAATACAGTAGGTGTTCATCTCTTTAATCCATTCTTTGCTAGCAGGGGTGGAAAAAAGCAAGGAATGTCTTGCTCCACTGCCCACTGTGACGACCTGAAATATTGTGTGTGATGTCCCATAACTTTATACAATCACTGACTAAATTAACAATGCATTGCTTCCCAAGTTTATATAGTGTATTAAGGATTATCATGGTTCAATAAATCCCTAAGCCATATGGTAGATCATTAACTGTGCACATTGATTTCCCCATCATTTTCAACAATATCTGGTATGTATGAGCTTTCCTTAGAGTAGAATCCTTCTTTAAAGGGATTTTAGCTTTTATATAGAAGACTTACTGGTACTTGTTCTTCTCTACTTCAGCAACAAGCATAGACAAATGCCCCTTCAACAAAGACTGCGGTATTTCAAAATACAAGAATCTATACTGGTATAAATATTTTCACCGTACAGTGGACTCTCAGTTAAATAGTACCCATGGGGATTGGTAGATGCCAGATAAATGTAGTTTCTGGTTGCTTGATAGTTACTATTAAAAAAAAAATAGGCCTAACCAATACTACATGCCATACTAAACCATACCATAAACTCTGAATTGACTTGATATTAATATTAAAATACAGGAATTAAAGCAAATTAGGACAAAGCCAAACTTCACTTAGGTCCCTTCTACACTGCCATATAATCCAGATTATCAAAGCAGATAATCCACTTTATCTGCTTTGAACTGGATTGCATGAGTCTATACTACCAGGTAATCCAGTTCAAAGCAGATTATCTGGATTTTATATGGCAGTATAGAAGTGGCCTAAATGTAATTTCTGGCACTGAATGTTTTTCTATTTTTGTTGGAAACTGGCCTGAATCCCTTTGGGGAAATAGGACAGAATATAAATAAAATTATTATTGTATGACACAGCAAACAAGATAGATATGCTGGATTTCGTATCACAAAATCACAAGTCAAACACTTCCCAAGTGTCTAGGACTGTGTGATGTATTTTCGGATGATGTGCGCAGATCCCAGTAGGGTGGCCTTTTGCAGTTGGCAGATCGTGATTTTGTCAATGTCTATTGTTTCCAAATGCCGGCTGAGATCTTTTGGCACGGCACCCAGTGTGCCCATCACCACCCGGACCACCTGCACTGGTTTCTGCCAGAGTCTTTGAAGTTCAATCTTGAGGTCCTGATAGCGGCTGGGTTTTTCCTGTTGTTTTGCGTCAATGTGATTGTCACCTGGGATGGCGGCATCAATGATCCAAACCTTTTTCCTTTCCACAACTGTGATGTCTGGTGTGTTGTGTTCCAGAACTTTGTCAGTCTGGATTCGGAAGTCCCACAGTATCTTTGCGTGCTCATTCTCCAATACTTTTGCAGGTTTGTGATCCCACCAGTTCTTTACTGCAGGGAGGTGGTACTTGAGGCATAAGTTCCAGTGAATCATTTGGGCCACATAGTTGTGCCTTTATTTGTAGCCTGTCTGTGCGATTTTCTTACAGCAGCTGAGGATATGATCAATGGTTTCGTCAACTTCCTTGCACAGTCTGTATTTTGGGTTATCAGCTGATTTTTCAATCTTGGCCTTAATTGCATTTATTCTGATGGCTTGCTCCTGGGCTGCAAGGATCAGGCCTTCTGTCTCCTTCTTCAGGGTCCCATTCGTGAGCCAGAGCCAGGTCTTCTCCTTATCAGCTTTTCCTTCAATTTTGTCAAGGAACTTTCCATGCAGTGTTTTGTTGTGCCAGCTGTCAGTTCTAGTTTGTAGTGCGGTTTTCTTGTACTGGTTTTTTGTCTGCTGTGCTTTGAGGAGTTTCTGATTTTTGACTTCAATCAAAGCAGGTTCTTCACTTTGCTTTACATATTCTGCCAGGGCATGTTCTTCTTCTCTGATTGCTTGTTTTACTTGTAAGAGTCCTCTGCCCCTTGATCTTCTAGGCAGATATAGCTGGTCAACATCACTGCAGGGGTGCAGTGAATGGTGAATGGTCATGAATTTTCTTGTTTTTCTGTCCAAATTGTCCAGTTCCACCTGTGTCCAGTTTATGATGCCAGCAGTATATCTTATGACAGGTATGGCCCAGGTATTTATGGCCTTGATGATGTTGCCTCCATTGAGCTTGCTTTTGAGAATTTTTCTGACCCTTTGTGTGTATTCTTTGCTGACCACAGTTTTCACATGTTCATGCTTGATGTTGTCCAGCTGTAATATGCCCAGATATTTATAGGCCTCTGGTTGGTGACACTTTATTGTTTGGCCATTAGGCATATTTATGCCCTCACTTTCAATGATTTTTCCCTTCTTCAATGCCACTGTTGAACATTTGTCCAAACCAAACTCCATGCTGATATCAGTGCTAAAAATTCCGACAGTGTTAGTCAGAGACTGGATTTCAGTTTGCGTTTTCCCATATAGCTTCAGGTCATCCATGTACATCAGATGTGAAATTTTGTGAGATTTCTTAGATGTTTGATAGCCGAGGTTTGTTTTTTTAAAATTATTAATAATAATAATAATAATAATAATAATAATAATAAACATTTCTGTTCACATCTGATCAGAGAAGGCTAAAGACCTTATTTAAAAAACCCACTCACATGATTTTGTAGCATTTGGCCATGATAGTTAAAGTAGTGTCAAATTGCATTAATTCTACAATATTGATGTACCCTTTGTTCAGCACAGATGATGGACAGATGTATTTGAGCAGTCACCCTGTGTTGTTCTAAAGATCTCTGACCTGAAAGTGATGTTTGCAGCCTCTGGAGAAGTTAAGCAATGAACCATGATCAGTTGGGTTTCCAAAGGTCTTCTAACCTAGTCCCAAATGTTTCTTCATCTAAAGAACTTCAGCCAGCCTGGTCATGTTTTCTAGTCCCCAACTTAGGAACCAACTTGTTGTAATTGTATTGTCAGGGACACACTCCCAGCTCTGAAATGTGTTTTTTTGCCTTAATCTGCTACCATGGGTTTTGCTGTCTGCCTAATAATTGATCTCAGATGCTTAGATTTTAAGTTAAGGAAGAGTGATATTTAATATGGCTTAAATGGAGAGGGAAATAAATATATCTTCCTAAGATTGGTGGCTACAAAAGTTCACTTTCCTGAAGCAAAGCCACATTGCCAAACACCAATTCACAAATCAACAAAATGTGTTTCCTTATTGTGCAGGTTGTTGTGAAGTTAACCAAAGAAAATAGATCCTGAGTTATCTCTTAGCAGCAAGGATTTGCCATGAAGAAAATAAATATTATTTTTTAAAGTTGCCCTTGCTCTTCTTGTGAATTTTCTCCAAAGAGAATGTATGAATCACAGAAAATGGGGGGAGTATATGTATGTGTGCATGTATGAAGGGATCTCTTCAAGGAATAACATTTTAGTATTGTGTGCCTTCTCTGGGGTTTTAATCCTGGTCCGTAATCAAGTTCCTTAAGTTGCACTGAGAATGTCACTCATTCAGAGACAGAGCCATGCTGAGAATAGGTAGCAAGAAATATGTATGGGTATAATATAATTCATAAACATGGACAATATAGCACACATTGCTTTAGTATACCACACTGTGGAAAACCGTTAGCAATAGTTTCTGATTTTTCAGTTATTTGACTTTGAGTGTCATTTGCCAGCTTGGGACCCTGACCTCTGCAAAGAAATACAAGGTGGAGAAAAATATCACACAGTAACCATGGATGGCTTGTCAGTAGCCATTCCAGGAGTCTGCTGGAACACCACAGAGGGAAAGGGGGACCTCTTTTCCAAGACCTGGGCTGAAGGTAGCTCTCAACATGATTAAAAACTAGACACATCTGAAATCACTGGCTGTTATATATTTTTGTCAACTGTGTTTTCAGCCTTAAGTCTGCAACAGTAGTCAGAGACAGATTGTCCAGGGAGAGGGACACCCAGGAAATGACCAGCTGCTTTTGCAAGAAGACAAGGCTATTGTCAACTCATCAAAGGTTTAAGGCTGTTTATTCCTTGTTGCACATATGAGGCCAGCCAGATCACTCTGTGTCACACATTCATCAATGCTTGGGGATGAAACATAAATAGCTGTATCTGTAAGATTCTGGCTGCTCTTTTTCTCACTGGGCAAAGACATTGCATAAGGAAATATTACATATCTTCTTGCACAATACTTTCATAGAATCATAGATTAATAGAGTTGGCAGAGAGCACATGGGCCATCTAGTCCAACCCCCTGCCATGCAGGAAAAGCACCATCAAAGTACCCCTGACAGATGGCCATCCAGCCTCTATTTAAAAGCCTCCAAAGAAGGAGCTTCCACCACACACCACACTTTAAAAAGCACGATGCATTTCTGCATGAATCCCTATTTTGTTAATTGACTTAAATGTGGAAATTGATTTCAGAAATACGACTTGGTTTATTTTCACTTTGTTTCTTGTACAGCAGTGTTTCTCAACCGGGGGGTCGGGACCCCTGGGGGGGGGGTTGTGAGCGGGTCCCAGAGGGGTCAACAAAGACCATCAGAAAACACATATTTCTGATGGTCTTGGGAACCCCTTTGGCAGAGAAGACTGAAGATCTCACCACCTGTCCTTCTCTTTCTTCTTAGAAAGAGACGTGAATCCTCCCACTAAAAGCCCTCCTCCTGCTGTGATTAGCTGGCCTCTCAACTGCCTTTCAGCCAAGGGGAGGGCTGTAGACAAACTATCCCAGCAACTACAACTCCCAAATGACACAATCAATCCCCCCACCAACCCTACCAGTATTCAAATTTGGGCGTATCAGTTATTTGTGCCAAATTTAGTCCAGTGAATGAAAAGACATCCTGTATATCAGATATTTACATTACGATTCATAACAATAGCAAAATTAGAGTTATGAAGTAGCAACAAAAATAATTTTATGGTTGTGGGTCACCACAGCATGAGGAACTGTATTGAAGGGTCGCGGCATAAGTAAGGTTGAGAACCACTGATCTGGAGGGTTTCATAACTCCCAGTCTTACTTTATAGGATGCCTAATGATGTTAAGGGTCACTCTTTTTCTGATGGCACATTGTCAACACAGAAATACCTGAAGTAGATAAATAAGATGAGAGAGAGAGAGAGATACCATATTTCCAGAGATCACCAGGAAGCAACTTTCACATGTACATTTTCATCCATATGTGCACACAGTATACAGTACTGCAGCAAAAATTGTTGGAAAGGCACATGCAAAGAAAGATGCCATAAGTACAGTGATGCTGGAGCTTGTGCAGATGGGTAGCTCTGCATTTTTTTGAGTGACAGACAGATGGTTGGGGAGGGAGCAGCAGATGAACTGCTATCCCAAGTGCATGTATTTTGTCTTTAATAAATGTGCAGCTGCCTTTGACACAGACACAGTGCTGTGGAGGTTAACTGCAGGGGGAACATGTGGAATTATATGAACCAAGAAGAACAGGCATTTTTATGAGTCAACAATGGCATGCCAGCTACAGCAGAGCAAAAATATCTGCAGCTCTGCACGTCACGCAGCCAGTAGGAAGGTTTCACCATTCAAAGAAGAACAGCTCAATGTTAGCATGCATGCAGATTTCTAATACACCCACATGGCTGAGATCTGCCAGTCTGGATAATAAAATTCCTCTTTGCCTGCACGACTATGATATCTAAAGCTGCTGCGATCATTTATAGGTATGTGTAGGAGGGATTCTTTGTGAAATGCTATTGGTAAGATTCCCATCAGGAGGCTAGGTTTGTCTGCCCCCACATATGCATACACATGCATACAGACATGCAAGCCATGTGTAGGACAATCCTCCTGGTTTTGGATTGTTAATCCCAATATCCTTCAACATTGTCTATACCAGGGGTCCCCAAACTAAAACCCAGGGGCCACATGCGGCCCATCAAAGCCATTTATCCGGCCCTGCGGTGGCAGCTCCCTCCTCCACCGAGGAAGGTGCATGCAGCATAGGGTAGGAGGGAAAGGCGCGCACCTTTCCCGTCTCCTCCCTAGCCTAGTGCATCCCTTCCAAAGCTTTGCTTGTTTATAATGGTATTTAAATTATTATTTAATTAATAATTAGGGAGGCTTTGCTAGTGCTTTTGGTGCACAAAGGAAAAAGAAGGTTGGACTAAATGGCCCAAGGGGTCTCTTCCAACCCTCTTTATTATTTTTATTATGATTAGGATTAACATTGAGGCTGTATTTATTCCTGTTTTGTTTTTTTACTTCAAAATAAGATATGTGCAGTGTGCACTGCATAGGAATTTGTTCATAGTTTTTTTAAAAGTTATAGATAGTCCGGCCCTCCAACAGTCTGAGGGACCATGAACTGGGCCCTTGTTTAAAAAGTTTGGTGACCCCTGGTCTATACTAATAAGGGATGATGGGACTGCCATTGCTCACCCTTGCTAAATAACTACGGATATGCCATCTTTGAAAATGAACTTATCAAACCAGAGAAGGAGAGATTATTCAGATAGATTTAAAATCCAAGATCCGTTTAGATTTGTAATCTGTTTCTTTGTACTTATTGATGTAACAATTATTGTAACAGTCGCAGTAAACTGACATTCAGAAAAATGCAAGCAGTTATATCCATATCAGCAAGCCACACGTACCCTGTTTCCCCTAAAATAAGGCATCCCAGAAAATAAGACCTAGTAGAGGTTTTGCTGAAGTGCTAAATATAAGGCCTCCCCCGAAAGTAAGACCTAGCAAAGTTTTTGTTTGGAAGCATGCCCGCCAAACAGAACACCAGAGCATGCAGGATCGGTAAATGTACGTACCATAGAGTGTTGTACATGAAAATAATGGTAGTAACAAGAAATTCTTGATAGTATTCACAGTATGTCTAGTTATAGTGGTTTATGATGACAACTACTGTACAGTATATAATAAATGTTAATTTTTTGTTCAACAATAAATGTGAATTCTTCTTCAAGGAAAAATAAGACATCCCCTGAAAATAAGACCTAGAGCATCTTTGGGAGCAAAAATTAATATAAGACGCTGTCTTATTTTTGGGGAAACACGGTAGCTGTTTTCATTTCTACTCAGAACAAGTCTTTTGTAAAGTTAATAGTTCATAATTGCCCATTCAAAAACAAGCAAAACACTGCATTACAAAAAGGAGAGCTCACATCAGTACATACTCTCTTTTTCACACACGTGTCACATGACAGAGGCCCCTTCTCCACTATCATGTAAAATCCAGATTATTTTATTTGAACTGGATCATATGGCAGTATGGAGTCTCCGGGTGGCACAGAGGGTTAAACCGTTGAGCTGCTGAAGTTGCTGACCAAAAAGTTGATGATTTGAATCCGGGAGTGGGGCAAGCTCCCGCTGTTAGCCCCAGCTTCTGCCAACCTAACTGTTCAAAAACATGAAAATGTAAGTAGATCAATAGGTACTGCTCCAGCAGGACGATAATGGTGCTTCATACAGTCATGCCAGCCACATGACCTTGGAGGTGTCTATGGACAACACCGGCTCTTCAGCTTAGAAATTGAGATGAGCACCAACCCCCAGAGTCGGACATGACTAGACTTAATGTCAGGGGAAAACCTTTACCTTTTTACCTTATATGGCAGTGTAGACTCATATAATCCAGTTCAAAGCAGATAATGTGGATTATCTGCTTTAATAGTCTGGATTATATGGCAGTGTAGAAGGGGCCTGAGGATTGCATATCAGCTCAAATAAGGAAATTAGGGTGGTAGATGACGTCAACAACCCTGCTAATAAAAACAAAGTTCCTGATTATTTTTTTTGACTTTGCAAGTCAGTCATAGTTCTGCTGTGCCACTGCTGAGCCTTTGTATATGATCTGACAAGCGTTAATCTATGCCAGAAAAAATATTCAGCTCCACTCGATGTTCACTCAGAAATCAACATTTACAGTTACTTGACACGAGGTCAGATTGTTTGACCCTCTATGGCAACAGTTTTGAAGAACCAGTCTCTAGTCTATCATGAAATATGTCCTGGGAGCTTTTCAGTCAGTTGCTTACAGTCTACAATTGAATTTGTTGCTTCTCAGTGAAAATAAGGCTCTTCTTTTAAAACTGAAAAAGAGAATTTCCCATAAGATGACTTCAAAACTATTTTATATTTCTTGTAGTTCATTAGTTTTTGTCTTTTAACATATTAAATATCATGTTAAACTCATTCTACTTGTCAAGACTTTCTTGAAAGAAAAATAGCCAGAATTGAAAAGAGTAGAGTGTAATCCACAATAGAATAAAGAGACAGGTCTCAAGAAGGTTGAGATTTATGTGTTGTCTTTTTTTCTATAGACACCTGAAGAAGGCCTTAAGAGAAATACATAAACTGAAAGATGTCATGGTTTTATGATAAAACAATCTTGGTTTGAGCTTCTTGGGATGTGCCTCTTGCTTCTTATCACATTTTTCTCAAACCTTTCCTTAATTCAACATATATAAAAAGTAAAGTAGCTCTCTTATTTGATTCTTTCTATGTAGGAATATGGGTAATTTTTTCATCAAAGATGCAATATTGATTCTACTGTTACTGAGTTAAAAAAAACAAAGCTCTAATCCCATAGGACAGCTTCCTTTAAAAAGCTTAGGGAATGTAAGGTGGCAATAAGGTGGCTACTATTAGCCATTATTATTACTTTTATCTTGTTACTGTTATCGACATCATGTTGAAAAGTGTAATCCAGTGATAGTTTAAAGAAGGCACTGATGCCAATCAGCTTTCTCCTTGGTGACTTTGATGAACACTAATTCTGCAGTAAGTGCAAAAAACACCAGAGAATGATAATGTGTCTGGAACACATAAGGTCTAAAACAGTGGTTCCCAACCTTTTTTGACCAGGGACCACTCTCCAACATAAGTACCAAAAAGGTTACGAATCACTGGACAGACCACATCAGCTCTAATTTCTGATACAGAACATATACCATCTAGTAGTCTCTATCTGCTCGCCCACAGAAAACCATATTTAATAATCTAGAGCTGATGTGGTCTATCGAATGCAATTTTCTGAATCAGCACCCCAAATAACCCCAGAAACAGGCCTAAAAATGAAGACACCAAGGCACCCTTGCTTACAGGTGCCATATGGAATGCCTCCATTCAGGGGGAGAGAAGAGGAAGAGAAGCAGCAGTTAGGAGGCTTGTTGTCATGCCTTTCATGGATAGTCAGTCTTTCCCCTCCCAACATCCCCGTTGCCCCGTTGCCTCGGCACTATTAGAAGATTTCATGAAACAAGTCACTCTTGTTGCAACTATGTAGTAACGGTGAGGCCGCGGGCCAAATTTTAGTTCTTGGGGACCACTAGTGATCCACAGATTACAGGTTGGGATCCACTGGTCTAAAAAGATGCTCCACTTTCTTCCTGAAATCCTTATTTTCCTATAAAGACTGTCTCATGTGAGGATAAGATTGTCTTAGGTGAGGAAAGAAGAAAATCATGAGATCATAAAGAAACTGGGATTTGTCTTCTCCTTCTCCTCCTATTCCTCATCCTCCTTTTTTGTCTATGTGTATGTTATCTGGATATCAGGAAGTGGCTGTATTTGAAGCTGTCAGTATACAATTCAGAATAGTAATATTTCTAACTTATGACCACCATAAGATAAACCTACAATGGGGTTTTCTTCACAAGATTTGCTCAGAGGAGGCTTTCTTGTGCCTTCCACTGAAGCTGAATGTGCTTGTCCCAAGGTCACCCAGTAGGTTTCATGGCCAAGCAGGGGTTCAAACCCTGGTCTTCAGAGTTGTAGTCCAAAGTTGATACCACTAGACATTTCTATCTCTATTTACATACCCCGAAAACACCAGGCCCCATCTGATTTTGGAAGCTAAGCAGAATCAGGCCTGGTTAGTACTTCAGTGTGGGGTCACAACGTAATACCAAATACTATAGGCTATTTCAGAGAAAGGAAATGGCAAAGTAGACCTTGTCTAAGAAACCCCAATTTAATTCATGGGGTCTTCATAAGCACTGAATTTTTATCATGTCAGAAGCGAATTGAGAATATACTGCAAGTTGCTTCTGGTGTGAGAGAATTGGCTGTCTGCAAGGACGTTGTCCAGGGGATGTCAAGATGTGTTACTATCCAGTGGGAGGCTTCTTTCATGTCCCCACATGGGAAGCTGGGGCTGACAGACAGGAGTTCACTCTGTCTCACAGATTCGAACTGCCGACCTTCATGTCTTCAGATCAGCAGTTCAGCCGGCACAAAAGTTTAACCCATTGCTCCACCACAGTTCAAACACTGACTTGAACACATATAAACCCCCAGACTCATAAGAAAATTTACAGAAGAACAATAAGGAAAATAAGAACAGATTACATTTGTTGTTGGTAAATGCAAAGTAGGAGAGCAAGTATGGCATATTGGGCTAAGTACTGGAGCAAGATTCATGGAGGCCAGGGTTTAAATATCTGCTCAGCTCTGGAAACACAATGGCTGACTTTGGAGAAGTCATCCTCTCTAAACCTAAGAGAAAGGCATTGGCAAATTTAGTTTGGACAACCCCTCCCAAGGTAATCCTACAATAGGGTTGCCATAGGTTAGAATCTACTTGAAGGTGCAAAACAACAACAACAAAAATACGAAGTAGTGTTCATATGCAAAGTGATACTCATAATGTTAGACCAGACCTGTTGAAATCAGCAGTTTAATTTAGTCATAACTATCTAAATTCTAGGGGTTCCTGGTGGCACAGTACGTTAAAGCGCTGAGCTGCTGAACCTGCGGACCAAAAGGTCCCAGGTTCAAATCCCGGGAGCGGAATGAGCACCTGCTGTTAGCCCCAGCTCCTGCCAACCTAGCATAGAATCATAGAATAGTAAAGTTGGAAGAGACCTCATGGGCCATCCAGTCCAACCCCCTGCCAAGAAGCAGATACTCGCATTCAAAGCACCCCCGACAGATGGCCATCCAGCCTCTGCTTAAAAGCTTCCAAAGAAGGAGCCTCCACCACAGTCCGGGGGAGAGAGTTCCACTGTCGAACAGCTCTCACAGTCAGGAAGTTCTTCCTGATGTTCAGGTGGAATCTCCTTTCCTGTAGTTTGAAGCCATTGTTCCGCGTCCTAGTCTGCAGGGCAGCAGAAAACAAGCTTGCTCCCTCCTCCCTATGACTTCCCCTCACATATTTGTACATGGTTGTCATGTCTCCTCTTAGCCTTCTTTTCTGCAGGCTAAACATGCCCAGTTCTTCAAGCCGCTCCTCATAGGGCTTGTTCTCCAGACCTTTGATCATTTTAGTTGCCCTCCTCTGGACGCTTTCCAGCTTGTCAACATCTCCCTTCAACTGTGGTGCCCAGAATTGGACACCGTATTCCAGGTGTGGTCTGACCAAGGCAGAATAGAGGGGGAGCATGACTTCCCTGGATCTAGACGCTATTCCCCTATTGATGCAGGCCAAAATCCCATTGGCTTTCTTAGCAGCCGCATCACATTGTAGGCTCATGTTTAACTTGTTGTCCACAAGGACTCCAAGATCTTTTTCACATGTACTGCTGTCTAGCCAGGCGTCCCCCATTCTGTATCTTTGCATTCCATTTTTTCTGCCGAAATGAAGTATCTTGCATTTCTCCCTGTTGAACTTCATTTTGTTAGTTTCGGCCCATCTCTCTAGTCCAGGGGTCCTCAAACTTTTTAAGCAGAGGGCCGGTCCACAATCCTTCAGACTGTTGAGGAGCTGGATTATCATTTGGAAAAAAAATACAAATAAATTCCGATGCACACTGCACATGTCTTATTTGTAGTGCAAAAACAACAACAAGAAGAAGAAAAACAATGAAAGAACAATGCAATATTTAAAAATAAAAACAATTTTAACCAACATACATTTATGGGAAGTGTGGTCCTGCTTCTGGCCAATGAGATAGTCAAGTTAATTAAGATTGTTGTTGTTGTTGTTGTTGTTGTGTGCCTTCAAGTCATTTCAGATTTTGGGTGAGCCTAAGTCTAAAATTTATTTATTTATTATTTATTTATTTACTACATTTGTATCACACCCTTCTCACCCCAAAGGGGACACAGAGTGGCTTACAAATTATATGTACATACAATATATTATATTATTAGCATAGCACAATATTAGCATTATATATTACTATATTGAACTATACCACTATATTGTAATATTATTAGTAATATTATATGTAATATAGAATATATAATTAATATTATTATATGGTATTATTATTAGTGTTATATTGTATTACATTATAATATTATTATCAATATTATATGTATATACAATATATTATATTATAAAACTGAGGCCGGGGGCCAGGTAAATGACCTCGGAGGGCCACATCCGGCCCCCGGGCCTTAGTTTGGGGACCCCTGCTCTAGTCTGTCAAGATCGTTTTGAATTCTGCTCCTGTCTTCTGGAGTGTTAGCTATCCCTCCCAGTTTGGTGTCGTCTGCAAACTTGATGATCGTGCCTTCTAACCCTTCGTCTAAGTCGTTAATAAAGATGTTGAACAGAACCGGTCCCAGGACGGAGCCCTGCGGCACTCCACTCGTGACTTCTTTCCAAGATGAAGATGACGCATTGGTGAGCACCCTTTGGGTTCGTTCGCTTAGCCAATTACAGATCCACCTAACCGTAGTTTTGTCTAGCCCACATTTTACTAGTTTGTTTGCCAGAAGGTCGTGGGGGACTTTGTCGAAGGCCTTACTGAAATCTAGGTACGCTGCATCCACGGCATTCCCTGTATCGACCCAACTCGTAACTCTATCGAAAAAAGAGATCAGATTAGTCTGGCATGACTTGTTTTTGGTAAATCCGTATTGACTATTAGCAATGACTGCATTGTTTCTAAGTGTTTGCAGACCACTTCCTTAATTATCTTTTCCAGAATCTTGCCTGGTATCGATGTGAGGCTGACCGGACGGTAATTGTTTGGGTCGTTCTTTTTTCCCTTCTTGAAGATAGGGACCACATTTGCCCTCCTCCAATCTGCTGGGACTTCTCCTGTTCTCCAAGAACTCTCGAAGATAATTGTCAGTGGTTCTGAAATAACCTCAGCTAGTTCCTTCAGTACTCTTGGATGTAGCTGATCTGGCCCTGGGGACTTGAATTTGTTTAGAGCGGCCAGGTGTTCCTGGACAACTTGTTTCCCTATTTGGGGTTGGATTTCCCCAAATCCTTCGTCCATTCCATGTTGCTGAGGTTGAAGATGGCTTTCTTTTTGTGAGAAGACCGAGGCAAAGAAGGCATTAAGCAGTTCTGCCTTTTCCCTGTCCCTTGTCACCATCACCCCATCTTCTCCTTGCAGAGGCCCTATCACCTCCTTGTTCTTCCTTTTTCTACCAACGTAAGCAAAAAAAGCCTTTTTTGTTGTTTTTTATGTCCCTGGCAAGCCTGAGCTCATTTTGTGCTTTAGCCTTGCGAACCTTTTCCCTACAGGAGTTAGCTATACGTTTGAATTCTTCTTTGGTGATTTCTCCCCTTTTCCACTTTTTGTGCATGTCTCTTTTGAGTCTTAGCCCAGTTAGAAGTTCTTTGGACATCCATTCTGGCTTCTTCGCTCTTGTCATATTTTTTTTTCTTTGTTGGCACTGTTTGCATTTGCGCCTTGAGTATTTCACTTTAAAAAAACTCCCATCCATCCTTAACTCCCTTGTCTTTTAATATTGGTGTCCATGGAATGCTGCTCAGTATTTCCTTCATTTTTTGGAAGTCAGCTCTCTTAAAGTCCAGAATGCGTGTTTGACTTGTCTTAGTTTCAGCCTTCCTTTGTATGGCAAACTGCAAGAGCACATGGTCATTTGCCCCTAAGGATCCGACGACTTCTACTGAATTGATCAGGTCTTCCACATTTGTTAAGATTAGATCAAGAGTTACTGATCCCCTTGTTGCCTCTTCTACCTTCAGTTCGAAAACATGCAAATGTGAGTAGATCAATAGGTACCGCTCTGGCGGTAAGGTAACGGCGCTCCATGCAGTCATGCCGGCCACATGAACTTGGAGTTGTCTATGGACAACACCGGCTCTTCGGTTTAGAAATGGAGATGAGCACCAACCCCCAGAGTTGGTCACAACTCAACTTAATGTCAGGGGAAACCTTTACCTTTACCTTATCTAAATTCCATTTATTTCAGTGATGCTACTCTAAATATATGGCCCCTTTGATACTTTGATAATCTGGATTATATGGCAGTGTAGAAGAGGCCTAAATTTGTGTCTACCCCACCCTCCACACACACACACACACAGATACACACCCCTGTCCACAGACTCAGATGCTATACCCATGTTTATATATAATCATAAAAAAGGTTTTGAATACTAAATAATCTCTAGAGTATGCCATATGTTCCCTAATAATAAATGGTGTATGGGGCCAACCATGCTATTTGGGGACTTTCAGGCAGAAAATTTCACGGGGACGTTTGTTAATCCCTGGTACTAACCACCTAAGAATAACAATGTTACTAGCAGTTTCCCACATTTTGATGACTGAGGCAGCTGCACCACTGGTCATGTATTAAAATACTGAAGTAACCTAATTTTTCCAAACCTAACCCATAATTATTTTGTTAATGTGTAGCTACATTTACTTAATGAGATGTATACCTTGCCCTTTCTTCACAGAGATCAGTGTGGCATTTTACCATGTGAAGAAGCAAGCTGAGAAAAATAAACCTGTGAAGCTAAGAGGGAATCTGAGTCGCAGTTTGCCCTATGAGAGCCCATAGCATTAGCAGTTGTGTCTCCCTATACACAGCAAGCGACCTTTCAAGAGGTGCCATGAAGTAACTCTTCTCTACCCTCATGTGGTATTCAAAGGGAAGCTCTTAGCAGCCAGTTGTTATGGAAACATTGCTGGATATAATCTGAGACACTAGTGTGTGTGTGTGGGGGGGGGGGGATTGATTATTAGCCATTTTGTGTCTCTTTTTAATCAGAAATTAAAGTTCATTGCAGCCTTAAGTGGGCTTGTGTAAGGTAGGACAGGGGAGCAGTAAAATGCTGGATTCATAGCAAAGCTTGGGAAAGTTACTTGTTGAATTGCAATTCCCAAATACCTTAGGCATCATGACAAGTGGCTGAACTAGATAAAGGATTCTGAGAGCTATAACCCAAAAGAGATTATTATTATTACTTTAAATATCTGCAATTTGTTTTTCCATGGGTGAACTTTTATGTATCACCCGCTGTGGCTATAGATTTTTGTCTTTAACGAAAAGAGCAAGCCAAGAGCTACTATGGAAAGCTATACCATGAGAACATAGAGAAAATTTACTCAAAATATTGTTCTAATGTTCTCTGAATATGCAAGTAATTGGATAAGGTCATCCATGTGAATCTTGCCCCTAATGGCACTCTTTCACATATATTTCAACATACCAATAGGAGCTGTGGTGGTGCAATGAGTTAAACCCTTGTGCCAGTTGGGTTGCTGACCTGAAGGTTGCTGGTTCGAATCTGCGAGACAGGGTTAACTCCCGTCTATCAGCTCTAATTTGCAGAGACATGAAAGAAACCTCCCAGTAGGATGGTAACACATCTGGGCATCCCCTGGGCAATATCTCTGTAGAGAGCCAATTCTCTCAAATCTGAAGCGATTTGCAGTATGTTCTCAAGTCACTTCTAACATGATAAAAAAAAACATACCAATTTGACATGCAATGGGGAAACCATTGACTTACTGCAATGTAGTGGTTAGAATCATGGATGGGTATCCATACTGATTTTCATGAAACTCTTTCTTGCTAAATACTTGGCCCATAATTCCTCTGTCCCTGCTAAACAGAATGTCCGATCAGGGAGGCTCAAGACAGCTCGCTTTGCTGTGAAGGAAAGCTGAAACTGTGGACACCAGAGTTGCTGAGATTCTCCCCTGAAGGCACTGTTAAGGCAGGCATCTTGCCAGAGGCACAAACCTCTTAGTGCAGACATAAGGGGTTTTACCCTTGGGCTCTTAGCCAGGGGCCACAGCCTGGGATGCAATGGAGTACTGCTTTGCCTGCAGAATACAGATGGAGTGAACAGAGGAGCATGACAGATTACTATGCATTGGCCTCGGGAAGCTTTTGCTAGAACAGTGCAATCCTCTCTCTAAATAAAAAAATAATGGAGCATCTTTTGAGTAGACTCCCATGAACTCAGCTTTGGCTAAGTATTGGAGTTCTTCAAGCTAAACTGGCATATATGCTTGTCCATGCTAGATTGCTTGGCTAATACTTCTGATCAGAAAAATATGTGTTCAAAAGTACAAAGGAATGCTGCTATTAGCAAGAAGAAATATGGTGGTGTGGGTAGAACAAGTAGATGGAGGAAAGAAAGGTGGGAAGAAAATCTCATGGTGGTTCCTCCTTCTGGGTTCACCATGCAACTAACAGATTTCCTGGTGTTTAATTCCAGCCAGGGACTGGGAAAAGCAGTATGATCCAGGACTTGCAAGATGACTTTGCATGTATAACTGGTTAACTGAAGAAGTGGTTGTCAGCTTGACCTAATTATGCTGACAAGGTTTCCTGTTGCAACAGCAGGCAAGATCTGATGGGTGGAGAGGAAGAATTGCAGTGATCTATCAGTTCATACCCCTGTTGAGTACTTGTCTGACAACCTCTAAAGTTTGAATGAATACAACTGGCAACAGGGCAATAAAACCAGATACCTCCCTGCCAAAATTGCTGGAGCTGATCTCAAAAGGGAAGTTCATCTCCCACAAATTCACTTGGGGGATTTTACCATCCATGTTGAGGCACCCACCAGTTTATAGTGGCATAGCTTCCATGCAGTCATGTGTTAGCAAAGAGATGTGCATATCAAGAGGAACAATGAGCTACACACCCAAGGAGCAAAACCAGTAACTAAAGTTACAAAGAGCTTTATATAAGAGAACTATGTTACTGATAGAAAAAGAGACTTGGATTCTTCCTTTAGCTAGGCTAAGCCCGTTCTGTGAGAACAAAGGGGATGGAAAATTCTAGGAAGGGGGCTGGAAACTTGAGAAAGAGGTATGACCCTAAGAATACCAATCTAAATCAAAGATGGGGACATGGCAGATAACTTGAGAAGGTAAGTTAAGGATAGGCTTCCCTACAAACTTCGTAAACCCTATCTACTGATCTATCAATTTCCCATCATGAGGGCTATTTTTCTGGTGTAGCGCATTGTTGAATCCCAACATCATCGACCTATCTCAGTTAATATCTGGTCCTACGAATGTAGGAGTCCACACTCTTGATCTAGTTTTTGCTGGTCAGGAGGATGGGAATTTGGCAGTAGGGTGGTTTGAAAGAACCCCATTGTCATAGTTAGATCAAAATGTTGGAAAGTTTTAATGTACTGAGATTCCTAAAATCTGCAGGGGTGATGAGCCCATTAAAATAGTCTGCCACCAGAAATTAAGGGAACCAAAATGATTCCTCAATACTCTGGGGGATTTTCCAGCTTCTAGAGTTGGACTCTAATCTGTAGAGGTTTTTGAAAAATAAATGGGTAAATGGATGGAAAGACGGATGAATGGATTGATAGATGAATGGACAGATAGGTGGAGCAAATTTCACCAGCAGGAATGGGCTGGAAAGTCAGAAGAGATGTGGATGAGGGAATGAAACACTTCTTTCTCTGTTCTGGTCCTGAGAAATGCCCCTGTCATGTATGCTGCCATTTACTTTGGAAGGAGGAGGGCTTTATGTGGGCACTAGACTTGCCAGATTTTTTTTAAAAAAGGGTCAGGGCTTCCCTTCATTTAATAGCTGGAAATGAGCACCACTACCCAGAGTTGGACTTGACTAGACCTAATGTCAAGGGGAAACCTTTACCTTTACTAGAAGAGGGAATTTCAGATGCTTGCATCTCAAATAACACCTGTAGAAAATATCTTCCAAGCAACCATTAAATCAGGAGTGGGCAACCATGGGAGGCTAGAGGGATGCATTAGCCTTTGGAAAATACTTGGAGGAATTCAACCCCATTTCCAACACCCCCATCCACACCTTTAAAAAATCTCCAAATGCCCTTAGGAAGCCTTTTGAAAACCCACCCCTTCTTCCTTTTAAATTACAACTAGAACTCATTACTTTGACATGTACTCCACTCTTGACCATACATCATAATGCCAACACTATACCGTGAGCATCAGTTATGCATTTCCTTTCATTGCAAATAGCAGCACCAGGAAAGGGATTTCCTTATGACAGAAATTGGGAAGAGGGAATAAAGTTTTGAAACAGATTTAGCAGTCTAATTCAAGAATATGCTTCTTAAAAAAAAAAAGAATATGTTTGTTGGGGCTGTCATGGAATGGTGAGATGTGTCCTTGCCACTTCCCCCTACTGTTCATATAGATGTCCTACTTTTGATCTGAAGACGCTTTTAATGCCCTGTAGAGTTTGATTCTCTCACGTGCAGCCATAGCTAGTCACCTATATGACCTTGTAAAAGAGATTCCAATCACTCACAATGTTATTTATCTTAGATGGTTTTCTTGGCGCTTCCAGCATGAAATATGGACAGTCTCCAAATATAATGGGTCTAAGCCGTTTGACACATTCTGCATCAGATCATGCCTTGTCACACCCTTTTGCTAGTCAGGGAACATTTGTGCTAAACTGACCAGAATAAAGATGAGATCAGATTTGCCTCTTGAGACATTCAGGATGATAGAAACCAAAAAGCCAAAGCATTTTATGCATCTTTCGCTATATAGGATTCCATTTTCCTAGCAGTTGGCATAATTAGAAATTACATACTTGACTGATCTTCTGGGGCTAAATTTAGAAGAAGAAGAAAATAATCGGCATTGTTTGAGAAGGTCAGAGCAAAATATGTTGAAAGAATCTAAATGACCTTATGCAACCAGCCCTCTGATGTTAAATAGAACCATTTATCCGCCAGCTCTGATGCTTTGTCACTCTTATAAAAGATCTTTCAAAAAAGATAATTCAATATTATGGTTATTTTTAGAGCAAACAAAGCTAATATTTATTGTACTCAACATTGCATAACATTATGACGTTGGTAGTAAGCACAAAATAAAGAAATAAATGCCTGTTAGGAATGGTTCACTCTTTTGATTGCTTTAAGAGCAAATAACGCTAATATTTATTTCCATAAACATTACATAACATTTTGACACTGATAACAAGCACAAAACAAGGGAATAAGTGCTTAATAAATAGACAGAAGGCTTTTCTTGAAGTTTTACATAATGGTCAATTCTGGACATGTAACATTGGTTGCTGTTAATCAAAAATAATAGTGTGCGCTATGAGAAGGCAAAAAGTAAGCAAGAAAAAGAGAGACAACGAGGGAGTTAGTATTCATTACTTCCAGAAAAACAAGCACAACTACTCCATTGTGGCAAGCATGAGCTGTCTCTTTGATATTGCTCGACAGAGCTACATGGTTATGAGGCACCTTCACTTAATGAAGCAGCTGTTTGCCTGAATCCTAAAAAAAATGATCAAGAACAATTTTGAAAAAAATACATTTTGGACTACAAATCTCAGGACTACAAACCTCCAAGTCTACAGAGACAGTTGCCATGTGGTCTGGGGAACCTGTACAGCAAAATGCCTTCCCACCAGAATTCAGTTCTTTCCATAACTAGAGCAACAAGCAGGCCCATACTTCCCAGAATTTCAAAAGAAAATCAGCCTGTGCTTTATATATAGAAATGCCTTTGATTGTATAGATTACAGAAAGTTGTGGTTGCTCTTAAAGATATGAGTGTGCCACAATGGTTGTCCCGATGTGTAATCTGTACCCAGGACAAGAGTCAGAACACAAACTGATTGGTTTCAAATTGATATGGGGCTCAGGTAAGGCTGCATTTTATTTCCTATCTGTAATTTGTATGCCAAAATACCATATGTAAAGCAAGATTAGATTTGGAGGGAGGAGAACTTAAATGGGAGGAAAATACATTAAAAAAACTAAGATTGTCAGAAAATAGCAAATATTTGGACTGATTTATTGAAGAAATTCAAGACAGAAAGCACAAAGGCAGTTTTACAGTTGAACATTAAGGACTTCATCACAAGGAGCTGGAGAAAACGAGGGAAAGTTGTGGAAAGGGTGGATTTTCATGGGGTCATGTCTTTAAAGAACAGGAAGAATGTACTCACTCCCATCACACCAAGATCGCCTCCTCCAGCTTCTAACTCAACTAACTGCATAATTCCCATCACATGGACAGATGATGACTCCTCCCATTTCAAGGATACCAGCACACTTTTTAAAACAGGCATCCTTTAAAGCAGCACTGCCTTCAAGGCCCTTTCAATGAAGCAGATTTAAGGCATCTTTCTTAAGTTGGCACTTTCTATGGTGTCTTTTGAACTCAATACCTTTCCACTGAAATAGAGTTAATCACCTTTCTTAAGGCAGCACTTTCCCTGAAGTCATTTGCACTGAGATTTGTTTTCTCCCATTGTCCCTCCTGGGGAAATGGGCATTTCAGCTCCTCCCACACACAGCATCATCATTTATTTAAAAGCGGGCAACAGGGATTAACATCACATGTGGAAATCAGTCATTTTGCCTGTCTCTATGCGGGGAATTTAGAAATAAGTCGATCGCCAACAGGCTTAGGAATTATTGGAAAAACCAGCATTTTAGAAGCAGCAAAATACCTCACCCCCACAATAGAAGCTTGCATCGTGTGAAGGGCACACTGAGTTGCCATTTCTTAAATGTGTAGAAATGCTTTTACTGTGTGTGATGCAGTCATAAGAAAGCAAAAACAATGTTTTCAGATGATTTCTATAACTTTAAAATGGATAATATAGCCCCGGTGGCGAAGTGCGTTAAAGCACTGAGCTGGAGACCGAAAGGTCCCAGGTTCAAACCCAGGGAGCGGCGGGAGCAGCAGCTATTGGCTCCAGCTCTTGCCAACCTAGCAGTTCGAAAACATGCCAATGTGAGTAGATCAATAGGTACGGCTCCGACGGGAAGGTAACGGCGCTCCATGCAGTCATGCCGGCCACATGACCTTGGAGGTGTCTAGGGACAACGCCAGCTCTTCGGCTTAGAAATGGAGATGAGCACCAACCCCCAGAGTCAGACATGACTGGACTTAATGTCAGGGGAAACCTTTACCTTTACTAAAATAGATAATGAAAATATAAAAGTAGTTCAAGATTTTCCATTCCTTTGCTCGATCATTCATCAGAAATGTAGTAAAGAAATTAGAAGAGTAGAATTTGGAAGTGTAGTTATAAAGAAATTAGATATAATCCTGGTGTATAAAGCTATATCACTGAATACTTAGGTTAAGATTGCCCTTTCCCATTTCTATGTATGGTTGTGAAAACCGGACAGTGAAGAAAGCTAGGAAGAAAATCAATGCATTTGAGATGTGGTCCTGGAAAAAACATTATATGAGTTCCATGGACTGCTAAAATGATAAATAAACTAATCCTAGAGCAAATCAGGCCTGAATTCTCTCCAGAAGCCAAGATAACTAAACCTAGGTTGTCTGACTTTGGCCATATCATGGAAAGAGACTGTTGGGGCTGCTGTGATTTAATCTGAATTGTTCTTAATACTAGTGATGTTTAATACTGTTTTAATATCTTTATATTTTAAACTGTATTGAAATGCTTTTAATGTTAGTCGCTTTGAGTCTCCTAATGGAGGGAAAAAGCGGGATATAAATAAACATAATAGTAGTAGTAGCAGTAGTAGTAGTAGTAGTAATAATAATAATAATAATAATAATAATAATAATAAAATGATGGCTTACTAGAAACAAACTTAATCTAGGAAATCAATTTTCTAATGCCTCTTCTAACTACCATATAAAATCCAGATTATCTCTTTTGAACTGGGCTATACTGCAGTGTAGACTCATATAATTCAGTTCAAAGCAGATAATGTGGATTATCAGCTTTAATATTCTGGATTATATGGCAGTGTCGAAGGGACCTAAGTGAAGTTTGGTTGATGACAGTGTGACTTGGAGGTCTCTCATTCATAGTCATCATGAATCAAAGTTAACTTGAAAGCAGTTTACAACAAACTCCCAAGAAGAAATGACCACAGCAGGCATTGACAAACTTTGGCCCTCCAGGTGTTTTGAACCTCAACTCCCACAATTTCTAACAGCCAATAGGAGTTGATGCCCAAAACACCCGGAGGGCCAAAGTTTGCTTATGCCTGATCTAGAGTCTGATGGGAAAAGTTGAGGCAGTGAAGGAAGTTAAGACAAAGGGGACCAAAAATACCTGGATAACCACCTGGCTCAGCTAGGAGACATTAAAGGATACTTCTCTTTACAAAACCATCTGAGCTGGTCAACCTTAAGGGTGACTCTCCTGTTAATAGAGCATTGTTCACCAGTTCAATATTCCATACTTGGTGACAAAACTCATTTCTTAGAGTCATACATACCTCCTTCTGCTTGACTGTGCTCTCTGGCTGGAACTACACTGCCCTATATCCTAGGATCTGATTCCAGATTATCTGCTTTGAACTGGATCATAGGAGTCTATACTTCCAGATATTCTGGGATAAGCAGATAATCTGGAATCAGATCATGGGATACAGGGCAGTGTAGATCCAGCCTATGTCTTCAGTGTTGAACATTCAAAATCCAACAGTTATTTTAGGAAGTACATTTCTATTATCTATTAATATTTCTATTACCCTCAACTCACCCTTTACCCCATAAAATGGACTATCCGTCTCCTTTAGCTTTCCCCGGTGGTCTCCACCCAGATGGAACAGTATCCTATTATCCGTACATAGAGGGTGACTTGATGACCAGAAATATTATAAACTCTCACCCAAAAAAAACATTAGAAATATTAATCTTTGTTAATTTTATTCCCATCCAAAACAACAAAGAATTTCTGTCATAATTATGTGGTAGGGAAGAATGCAAGGGATTCTACACAATTTACAGTGACTATTTCTTGAGAAATTGTTCAGAACAAATATTTTGTACAGAAATATATACTCCATGTTTTCTGAGCTGATAATTCATGTGTATCTTTGCACAAATGAATTCTCCTGTAAGACATTGCATACTGCAAAATAATTCTCACAGCTATTTTCCTTTTTCTGTTTTCAACAATAATACTTTTCCCAAATACAATAAAAATTGCAGATTTTTTAAAGAAGGAAAATAGACAGGTCTTCTTGCTCTCATTCACAATTCAATAGCTGAAAGATTAGTGAAGGATTCTAGGAATTGTTTGCCTGTTACAATGAGGTTTCTGATTCACCCAAAAAGCTTGCAAGGGATTGAACCATATTCTCTCCAGTAACTTTAGCAAATCTCCCAAATCCAGTCCAAAGCTCATACCAAATGCTTTTCCTTTCAACTTTAGTGATGCAAGATTATCCATATGAATTTCCATTTATGTGTTTTCATTTTCAAATACTCTTTCCAAAGTTTCCACAATTTGTCTTGCATGCCTAATCAGTTTATATCTCAGCAATTTAATATCTAATCTCATTGATCTGATCTCTTCAGAGTTTCTGTAGAGTTTAACTTTCTACTGTTCTTTTGTCACTCCCCTTTTATGTAGATGCTTTTCGCCATTTAGTCCTAATACAAACTCCATAGATGCTGTGACACAATCTAACCATTTTAAATCTTATCTTGTTATTTATTATCTTCCTCAAAATAAGTATTTATCTTTTTTAAAAAACCAACAGTTCATTTTCTATGAAGGTTTAATTTTTTATATAGTCCAATTTGATATTTCCAGATCATATTCCAGGAAATCTTTCAAATTTTAAAGTCACTGTCTCTGTTCATTTAGATCTTTGTTAAGTCACAATCTTGTAGAGCTTTTTTATTCCAAATGAATACCTTGTAAATAGCTTCAACTTTTTTTTTCATTAGAAAAGGGAAAAAACTCACTGAGGTTTTGATCTCACTGCTAACCTGAAGATCTCTTTTTAATTATAAATCAGATTTTTAAAGAATATACTTAAGAAGGTGAGGCCCTTGCAAGTTTCATGTCTATTTGGGGCCTTTTTCAGTGGCTGAGCCTGATGCTGTCTCCAAGGCCCCTGTTCACTCCACCTGTACCTGAACACTAAAGTTGTCATGGATTTTACATGAGGAGCATATGGGCAATCTCACATTCTCCCTTTAGCTAAGGGAAACATTATGCTATAGACAGCATTTCAGAAAAAGGCAGGCTAACCATCCCTGAGTATTCCTTGTCTAAGAAACCCCCATGAAATTCATGGGTTGACAGACAACTTCACAGCACACACATACAGAGAAGTGTTGGAATAAATGCAAATACAAATACCTGTACATTGGTAATGCAAGGAGTCTTCTGTTGTCCCAATGGAAGTGTTTCCATCTTACTATAGATCAGGCATGGGCAGACTTCGGCCGTCCAGGTATTTTGGACTTCAGCTCTCACAATTCCTAACAGCTAGTAGGCTGTTAGGAACTGTGGGAGTTGAAGTCCAAAACACCTGGAGGGTCGACATTTGCCCAACCCAACTTCCAAGGAATTTTGTTTACGTGTTCGCTTCAAGCAACAGCAGCTAAACTAAAAGAGAAAGGAATCAAGAACATGAAAAGCGCTTCCAAACAATGCCAAAACCTACACCAAAGTCGGGTTTAAAACCCACTTCGGTGAAGGTTTGAGTACCCACAGCCCCCCCCAATGGAAAACAGGCTTTCCGGGGGGGGGGGTGTCTATATGCCATCCCGATTAAAATTAGCATACCATGTAGCCACCTTGAAGCCCCACAATTTACCCCTAAAAGTTAAGAAAAGGGTACATGGCCACCACAAATTCCATCCTCGCATCCTCCTGGCATGAGGAAATGATGCCTGAGGAGACGAGAGGGGCAATGAGAAAAATCCCCCCTCCTCTGGTCTCGTGTGTCATTTCCTTGCCTAAGGTAAAAACCAAGACAGGTTTTTGGGTCCATCTGGATGGGCCCGAAGATTTCATCTAGAGCTTTCGATTTTGCTCTTCAATATCACTCTTAAAGCAAGTCTTCAGCAGCATTTTTCTCCAAAGTGGACCAGAAGTCAAATCTTGGATGTTCAGATGACATCCAGTAACTTCCGGCTGGGTGTGGGTGGCACAACTGAATAGAGTTCTTTTCCCTGCACTGCCCCACATACCACCACCTCTTTTCAATGCAGCAGATGGCCACAGAGCTCTGGGAGAACTGACCATCACCAGGATTTTTTTGCTGATATCAGCAAAGATATCAGGGAGAAGGGCAGGGTCATAAAAGTATCTGGTGATGGCCAGGAACTCTGATAGTCCAGTAGGGTCAGACTGGCCCCGAATTATGTGATTATGTGTAGATGAGCTCTCAATCCTCCATCTCTTACATGGTGTTTTCCACCCCAGTAGTTACCCACCTAACAGAATAAGCAAGGTTTTTTATTTCAGACTTTCCTGTGATAGAAAAACAAACCTGACTCTTAAAAGAGGTTCAAGGATGATAAGAAAATGACATGATAAGAAAACAGTTGGCCCGACATACTTGTGAGATTTTGCAATAGCACAAATACGTTTTCAGTTATGCTGAAACTGGAGAGAACACTGGTTGACAGTGAGGTGGACAGCTGACAGAACTGATCAAGGGCTGTAAAACAACAAGAGCCATCAGGAACTACAGTTGCGATCTAGTCAAAAGAATTTTGCACAACTTCCAACAAGCCTGGATTAGGCGAACCAGCATGGTGTAGTGGTCAGTGTGTTAGACTCTGGAGAGCAGGGTTTAAATCGCCACTCAACCATGGGAACTCACTGAGTGATCTTGAGAAAGTCACACTCTCAAAGGGCAGTAAAGACAAACTCCCACTGGAAAAAAATCTTGCCAAGAGAATTGAGTGATAGGATTGCCATGTCAGAAATGGCTTGAAAGCACACAGCAACAAAAAATAACACAAAATTATGGACTACAGATGATGCTGAACTACAGCTCCCATCAGCTCTTTCCTGCCCAGCAAACCCTGAGTAATGCACAGAATATTGAGCATATTTTCCAATCCGGGCAGGTAAATCTAATGGAACTTTGATAAGGGCTTTTTTTCCCTCCTCCTTTTGAGTGTTAGGCTTTTCTGTATTCTGGTAATGGAAGCCTCTGGGTTCTCAAATCCAGCTGGCATATCATTTCAGATATCAGTAACAGGGTTGAAAGAGACTTCCTGTCATCTGCAAATGAGATAAAAGTCAGTCAGGTGCTGAGGAATTCATTCAGTTCTTATTGGTTTAACTGCTTCAGCTGGGCAACATCTTTTCTGTTCTCATTATGACAAGCTCAGATGTTAAACAAATGGTATGCTTTTGGGGGCATGGGAGTTCTTCTTTTACCACCATTTATTTAGTTGCTCATTTACTACTTTCTGGATTTAATTATAATTAAATATTGCACACATAATCGTGGTTTCAATCACAATAAATATTTTCTTAAAAGTTCCAAGCATCCAACGAGGTCGCTTTCGCCTATACTGGTAAATATACCCTTAGATATATATGTGTATGTGTGTGTATGTGTGTATATCTATATCTATATATATGAAAGGTAAAGGTTTTCCCCTGACATTAAGTCTAGTCGGATCCGACTCAGGGGAGTTGGTGCTCATTTCCATTTCTAAGCCGAAGAACCAGCATTGTCCAAAGACGTCTCCTAGGTCATGTACCGGCATGGCTGCATGGAGCGCTGTTACTTTCCTGACAAAGTGGCACCTATTATCTACTCACATTTGCATGTTTTCAAACTGCTAGGTTGGCAGAAGCTGGGGCTAACAGCAGGAGCTCACCCCGCTCCCCGGATTTGAACCGCCAACCTTTTGATCAGCTCAGTGGTTTAATCTGCTGCACCAACCGGGGGCAGACACAGACAAAAGAAGCAAATGCAATACAGAAATTATATGACAAATAATTGACTTTTTAATGTCCCTTCTAAATATGCAAATGAAAATACTACTACTTTACACAAAGTGAACAGGGCCAAATCCTTCACTCCTACAGATCCCCTTCAGCTTTCTCCTACTGAACTCAGTCAACAAGTACAAAACCTTTCTTAGTGTTTCCTGATATTCCTAGGGGTTTGATATTATTGTTGTAGCTGTGTGCCTTTAAGTCACTTCCGATTTCTGCTAACTCGAAGGCAACCCTTTCACAGGGTTTTCTGGGTCTGGGAGTGTGTGACTCACCCAAGGTCACCCAGTGGATTTCCATGGCAAAGCGAGGAAACCAACCCTGATCTAAGGAGCCCAACACTCAAACAACTACACCATTAGCAAGAAACACGTAGTTAATTAATTTATATCCTTTAGTTATTGAGTGAATATGAACATCACAATAATCCAGGGAACCACAGGAATCCTGGTTCATTTGGGGATGAGCAACATGCTAGTGCATACTACTTGATACAAGGAATTTCAGATATTACTTCACTTTGGTCCAGACATACCATGGTATAAGCCCTAACAAACAAGCAAACACTGCAAGAATAAAGGAAGTTGGTTGCCCAGTCCATTGTTTAATACTGTGATACATTCTGTCAGTTTCTAGATAAAAGATAATGGGGTATAGACTGAACAAGGAAAAGAAATTGGTTGCTGACTGCTTGATGCTTAGATTAGAAATACTGACCTCAAAGGTTTAGCTGAGTTGAGAGTTACCCTGACGTGTTGCAATATGCATATCTTTGGAACATTTAGAAAAACTATGATCGAATATGCAAGTGGAAGCTCACTCAGCTCAGCAAACTGTCTGTCAGGGTGTGAGACAGAAATGTTTTTTATACAACAAAGCTGAAGTTTTCATTTGCTACTACAGGGTCCTGAGCCATTCCAATATGGCTGTAGGGACTTTCTTCCTCCACTGATCATTCCTACATGCAGCATAAGGAGCTCAACAAACTTTGTCTACTGGTAAGTCCACACATGGCCAGAATGGACACTCTGTCCATCCCCTCCCCATTTGTGAGAGAAAGAGAAAGATACCATTGGACATAGAATTATAAACCTTAGAGTTGTAAGAGGCTGTTGCCGAATTCAGATGCCACAGAAAATAAACAACAATCCAAAGACCTGTAGTCCATTTGTTGTTTCTCTGGCAAGCAGGAGGGATCTAGAAGCTTGCATTAGTTCATGGCTCCTCTTCAATAATCTGGAGTTCTGGAAATTTCGTGTTTAGAGGAATGTCTCAATGGGACCTTTGGATCATCCAGACTAATATACACAAAATCAACAAAATAATCATGCTGAAGGTGGTGAACTTTCATTTGTGTGATTAGCTCCTGTTTCAATGGCCCACAACAAGGAGAAATGAATGGTGGACACCCTTTCCATTAGGTAAAACCCTTGTGCTGGCAGGACTGCCGACCAACAGGTCAGTGGTTCAAATCCAGGGAGAGTGGATGAGCTCCCTCTGTCAGCTCCAGTTCCCCATGCGGGGACATGCAACAAGCCTCCCAAAAGGATGGTAGAACATCAAATATCTGGCATCCTCTGGGCCACGTCCTTGCAGACGGCCAATTTTCTCACACCAGAAGCGACTTACAATTTCTCAAGTCACTCCTGACATGAAAAAACCCCTTTTCATGGGCATGACTGGGTGTAACTGGCATTGGTTCCTTCTTTTTGTCTTCTGATGGAGCTGGGTCATGAAGCATTTTATGTAATTGTAAAGACTTAGTGCATGAAGTTGCTTATTGTCATCATCCCTTTCCAATCCTTTTTACTTTTTGGAACCCATCTGTTAGAAAGGAAAGCTCAGTATTTTAACAACAATGACAACAACAACAATGACAACAACAACAACAACAACAACAACAACAACAACTTTATTCTTATACCCCGACACCATCTCCCAAACAGGACTCAGGGCGGCTTACATATGAGACAAAATGCCCATAGAGACAAGTACAATCAATCAATCAAAGCAAAAACAAGGTTAAAATCAAAACATCATTAAACATGACAAAACAGTTAAAAACATAAATTCAATAAAACATAAGAATATAAAACGGCCATGTAACAGTACTCAGCAAAACTAGTTGCCATAGTACAATGGGTCTGATTGGGATATACAAGGGCTGGGCATGGGGTAATGCAAGCAGCATAGCTAGGGCTGGGTATTGAATAAAATAAAGAAAATAGCATACTCTGTGGAACCTAGCGACTGGGCATTTGTGACTAAGGACTAGGTGTTGTCAAAAGCAAGCTGAAAAAAACAGGTTTTCAGGTCCCTACGAAAGGTGGACAATGTTAGGACTTGTCTGATTTCCCATGAAAGGGAATTTCAAAGGGGGGGGGGCACCACCAAGAAGGCCCTCTCTCTTGTCCCCACCACCTGCCCTTGTGTTTTTGTGTTTTAAATTGCATATAACCCCCTCCTTTTTAACTGAAAAGGGTAAGGAAAAAAGCTCAAGATATTAGCTATACATATATCTTGGTTAATGAAGTGCCTGGTGTCATTTTTCCTGATCCTTTAGTCAAATAATTTCTTAAAATCCATACTCAAGCAAATTTGCTGTTTGTAACAGTGCCCTAGATTCAGTTTTTCATTTTGTTTTCTCCCTCAAAATGGACGACTCCTTTATCGCTAAAAGAAGACACACAGGATTGCAAAAAATGTGCTAAAATTGCCTAAATTTTTCATTTGCTTTTTAAAATACATAATGTATAAATAGATAGACATTCGAAATAATGCCTGCATTTGAAATAGAACACAATAAATACATATCTCCGAAGAGAGCAGGGCTGTGGTCATTCTGCTTCTTGTGACAGTTGCTAGGCAACTTCAAAGCCTCTTCCCCATCTTCCCAGTGTTCTTTATCTTTAAAACAGATCAGGTATGCATCTACACTATAGAATGAATGCAACTTGACACCACTTTAATGACCCAAATGCAATGCTATGGAATCCTGGGAGTTGTAGTTTGGTAAGGAAACAGAATTCTTTGGCAGAGAAGACTAAAGATGTTGAAAAACTGCAGCTCCCATCATTCCACAGAATTGAGCCATGGCCACTGAAGTAGTGTCAAACTACTCTAAGTCTGCAGTGTAGATGTACCCTTAGGGCTGGACAGCCTTTTACATAGATTGTAGTCTGGATCATGTTTGTCATGTTATATATAGATGGGCAAGGACTTCCTGTTGGGTTGTTCTGCTACAATGTGCAAATCATTCATTTAAAAAATGTTCATCACCCCTAATTTATTTCAAAAAAATTAACAGTGTTTTTTTTAAAAAAACAACAACATTATTTCAATTATTAAATAACAATAGTACATGTTTTGAATCACCATTGATATAACTTTCATTATTTTCAAAAAGTAATTGAAGTGATTGCCATTTTTAGCCATTTTAAATCATGCTTAATGGTTTAAGCGAATCAATCAAATGTCAACTGGGAAATGAGAATTCTTTTCAAGCTTTTCAATGCACTTTCCATTGTTTCAGAGATTGCCCTCAAATAGCCCTTGACATCCTTTCAAGGGCATTACTGTCTCCTAAAATGTAACACATGTGGCCATCCGATCTCTACTGAAAATTTGCTGGGATTTTTGTTGCATTTTATGTGCTCTATGTTTGAAGCCCATCTGCTCCTGGATCTTCATCTAGGGCAGATTGACCAAAAAGGTAGGCATGTACCTTTCTATTTGCAGCACATCTAGCATCACCTAGTTTCCATTAAAAAAATCTGCTTAAGGCAAGCAGTAGTGTTTGATACCATCTGTTCATTAACTTAAATTAGAATTCCTTGACATGAATGCATGCAGATCACAAGGATTTTGCTTGCCATCTGGTTCCCCACTTCTCGGTGGATATCTCTTTGTTCAGATCAGCTTGCCATGCTTTCATGTAGCTGAACACATTTTTCCAGGTAAGCAACTGTAACATGTTTTGCTCTAGAAAACCTTATTAAAACTCAGCATTTGACTGACATAAAAACCTTCAAAATTACTCATCTCTGTGTTCACTTGCCGAATGAGCATAAAAAATATTATTCAGCCTCTTGTTTAAACTATTACATTCTATTTGATCAGGAGCTCATCATCCACGTTTTGAGTTCTCGTCAACTGTCTTCTACACAAAATAGGCAATGGCTCTTGTCCAGTGGTTTGATGGCATCTGTGTCTGGGCTTCATTTAAGTTTAGCTTGAAAATATCCCGAGCAAACACAGTGAATAATCTGAGCCTGGAAAGGCTTGTAATATGTTTTAATTAATAAAAAATGTACAGAGCTAAAATGTTTGAAATAAAGTTATATAAGATAGAATTATTTTGGTATATTACTAGTGATGGCATTTGCCCAGGATTACAGCCATAGTGAGTGAAAGAAGTCAAAATCTAGTGACTCTGAGAAGTCTACTTCCCTATTGCTTTAGTTTCTGTATTTACATCCTCCCTGCCATTCTTTCTTTTCTTTTCTTTTCTTTTCTTTTTATTTCACCTTTCTCCCAAACTCACCACAATCTACCAAGTGTTGTTACCCCAGTATCATGCACTAGCTTGGTTTTGTCTTTTATCAACAGAGAAAAGTTATATACATTAGAAAAACATCTGTAGTTGAAGATCCCTTATCCAGTAATTCAATATGCTCCAAAATCCAAAACTGTCCACATAGATCAGTGGTTTTCAACCTGGGGTCCCTAGATGTTTTTGGCCTACAACTCCCAGAAATCCCAACCAGTTTATCAGATGTTAGGATTTCTGGGAGTTGAAGGCCAAAAAAATCTGGGGACCCTAGGTTGAGAACTACTGACATAGATGGTTAAGATAGCATCCACATAGATGGCTAAGATAGTGACACATTTGTTTTCTGATGTTTTCAGTGTACACAGAAATTGTTTCTTGCATAAAATTATTTGAATTATTTGAATACCAAGCACAAAGTACTGTCCAGAATAACATCCTGCGGAAACTTACTGCAGACCCAAAATTAATAAGAACCTCAGCCCTGGCCTTGTCTTACTCAGCTGCTGAATATGCCTGCCCTGTTTGGCACAAGTCTGTCGACACAAAGCAGGTGAACATAGCACTGAATGAAACATGCAGAATAACCACAGGATTTCTTAAACCTACACCTGTTGATAAGCTCTACAAGCTAGCTGACATTGTCCCCCTCCCCCAATGTGTGACGGGAAGTTGCTGCTAACTGAGAGAAATAAGATTGAACACTGTGAAAGCCACCCTCTCCTTTCAGTAGACTCATATCAAGAAAAAGCTTCATGAGAACCATCACTCCTCTTAATTTTCCACCAGCAACAGCAAGAGTATCCCTCTGGGCAGCTAAACCAGAAAATCCCAAATGGATGGCCCCCCACGAGGATCTGCCTCCAGGGGCAAACCAAGAATGAGCAACTTGGAAGTCCCTAAACACTCAGAAGCGGAGTGGGCAGATCAAAAGACAACTTGGCAAAATGGCACTACCTAGAAGAATCCTCCACCTTGTGTGACTGTGGAGCAGAACAAACAATTCAGCATCTGTATGCTTGCCCACAATGCCCTGCCTCATGTACAGAGGAATAATTGTTGAAAGTTACAAACAATGCAATCTCTGTTGCCCGTTTTTGATCAAAAATTATTTTTCCGCTTCTGTTCCCTCTATTTTTATCAGTTTTACACTTAGTTATGCAATGCTTTGGATATGAAATAAATAAAATAAATTTGAAATATTGTGTATAATATTGCCTTTAAGCTATATGTATATAAAACAAGCCCTTAAAATTCACAGCAACCCTAAACATAAAGGTTTAGACTTGGGCCCTATCTTCAATCCTTATGTGTAGAAGTTTAGAAAAATACATATAAAAATACACAGATATTTCTGTGCAGGAAAATAACTTATCACAGCATGAAAGAACACTGATGGGATTTTAAGAAAGCTAATGAAAATGAGGCTGACAGATACATCCTTACTACGTGAATTTATCAGAATGGGATCTGTGCATTGCCTGTATTTATTCACAGAGCCCATTCTGCTGAAAAATGAAGACATTGTTGTAAATGTCATTTTAGAAATGAAGACATTATGGTAATTTTCAAGACCGTCTTGAAGAAATCATGACAAATGGCAATCCAAAACCACCTACCGCATCATAATTTCTTATGTCTAGGGAATCTTTGATCGTCGAACACTCCTGATTGTAAATATTGATCCTACCTGCATATGTTTTGAGGATGCATAACACATCCTTTCCATATACAAAACAAATGAAAATCAGGCAAAAATGGGCCCGTGATCTTGGACTGAACAAGAGGATGTATGTCAACTAAAATCTTCTCATAACAAGGAAACCCCAGCTGGCGGCTTGTTTTATTTTTGGCAAACCATGTATATATTCCCCTATTCTAAATTTAAGCATAGCCACATTTTCACAGAAAAATAGTGCCTTTCTTCATGTGCTGCTGCAAAATGTTCAAAGGTTGAGGGAGGGAGAGATAGCGCTACTGACTCTAGGCTTGCCTCTCAATGAGTTGCTCTATTTCTCTCATCATACTAGAACTAGACAGGTACACACAGCAATTAAAACAGCAATAAGTGAAAATCTGTTGCTCCTCAGCTTGAAAAGGTTGGATCCCCCCCGCCCCCATACTAGTCATGCAACCACAATTGTTCAGCCAACTGAAGTCTGAACTTTCATTGCTTCCCCACCACCCAGATCTTGAAAATAGTTAATTACAAATAATTACTTGTTATTAACTTGTTTTTACCACAAGGAAAGTATAGTTATAGTGCATTACTGTTGCAATTTGATGAGGGCTAACACCACTCCTTTGGTGCTGTAAATGTAACTTTTTTTTATAGACAGTTGTAATTAAAGAGATACAGACTCACTAAGGGCCCATCTACACTATAGTAAAACCTGAGAGGAAGTGGGTTAAAACAACTAGATGGCATACTAGGTCAAACAATTTGAGAACCCCTGTTTTAGAGGTGTTTAATTGATGTGGAGTAAACCAGGAAAACCCAGGTTACTCTGCATTAATTCACTTTTACCTGAGGCATCATTTGAATGCCTTAGATAAAAAGCGAGACAAGTCCCGTATTTTGGGCCTGTCTGGAAGGGCTCTAAATATCAAATGGATCAGGCATTGATTCATACTATGCCATGTGTATGGAAGTGATATGAAGTCCAAGTGGGATCCAAAGCTTAGTCCTCCAACATTTCACTTGCTGCTGTCTCACTCTCTGCATCCGTTACTGTATAGCTGACAATGTTTTCTTTGCAGAGTCTCCAAGATCCCAACTGTGGAGAGAATGTGTATGTTAGGAGCTGCAGCTATTTTGTACTTTGTCTGTTTTTATATAGACATAGCAAGAACACCAGATCTCTTTCCTTGTCTTGAAAGATTTTTCTTTACAGAAGTAATAAAAACGTGTTTTTGTTTTTCTTTTCAGGACTATCATTAAGCAGTCATGAATATGCCAACTCAACGCCATCAGAAGTGCCATAATTTCTTAGGAGAAGCAACCAAATCCAAAAGGAGCTAAAGTTAGATGTGATGTGAACAGCCAACTTTACCCATCTTCCCAAAGCCTTTACTTCTTGTGACTGCATGTGATGACTCATGGGCCATGTAGTCCCGTTCCTAGCGCTGTTGAGACGGATGAAGAGGAAAACTTGGTTTTTCCACCGTTTCAGCCAGAATTGGAATTTTCCCAGCCAGAATTGGAGCCCTTGCACCTGCAGGAGGTTTGCCTTCCAGAAATCTGCCAAACAAGCCCTGAGTCAGAATCTCCCCCATTTTCTCGCCGTAGTTATTATCAACAACAAAAAGGAGTTCAACAGGCTAATCGCAGAAGCCTGAGAATCGCAGCCAGGCATTCAGCTGATTAAGACTGCTTTCATGAGAACCTTTAGGGAGTCATGCATCTGGACACAGAGATTGACTTTCGGTTCTGGTTCCCCAGAGAAGTGTTCTTTGGTGGGAAAACGAGACCCTATTTAGGTTCCTTGCCCCGTAGGAATCGTGCGGAGTCAATTCGTCAGCTACCGGAGTAGGTTGTGTGTGGACAGCGCTACTCCCGTTTCCAAGCCTTCGTTCCTGTTTCCAGCCTTGTTTTGCTTCGCGGACCTTGCCTTGCTACCTAGGACTCAGCCTTGCTTTCCAGGACCTTGCCTTGCTTCCCGGACCTTGCCAAGTGTTTACCACGGATCTTGTCCCTGTTCCTCGTTCCTTGTTGCCTTGAATCAAGCTTTGTGTACCAAGAATCAAGCTATTTCCTTGCCTTGCCTAAGTTTCATGGACTAAAGGACCTTGTCATCTCCCCTCACCTTGCTTGGCAAGTGAGTGTTTCGGTTACTGGATTACAACTTTGGACCTTACTATTTCATATTGGACATGGTTTTCCTGGACTATATTTGACCTTTCCTGAAAGGTCATCTTCTGAACTATATTCTACACTTATTTTTATTGCCTTTACTTATTTCCTTAATAAAGATATTAGATAGATTCTGGCCTCTGTGTATGGTTATTGGTGCTCTGCAGCCTGGGTCGTGACAGTTTGACTCCGCCACCCTAAGCACCAATTAACCTAGGCCAGAATGTCTACCGGAGCCGGACCGGGTGACCAGCCACTCAGTTACACCATCGACAAGGATGAAGTGGACCGCATCCGAGATAAGCTCAATGCGCAGGACGGAGAAATAAGGGGATTGAAGGAACGCGGGGTCCGTCTCCCGGCCATGGCGTTGCCAACCAAGTTTTCTGGAGAAGCTTCTAAGGTTCATGTTTTCCGTCGCCAATGCCAGGCTTACCTAGAGGCCCGTAATGCCGAGTTTCCCCAAGAAGACATCAAGGTGGCGTGGATTTACAGTCTCCTAGACGGGCCAGCGGCCAACTGGGCGACGGCACTGTTCGACCAAGTCTCCCCACATCTGAGGTCAGCGCAACACTTCCTGGATCACCTTAAGGCGACTTGGGGAATCGAGGACAATTTGGAGGCGGCCGGCCACAAACTCCGGCGCCTCTCCCAAGGGGATAGACCTTTATCCCAGTACATAGCCGAGTTCCGAGTGCTGGCCCATAACACCGGCTGGAACGACATAGCCCTCAGAGGACAATTTCGGGAGGGTCTCAACATCGAGATGCTGGAGGAAATCTCCAAGGTGGATCCTCCACACTCTCTTGAAGGACTCATTGATCAATGTTTACGAGCTGAAGTCATGCTGGCCAACAGAAAGCAATGGATCCGAGGCCAGAGCGGTAGGGCTGGAGTGAAACCTCCCGCTCCCACCGGCATCCAGCCGCATCCAGTGTGGAGACCCCCGCCACCAGCCCTATACCCCAGAGGAAGCGAGGAGGTGCCGATGCAGCTGGGCAATGTGCGTCCCAGGTTGGATACTGCCGAGAAGGCCCGCCGCCAACGCCTGAATCTCTGTTGGTACTGCGGAAACGGGGGCCACTTTGCCAGAGAGTGCCCAGCCAAAGGGAAGCCCGCCGCCCGTCTGGCGGCGGCGTCCTCCACGGAGGCGAAGACGTCTGAGGCGGCTGGCGCGAAGCCGGCGGGGGAAGCCAGCGACCGGGCGTAGAGAGGCTCGCCAACCCGGTCAAAAACCCCACTCAAGAGCCGCCAACCGGGGTCCTATTTCTCCTAGTGGTCACCTTGTGGTCAGCGAAAAAAGGACCCGTCATGATCCATGCCATGATAGACTCAGGAGCCACAAACAATTTCATTGATAGAGAGTATGCCGACTCTCTGGGATTACAATATCACGACTTCAAGAACGCCCGTGTGGTGTAGGCCATAGATGGCCGCCCCCTCAAGACAGGTCCAGTAAGCCAATGGTCAGAACCCACCAGAATGTGGATAAGGGAACACATGGAAGAGATTTCCTTCTTTGTTACCGAGGTTCCCCATTTCCCAGTGATTTTGGGAATTCCATGGCTGACCCTTCACGACCCAAACATCTCCTGGTCCAACAGAGAACTGCAGTTTGCTTCAAAATATTGCCAAAACCATTGTCTGGTAGCCAAGGTCTGCCATACCACAGATGCTGAATCCATCATCACTTTGCCCAAGAAATACTCAGACTTTTGGGATGTATTCAGTGAAAAAGAAGCCGAGAGACTACCCCCGCATAGACCTTATGACTGTGCCATTGACTTGGTGGAGGGGGCCCCGATCCCGTGAGGACACCTCTACTCCCTGACTGAACCAGAGCAAGAAGCTCTCAGGGAGTTCTTAGAGACAAACCTCTGCAAGGGGTTCATCAGACCCTCTCAATCCCCAGCCGCTTCCCCAGTGATGTTTGTGAAAAAGAAGTCAGGGGACCTACGCTTGGTGGTGGACTATAGGGCATTGAACAATATCACTAAGCGAAATCGATATCCCCTGCCTTTGATCTCGGATCTCTTAGACCGGCTTCGAGGGGCCAAGGTTTATACCAAACTGGATCTTCGAGGAGCTTACAATCTAGTTCGCATCAGGGAAGGGGACGAGTGGAAGACCGCCTTCCAGACTAAATTCGGTTTATTCGAGTCCCGGGTCATGAATTACGGTTTATGTGGAGCTCCCACAACGTTCCAGCATTTTGTCAATGACATCTTTCAGGATTATCTAGACCGGTTCTTGATTATCTACTTGGACGATTTTTTGGTGTTTTCCAGATCACAATCAGAACATGAGAACCACGTCAGAATGGTGTTACAACGATTGCGGGATCACGGACTTTATGCCAAGCTGGAAAAATGCGCTTTTAATCTACAAGAGGTAGACTTCCTGGGATACCGTGTCTCGCCACTAGGGCTCACCATGGACCCGGCGAAGGTTTCAGCAGTATTGGAATGGCGGGCGCCAACCAACAAGAAAGAGGTGCAACGTTTCTTGGGGTTCGCGAACTACTACCGCAAGTTCATTCCAGACTTTGCCCGCTGGTCTGATCCAATCACCAGCTGCATCCGTGGGAAACAGCCTTTCCGCTGGACAGAACAAGCAGAGAAAGGATTCCAGCAACTAAAGAAATTATTCACATCCCAGCCAATCCTTCAGCACCCAGATCCTGAAACCCCTTTTGTCGTGCAGGCGGACGCCTCAGATGTGGCGATTGGGGCTGTACTCCTACAACCAGTGGGAGATCACCTTCACCCTTGTGCCTTCTACTCCCGTCAACTGACCGCACCAGAGAGAAATTACACTATTTGGGAAAAGGAACTTTTGGCCATAAAGGCAGCCTTTGAAACTTGGAGACATTGGTTAGAAGGGGCCAAATTTCCCATTGAGGTCCATACTGATCATCGGAATCTAGAGCATCTAAGAACTGCCCGCAAGCTAAATCAGAGGCAACAACGCTGGGCTTTATTCTTTGAACGTTTTAACTTCCAAATCCATTATGTAACCCCAGCCCAGACCAAGCAAGCAGATGCTCTGTCACGGAAACCGGAATATGCTGCAGGGCGCAAAGAGACCTTTGAGTCC